>NC_092815.1:104583031-105183031 GCF_023375885.2 Dermacentor andersoni
GCTATGTTCTCCCTATAGGTTTAAGGCATTCTGAACAAAATCGCAGTCACGAAAAAATAAAAAAAGGAAAAGGAAGTTGGGGTGGGGATGGGGAGAACTGGTTCATAATTTATATAGGGTCGGAACATTTCCCTTCTCAGTAGAGAGCAAAATGTTTGATTTCATTTGATACCTAAAATGCAGTCGACATTTCAAGATGTTACAGACGCCCTTTTTCACAGTGTTCGAGCCTGTACGGACACCACTTGTGGTAGAGAGCAAGATATTTAATTTCATTTTATACCAGTATTAATACTATGCCTTGAAAAGCGCCGTGTCTTGTCCTCTCGTAATACAATCACCAACGCCACTGAAGGCGGAATGCGTAACCTTGTCCCCCCTGGATCAGCGTGGTCTCGCCATCTGGCGCAGAATTTACCACAATCTAAAGCTACGCTGCCCCCCCGTGATAAGCCGGAAGTGAGGCCACGCTATCCTTTATATATAGTATACGCCCATGCATATGTTTCGCCCATTCTTTCTTTCTTTTTTTTCGCCGTGTAATTTCTGGGCTTCGGGGGATCAGTCTTCTTCCTCGAGCTTCGTTCCAGGAAAAGACCACCCCGCGCTATAGGGAACCTTCTTTCTTTTTGTGACCCGAAGCCGTGACGCAACCGAGAGGGCAAGACTATTCTCGGCTCTAAACAAGGCAACGGGGGTGCGACAATATATCCGGCATCGGAGCCTAATAGCCGTCTCCGATACAAGTGCGGGAAGGAAGACGCGTCTCGACATTTCGCGGGACTGCGTTCGTTACCATTATTTCCGCCACACTGTCCTGCGTACATGCAGAAATTATCTGTACTCGGGGCATTATGTGCGAATAGAAGAATTGATGAACCAATAATCATGGGTGCAACAGGGCGGCCGTCTAGGACCAGGATTAAAGAAAGAAGAGGAACATAGGTGTATTTACCCGGAAGGGGCGAGGGGGGGGGGGGGGGGCATCAGAACGGCAAGTTGGGCCAGTTGGTTGGGATTCATGGTAAGGGTTGTAACAGCGCACCCAGGACAAGGACGACGGAAGTAATAAAACGACGACACGGCGCTGGGGGGGGGCACTTGCCCACTTATTGTCAAAAGTGGGGAAGTGGGCAAGATATGCCATACCCCCCCCCCCCCCCCCCCCAACGCACACAGAGAGAGACTTAAGCGAACACTTTCCACTGCACGCTGGAAACTCCAACAAAACTGCAGCTGAAGCTAAACTGTCTTTTTTAATAGAGTGGCCACGTAGGTCATCCTTTTCTTTACCACGCATCCCCTGCTTTGGCAGCGAGGATTGCCTTTTGTGCTTCCTCGGGACGCGCTGTAGCAACGACGCGCGGTATTCGCCATACAAGCTCGCGTTGCGGAGAAGGCCTCGCTCTGGGCTGTTCCCGCCCTATAACTAAAGCCTCCCTAGAAACACTAACACGGAACGACTCCTCCAATTGGGGCTACACAACACGGCAACCGAACTCTTTGAGGCACAGCGAAACTCCCAAGCAGGCATACAGGCATACAGCCCCTCTTCATGCCACCAGAGAGTCGCAACTATGCACAAACGCCAAGAAATCAATAACCGTTGATCCCATCCCACGAAACATACACCCCACCCACAACGAAGGGCGGAGAAAAGCGAGAGCGAAGGCAATCCTTGACAACATCAAACGTAACGAAACGCAAGTCCTCTTCCTTGACGCGGCCAGATATTGGAATCGAGGCGCCTACGCAGTCTCTGTGGTGGCCGCCCATGGATCACTCGTCAACGCAGCCACGGTAGTTACCAACTTCACTCACGAAGCAGAAGAAATGGCCATCGTGGTGACCCTTCGAAGCTGCAAAGGAGCGTCAGTCATTTACTCGGACTCAAGAACAGCTATTAGAACCATCTCGTCGGCCCTCGTCTCTAGGAAAGCAGCTACGGTTATCAACACCATCTTCTTCCAAGAAACGGGAGGAGACAACCTCACGTCTCCACACATCACATGGTTCCCGGCCCACATGGGCAACATTTCCGGACCTCCTGACTGTAATCCGAACGAGCGGGCACACCAACTGGCGCGAGAGCTCACATTCCGCGTCTGCGGTCCGCCCTGTCGCTTCAACCCAGCCTGGAGGGACCTAGACAACAAAGATCCGCTCATATCATACCACGAAATCACTTCAAATCATAGGTTATCACGAAGAATTTTTCCTCCTCCTCGCCCAAAGCTCAAAAAAGCACAGGCCGTCACTTACAGACAGTTGCAGACTAGGACATACATCACACCAACACTAACCAGGATCAATCCTGAGCTTCCTAATGAATGCCCACACTGCGGCCACGAATACAACAACTTCGAACACACGCTCTGGCTGTGCCCTGCCAACGCGAGCACGGACTTTCCCGACCAGTCTTCCTGGGACTCAGCGCTCAGAAGCACAGAGCTCATCGCTCAGCTCAAGGCTGTCCAGAGGGCCCGGGCCGTCGCCGAAGGACTCTGTCTACCGGCCCCGACCTGGGTGGAGCCGCCGGATTGATTTCCCCTCAGGACCTAAATCAAGTTCTAACTCACTCACTAATGTCAGCTTGCGCTACTTGCAACATGCCCAGTTTTTTCTTGGGGGG
Organism: Dermacentor andersoni; assembly: GCF_023375885.2. Classification (NCBI taxonomy): domain Eukaryota; kingdom Metazoa; phylum Arthropoda; class Arachnida; order Ixodida; family Ixodidae; genus Dermacentor; species Dermacentor andersoni. The sequence goes on from NC_092815.1 coordinate 104,585,664, forward strand.
GGGGGGGGGGGCAGTGCTATAGCCGTATTTGAAAACACAGTCAGCTCGCTATATTTAACCTGCGGGCGAGGGTGAGGTCCGGAGAAAGTATTATAACCCGCCGCGCCCAACGACTGCGGTGTGTCTTATACGGCATGAAATCGTCGCATTATCAAATGCTGGAACTACTGAATCTCCGTCCAGAGATAGCCTACATAGTGGTGCAGTCTCAGTATCTGATCACCATCAAAAATCTAATTAAACTTCTTACAGGTATAACTGTCAAATTTCGTTGTATAATCACGACGTATCGTAGATATGTTCGTGAAAAGGACCTTAGTCGAACCTGCAGAGCCATTTCAATGCCAATAGAACAGTGACTTGAATTTTTTGTAAACGAATGTGTCGCTTCTGACGTTGCCTTTCATTTTCGGGCTGTTTCTAAATAAGAGCTACACTATTGCTTGCTTCCCGCAGGAGCAAGAACAGCAGATATTTCGTATTTTGAAGAAATTAGGGCCACTTTTTGGTGACGTGTACCGAAAATTTGAACTGTGTAGGCTGCTTATGCGTTCCGAAATCACTTACTGAATACTCGCTTTCTCCCATCTGTATGCGTTGTACACGGCATTTAGCTGTTTTCCCCTGGTATCCTCGGTAAACTGTGCGTGTCCCGGTGTTCAGATTTATTCGAAGTGAGGGAGGATTGGAAACCGCACTCTCAAAAAGGAAAGATCGCCATATTCACTAACTAAATACTAACACGTTTACTACTCCTAAAAAGCACTAAAGTCTCAGTAGGTGCAGGTAGTAAAATGATGTTTACTACTTTTCACTGCCTGCTGAGGCTAGAAAAAAGCACTAACTTAATACTACCTAAATACTACTTCGGTAGTGCAGTCACTAATGAAACTAAAATATAATTACCAACAATACAATGGGGTCTATTTGATTTATAAGTGCCGCCTGCATTGTCATACGAAGTCGATGATATTGTAGAAGCATAAGAAAGTAAAATAATAAATATATATAGAAAAAAAAACGAGGACCGCGTCCTTTCGCAATATACTAAGGCCTCAATTAAATGTATATATGCGTAATGTTTTACCAGAGACATTAGGGCGCACTGACTCCGGGTAAGAATGCACTATACATATTTCCAACAAGCAACTATACGCAAGTACATACATACAGAACGACAAAGGTGCTACGCGACATTTGTTCAAGAGCAACTTCGAGAGTATTCATAGCCCTATAGCTTGAGGGAGCACACGTTGCACCTGTGAGCACCTCTGCGTTTGATTATATAATCAAAGCTTTGTGGACAAATTTCTAAAGGTTACTATCTGCATATATGTGTGCTACGACGTCGCACATAATTGTTGGACTACAATATAATGAACACTACAGTTTATATCAACTTTGCAAAAGACCACCACAATCACAGCATAATAGGCCACGGCCAGACGCGGTAAGCTTAGTAGTTAGTAAAAACTACTAAAAAGCATTGCTGGCTAGTAAAGGCCCCACTTACTAGCTTTACTAGCCGCTGGCTATTACATAACTAGTAAAAATGTACTAAAACACATAGTAATCTAGTAAACGCATGCATTTACTACCTATTTACTAGCTTTAATTTTTAGAGGGCATGGTCAATGTTATGGCAAAGGAACATGTGTGTCCATGAATTACTGGATTTTTAAGAAGAAGTGATCCAAAGCATTACATGCGGGCAAAGTTTCAAATGGAACAGTCATATACGGGCACCGTATTAAAGTATGTGGTTTGATTACAGGAAATTGACACTCCTATTGCAACTGTTGGAATGAAACAGCTTCGCTGGAAATTGGGTTGGAATTATCCCATGTCGCACACGTACATCTACTGTCTCTTTTTGGTATGTGTGATAATTTCAAGACATTTATGTTGATTGTACTTCGTTGCGTAGTATAACCTCGGCAATACCATTAACTAAACTAGCGATACAGTTATGCTGTAGACTTAAACACCAAGAGAAATTCTTTGTTTAATAGTTAAAATTGTTTGTAGAAGATGTTCATTTTTCGTGTCCGCGGTACTGCTGCTACAGGGCGGGATCAGGTATCTCTGTCAGGCACTCATTGCCTTTTGTCCCTGTATCATCTTGAGGTTTCATATAGGTGCAAGAAATAAATTCGAATTCAAGTAATTTTTCGGGCCCCCATGGTTGACCATGCATGTGTGATTGATAAATAGGCCTATGTCTGTTAAACAAAGATAACTGACAGAAGCATTTCCAGGCTCTTTGACTAATTGTAATAGTAATTCGCAATATATATGTATATATATTAAAAGTGATGCCTTATGGCCCATGATGTACTCTCTTCTTCGAGGCATCAAGTGGTTCATATGCCTTTGCTACCAAGGCGGTGTTATCGTTTCTTTTACTACTTTTGAAAACCATCTCACTCGCCTGTCCACCGTGCTTGATGTTCTTCGCCGTGCGCGAGCTTAACTCGTCGCAGTTTCGCTTTGGACAACCTCAAATCTGCGTACTCGGCCACCTTGTTGACGCTGCAGGCATGCAGGCAGACCCTGACAAAGTCCGTGCGGTTAGTCAGTTCCCTACTCCGCAGTCGACCGAGGACATCCGAAGCTTTCTTGGCCTATATACGCGTACTTCCGCCGTTTTGTCCAGAACTTCGCAGCAGTAGCCCGCCCTGTAGCTCACTGGCCTGCTCAAACGTCACTTTCACTTGGCGTCGTGAACAAGCGGACGCCTTTTCATCGCTCACCATGTGAGCGATGATGAATGTGCTAGAACCCAGCATGTTCTAGCACATTTCGACCCGTCAGCCAGCACGGACGTTCAAAGCGACGCCACTCGCCGCGATATACGTGCCGCCCTCGCACAACAGCAGCACTGCCCACACACCGCGTGGTCGCCTACGCAAGCCGCCTCATGTCGCCGTCGAAGCAAATTTACTCCATCACAGAACGCGAGTGCTTAGCTCTCGTCTGGGCCATCGCAAAATTCCGACCGTACCTGTATGGCGGGCACTTCTCAGTTACTACAGACCACTGTGCACTTTGCTGGCTTTCACCGTTGGGCGCTATGTTTGCAAGAATACATATTATCTGTGTTCTACAAATGTGGACAGCTTCACCAAGACGCCGACTGCTTGTCTCGATACCCAGTCGATTCCTCTGATACACTGGAAGATGAGCCTGAAGTCTGTTCACTCCATTACAGAATTCGTGCGCATAGGTGCCAAACAGCGCCGCGACTCATCTTTGCGGCCTATTATAGACGGTCTCAACTATCCACACTCTGATCCTTCCCTACGGATGTTTGTGCATCGTAACGACGCCTTACACCGCTACAACGTCCTGACGGCACTGAGCTCTTGCTTGTTGTCCCCGAGCATCATCGCTCTGCTGTTTTGGGCCAGCTTTACGATGCACCGACCGCCGAACACGTAGGCATATAACGCACTTGCGTTATACGCATATACGTGTCGAGTGGTCGGTGCATCGCAAAGCTGGCCCAAAACAGCAGAGTGGTGATGCTCGGGGACAACAAGAAAGAGCAGGCGCTTCTTTTGGCCTAGTCTCTACCGTTCTGTGCGACTGTATGTCGCGGCTTGTGAACCCTTCCAGGGAGGCAAGAGAGAGAGAGAGACAAAAGGGTAGGAAAGACAGGGAGGTTAGCCAGTGTAAATACCGGCTGGCTACCCTGTGCTGGGGAAAGGGGTAAAGGGAATAAAAGGAGAAGGAAGAGAGAATAAAAAAAAAACAAGAAAAATGCACACAGTAACGCGATGTTACGCGCAACAATAGTCAAAGTCGTTCGCACAATTCACATGTCCTTATGAACTTGAGCAAGGCCCTTAAGGCCTTGAGTGCCGAAACCCGTCTGGACCAGTGTCCTAGAACTTTCTCTTCTGTGAAGGGGCGATTGTCCAGTTTTTCGAGCACGGTCACGAGCACTTTTCTTTGCACATTGTAACGTGGACAGTCACAGAGGAGGTGCGCGATCGTCTCTTCGCAGCCGCAGGTGTCGCAAGCAGGGCTGTCGGCCATTCCAATACGGAAGGAATATGAGTTCGTGAATGCCACGCCGAGCCATAGGCGGCACAGAAGTGTTGCTTCCGCTCGTGGCAACCCTGGTGGAAGACGGAGTTGCAAACTTGGATCCAATCTGTGAAGACGTGTGTTCGTGAATTCGCTGGTGTTCCACAGAGTTAGCGTAAGCTCGCGTGCGAGGGAGCGAAGACTTGTGGCTGCATCTGTTCTTGACAGCGGTATGGGTACAATCTGGGCACCATCATGGGCCGACCGGGCAGCGTCATCCGCACTGTCATTCCCCGAAATTCCGCAGTGACCCGGTATCCACTGGTAGATGATGTTGTGTTTCTTGTCGATTGCATAATGGTGGAGTAGTCGGATGTCTGCGACTAATTGTGCATTTGGTCCGTGGTTGAAAGGGGACAGCAGACACTGGAGAGCTGCCTTTGAATCACAAAAGATGGACCATGAATGTGGTGAATTGGGACCTATAAACTCCAGAGCAGCACGGATAGCTGCGAGTTCTGCAGCCGTCGATGATGTAACGTGAGACGTCTTGAATTTGATAGTGACAGATTGAGCGGGAAGTACCACTGCTCCAGCTGAACTATTACAGGAGACAGAACCGTCCGTGTAAACGTGAGTGCGTTCGTTGTGTTTTTCATGTAAGAATGAAAGGACGGTTTGTTTGAGGGCGATAGATGACATTTCCGTTTTCTTTTTGATGCCGGGAATAACAAGAAGGGCCTGGAGTGGATGCAGGCAAAACACCTGCCCTACTACCTGCTGGCATCCTTCAGCCCCTTGAAATCCCTGAGGAACCATTTTTTCCGGGTGGTACGACCTTCTAGGGCCTTTCCCCACGTCAACAACTGGCAATAGATGGGTTGCAGTCGCTACTGTCTACGCAGCGCGGTATGCTTTGACACGAGCACTTCGCACCAGCTGTGCTACTGATGCAGCCGATTTCATTCTTCACCATGTCATCCTGCGCCACGGTGCTCCTCGTCAGTTAATCACGAACCGCGGCCGCTCATTCCCGTCTGAAGTAGTCGACGACATTTTTCGTTCCTGCTAGACCATTCGCAAGTTCACCGCTGCGTACCATCCACAGACGAACGACCTTACTGATCGCCTCAACCGTAGCCTCACAGATATGCTTGCTACGTACGTGTCTGAGGACCACCGAAACTGGGACATCAACCTGCCTTTTGTGACCTTCGCCTTCAACTCTTACCGTCACGACACAGCTGGCTACTCACCTTTTATCTGCTGTTTGGCTACGACCCACCATTGCCCATTGACACCATACTCCATCTTCACGCGGACGTATCCACTGTCTGTGTTTGTGATGCGATTCCTTAACTGTTTACATTGGTTACGGATGCCGAATCATTCCCTGCAGTGTACAGTACGTAGCGGTTTGATCTACGAGCACTGCTTATCCTTATTTCTGCTATTTTACACTAACCGATTTCCTCACTCTCCCGTCCTCATTTTTCTTTGAATAGAAGCTTTCCTCCAAGGAAACCTGCCGCTTCGAGGCGGCACAATGCTGTGCACGGTCGATCTGTCATGAGATCTTGAAAGTGCTAGACGGAGTTGATCGGTACGGCTTAGCGTCCCGAAACTACCCAGCCAGTTGTGAGGGATGCTGTGTGTGGAGGGCTCAGAATTCATTTTGCTGGGTCGGGGTTCTTTTAACGCCCACCGAAGTCTAAGTTCTTAGCATTCTAGTCCCATATCATAGGGGCTGCCGTGGTCGACCTGTGGCTCCGCGGCGGCCCCTGTGACAGGCTGACACCAAGGACAGTGCGCTGATGAGATGGTTCTGCTTTACGCTGCCTTCCGTCGTTGCCCAGGCATTCTAAGAAGGCAAGGTGACGCTTTCGTGTTTCCAAGAAAGGGGAGCACAGCGCGCCTCTCCGGCAGCCCGGAACGGTTTTAAAGCGAAAGCTTTACTAACCGCGTCGAGCCGAGTTTCGCCGTCGCCAGCATTTGACCTCCATTTGACCGCAGCTGCGCCATAGCCTTGGCAACGCATCACGTAACTCGCCGCGCCGAGCTCCGCCGCTGCCGCCGCCTTGGCGCATGCGCTCTCCGCAGCTAGGTCGCCGCCTGACCACCTGACTCGCCACGCGCCTGGCTAATTAAGAGTGGCGCATCGCTCACCTAGTCAGTGCGAGCTTGCCCAGCTTGGCCACGGATGAGAGCGAGGCCGGGCCGTCTTTGAGCGTTGCGCGGGAAGCCTTGAGCCGTCGTCGCCAAGCGGCGTCTGACCACCCCACGGATCTCGCCCCGCGAACTGCTCCACTGGAGAGGGTCCGGAATGCAACAGGCTTCTCACCGTCGAGATCAATGTAGCGACTGCGTTCGCGCCCTGTCCATTTTTGCTTTGACGCTGCGAATGTTCGCGGCGTCTCTTTGCATGTTTAGCACTTGCGCTTTCCCTGTAGCACAACAGGCGCCGCACCGTCAAACGATGCGTGTCTACCCAAGCCTAATCACAGTCATGTCTAGCCACCGACCTAGGCACAGCCGTCATAGCTAGCTCAACTATAATTGTATACCTAAGTATAATAATTACAACTAAATCAAAGGTTGTAACCAGGCTAAACCAAGCTTTCGCTTTGCATACCCAGAGTTAGCTGAGCTAAGCCGCAGCCATTTTTTTTATCTGCCAGCACGCTGCCTCTCACGGGACGGCCGCGCGTTGACGTACTGTTTTTTTCTGAGTGGACAATCGATTTGGCAGGGTCGTTGCCCATGGTCAAGCCGTTTTGGACGCGTCTTCGATGCCGTTTTCGACCACGCTGCTGAAGGTAAGACTTTCTAAACATTTGGGAGTGGCTTCCCCATCTAAAGAACAGGGCATTTCGTCCCTGTAGTGTATAAAGCGTATAGTGCGTGAGTAGAATTATATAAAATAAATGACTCTCCAATTCCATCGCGCACTCATGTCTGGCCTGAAGAACAGGAATATAACCATATAACGTCGTCTTTTCTAAAGCGCGCCTCGTTTCTGCCCGCGCTGCCCATCCGCTCCGATCGCCGGGGTGTGCGTCTCCTTGCGGTTCTCACAACCCGCCGTAACAAACCTTACTCGGAATTAAGGCACTACGGCCGCCCACTGACCCACCGCAATTGGTCAGCGTGGAGTCACAGGCACATACACATTATAGATAGAATAAAAATAAATAACAGCTTCCGCTTATTTGTTTGTTCTGTGTCAAGAATCTTTGACCCATTGTCGGCGGTTTCGGAGGGGTTGTCCCGAATGGCAGCGGCCTTCAGTTGTCGTTGTTATCCATTAACTTGGACAAAGTGTAACTTCTTGGAGAAACTGTAACTAAAAACTAAGCATAAAACACAAGAGAAAAAAATGAAATAGGAAAGAAAGGAGGAAGTCACGAAAACATTTCACACTGGCTAAAAAAGAAAATTCCAACTAAACAGTGAACTATATTATACAGCAAGAGCAAAACGAAGGTTCCAAAATATACGAACCACGCGTTATGTAGGGCCAGTGCATGCGATGCGCATAAGCAGTCTCCACTCATGCTGCAATAGTTTAGTCGAAACCAAAGAAAGTCAGCATTACCATGGTGCGGAATTACAAAAAAAAAGGGGGGGGGGAGATCGCACCAGTTGCGTATAGTACAGCGATAATCAAGTCCAGTAATTCCAAGCTTACTAAAAATCGGATTTAAAATAGCGAGATTTTGCGAATCTACCCGATATCAGGTGGACGTGAGCGTAATTCATCGAGGAGTCCTTGGCAAAGTTCTTATAATATTGTGGCCAGCCGTGTAGTATATTATCGGTATATCCGGAAGCCATGCGACGGAACGCAGTGGTGATGCACTGAAAAAGCCTTTCATCCCTATAACCCCTCTACTTCCGCGTAAGACGAAATAGAGAACGTGTCTGTACACCGCAAAGATGAAAATGAGACCCTAATTTGAAGGTATGCGCGCTTTTTTCTTTATCAGCGCTCATATACGTTCCTCTCAGCTTCGCCTCCTGTATAGCCGGTGCGCACACCATATTCTGTTGCACCTGCGCGTGTTGGGACTCCGTTGCGTGAGCGCTCTTCCAGAAGACATTGCACACGTACGTACACTGCACAGCCTATCGCCCTTTGCGGGGACCACATTCGACCGGCTGAGAAACAAGTTCCTCCCCCTGTATATAGTATTTCCGTCTCGCTGTCCGCAAGAAAGGCATATTAGTCACGGCTGCTTCGAGCTGCAGGCGCTTCGTATACACACACACACATACACACACGCCGCTCACGCAGCCAACTTCGTGATAGAGAATTGCCAAAACACGAAGTGCGGAACGGGGAAAAAAAGTAGAAAGACTAGCAGCGAGGACAAACAGTGGAGACGCGTGGAAGAAAAGGAGAGAGAGAAAGATAAAAAAAAGAAGAGGAGGGAAACCCTGACCTTCTCCGGAATGAAATTGGCTAGACGCTTCGCGCCAGCGTCTCCTCCACAAAACTGCAACGCCGTCTGGCGGCTGTACACGCACGCTCGCGTTAGTGTAGAAACAAAAGGGATAAAGAACAAACGGCTAGGAAGGAGTTACGTGGCTATAGGGTCTGTACGCACTGCCCGGTGCACGGATTTGTGGCCGCGCAACACGCTCGGAAAGACGAATGGCTGCGTGGGACACAGCCGCAGCGGTGTCGGGTTGCCTTTCCAATTTCCTCGCACGCGGGGTGCCGGCTGGGGAAGTTGCAGATCCAGTCGACGACGACGCCCCTGCGTACATGTATAACTGGCGTTCGCGCCTTTCGGCGCGGCTGCGTGTTACCGTTCGAAAGCACGCGCTGCAACGCCCCGGAAACGTTCGATAACGGGCCTTTGACCAGATCGCCCCGACTCCCTCTCCCCACCGCCAAAAAAAGAAAGAAAAAAGATGAAAGAATAGTGGGGAATGTTGGGGGGCGAGTTCTGTATGTCCGGAAATGATAAGCAGCTGAGACAGATTTTGACTCCAATGATAGGTTGAAGCGCACTATAGCTATACGAATTAAGCGGGGCCAGTGCATACGCGCAACGTATTGTCCATGCAATAATATTACGTAGCTATTAACGCACCTTTGCTAAACAAAAATGCGCCGGTATGCCAGTGTGATGTCACGAACTTCGAAGTATATTCTCGCTTCTCGCGTTTGGGTCTTTCTGGCATAGGAAAAGTTCTCGAAGCTTGCTAGATTAATTATCTTGTTCCTTTAGGGCGTAATTTTTCTTCTGTCTTCTTCTGCCCTCTTTCTTTCTTTCTTTTTCATCAATCATGCGCCGACTGGGCCCCATAATCATTCTCGTTCAAACGGGCAGTCGTAGTTAGAACAACAACCCTGCCCATTGTGTTTTCTGCAGGCTGGGCCACGTTTTCATAGCTGTCGCGGCAGAGACTGCGCTCTCGCATTGCCAACGGCGCAGCCAGGTGTCGTAATCCGCAAGCTCGACGTCGCCTGGCGCCAGCAACACGTCTGCGGCACGCTTCGGATGTCCAGTTGACGGCAAGCGAACTCCGCCAGTGTCTGCAAAAGCGTGCGGGCTCGGCTCGTACTTTACAACACGGCGCCCCTACGCTGTCTGTCGCCACAGGGTCGGTTACAGCGCGGGACCCCTTTTTGCCCAACCGCCGCAAATGCGCACTACGCGAGAGAAGGAAAGGTTAAATCGCTTGGCGTAGCTCCTGCCGGCGCATCGCACGGCTTCCGCTAGGTTCACGCGTCTGCCCTTTTTTATACGCGGCCTTTGTGTGTCTGCTGCGGTGTGCACAGCCACTCGCAACCATACATGCGCCGACTGCACGCGCGATGCATTTTTAACGCCTACTACTGAAGAAGCTCCGCGCGCCGTTCTACCGCGGGTCGCCGCCTCATCGGGAGGCGGACTGCAGCAGACGCGGGCACGCATGCGGAGCACGCGGTGTATTCGACGAACGTCCTGCGGAGGAAGATGGCCGCTTACAAAACGTGCGCCCTTCTCGCCCCTCCCAGTGCGCGCAGACGACTCTGTCTCCCTAGTTCCGTGCAGCGCTGTGTATCCTACGGGCGCTTCGATCAATCAGAAGGGCAAATACATCTGGACGAACATCCGTCCTCGCTCTGTTGCCCGCTCAAGCATCTGCGTTTGCAAGTCCCGTAGACCCGGCCGCGCTGCACGGAACTGCTGAGACAAGGTATGGCTGCTACAGCATGCACGTGGTTCGGTGGGGGGCGGACCCGTCTGCAGCGCCGCTGTGCGATAGGAAGCGGAGCAGTTAATTGACCGACCGACTTCGCTCTTTATAGAACCGGGCGCTTTGTCTTTAGTCCTGCCGCGCACCTCGCGGGAGCCGTTGGGGCCGCGCTGATGGCGCTGTTCGCGCTCCCGCCCTTTGCTCCAAAACTTGCCACGCGCCTGCGCAGAAACTGCCCCCTTGTTCTGGTGCCTTCGAGGTATGACATGCCGTACAGGCGAGATGGATTGATAGTATCACAGAATGAGATGCAATACATTACGCCACAAGTAACGAAGGAACGCATGTTATGCGGTTGATCTATCACTGCCGTGAGGTTATCACCAGCTATATAGGTTAGGCTAGATACTTTCATTATACTCGTGTGGAAAAGCTAACAGGTAACCTTTATATATTTATAATAACCTCAAGGTACAAGCATCCCCCTGAGTAATGCAAAAGCGAACAAACAAATAATTTTTAACACACCCTAATGGTTAAACCCACGTGTCCTGCATAAAAGTGTTCAATGAGACTAACTGTTCCATGGAAAAGCTTCCTCTTACAATTAGGATGTCAGATTAGAATCTACACGCATGAGTAATCCTTGCTTAAAAGCAAATTCTGCTTAAAAGCAAATTAGCTGACGAATGTGCATTATATAGGGGAAGCACAACAACAATAAGAGATCATACGGAATAACCACAACGAAAAAGTACACAGATATCAACAAACCATAATATGCAAGACCATACAGTCATATCATAAGAAGCCAGCAAACACTGACACCAAGGACAACATAGCGAAAACTACTTGTACTTAAATGAAATAAAGAAACGATAAATTAGTGGAAATGAAAGTAGATGAAAAAACAACTTGCCGTAGGTGGGGAACGATCCCACAACGCACAACGCGAAGGTTGTAGGATCGTTCCCCACCTACGGCAAGTTGTTTTTTCATCCACTTTCATTTTGATTAATTTATTGTTTCTTTATTTCATTTATTAAGCACAAGTAATTTCCCCTATATATGTTGTCCTTAGTGTCAGTGTTTGTTGGCATCTTATGATATGACTCACAAAAATCGGGGCCGCTCGGTTAACCCCCTTTCTTTTTGTTTAAGACCATACAGGGTAGTATGCAATACACAATATGACATCTTGACATAGGTAAACATGCAGTAGAGAAATAATACATGGTAAGAAACACCACAGTTTACATAATGCATTCTAGTCTAGTCATTGTTGCAACAAAACTTCAGAATTTATTAGTATGCCACGTGGCACAACGAAAAACCGGTGGAGGCGTGGAGTTCGATTGTGTGAAGCAGCTTTCTCTGACTTCACAATTTTCTTAAAGCGGCTGGCTAAGGCTATAGTTAGTTTCTGCGATTAAATTAGGACTAAATTTAATTAAAGACAGCCGAATAAACGAAGAAACGACAGCCAGCCTGGAAATTTTTGCAGTCTTTCCGTGCACAGAAAAAACACGAATTCGAAGAAAACAGCGCGAAGCGAAACATGGACATATAGGCACCACATCACCGTCGAGACTAGAACGCAATACGTCAGTTAAAGAAAAAAAAAGGGGGAGGGGGGTGCGGGTGATGCTCTTGTTTTACCGACAAAAAATAAGTCGTATTTCTCCACTAAACAAACACAAAAATATCCGCAAATAAATAACCTAACCTGAACTAGTGTTTCCCTTCCATGTAGGCGTAACTCAGCCTACTTCGCCTGACTTGCATGCGGGGAACGTCCCGTTTACCGCCGATTCACTGAGTGTCGCACGTCAATGCAGACGCCAAGTGCGTACCGGAAGTCGGGGCTAAAATAGAATCCATTCAGGGATTACAACCCGGAACTAGACGCGCGTGTCGAAGCGACTCGGGAAACCGACGTACAACCAATAAAGAGAAAAACAAACAAACAAACAAACAAACAAATCCATGCGCACTTCAATGCTCAATGCAGGATGACGCGTGTAATCCGCGCGAACAAGTTACAGGCGTCGTCGTCGCAAGAGTGGCCTGTCAAAACGTGCTGTTCTCTTTTCGAAATGCGCCATCCATTCTCTTGGGAACGCGCGGTTCGCGAGGCAACTGCCTTAAATAGTTCATTTCCTCGTTGTGTGCGAAGGTACATAAACCAACTTCTATATAGCGGCGCCCTATATAGAGCTAGATGGACTGACAGTTGGTGGCATCTCTGTTCGACTGACTGAATGAGTTATGGTTGGTAAAGGTTAAGGAAAGACGCCAATTAAACAGAAAAAGAATAAGTTAGAAACGGAACAGTGTAACGTCGGTATGATGAACGAAATGGTTATATTAATTAGAATCGTCAGCGCAGTCCAGCTCCGAAAAGACAAAGCTTTCCTCTAAAAACATGATGATGGCTTGAAGAACAGTATAGGACATCTGTATGGCCCACCGTGATAAGGGGAACGAGCACATGTAGCATTATACTTTCAGCAGTCTCTAAAATACAATATAAAGGCCAACAGCTAGGCTAACAATTAATGTATAAATGCACATCCGATGAACCATATGTCAGTCATTTCTTTCCAACAAAAGTATAAAAAAGTTCGGCAGGATGTTACATTCCTGTAACACGTGAAGGCGAAAGCCTGCTTCACACGTGGTAACACATTAACTTATGCGATCTGAGGGGTCAGACTGCTTGCAAGACATAACCAACCACAGTGTGCAGTGCACGTGTGCTCTTTTATAGGTCGACCTCCTCAATACGACACTTGCGAGCACTTAATGCACTACGTATAGGTGCACCTTGCTTGTCGCCAGGAAGTGTTAAGAATGTGTAACACAACCCGAACACAATTAAATACACATATTATTGTTGTACCTCATGACTGTTTATTTGTCATAGTCCATTTTAGCGTCCTCCGGCGGTAAGAGATCCTCTAACCTTGCACACCGTCACTAGGGCTCCGCGGTGGCTTCTCGACGTTCAGAGACATAATCATGACCTTATGGGTTGTAAAGTAGCAGGTTACTGCAACTCTTTAACGGCATCGTGGTTGCAGGACACCAAGTCTATGCATGCTCCCCTGTTTGTAGTGGCACTCTTTTTGGGAGTGACTAAGTCCAATCCTAGCTCTCGCTCCACTTCGGTTAGAAACACCGCGTTAGTGTAAGCGTTCTGGTTGAAATCACCAACTTGAAGCACGGGTCGATCTCCAAGCTTAAGCGGAAGGTTGCATGTCAGGAATCGACTTGCTTTGGCTTCTAAGACGTTCGGAACGGCGATGGAACGCAGTTGTGCAAGCGGGGCTTCTATTTATTCCCCGACTATCGACGCCGCGTTTTTGCACGTTGTATGCGTGATTCCAATGAATGTATGCACTGTACGCTTGATTTTGCTGAGGGTTTGGAGCCTCTGCATTACGAGAGGGATAAGCCTTGCATTATTTGCTTATTTAGGGGGGTATTAGCCATTGCTGATGATGATAGCTTTTGTACCATTGGACTTCGTAAGTGTCGTCGAGTACCTCGACTCGTCGGGGCTCTCGGCGAGACTATAGGACATTTCTACAAAGACGGATGGCCTAACGGCCATCCCACCACCTCGGGCTTCCTGATCGGCCACTACTTCGCTTCCATCTCTACGACCCTCTACCTTTCTCCCTCCTACCCTCTCTCTCTTTTAACCCCATCCCCTCCACCCTGCTGGCGCTGAGCCGTGCTCCCGCATGGGTTGCAGAAAATAGCGCTAGCCTTTTCTCCTTTCCCACAAGAACCACTTCTCTCTACCATTGGACCGGACGACGCGTTTTTTGGGTATATGAGTCATTTCAATGAGCCACTTAAGAATTTGGCCTTAAAAATATTTTCCATTTATGTTGGCTTTATTACAACTTAGGTGTTTAAACCACAATGAATCATCGTGAGATGACACGCTTACTCTAGGCTGGAAGGCTATAGTCGCCTATAGCTCCTTCCACGTATCAATCCCATAGTAAGTCCCCTATAAAACTTCCATAATGCCGCCCAATCGCATTGGCTCTCACTCGGGGCTCTACACCCAAACACTCACCCAAACAGGTGACCACGGGGCTCTACAATGAGAGTCTGTTGCTCTGCCTATGGACGATGAATTTGAGCGCCTAGTCGGCTACGTAGCGCCCCACGTAGCGCCTATAGTCATGATCAGCGCTAGGTGTACGTGTCCGCTTCTGCTGAGATTTACAGGTGCTGCTTCTTTGTTTGGCTGTGTATCATAGGTTTGTTTTGCCGGTTGCAGATAACTATTTGATTTAAAGGGTGACACCCACGCCTTGTCGTTTGCCAGGCGAGAGGAGTTCGATCACTTCACTGCAGTACGACCATCAAGTCATACTTCGCATGGTAATGCGAAAGTAATTTGGGCTGAATGAAATAAAACACGCCCTTACGTCAGCAGTTCCACGCATCGGTCATTGCGACGTCGCAGCAGTGGTTTCTAAAGCCCCTTAGTTTTTCTCTACTTCATGTCATAGTAAAAATTTTCCCTAGATACCCCTCTAAGGCTCTTGTAAAGAAGAACCTATCCGAACCCGCTTCTAATCAACAAGCTCTATCCGGAGTTCTCTACATTTACAACATGCGATAAATGTAACGACACCATAGATCTTAGTCATATGCTCTTGCGTTGCTCCACGTTACGCAGCGGGGATAACACTGAAGAGCGATGACACGCAGCTCTATGCAGTCTCACATTCGAAGAACAGCTATATGGGCAGTCCAACGGGCCCGCCAAGCGGCCGAAAAGCTTGGCCTTTCAGTACCAACGTGGCAGCGGCCCGCTTCGGGCTAGGAAACTAGCGCGACCTAATGGACCACAATAAAGTTTTTCCATCCATCCATCCATCCATCCATCCGTCCGTCCGTCCGTCCGTCCGTCCGTCCGTCCGTCCGTCCGTCCGTCCGTCCATCCATCCATCGATATATTCCCTCTACAAAAGCCGCTCGCAGCTCGAAGTGTACCAGAAATGAACGTGCCATTTTCACTCGGAGAGCTCGACGCTGCGTTGGCGACCTGCAGACGTTCTTCGTCACCAGGACCACATGGCATCATGTACGCTGCTCTACGCCACCTTGGACATGACGCGCGCGGTGAGCTGCTCAAGTACTACAACGAGTCGTGGCACAACGGCGTCGTTACTGAACAATGGAAATCGAGCCCCTCGATTCCCATTCTGAAATCTGGAGTCTCCGCTTGATTTATCATCATATCGCCCGATTGCGCTTTCGAGTTGCGTCGGCAAAGTGACGCAATGAATGAGTCTTGCTCGCGTGGAATGGTATCTCGAGCGATTCTACATCTATCCGGGCGCCATGGTGGGCTTTCATTGAGGTCGCTCATCTATCGACAACGTTATTGACCTCGTTACCTGGGTCCAAGAACAAAGAACCCTCAAGCGCCTATCAGTGCCACTTTTTCCCGATGTCAAAGAAGCATACGACAACGACGCCCATGAGGCCATACTGAACTCACTTGAGGCTATGGGAGTTGGTGGCCATATGTGCCAATGGATTCGGGGCTATTTGACTGAGATATGATTTTTTCTTACGGACGACATCTGGGCCTCTGCGATGACTGGCTCTCAGGTGCGGGCCAGACTTTAGCGGGCGGTAACCATGACGGTGTCTTATCTCAAAGAACAAGGCGTCAGTGTGTATACCGAAATGTTCGCATTGGTTGGCTTTACGAGAAAACAAATGTCATTGCATCCCGTTTCGATAAACCGTCAACCTGTATCATATGTTGGGACACATCGCTTTCTGGGTGTCATCATTGACTGCAACCTATAGTGGAGCCCTCACTGCGTCTATCTGATGAAGAAGTCATCTGTCATTGCTCAGTTGCTCAGGTCTTCAAATTTCTTTGCGGGAAAAACTGGGGTACACCACCCCATTCTACGCTGCAGCCGTACAGGGTAATTGTTCCTGGGCCTCCTGCATTACAGTCTACCAGTTTTGTCAAATGCATGCAGGGCCAACATTCGCGCTCTGAAGAGCATACAAGGTCAAGCTCTACGCTAGTGATTGGGGCTGATTAATTAGATAATTAGTCTTAATTAATTTATCAGCTTCTCAAATATTAATATTGCATGAAAAGCGCCAATAAGACAACTGTAAAGCGACATGAAAAACTCCCGATACAGCTTTCTGTTACTCAATACGTGCTACATTAATGTGTTTTTCCGAGCGTGAAAGAAGCCCGCGAATTCGCGCAAAGTGCCTCGAGCGGCCAGTCACGCGGCAATTTGGGTGCATTTGCGGGCTTATTTCACTCTCCGAAAAACACTTTTATGTAGCACGTATAGAGCAACAGAAAGCTGTATCGGGAGCTTTTCATGTCGTTTTACAATTGTGTCATTGACACTTTTCATATAATTATAATTTTTGAGAAGTTGATTAATTAATTAAGACTAATCATCTAATTAGGCGGAATGAAACAAAATAATTTGAGTATCTCCAAGCGAGGCAAACAACATTATTTTGCTTCTGTCGAGCTATTTGGCATTCGCATATTTTTAAGCTCTGGCTTGGATTTTAAGTTAGCTTGGACAGCCTGTATATACCGACGGTTCTACCTCATCTACCAGCACAACTGCCGTATTCGTCGTTCCAGCTAAGCAGATTACAGTTAAATTTAAAGTGTCACGCATGACTACATCTACAGCGTCAGAACTTGCAGCCCTCCATGCCGCTACGAACTACGTCACCGAAGAGCCGGTACGAAAATTGGTCATATTTTGTGACTCTAAGGCAGCTCTTCACTGAACCAAGTCTGCCTTACGTCACAGAACATACGAGCAGATGATATCCGACATTAGGGAAATACACCACCATGCTCTGGAAACAGGGCACATCATAATCTTTCAGTGGAATACTGCTGACTGTGGCTTCGTCGGCAACGACTTTGATTGACAGGTCTGACGCGCCCACCTAGACGCGTCCAATACCTGTGGCCAGTACGGACGCTGCCACGGAACTTCACCTGCTTGCACACAAAAAGTCAGAAGCTTTCTGGAGTTCTTCAAGTGCCTTCGGTTGCCGATTGCATAAGCTGGACCCCTTGCTACGGTTACAACTGCTATCTAGCATTTCCCGCGGCGAAACGAGCTTGCTGTGCCGCTTGTGGCTGGGAGTGGCGTTCACCAACACTCTTTCCTACTGTATGGGAATGCCCGAGAGCTCGACGTGCGACTCCATGGAGGTGCGAGGAAGCCACTGAGCACCTATTGTGTATGTATCCTGGCTACGGTTTACAACGCCTCTCTCTCCAGACAACTTTAAACCGCCTGGACTCGAGACCATTCTCAATATGCATTAGAATGCTGACATCACAAGCCATCGCAGCGGAAGGCGACGAGGGCACTGTTGTAGTTTTTAAGGACAGCAGGCAAGGCGGCTGTGGTCTGAACTGATGTTTATAGTGCTACAAGTGCTACTGTGCTGTGCGGTTATGGTATGCGGTGACAGTGACCGACTGTGATTGTGTGCCTGTGCTCCCTTTCTTTCTCTCTCTCAAATTTCCTGTCCCTATACCTCCCCCTTCCTTCTCTCCCCAGCGCAGGGTAGCAAACCGGATCTTCCCTTCTGTTTAGCCTCCCTGCCTTTCCCCTTTCTTCTCTTCTCTCGAACCGTGGCCACATCATTCACTGGCACAAAAAGCGATTCGTGCGCTAGTACAGTAACGAAAACAGGTAACAGACGCCGACCAAGGCGACCTTTCTTTTACTAGCCGACGTTTCAGCACCCACGCGGGAGCCCTGTTCACATTACTAGTACAGCACTTGAACTGCACCGGTTTGAGAAAACCGCTTATAGTGCCCCTGTGCATCCTCCCACGTGCGCTCGGTGCTCACTCTCTTCCTATTACCCATTTCCCTTATCCCCATTGTAGGGTAGCAAACTGGGCACCTGTCTGGCTGACTTCCCTGTTTTCCTGTCTCTCTCTTCCCTAGATTTGACAAATGTGTGTTTAGTAAAAAGTTTATTTCATCAAGAGACGATACGAACACTGAGTCATAATCACAGCATAATTCCACCAGCACGATAACATATACAAAGTACGAAAGATTGTATACACGGCACGTTTTCAAGGAAGTGTCCCAGTCCTCATTCACTAACACATAATACATAGCCCCACGCAAACACGCAGCTACAAATAAACTAATCGTCACATTATATAAAATGATGTTAATATATAGTGTACACAATGGTTATATACAATGTTGATGTGACAGAGACACTTTCCATAAATTCGTAGTGATGCTATGAGATGTAACAAATATCACCATTTTCATAGGTTTAGCAGCACTAGATGGCGATCTCGTATTTCATACCTCCATGTTATCTCAAGCGAACCCCGTCATCGCACTGCCTTTTTCAGTGTTATTTTTCAATTCAACTTTCAGAATTCGTTGCAGTCTTACCAATAGACAAAATATGCTAAATAATTCAATGTGAAGAGTAAGCCTTTTGTCTAAATACGCTGATCGCTTATCTATTTTTTTGAGAAAGTGTGGATCTGGAGTCGTAATCATGACCTTTAGCACTTACGACGGGGCGAGACCAAATTGTTTGCTTGCTTGCTTGCTGGCTTGCTTGCCTGCTTGCATGTTTGTTTAGTTTGTTGGTTAATTTCTTACCTTTTCTGCCCTTGCTGCCACTGCCGCCATCAACCGTATTTCTTTCATTGCTTCAGTCTGTGTTTCTTCGACTATTTCGGCCATTTTCATGGTTGGTTGGTGGGAGGACTCAAGGAAAAAAGAAAGAGAGTGATTGTGAAGAGGAAGAGGCGCTATCTGCTGCAACCCTTTAGGGAGCACGACTCAACGCCTTGGAGAAAACGCTCGTTCGCTCTCTCTATCGCTCTTTCTCCCTGTCGCGCACGCGAGCTGTTTCAGTCGCTCGTTCGAGCATTCGTTCGTTCTTTCGGGCTATTCGCTTATATACAATGTCGACCAACGTAGGTTCCTGAAAAAGAAAATGATGTCCCAGTGCACGAACTTTTGAGACAGGCCTCGTACATCGGTGCGCGTCACGTAAGGGTAGAAATTCGCTCAAATTAATTCGCAAGTGAGGGTGGAAAACGTTCTCTAGAACATTTAATTCTTCTTAATTCCCAACTGTTATGAACCCGTATGAACCCAGTTCAAATCCGTTCGAACCATTATATTTTTGCTCCGGAACTAAACCTGTACCAAACCGGAAGATGTGCAGAAGCCTGAACCTGAATCCGAATCAAACCCGAAAGCTTTTCGGTTCGTCACCCTGCCCCATGGCGCTCCAGTCAGCTCCGTGTCCGCTTCACTCTATCTGGTGTCCAGATAAAAGCGGACTTCTTACCTCCGGCTCTCAAACACGTACTTACCCTATATATACACAGCAAAAATTATTGCGTCCTTATCGCAGCTACAAAAGGCCACAAAAGCTCTGCTGCGATATTTGAAGGCTACTGGATTGGAGAATAGCCTAGAGGAATTCGATATCCCACAGGTAACGCCAGAAGAAGTAAAGAAAGCCTTAGGAGCTATGCAAAGGGGGAAGGCAGCTGGGGAGGATCAGGTAACAGCAGATTTGTTGAAGGATGGTGGTCAGATTGTTCTAGAGAAACTGGCCACCCTGTATACGCAATGCCTCATAACCTCGAGCGTACCGGAATCTTGGAAGAACGCTAAAATAATCCTAATCCATAAGAAAGGGGACGCCAAAGACTTGAAAAATTATAGACCGATCAGCTTACTGTCGGTTGCCTACAAAGTATTTACTAAGGTAATCGCAAATAGAATCAGGAACACCTTAGACTTCTGTCAACCAAAGGACCAGGCAGGATTCCGTAAAGGCTACTCAACAATAGACCATATTCACACTATCAATCAAGTGATAGAGAAATGTGCAGAATATAACCAACCCTTATATATAGCCTTCATTGATTACGAGAAAGCGTTTGATTCAGTCGAAACCTCAGCAGTCATGGAGGCATTACGGAATCAGGGTGTAGATGAGCCATATGTAAAAATACTGGAAGATATCTATAGCGGCTCCACAGCCACCGTAGTCCTCCACAAAGAAAGCAACAAAATCCCTATAAAGAAAGGCGTCAGACAGGGAGATACGATATCTCCAATGCTGTTCACAGCATGTTTACAGGAGGTATTCAGAGGCCTGGAGTGGGAAGAATTGGGGGTAAAAGTTGATGGAGAATACCTTAGCAACTTGCGATTCGCTGATGATATTGCCTTGCTTAGTAACTCAGGAGACCAATTGCAATGCATGCTCACTGACCTGGAGAGGCAAAGCAGAAGGGTGGGTCTGAAAATTAATCTGCAGAAAACTAAAGTATTGTTTAACAGTCTCGGAAAAGAACAGCAGTTTACGATAGGTAGCGAAGCACTGGAAGTGGTAAGGGAATACATCTACTTAGGGCAGGTAGTGACCACGGATCCGGATCATGAGACTGAAATAACCAGAAGAATAAGAATGGGTTGGGGTGCGTTTGGCAGGCATTCTCAAATCATGAACAGCAGGTTGCCACTAGCCCTCAAAAGGAAAGTGTACAACAGCTGTGTGTTACCAGTACTCACATATGGAGCAGAAACCTGGAGGCTTACGAAAAGGGTTCTGCTGAAATTGAGGACGACGCAACGAGCTATGGAAAGAATAATGATGGGTGTAACGTTAAGGGATAAGAAAAGAGCAGATTGGGTGAGGCAACAAACGCGGGTAAACGACATCTTAGTTGAAATCAAGAAAAAGAAATGGGCATGGGCCGGACATGTAATGAGGAGGGAAGATAACCGATGGTCACTAAGAGTTACGGACTGGATTCCAAGAGAAGGGAAGCGTAGCAGGGGGCGGCAGAAAGTTAGGTGGGCGGATGACATTAAGACGTTTGCAGGGACAACATGGCCACAATTAGTACATGACCGGGGTAGTTGGAGAAGTATGGGAGAGGCCTTTGCCCTGCAGTGGGCGTAACTAGGCTGATGATGATGATGATGATGATGATGATTGAGTCAGCGTCTGTGATCCGGACTGAGTGACCGAACGATATACCCAGTAGACTTTCTCTTCTTCTTTTAATCTTTCCGTCCCCTTTTCCCTTTCCCCAGTGTAGGGTAGCCAACCGGGCTCAGTCCTGGTTAACCTCCCTACCTTTCCTTTATCATTTGCTCTCTCTCTCTATTGCGTCCTAAAGGGTGCTTGTTTGTCTCATGGCTAAAACCCTTATTCTCAAAGGCTAAGGTCAAATCGTTGACGGGAACAGATTAAGCTTTCTTTTTTGACTTTTTCCCTGCGACATGTTACTCTTAGACGTTCACGTAGATTTCAGTTTATTATTGAAGTAAATTCATATAACAACGCACTTATGAGTGCGCTGCTTGCCATATAGCTTACCTGCAATAGGTGGAAACACGCCACTCACTTGACCCCTCGCAAAGTATTCAACGTCCTTCATCGTCCGAAAATACATCTTAATCGTTTCCCCATTCTTTCTTGTAATCGATATAGACGGCAATATGCTTAGCTCGAAGTTTCGGGCTTCATTTCGTATACCGCGGCGGCTGCATTCCGATGCGGACGGAATGCGATAACGTTGATGTAACCGTGCCATGGACGCACGCTGTAAAAAAACTCCACGTAATTTATTAATTTAAACCGGAGTCCGCCGCTATGGTGTTATTTCAGATCGAGACCGTGTGTTGAATGGGGCGCCAAGCCCTAGAACTATAATTTACTATACTAATGGTGCTAGTTCATTGAACCGTTACAACCACAACTAAGCAAACGCTTCGCGCGCATGCGCGAGAATGTGGACGGGGCTCGCGAGCTCACGCCGACGTAAGACCCCGTACGCAGTTCACTTCCGCTGTACTGCGCACGCGCAGGCATTCCCACTTCCTGTCCGCCAACTACTATGCACGCAGTCCGTCGCGTTTGATTGCCACGAATCGGGCACGAAACGCTCGAGCAACGTCCTGCGTTGCCGCGCGCGGCTGACGGAGCGTGCCGCGCCCGACGCCCCTACACAGCTCTGGCGCGCGCGCGCGCGCTCGAGCAACCGTGGACGGCGTCCATGCATCTCGTTGCTGCCGCTACGTCGCTCGGCCGCGCTGGCGGCCTTCGTGAGTCCAATATTAGCGACGCGCACGCCTGTCAGTACCGAACAGGCGGGCGTCAATCTATCCTCGCCACAGGATAGGTTGTCTACACGATGACGGCGCCCCGGTGAATGACGCGCATCGTGCGCGTAACTATACCGTTGCCTCACTCGTGTATATATATCACATACATGACGTGGCCGGGCAGCCTTCGAAATAAGTGAAAAGTGTAAGCACCGCTCCAACAGTGCCGTAAACGTCTTCTGAACAAAGAAAGAAAGGGAAACTGTACTCTGCATGTTCGGGTCCATTCTCAGACGCTGCACGTTTGCGCATTCCTATAGAGAGTTCGGGAGCCGTGAAGAGTGCACAGGATGTCTACGCACGAAAACCTAAATACAAAAAAATGGGTCTGCCATACCAGCATTTATATGTCGTATACAGGGTTACAGTGCTCTAGAGCACTGTAACAGGGTCTGTTTTTGCACGGTTGCTGTTCACACACACGCCACCAGAGGTGTTGGCAGGGATGGCATGCTGGGCACGTGCCCCGTCCCCGAAATGTCTCCGTACCGGGGACACCTGGCACAAAACGACGTGCGACAATACCCGCCCGCCCAGCCCCCCTGCCCCGGTCAAGTCCGTGCCTTCCCCGACAAAAAGTTCCTGGACTGCGACGTTATCTTGCAATCAGCTTGAATGATCTCACATTTTTTTTTAAAGTAATGTGTGACTCGTGTATTCGCTCACGTGTAGTAAGGTCTGACTGACCTGTGGTCGACCTTTAATGCAGAACGTGGCGAACGTATACTGGTCTTGCTATCTCTGCGACACATCACATGGCCTCTGGCTCCTATAGCTGCTGCACCGCTAACTAGACGCTTAACAAAATTGAGTATTGCACGAACACAATGCACTACACGCATGTGATAATTTGCACATTTTACGGAACACCCCGCAAACCCGCGCATCGCTGACTTCAGGGGCAATCAAAACTGACAAATGCGGTGGCGAGGTTGGGGAGACCGGACAGGCATTGGACGCCGTGTACACACGCGACGTCACAAACCATCCAAAGCACCACTGTAAACGCGCATTACCACGACCCGCCACATTGCGCTCCATAAGCTATACAGACCGTACTTTATACCGCTTCTGGCGCCACGAACGCAAGGAAACCCTGCGGCGTACATCTTGCGGCGCATGCATGCATGTATAAGTATACGCGTCGGACACACCGTATACAGTCGCTGCTGTGTATATATAAGCCCTCCGCGTAAGCCGATTGTTTGGCGCAAGCGGCCCTTCAGGCACGGGCCACGTACGTATCACACGGTCAAACCGCAACAGAGCCGCTCGTAAAATGGCCCAAACGACCCCGTGGCCTTAATCGGGGGCAACAGGCACCGCGGAAGGGTCGTGAAATTTATACGGGTTACATATACCACAGCCCGCCGCAACTTCTTGCACACAAAGCTGCAGGTATATAGCTCTGTACCCAGTCGCATACTCGGCATGCGCGCGGCGTTCCGCAAGCCGCAGGGCAATGACACGTTTGATTCGCGTATATCCATCCGCTGTTATTTGGTCGTGAATCCGGAGACGCATGATGAGAGGAGAACCACACAGCGGGCGACCCGACATTGTGTTTGGCTGTGCGTGCGGGTGCTTGTGTGCTGCGCGCGTGCGTGGTGGCGGCACAAACGATACGGGCCCCTCACATACTCTGCGGAAAAAAAGAAAAAAAGAAAAAGCCGCCTGGCGGAACATGCATGTCTAAGATTGGTGATGATGATGATGATGACGATGATGATGATGATAGTGATCTAAAGAAAGGAAGGACGCTTGATTCTGCAACCCGTGAGGGAGCACGGCGAAGCGTCGTAAAGATTGGTGTGTGTGTACGTGCGACGCGAGGGCTAAATAGATCAAGCTCCCGCTGTTCACGAGCACCCGTGGGGCCGCACACGTACGAGATTGTCGTCAACTGCATGCGAGTACGGCGCACAGCTGACATTTCTGCTAGAGGTTACAAATATTGCGGCAAATTTTGCGCGCTATGTATAAGCTGTCCGTTTTCAAAGGGTGCGCGAGGGCATGCAGGAGCTTCAACCATCTATACGAGTGCGGCGGGCTTGAGCGGTGCCGGGCAGTATCGGGAACCTCCGGTAAGGCAGGGGGGGGAGTCATTTCTTTACCCTATAGTGTCTAAGCGCCCTCTGCAGAAACAAACGGGCCCACTACGGGTGGTGAGCGAGCACGTTTGTAAAATTAGACCGTAAGACTACCGCTAGCTTTAACATAAGTTAGGCACGTAACGTTTCTGATATAAGTGAGTAAATGTAACGCGTGTATATGCATAGTTACGTCATTTCTGCAGGCCTATAGTGAAAGCCACAAGACATCTCACCTACCCCACTGTGGCTGCGTCCGTGATACTAGCGTACCCAATATTTTCTTCATTACGTAAGGCACGTAAGTATTGCCTGAGAGGCAGGACGAAAGGCGGAGGCCAGCCTCCTGTCTGGGTCCTGACCGCGCGCTGGGCGCAGCAGCAACAGTGGTTTCACACAACACCGGACAGTATGAATAAAATGATAGCTAAAACAAAGTAGCGAACGCAATAAATGTCACGCGGTGACTAAGTGCGCAAAAGTAGGAAGATCCAATGGCATAAACATGTCATACAAGGCAGAAAAAAAGATATGTGATGGAAGTAGTTACCTACACAAAATTAAAGCAATAAAATAATACAGCAGTGCGTTTGTATATTTGCCCCGCCGTCAAACATCATTTCAGAATATGTGAGGAGAAAATTACGCCACGGCAGCGGCACCGGTATGTCCGTAAAAGAGAGACCGTATTTGTTGTTTGAAATTGCGGCGTGTACATGTTTACAAGAGGGTATTCATTACATAAAGGCATAATATGATGGTCGATGTCTTGTAATTCTTGGTGTTTACCAATAAGTTCGTCGAAAGTAAATACTAACGTTTCTATTAATATAAGCAGAAATAAATTAGGTATATTTTCTTGAGATCTTATCATACACATACATCGACAACTTTATCATGTAAACGAGCTAAGAAGACGAACGTTTGGTCTGCACATACACTATGATGTTATGTCTTCAGTCTACGAAGTCATCAGCGATCGCATGTTCGTTCTCTGTGAAACAGAAAGCTTGTCCACGTCTGTTGTATTTACAGTTTCAGATATATTAATAAAGAGTAGTTGAGATGTGAAGAAATCGCTGATAAGTTTTTTTTTTTTTTTAGCTAAAGCAAGAAGTTGCGCACCTGTTTTAATAGATATTCATGAATGAGAACTGATGACCTATTATTGCACGGGCATCTACGAAATTCCGAGGAAATAATTTTAGTGTTCGAAGAACTCATTGGGTAGGTAGGTCAAAGATTTTCTTTATTTCTTTTCTTTTTTTTTGTTTAATGCAGTGCATATATTATATGTATGACAATTTGTGGCACTCTTCTTTCTTGTGACATTTCGTGTATCTGTGCTGCACACGTATATATGATATTTTAATGTATGCTGTCTCCATGGTGTCATTTCGTTCTTTCAAGGCTTATCGTAATGGGACATGGTCACGGGCGGCGCGAGCGACGAGCACGGGCCATGACTCCACGCCAACTCGCCCTATTTTCCGTTCTTCTTATCGTAACGCTGTTTTAGAACGAGCCTCTTTACCTTTGCGACATTGTGTGATTTGCGGTTCGCTTCCATGTTACTCTCCTTAATGTTACATGTATATATATAAAAAAAAAATGTTGTTGTAGTTTGCGTCGGTGTTGGGATGTTTTTCTTCATCGACCTGTTCGCTTTCTGTTTTTGCAGCCATATGGAGTTGACAGTGCGCTATACGCTCCACTCCTTCCTTGTTCTCTTTTATTTCCCTCCTCCTCTTATTGCATTCCTTTCCCCGACAGCGTGGTTTGAGATATCCGCCATCGGACGCGACCATACACCGTGGTTTTCCTCTGTGAACCATTCTCTTCTTTCCGCCTCCCCTCTAGCAGCTGTTGCATTGTTGACGCTAATCCCAGCGGACACAACCCGTGAGCGACCGCTGGTTTTAGAGCTCCCATTTCTCCGACCGTTGGTATACAATAACATTTCAGGCCTCGATCCTTCCATCCTTCGAACTTTCATGCTTCATTTCATCGTCGTCATGACGACGAGATTGTGATGATCGTTTCCTGTTGCGGATGGGACACGGATAGCTAGCTTTGGTGCCGAGTGGGACATTAAAAGCCTTTCGCGGTTTGAAATAGTTCGGGGATAGCAAGTTTAATTGCCAGCGTACCGTAAACATACTGATAGAGAGCGCCTTGCGCTACGCGCAGAGTGACCATGGCCATGTATCTCCCTCAAGATGTTGGCAGTATACTGAGTCTGCGCAGCACTGTTGCGGCGGCCGGCCAAAAGGGCTGTGACGATCGCTACGGGAATTCCTGGATATAACCTCGAGGCTCCGGCCACTATCTCCAGCTTTCTGCATCGGCCCAGCACATCAGCGCCCCACTGTGAAGGTTAAAGAACTCTATATAATTCCTAATATCGAGGATATAACTTGAAGCAGCTCCAAAGGGACGAGAACACGAACGAGAAAGCGACCACGACAGGAAGACTGCGCGGTTGCTTTCTGGTTCGGAACTTCGTCGCTTCGCGCTGCCTCGAGTCATATTCAGGACGAACCAACTCGCCCGAATCGAGTTGTTTCCATGCCCTCTTCCTTCCCTTCCCCGCATTATTTCAATATGTCCCCACAATAAGTAAACTAACGTTCAAAGAGACACCAAAGAGAGAAAATATTTTGAGCTTTTTAGCTTCATTCATTCATTATTAAATGTACGCCAGGTGATGTTAGCGCCTCGTCAAGGCGCCGGCTTCCCCTCTGCTCCGACGTGCAATAAGAACATCCACCACTCTTGGGATAACAAGGCCATAGCAGTACAAAACCACCCAAAAACGCGTTCTGGCGAGTAATTCACAAGTCGTAATACAATAACTACTAGTTCATAATCCAAGTTCACAAGCTGGAACACAAGTGCAGTGCAATCCGCATGAAAAAAAGAAAAAAAAAGGCAGAAATGAAAAGAAAAAATAGAACATAGAACATTCCCCCCCCCACACTCCTCTCCCAAATGGGAAAATGTGCCATACACCATATATAATGACGTACAGTGAACCTATGCACATGTATGAATTATGGAATATAAGACTCTAAAGAAGGCCCTAGATGTTCCAAACTGTTTTAAATCTCTAATAATTATCCGCGAATCTCGCCTCATCAAGAAACTCCACAAATGCACGTGCTGTCCGTATTTGGGATGTTTCTGTTGGCCAAGCATGCACCAAGAGTTTCTCCAAGGATAGCTGCCTTCTATCTAGAATATATAATTTTCTTGGCAACATTTGGCGGCAGGCTCAGTATTTGTTACGGTGTAAGAAAAGGTGCTTTACATCTTCATTGGATTCTTCACAGGAACAAATTGGGCTAATTAGTTTTTCCGATCCTTTACAAAAAGCACTTCGAGTAGGCTGTGCAGAGTCGTACTCTACGTATACTATTGTTTCTATATAGCGCGGCTGACCTTGGTTGGTATGGTGAAATTCATAGGTGGATCTACCCTTAATAATGTTGAACTTCGTGGCCCATTATGAAGCCAAGTCTCTCTTGTAATTAGGGCGCATATTTTGCTAATAGCGCAACCGTATATACCTTTCTCTTGCTTTCTTTCTTCACACGGAAGGGAGTTAGCCAGCTAGAGCACCGTATAAACCGCTGCGGGTTCTCATGCTCGGATTGTTCTTCTGCACGTATGCTGCCACATTTATAACCTCGTAAGCTGCCGACATGCGCAGCTGGTGAGGTGAGGCTATGTTGCTTCACATAAAGTGTATCCGCGCATCATTTGTCTCACAAGGCACATTACCCCGCATTCATTCTCGTGCCATCCGCGTACATTCTCCCGGACGCGCTCACGACCTGAAGACGTCGCGAAAAGCTTGCCAGTACCGTTTCGGCGCTATACAAGCCCATCATCGTAGTGTATAAGCCATGTATAGCCCATTTCCATTCGATTGTGCCTCGAGCAGTCCGAACGAAAATAATAATAATAATAAACAAACAAACAAACAATTGAAACGCGGACTATACCATTGTCTTTATATAACAAAGCGAGCGGTGACCCCTCGCAAGCGCAGCTCTGTGTGATCACGCATGTGACAAGCGCGCGAGGGGAACCACAGCAAGCGCAGCCGTGTTTTGAGTCGAGTATACATGCGGCTTCGAGAACGGCCTGACCGCTCCCAGGGACCGAATCACGCGACCACAAGGGGTTACCGCGGGACCACTGTTCAGCATCGCAGCTCATCTTTTATAGACCGTAAGTACATAGCGCGTACGCGTACAGCAAGCCAGCGACGTCCTCGTTCGATCCACTCACTCTCGAGCGGGACGAGAATGAACGGGACGCAGCCACACAGCGTCCCGGCGAAGCGCGCGCCAGAAGTGCTCGCATGTAGGAAGGAAGCGACGCGAGGCGGCGGTGAAGGGAGAAACGAAAGCTCCGGCCGGTTGCACAATGGGGCACGGCCGACGGAACAGAAACAGACGGCGCGGCGCGTAGGTGAGACGCCGACGCCGTATCGGAGACAATGGACAATCGGGGTGTGTGTGCGTGTGTGTGCGTGTGATGGGAGAAGGCCCTTTTCACTGCGCGCCGATTCACGCCGCAGTTCCGTCGATGAAAGAAGAGTTACTCGGAAGAAAACAAAAGAGGTAAAAGGCGGGGGGCTTTTCTCGCCGACACCATGCGTGCGGCTGCAGGCAAGAAACGCCCCCCAACGTCCTTTCGTCGGTGGTGGAACAGACATTCAAAGGCATAGCTTTTCTTTAGTTTTATTTTTCTATGTTTCAGGAAACTTCTCAGTGAAGATGTGGTTTTGACATTTTTTTATTTTTTGTATGGCGAGGCGCGCAGGTATCCGAGGTGTGTTGCTTGATGTGTCTGCATGGCACCTTCGCTTTTCTTTGCTGCGCTGCGCGACTGTTTTAGTACTTTTATTTTTTTATTTGTTACGTCAACGCGGTGGTTCGAGAATGGGCTATTGCACACAAAGTGCGATTATATACGTGAGGGTCGTGACCAGCTTGCAGGCCCCGAATATGTTCGGCGAAATACACTGTAAAGAAGAAGGCAGACAGCCACAAGATGTCAAAGAAAGACTTCCCGTTCCTTTTTGCTATACTGTCTCCTCTGCAACGCAGCGCAACAAATTTTTCGACACTATAGCCAATGCTTTTACTTGGTTTAGGTTAGAGGCGTTAGCTGGTGCCGTTATGGAGCACTGATAAGTATAATGTGGTTTTGTTTCACGACGGCCACCATCACGTCCTGAGAGAGATAATAATGTGATCTGGTGCTTTATCATGCGACCGAAACTCGGACAGTTGCCGAAGCTGGTATATAAAGATACGTGCTTCTAGAATGAGGTCGTTCAACGCGTTCACTGAAAGCTGCAGCATGACGAAATTTCATTTATTGCATTTGTCGTAGCCTTGAACACCCGATGGCCTTTAATGAAATTTC
The DNA here is from genome assembly GCF_023375885.2 of Dermacentor andersoni. Lineage (NCBI taxonomy): Eukaryota > Metazoa > Arthropoda > Arachnida > Ixodida > Ixodidae > Dermacentor > Dermacentor andersoni. Next base: position 104,615,659 of record NC_092815.1, read on the forward strand.
GTTTATTTCATTTATTGTAGCCTTAAAAGGGTCCGAAGTCGTTGCATAATATGGGTGTAGTCGTATCGGTCAAATTCAGGTTTTGAAAATTTGCTTTTAGGCGAGAAGTATGAGGTCCCGCACACAGCTTTTCATGGGGGAGACAAAATTAGCCAGGCAACACTGGTTTGAAATTAGGCAACCTTAAAAATTTTAACATCCCAAAAATATTGCACGCACTTTACGTACGTAGCGATTGGAGTCAAGGTTGGTAAAGTTTAGGAAAAAAAAAACACATAGTTGCCGGCAGTTCAGGGATTAAAAAGATAGGGACAGTCTTGAAGCCAAATTTGTATATTGAAGTTCTGTAGTAGCAGGCAGATCGCTTTACTGTATTACTAGCAGAAGATGAAGCTGCTAAAATACGAGTCCAGAGGAAACAATGATTCGAAACGTTGCCTTGGTACACTCAAAACGACTGTCACTGACGCCACAGATTGTGACTATATACGACTGGCGGAGACTGTAGTTTATCGCAGGCTATTATTAAAAAATAAATCACACTGCATTCGAAAAAAAAATTGAATGTGTAGACTTGTCGATATTTTGTGCATATAGTGAAAGACACTCACCCACGATACATAAACGGCGTTACTGCCGGCAAAATTTGAAAGGGAAGATGACTGAGGAAGGGAAACATGGCCAATTCAAGTGCGATTGCTAACTGTTAGGTCGGATTTCTCAGTCGAACAAACGCTAGGAAACTTTCGAAGCGGTAACCTAGAAATATGTCGTAAATTTGTGTTTGCATTCAGTGTTCTTCAAGTTTTGTCAATGATCACCAACATTCCTGCGCTTCCCTCCCGACACTGCCCTTCCGTTAAGAACTGGACCTGAATACTTCTGTCCTATGCTCTGGCCTCTCCGTGTGTCACGTGACATTGGCTACAATCATGCAGGGCTGCGCCAAAGGTCTCTTACCGGAAGCCACGTGACATCGCGGCGTCGATGCGGCTGCTGGCACAGACGAACAACAGTTTTAAATAAAGTTTCGGGCATCGATTAATCGATCATTACTTCTTTGCGTTTCGTACACGTTTCATCTCGCAAATAAACACGCGGATCAATATAGTCGACTTTTCTAGATACGTGCACAACTCGACGCCGCATTTTTTCTGTCAATTTGCTTAGGCGAACATGATGGATGCACTCGTGACAAAATCGATTGGGTACATTGAACGCCAATCTCACAACGGCGAAAACTCACGTTCAGTTCCGGCTGGTGTACGTTTATTAGTATTTTGATGAAGGCTTAAAACACTTATCACTAAGGTTTTCTGTTGCACATACGCATAACTACCTTCAAGATACTATGACCTGTAGTACAAAGGGAATTGCAGAATCAAGCTTCTCCACACGACAGCCGTTATTGCAGAGAAGCCAGCTCTAAAGGTGTTTGTACAACGTATACATGCAGACCGTATGTAGTAACGACCTAATACTACATATATGTATATATATATATAAGAGAGACAGAGAGAGAAACTTTCTTTGACAGGAAGAGATATTAAGGAGGGGTGGTGCGAGCCCCCAAGTCCAGGGCCCCACTGGCCCCTGACGCCTGCCTGACCTGGCTAATTGATGACTTTTGTCCTGTCAAGTCGGAACGGGCGAGCTGTGCCTCCCATTACTCCATTGTGTCATTGCTATTTGACCTATGAGGGCGCTTAGTGCACTCCCAGGTTACATGTATTAGGGTGCGTATGCCACCGCACCAAGAGCAGTTGGCCCTATAGCGACTGGGACACATGGCGTTTAGCAATTTTGGATGGAAGAATACCCCAGGCTGTATTTTGCGCCAATCGGCGGTCTCTTCCCCGCTAAGTTGTGGGTGAGGCGGCGGGTATTTTCTGCGGACTCCGCGCTGATGAGCAAGGACGTCTTTGGCATTCAAATTGATGGGATTTTGAGAGGGATAGTGCGATTGGTTGGAGTTAGAAGAGGACGCTGTCGCTCGGTTGGTACACCCTCGAGCTAACCCGTTAGCCTGTTCGTTCCCTTGTACCCCCGCGTGTTGTACTCGCGATGCGTGTTCTTGGCGATTGGAACTACTGTAATTTTGGATCTCACCGAAGGAGGGAGAGGTACGGCGCCTGTTCGGTGAGATAAATGGGGTATTCATGTGGATACTGTTCGCGTAAACATTGTGTTCTATGATAAAAACGTTAAAAGCAGGCCGATGAAGCTTAGGTATTATGTGGCTCTTTTGATTAGACTTTACATTATTAAATAAATAAATAAATTAATTAATTAATTAATAAGATTGTGGACATATATAAGGGGTAAAACATGCATTCACCAAAAATTACGCAAGAAAAATTTTCTATTTTTTTGGCTAAGCGCCATTTGAATGCTGCCCTTAAAGGCAGAACAACTTCAGCACATCTAAGCTTGACCGACGCATGTTCCGACATTTTTCACCGGCGGTACCGAGGACCACTGTGCGTTCCGCCGGCGTGGCCATCGCCTTGGCTTGGTGATGCCGCTGGGTCGCTTCGACGCAAGCTGCACTGCGGTGCACCGGCCGAATGCGCCGCCCGCTCCAGGAACGTTCGGCTGCGCGTTCTCACCGAAGCGTCTTGAATACACATGTACCGAAGCTCAGAGTACTAGTACACTCTACTCTGGGGTACTAGTTTGGATGCTGTCGAATTTGGAAATTGCGGCATTCTGAGCCGATAAGAGGCTGCTGTGGGTCTCTCTGATTGGCTCAAAATGCCACAGTTACCATATTCCACGACATCGCGGAATTTGACAATGCCCAGAATAGCACCGCTTGTCACACGGCCACTTCAGGGCACCGACTCAGGCTGCACTGCTGCGGGCCCTTCTTTGATTGCCATTTGGTGTAAACTGACCACGCCGCTGCAGGCTGCTGCAAGCCGTAGTCAAAACCCGCTGTGTAACTGCACTAAACAGCTTTGCTGTAAGAAACATTCGCAGGCGCAGTTACGCGTATGCCAGTCCTATCAACTCGTGTATACATCAAAGAGAGAGAAGCTCCATAAGGGAGTCCTCGCTGTCCTTCGGAAGTCCCACACGTCCGTATTGACATAGCCCAAAATCTATACCCAACACTTTGCAATCGGTTCTCTAGATCTGACGCTTGCACCACGACTTTCTCTGGCCGTTGCGTCCGACAGATGTTCCTCTACACATTGGGTTCCGGGACGCCGGCTCGAGGCGACAAGACGCGCGACGGAACGGCTTCGTTGAAATCACCTGAAACACCAGAAATATCAACAGCATTGGTGCCATTTTCGGCACAAAGCAACGCGTAGTGGACCGGCACCTCAGGACGCAATTCGGGTGACTTGAATGGTTTTTCGAAGCACTACGGCTGCTCCTCCGAAGACTACGTGTGAAAGGAGTCGCTAACCCTAACCGCCGGAGCCTCGCCGGAGGCTGGGCACGTCGACGCCTGAAGCGTCATGGACGAAGAGGCAACCATGGAACCACACGATCAAAACGGTGAGGAAGAATTCATTACTATTCCAACCGTGATACGCCACGCCAAGCCCAAGATCGTCATTCTGCGGCTGGGGACTAAAATCAACTTAACAGAAGCCATGCCCTACCATGTGAACGCTGCCATCACGGCAGCAGCTGGACTTACGACAACCGAATCTCGGGACGTCACTACCCAAGTTAGACTGCTGCAGAACCTTGTAGTTGCGGAAAGCCGGCGGGAATCTGCGACGCAGAAGCTCGCTGCACTCAAGACATTGCAGTTCGGAGGGGAACAACACGAAATAACAGCATACGTGGCGCATGAGCCGGACAACGCAAGGGGTGTAGTTAAAAGGCTCCCACTTGACGTCCCGGACGACGAACTGACAACAGTCATAACGCTTGAAGATCGGGAACTTCTAGCAGCGAGAAGACTGGGCCGATCAACAGCTATACTCATCATTGTCAAGGGACCAGAGCTACCCAAGAGAGCCCTACTTGGGAGATCAGTCACCAAAATACGACCATTCCGTCCCAAGGCGGTCCAGTGTAGAACATGCTTCACCATTGGGCATCGAGCCGACATCTGCCCCAATGCGCAGAATATTGTGCGGTGTGAACAATGCGGGCTTCAATTCCCACCGGACCAAAGACCGGACAGAACACTGCACAAGTGCGAAATGAAGTGTGCGAACTGCGGCGGGCCTCATGGGGCAAGAGATCCCGATTGTCCAAAGAAAAAACAGCAGACCGCATGGCCAGATTGGCGGCCAAAAAACGCAAGCAACACACGTCTAGGAAAGAAAACACCACCAATCGACACCCGAAAGCATACCACAATGAGCCACCAACGAAAAACAACACTAACTAACGCTGAAGAGACAGAATCGCTTCGACTGCCTAAGAGAAGCAACACCTGAGAACGCGCTGAGGCGCTCCGAAAACTACGGCAGCCTACCTGAACTCAGTAGGCGACTACCACACAAGAGCACTACACCACCAACGAACAACGCCAAGAACAAGGCAAACAAGAAAGCTCAACAAGGCGGTACAGAAGGCAAAGGAGCATGGAGGCCACGGGCAGAGGTAAGTCCGCCAGCTCCCACTCCTCAGGGTCGTACTGACGACAAAAGCAAAACTAACCCTCCTCATAACCCCACTCAGTCGCATGCACGACAAGAATCGTGGTCAGGAAAGCTGAAAGAGCGTAGGTTGGGGCGTGTTGGTATTCCATAACTGAGGTATTTTAGCGCACGAAAAGGGACGAAAGAAAGAAAGTTCAGGAAAGCTGCATACAGGAACACAGCAAAACCCAACCCACGAAACAACCAAGGACAGCACGCTTCCCTACATTCTCAAAGATTCGAAAAGAACAAGTAGATTTGAGAAAAGAAGATGTAGAACGCGACAGAATAGTAGCGGAAATGCAAAAACAACTCGTTGCTGTTACACAACTTGCCGCGCTGAGGCAAAGCGTGAAAACTTTACAACGAACCTTTAGAAAACGACTTCCTGCAAGGGAGGAAGCGCACCCCTATAAACAAGGCCACTCTAGCAGTTATGGAGATTAATGACAGCAAAGGTAACTCACGACACGAAATGGCAGTTACCATATGGCGATGGAATCGTAGAGGAATACGTCGTAAAAAGAACTCTCTAATACAATACCTAACACACACTGCGCATAAGCCGGACGTAATAACTCTTCAGGGGGCCAATGCACCGATCTCCTTACCGGCTTACACGGCCTACCACAATCCAAGTATTACACACCGGTTCCGAAGGCGAACCGATGATGATCCGATTAGTTATCCTACAATGACGGTGACACTGGTGGCGAACCAACATACGACCTTACACGAGGACCTCAGTCATATGAACAACGGGGAAGAGGAAAGCGTATTGGTTAAATGCCGCTTCTTCAAACGATACGACTTAATCATTATTAACACCTACCGTACTCCTAAAGAAGGGGCTTATCGCAAAGCATGGACGAGCTTGCTCAAAGAGCATGGCAAGAAGGACTTGCTATGGGTAGGCGACTTCAACAGCCACCATGAGGCGTGGGGCTACAATCATAGTACACCAAACGGAAGGCAGCTCCTACGAAACGCAAGTGATGCCTACCTATCGCTTCTGAATGACATAGAAACTCCCACTCGTATTGGAAATTCAGTGGAAAGAGACACAAACCCAGACCTGACCTGGGGCCGGACAGCTAAGGAAGTGGAGTGGAAAAACACCGGGAAACGTTGGGTAGTGATCACAGCATCATAAAAATAATAATTCCCGTACCACAGAAGCAATGCACGACTAAAAGAAATCGCACTACAGCCACAAATATCACAGACTGGGATGCTTTCAGGAGTATTCTCCAAGGACCGCGTTCTGATAACCCGGAAGAATGGGCGAAAACACTACGCACCGTGCACAAGGGCACAACCAAGACAGTATAAAGAACTGAAGACCACCCGCAAATAGACAGACACCTACTTAACCTATGGGGCAATAGGCACAAGCTACTCAGAAAATGGCGAAAGAACAAGCTGAACAAGCGCTTAAAAGCCCGTATTGATAGCATCACCAAGGAAGCGCAAGAATACGCCGACAAACTCGCAACTGACAACTGGATGCAGATATGCGGGCAAGCCGGAAACAACATGCACACAAGCCGAGCCTGGTCGCTTTTTCGGGTGCTTCTTGGGCAACCCAAGAGAAAGAACCACCTGGAGGCAATCCAACTGAGGGAGGAAATCGGAGCGCACGATCTCGCAGAACAAATAGCCAACCATTTCTTCCCTTCGGCCACCTTACAGAAAGATCAGCGACAACTACCATCCACACAAGATGGCGGCGAGGTACCTGCAGACCAGCCATTTACAATTGGGGAGCTTAAAGCAGCCATCAATGCAAGCCAAAGACACACGGCACCAGGACCGGACGGCATCACAAACAAAATGCTACGCAATATGCCAGACACACAACTGGAACACCTACTGCCTATCATAAACCAAGCTTGGGAAAGCGGTGACATACCGAAGACCTGGAAAATGGCTACTGTGATCCCAATACCAAAGCCCAATAAGACCCCATTGGCCACCTGTGACCCATTTCTTTAACATCATGTCCGGGAAAGATTATGGAACGAATGGCCCTTACACGACTCCTATGGCATGTTGTAATCTCAGCGCTGACGCCCGTTGTTGCATCTGGGTCGCAAGCCCCAAGGGTAGCGATGGCCTGGCGGCCTGGGGCACAACTGGAAGCATCCGAAGGTCCTGGCAAAGCATGAGTCGACTGCTAACAGAACAACTCGTTTATTCTAGCATCGCAAAAGAGCGGCCGGTCAGGTCGACCGAAGTGGAGAGATGGGAGAGCACGTTACTCAACAGAAGAAATCGGAGCCTCTCTCTTGGCGTCCGGGGGCAGCTGCTCTTATACTCTCGGAGTTGAGGGCAAGAGGGAACGTCTCGGGATGAGGCCACGTGACTGCGGGGCACGGACACGCTGAGAGACACGTTGGGACGAGTGTAGTGACGCATCCGCCGGGCCGGCGCCGGTCAGACCTCCTCGCTTCACACTTGGGGAGCTCCTCTCCCCAGCTGCCGCGCTTTGACAAGCGTGGGCACCAACATGCACACACACACACACACACACGCACACTTGAAGACACGTGGCATTGAAACATGCCTGGACGCGCTTGGCGGGGAGGCGTATCGGCGGCGCTGAACGGGCCAAAATGTCCGCCGCTTTGAACGAAGCCCCGGCGTCCGTTGCATCCGCGCCGGCTATACCGCGCGTCGTAGGCGAAACGTAACAGGCAGCAGGAATGTTGCACTTCTGTCGATCCCCGAGTCATTGGTTTTCGAAAGCACATGTGCACACAGGATGCGATGCTTGCCATACAAGAAATATAGAGAGCACAGAGCAGCAGCCAACTCAGAGCCGTAGTGGGGTTGATATCAAAGGAGCATTTGATAACGTTACCCACCAAGCGGTACTCGAAGAACTGCAAACCATGCAACCAGGTCAAAAGCTTTACAACTACGTAAAAGGGTTTCTTACAAACCGTACGGTTACCGTGAAGGTAAACGAAGAAGAGTCTGAAAAAAGGTGCCTGACAAGAGGTGTACCCCAAGGGCCGATTTTTTTCACCCACACTATTCTTGCTAGCATTAAGCAAGCTGCCAACTCTCTTGAGGCGTGTAGAAGACCTTCACTTTACAATTTATGCGGACGATATTACGCTCTGGGCCCGCAAAGGATCTCCAGCTGAAATTCAAGAGACACTGCAAACAAGTATTAATGTCACGGCGCTATACCTTCAAGAAAGGGGCCTCGCCCTGTCCAGTGCCAAGTGCGAGCACATAGTGGTAACCAACCAAAGAGAACCGCAGGCAGAAGAGGAACGAAAACTAATAACACTACAAGTGAACCAAGATATTGTCCCGAGAAAAACGCATATCAAGGTCCTGGGCTTTTGGCTGCAGGACAATGGTAAGGCGGACGTTAGGGTGCGGCAGACAATTCAGCAGCTCCATGAAGTCAAGAGGCTACTTGCAAGAACAACACAAAGGGTGAGAGGTATCAAAGAGCACCAACTCAGAAGACTCACCATGGCCCTGGCTATACCTCGAAAAATGTACCAATATCCATACTTACAAGTCACCAAAACACAAAACGGCAAACTTGAAACCATGCTCCAGCAGATAACGAGAGTTATTCTAGGCACCCCTGCATATTCGCGATCCAACCGAGTCGATGAGACGGCAGTGCTGCCTAAACTGGATGAGCTGAAACTTCACCAAGAGGCACAATTTAGTCGCCTGAAGCTATCTAGACAGGGACGGGCATTTATGCGTGATCTAGGCTACGATGACCCACAATGCCCAGACAGGGAACAACAATATCCCCCGTGGGACACGCTTACCGTATTACCGTCGACCCAATACCTCGAAATATGGGGGCAGACACACAACCAGAAAGACGACAAAGTCGAGCACTACACCTCAAGGACGACACCGAAGACTGGATCCCATACACGGACGCCTCTCCAAATAATCAAGGCTTCTGCACAGGGGTGGCAACCGACTCTACACCTTTATCATGGGGCCTACACTGCAATATTACATCACAACATCAAGCGGAACTTACAGCTGTCGTGGAGGCCGCGACCATGCCAAATCCATACGAACGAAATCTGCTCATTCTAACAGATAGCCAGGCTGTATGCAGGGCACTCGCAGTCAGAAACGTTTCCGCGGCACTACACTCAGCATTAACAACGCACCTCAACGCACACCCTAACATTAGAGTGCGGATTCAGTGGATTCCGAGTCACACAGGGATCAGAGGGAACGAAGTGGGACATGCCACATCCCGCGCAAATCTCCCGGGCCCTCCTCTGCGGTGGCCGGACCCACTGATGTCTGAATGAGCAATATGCCTTCAAGCGGGCGGAAAGGCGCGAAAAACTATACGATTTACGAAACAATTCCATGAAGTATCCACAAGCAGACACATACATGAAGCGAAGAGAGGTGGTACTATGGAGGCGTGCACAGACGCACTCTCTCTTGTCCCCACACTTCCAACACTACATACAAGTTTTGCCTGGTAAACCTGCTTGCATGGCATGTGGCGGCTTCCCGGATAATGCTCACATTCTGTGGGACTGTCCGGGTAGCCGTCCCGCTATTCAAGCTAGCCTTGCCAAACTCTCACCCATCCGTAGACCTACGGCACTTGAGGAGTGGCTGGCGGACTTCTCCCGCGACTACGTACGTGCCATGATCGAGCTCATCACGACGCTCGGCTTGGCAGACAACTAGAATAAAGCGGGCGAACCCGGACCAGGGTTCTTGAATAAACTTTACTCTCTCAGTCTCTCTCTCTCTCTCTCTGACTATAAACGAGGCTTAGCTGCTTCACCGGCGCTTGGTCGCTCAGTCTCGCCATGGATGAAGCACGCGCCGGTGCGAGCGCGTCAACTCTTCGCCGCCGGCGCCAGGCTGAGCCTGAGCTCCCTGCCGATATAGCTCGCCGGGAAGGAACGCCGAAGAACCGCGTCTAACCATGCTTAACAGAGCTTTCGCTCGTATAACTAGGTTCAAGCCCAGCCCCAGCCACTTTTTTTAATCACATTTGATACCGACCACGGCGGCACACAAGAACCGTTGTGGACCTCCGCAGCGACCTCTGCTAAAACTGCGCGTTCGCGTTTTACGCGCTCTGAGGCACTGCAGATTACTGCGTTGATCGCTGACCTCACTTTTTTTTTTTTTTACTAGGCGCATCTCTTAGATACGCAAGCGGCGGAAGCGACGTGCAGTCGGCTTACCTGCAAAATTACAAAAGAAGCGCATTGGACGCCCTGTGCCGCTCGGCTCCATCGACGTGGCAGCGGAGCGATGGCCGCGTTCCGTCTTCCGTTGCCGGCTTGAGTGTCGTGCGTCGCGTCGGAGCGGCGTTGCACAAACGCTGCATGGTGCCAAACGTGGCGCCTTAAGAGAACTTTAGCTTAGCGTTTACAGTTATCTCACAGTTAGCTGCTCAGCAGGCGCAACGCTGCAGCGAGCGTCCTGACAAGCCGAAGTGGCCATGATTAAGAAAGTGAGTGCTAAGCAGTATATGCAAGGCAATCAAGGCAACTCCTATGGTAGGCTAGGTCAGATTTGTTCCCTTGCCCCTTTGCAGTCAGAGCAGCGAGCTGCCGTACAGATGGCTTTGCGGTGGGCAGGAGACCCCCCTGCTGGCACGGTGGCCATGCCAGCGTTCGCATCCCGATACCTCGACAAGCTGCTCGACCCGAATTGTGACACCTGGGAACATGGGTGAGCCGGCAACAGCGCACCACCTGTGGACACGTCCTGGCCTACCCACAGTGTCACACAGCTGTTTTGCTGGGCTACGCAAGGTGCGTCAAGTTCGCCTTTTACAGCGAAAGTTGTGGCTAACCTTTCGTAGTTCTTTCCGGCAACAGAAACGGACTTAGCGATAACAAACCCATACGGGTGCAGTGCGGTGGTGCAGATGTCAAAATGCGGAACAGATTAGAACGTTCGCCGTGAATAGCGTGACGTCAAGGTTATAGCAGTATATAAGCAGGAGAGGTATCGGCGCTAAAAACAGCTGCGTTATTGATGGGGCGGACACGTATAGTTCGTACACCCGAATAACAACATGCGTACGAGGAGCGCCGGAGGCAACAGCAACGAGAATGTAAACGGCGCCGGCGCGAAACGACCTCCGACGAAGGACGTTCCCGCGATGCTGAATGAAAACGACAATCGCGAGCCCGGGCACCTCCGAACGAGCAACGACGCCAGACTCGCAACGCAAAAAAATGACAACCGTTCCACTCTGTGAAGATGGAATGGCAGCGAAAGCACTTAGCTTTTCGTTTGAGAGCTTTGACTGTCGTCAGCTTTCGCTGCCATTCCGTTTTCACATAGTGGAATGGTTGCTATTTTTATTTATTGCGATAGCAATTATATGGACACTCCGGGCGCAGTTCTGCCGTCGTCGTCGTCGTGATGTAAAATCCAAGCACGATAGCATCATTTGCGCGCGCCGTATTCTCTATGTGCGAGTGAAACGAGGGTCACCAGAAGGTCGCGGCTTAACCTCGCGCGCGCAAGGGTGGAAAGCGGGGAGGAAGTACGCCGTCTTCCTTCGCGCGCGTGGCACCGGGGTGAGGGGATGGACGGGGGGGGGGGGGGGGGGGCATTCTACTTCGACGGCTGCTGCCTACGGCGCGCCCTCGCGGGCGCCCTGTCTTGCAACCGATCTGCGATGTGGACAAAGTGCGCTGTCACACGGGCCTCATCTACAGAGCGATCTGCCATCTGGACAAAGTGCGCCGAGTGCTGGTAGCTTCGTATGCGCTGTGCTTTCGACGCTTAGTTCGCGTTGAAGCGAGAGGCAGCATGAAGGTCAATTCGCTTGATGCTGCTGCCGCGCTTCATCACTCCAGCGTTTTGACAGCGAGTTTCCGTAATCATCGAGTGAGATGTGTTTATGTTTACCTGTGCGCGCGTGATACCATGCTTGTATATTTAGCTAGTAAGTGTATGTTTACAAGTTTTACAGCCGATAAATCTGCTATCATTACTTCGTATAGCTGTCTACTGATTTGCTATCGCAATCAATGGTTCGCCTTTCGGGCTTTCAGGTGGTAGTGACGGTTAAGAATGCAGCAAAACTGTGATTAACGAAACGAGCGTTTTATTGGGCGAACTTGTGCCCTCGAAAATCAGGCTACACTCGAAGAACAACGGTAGCGGCGAACACGATCGGCGGTCGTCGAAATCTGATCAACGGGTCAAGCGCGTTGGCTTTTATACATCAATCGTCGAATGTTCCAGACTAATCGCTGGGACCCGCGCGCCTTCCACAAAGTTCTACATTATTCGCGTCGCGCCCACATGCAATCAGATTACACAAGGTTCGGTCACAGACAGTGGATGGAACCATCGATAACATTCCAGAAACTTCCGACACACGCAAGCGCGTCCTGCGCTGTGCGATAACATTTGTTAGGCGGTGAAACGTGTCGCCCGATGAAGACAAGTACAGTGTAAGGGCGAAATTGCCACTTCTTTTTCTCACGTGTAACATAGACTGATTAATACTGACAACTTCCTAAAACCCACGGCTATAGCTTTTGAAGAGGAACCCTTGGATCAGACTGTCAGCGCCTGACGCTGGTAACGTTGGTCCGAGGGGTAAATCTGGACAGGACATTTTTACTTCCTTTTCTGCACACTCATTTCGTATCATCGAACATGGTGAAGACAGCACTGGAACTGTACGTGTACGGGAGAAACTATCGTGCGTGGGAGAAACTAATGGCACCCGGAACGTTTAGTTTCCGCAGGATAGCCAAAATCGAAGAAAAAAAAAAAACACGGAAAAGAAGAAAGAACACAGTGCGACGTTCACATGTTACACAACCTCAACATCGCTCACACACGTTTGTTTCGGGGGTTCCTTGCTATAGCTACATATATGGGCCCGCCATTTCGGTTCGGCGTTCCGTGGGAAAGGCCAGCAAATTTGGCCGAGCCCCCCACCCATAGGCCGGACCCGTCATTCTGCACACGTATACGCCGTACGCATAAGCGAGAAATTGAGGCGCGCATCGCCGTACGGCCTGCACGACGTCCGCCGCATCATCCCGTTTTCGCCCCCTCCCCCCTTCTTTTTATTTGCGCGCAATACACGTCCACGCGCTCCTCTCCCCGCGCACTTCCTCGTGGACGCCTGTATTGCTTCCGTCGGTGTTTCTTTTGTTTCGGTTTTTTTCTCTCTCGCCGCGCGCGCGCGCGCGTGTGTGTGTGTGTGTGTGTGCTTGTATTGCTTCGTCTATCACTCTCTTCCTGGCCGCCTAATGTTCCGAAACGGTGCGCACGACGACGTCCTTCCCGCGTGGTCCATGCGTGAGAGAGAGAGAGAGAGAGAGAGAGAGAGAGAGAGAGAGAGAGAGAGAGCCGCTGCTACGTCTACACACCCTCGCCGCGTGCGCGCCGTGATTCCTCGCAAAGGCGATGCGGCTGGCAGCGGAGATGAGAGATGGCGCGTGTCGTGATTTGCGCATGACTGTGCACGCGCGCTCGCCGCAACGCTGTAGCACGAGCGCGCGCGACCATCATCGGTTTTTCGCCGACGGTGGGTGACTGCCCTTGGCGCCCTTCCTTTCCCAACACCCCTTACCCCATCCGCCACGCACTTGCTCTGCATTTCGCAAGGGTGAGATGAAAAACAAAAGGAAGAAGAAAAAAAAAGGCCATTTGGCATCCATTGCTACACGGCGGGCGCGCGTGAGAAAAATGGCGTCATCACATAAATAGCGACGTGCGCCATGACTTTGTCGATAACACCGGACAGCGTCCGAAAAGAAAAGGCTATACGCTGTTACGGTATATGCAGTAACTTCGCGGTCAGCCACAGGAGAGATAAACGTTTGTCGGGGAATGACAAATATGCGTGAACAGATAGCGTAAATGGGCAGATTTGAATTGAATTCTGGGGTTTTACGCGCCAAAACCACGATTTGATTACGAGGCACGGCATGGTGGGAGAGTCCGGATTAATTTTGACCACCTGGGGATTTTTAACGCACCCCCAAGGCATGGAACACGGGATTTTTTTTTTTTTCATTTCGTTTCCATTTAAATGCGGTCGCCGCGGCCGGGATTTAATCCCACGACCTCGTGCTTAGCAGCTGAACCATATAGCCGCTAAGCCACCACAGCAGGTAACGGGCCGACTTAAAAGAACGCAGGTTTTGAGGCCGCAATTATTGCACATTTATCATCATCGACGTCGCCGCCGTTGTCATCATCAGCTTATTTTTATGTCCACTGCAGGACGAAGGCCTCTCCCTGTGATCTCCAATTACCCCTATCTTGTGCTAGATGATTCCCACTTGCCCCCGCAAATTTCCTAATTTCATCACCCCACCTAATTTTCTGCCGTCCTCGACTGCGCTTCCCTTCCCTTGGCACCCATTCTGTAACTCTAGTAGTCCACCGGTTACCTACCTTACGCATTACATGGCCTGCCCAGCTTCATTTCTTTTTCTCTCAATGTCAACTAGAATTTCGGCTAGCCCCGGTTGCTCTCTGATACACACTGCTCTCTTCCTGTCTTTTAACGTTATGCCTAATATTTTCGTTCCATCGCTCTTTGCGCACTTCTTAACTTTTTCTCTAGCTTCTCTGTTCTGCATCGCGGTCACTCGCGGGACCGAATGATTACGTTCAGAGAAATTCTCCTGCACTACCACAAAGAGCGGTTACGCTACCCCCCAGCACACAAAACACTGAGTAAGTCTCAATCCACCACTTGGCGACTCCTTCAGACACGAACTTTTCCGAACCCCGTGCTTTACAATCGCATGTACCCCGATGCATACTCCCCACTCTGCAAAGCGTGCAAGGCCCGCGCTGACCTCGATCACATTATCTGGCAATGCCCCAAAGCCTCACCCACCAACACCTCCCGCACTAACACACGCATCATTAGTACGGCCGAGCAGTGGGAGACATTGCTGCTCAGCTTGGACCCAGAGGAGCAGCTCTGGGCCGTCCGGATGGCCGAAGGGGCCGCCAGAAAGCAAGGACTGGCCGCCGTCTGAGGAAGGGGGGGATTGGGGGTTAGTCTCCCGACCCCCGCCACCCCTTAACCCCATCAAGGACATAATAAAGTTTTTTCTCTCTCTCTCTAGCTTCTTTGTTAACCTCCAAGTTTCTGCCTCATATGTTAGCTTCGGTAGATTGCAATGATTGTACACTTTTCTTTTCAACGACAGTGGTAAGTTCCCGGTCAGGATTTGGTAATCCTTGCCGCATGCACTCCAATTCCTTTTTATTCTTCTGTAAATCTCCACGTCATGATCAGAGTCCCCTGTGAGTTATTGACCTATATAAACGTACTCCTGTACAGACTCTAGTCTATAGGTTGACTGGCGATCCTGAATTCTTGTTCTCTTGCCAGGCTACTGAACATTACTTTTGTCTTCTGCATATTAATCTTCAACACTGCTCTTACACTTTCTCGGTTAAGGTACACAATCATTTGATGCAATTTGTCCTCAGTGTTGCTAAACAGGACAATATCATCTGCAAACCGAAGGTTCCTGAGATATTCACCGTTGGTCCTCGCTCCTAAGCCTTCCCAGTTTAATAGCTTGAATAGTTCTTTCAAGCATACAGTGAATGGCATTGGAGAAATTGTGTCTCCTTTGTGACCCCTTTCTTCATAGGTATCTTTCTACTTTTCTTGTGGAGAATCAAGGTAGCTGTGGAACCTTTGTAGATATTTCCCAAAATATTCACGTATGCTTCCTATATTCCTTGTTTACGCAATACCTCTATGACTGATGGTATCTCTACTGAATCAAATGCATTTCCATAATTTATGAAAGCCATATAGAGAGGTTGATTGTATACTCCGCAGATTTTTTTTTAGTTACCTGATTGATGACATGGATGTGATCCATCATAGAATATCGCTTCCTGAAGCCGGCCTGTTCTCTTGGTTGACTAAGTCAGGTGTTGCCCTGATTCGATTGGAAATTATCTAGTGAATATTTTGTACAACATACATTGCAAGATAATGGACCTATAATTCTTCAATTATTTAACGTCTTCTTATGGATTAGTATAATGTTGGCATTCTTCTAGCTCTCTGGTACACTTGAAGTCGTGAGGCATTGCGTATATATAAGCTTTTCAAGCATATCTCCTCCATCTTTGATTAAATAGAGTGTTATTCCATCTTCTCCTGCCACTGTTTCCTGTGTCGTGTCTTGCAAGTCCCTTCTAACTTCATTGCTAGTTATAGAAGGAGCCTCTGTATCCTGTTCATTTCTACTTCGAATGAAAGTAACGTGGCTGCTCTGGCAAAGGTCGGTATAGAATTATGCTGCGTTTACTACATCATCGAAATGTACAAGGTCGATATAGAATTACTATGCTGCTTTTACTACATCATGGAAATTGCTGACATTACCCTGCTTATCTTTCAGTGTATACATCTTGTCTTGTCCTATTTGCCAAGTTTTCTTCTCACTGATTTCATGTTGCGGCCATTTTTTTTTTTTTTTTTGCTGCTTCCTCAATCTTTCCCACATTATAGTTTCGAACACCCCTTATACCGGTGTCGCACGTTCACTTTTGATCGCGATGGGGCCCGATCCGGATCGATCTCGATCCGAATCAGGTGCTGCTACACGGCCACTTCCGATCGCGATCTTGCTTGATCCATATCCAGACAATCGCGATCCGCGCAACGCGATCGGGCATCTTGATCGTGATCGCAGGCTGACGACCATGTAATTCCCAGAGTAGCAGACATTGACAAACGAATAAGATTTTCCAGCACAATGCGTTGGCGGGCTAGTTGGTGCGAATCCATGAATACTTTCCTAAGTATACTTTGTGGCGCAAAATATATTTCTGGAAAAGGGACAGAAGAAAGAGAGACAGTGAAGCGCCAACTTGCCCAAGTTGGCGCTTCACTGTCTCCCTTTCTTCTGTCCCTTTTCCAGAAATGTATTTTGCGCCACAAAGTATACCTAGGAAATCTAAGCACCAACTTGCCCAAGAAGAAGTCCGTTTGGAACATGAATACTTTGTTTAGCGCAAAACGACAGAGACAAGAAAGACGACAGGACAGTTGAGAGTAGCGCCTTGTCCTGTCGTCTTTCTTGTCTCTGTCGTTTTGCGCTAAACAAAGCATTCATGAATAAGATTTTCTTGAAAACAGAAAAGGAATTTTATATTGTAATTTTATACCAATGGTAACGTGCTTTTGGACCCACAAATGACATCTGGTGCGCTTGAGCTAGCTTAAACTCGATTGGGATTGTTGGACTGTGTAGCAGTGATCGTTTTCGATCGCGATGAAGGAATCCGAACCGGATCGGACCCGATCGCGATTAAAGGTGACCGTGTGACACCGGTATCACTTTCTTTTTGTTGATCAGTTTTGACAGTTCAGCAAATTCTATCTGAGCTCTTGAATTAGACACTTTCATGCTTTGTCTTTTTTTATTAGGTCCTTTGTTACTTGGGAGAGCTTACATACTGGAGAGAGGAAGACAAAGAAGTGGCTCTTGTGCAGAATCCCGTTTTCCCACTGCTCTCATTTTAAGAGTATTCTTGCGTGTTTTCGGGAGGCGCTGCTCCCGAGACCTTCAGCGACTGAAGCGGAGTCAGCTTGACGTCCGGAGGAGACAGACGTCACAGCGTCAAGCGCTCCGAGGAAGCGCAGTCACTGCATAAGCGGCACAGGCAGCGAGGACACCCTGCTGTACTACTCTGCTTCAGAAGAAGATCTGTCGGATAACTGGGATTACTTGACAGTTGTAAGGCAAAAAGGAAAGAGGAGAATCGTCACTGCTTCCTCGTCTTCAACAAGGACGGCGGCGGCGGCAAAGACCAATGACGCGGCTCATATCATACTCTTCTTGCCCGAGACGCCCACCGACGACCTGAATCGGCTAAACAGACAAGCCGTATCTGTCACACTGGAGGCTCTTGTTCCGAATGAGATTACGGATATGAGAATTAACACCCGTGAGAACATTCTCGCGGTTGATGTCAAGTACAGAGCAGCATTGGATATCTTGAGTACAGTAAAAATGCTGGGCAAGATAAATGTTCGCACCATAATACCACAGGACAGCGATACTACATCAGGTGTGATTTATGGTGTCGATGAGTCAATCAACGACAACGATCTGCCTATTTCGGTCAAACACGCCACAGCAGATACAACTATTATTGAAATCCGTCGCCTAGGAGAATCACGTTGTGTGAGGATAATCCAGAGGTAGCTTGCCGTCACACGTGAAAGTTGGATTCTTTCGTCATCCAGTGCGACCGTTCGTTCCAAGACCTCTTCAATGCCGTAATTGTTAGAAGATCGGGCATGTCAGCGGCATATGCAAACATTCGACCGTGTGCGCAAAATGTTCTGAGCAGCACAGCGCTGATGCTTGCCGTGCGACTGATTTCAAGTGGGCCAATTGCTCTGGTCCTCATGAAGCATTGCCGAAAGACTGCCCGAGACACAAGACAGAGCTGAAAGTCCTAAAACAAATGATGAGAGACAACTCAACGCACAGAGAGGCCGTCGCCAAAGTGCGACGGCGTCGTGTCCGCCGTCATCGCAAGCGATCTTCGTCTGCTAGAAATACTGATGCCGTCGTGAGACAGACGCTACTTTCTGCAGCTGGTGCTCCCAAGCCGTTCACCCACACTAGCAACACGGTGCCTGGTGACGCAGTGAATACGTCTACTGCAAACGACTGGCCTGCACTTCCGACATTATGTCCTCCAGCACAACAAAGATCGACGGTGGACTACCGACGCACCAATGACGGCACATATCACGTGCGAGGTCAAGACAAGCAAGTCATCGCCATAATAAAATCTCGAATGAAAGTCATTCGCGTGTTGATAAATGACACCTGCTCAAGGTGATAGACGCCATCTGCTCGAGGTGCACTGCAAGTGCTGGACGGCTTGGATCCGGTTCTTGCGTGCCTCGAGTAGCAAGCACGATGGCTCTACCGCGTCAGCCTTTCCTCAGGCAAGTCAAGGAAGCATCTGTTATGCAATGGAATGCCTGTGGACTGAAATCCCGTATTGCTGATTTTCGACATTGCGTTTTCACCAATCGATTCCCCATTATTGTCGTCTGTGAACCGAACCTACAGAAACCCGTCCGGATCTCAGTGTATGAGCCTTATGTGTCATCGGCTTGTAATGACATTAGCAAAATTATCATATACATACGGTGTGAACTGACTTACGTTGTTCATTCAGTGCGGCCACATGACAGTAATCAGTATGTCTATTTGACCGTGAAAAAACAAACTTACGTTTACTTTAGTGCGCGCCTACCTCTCTCCATCAAGTCGTTTCGATAGACAGAGACTGAGTGACAATATAGATGCGACTCCTGGTCCACGAATTGTTGTTGGGGACTTCAACGCACATCATTCACTTTGGGGAAGCAACAAGGTAAATTCTAAAGGAAATAAACTCGTGTCCTTTGCTTGCGACCATGACCTTTGCTGCCTAAATGATGGCAGTCCCACGTTTCTGCGCGGCCGGACGTACAGTAGTTGTTTAGACTTAGCTTCAGGCTAGTTACGGTTTCGTTCATTGCCTTTATGTTGGCTTCATCTTCCTGTTCTAAAGTTGCATATTTGTTTGCGGGCACCAGCCTGAAATCGTCTACTTTTACCCTTACTGCGTCTAGGTTGGTCTGTTTCTTCTTGACTTATTTTACTCTTTCTCTCTTCAACTTGAGAGAATTCCCATACCTCACTGCACATTCATATTTGCACATAAATTGGTGATTAGTCAGTCGAATGACGGTGGCCTAAGTCCAGTCTAACCTCAACCCCTCCCTCTCCCGAAAAAAAGAAAAATAAGAGACAGAGAAAGGAAGACGGATGAAGGAAACGCTTGTCCTTCGCACTGTTGGTGGGAACAAAAAAGGCCAGTGTCAGTAAAAAAAAAAAAAAAAAACACACACATTTAAAAATGTATCCGAAAGAAAGGAAAGTCGACAGGGAGCACGAGGCGTTACCCAAGAGTTGGCGGAACTGCCTTTTTTGGAAATCTGTTTCAACGGGTACGTTTTCGAATTGTCCCACTGTGCCACACTGCCATGCTTCATACGTGAGTCGACGCACCTCCTTGTTTATAAACTATATGTTGCTATTCACGTATGACTCACATACAAAACATTCAATGACAGAACATTTTACATGACTAACATGACTTTTCATCTTGTAATGAACGAGAAGGAGAACAGAGGGGGGCCCGATTTTTGTTAGTGACAAGCCAACAGACAATAAGACAAAGGAAAGCATATGGGGTAAATTACTTAGTTTTAATTAAATGTAAGAATGATAACCAAGCTGTTCTTCCGTCCCTTTCATTTCCCTTTATCACTTCAACGTTTCATTGAAACAAGTAATCTACCATAATGCCACATTCTTTCATTGATTTCGTTATCCGTTGGTGTCATATGATGATGACTCTTCATCTTGTAGAAATGTCTCCAGCTATCTAGGCTCATTCTGGAGCTTGCGTCCGTGATGAAACGTTTGGAGAGAGAGAGAGAGAGAGAGAGAGAGAGAGAGAGAGAGAGAAGGGAGGGATGAAGGGAGGGAGAGGGTTAACGCTTTCTTATGGATGGCACTTTGGCCTAATCGTTAAACGTTTCAAATACAGCTGCTTAATACCCCTTCAATTTCCCTCCCGATGCACGTTACTGCCCCAACGCGACGAGAAGAGTCTAAGAACGTGTGGCATTTTAAAGGAGTTTTCGTAAGGAAATTAAAACACAAATCAGCACTAGCTGTTTTCGAGGCCATTTATTAGCGGGCTGTTGGGGAGTCATTGTCAAAATTAGAATTTCGTAAAAATTATGTCTCGCATGCAACATTTCCAGATACTAAAGTGAGTGTTCGCTCAGCTCATACGATTTCGCATCTACAGTCATTCGTCTAGACACCTCGTTCAGCCACTTCCCGGCAAAACACGTAATGCTGTGAAGTGAATGTGCAGGTTTATCTGATGTGATGTTTCGAAGCGTTTAAGCGCATGTGACTGAAAATGCCAAATGCAATACTGAAATGACATATGAATGGATCTTCTTTTTTTCCTTTCACGTTCACCGCACGCGGGAATATCCAAACTGAATCACTTCATCATCGTGTTCGGACATTAAAAGGCCATTCACCTGCACCACATATTAAAAAAAAATGCGATTAGCATTCTTTGGGAGCTTCACTCAGTGTGCTGTCAAGCCAGTCAGTCAGTGAGTCAGTCAGTGAGTCCGTCTGTCTGTCCGTCCGTCCGTCTGTCTGTCTGTCCGTCTGTCTGTCCGTCCGTCTCTGTCTGTCTGTCTGTCCGTCTGTCTGTCCGTCCGTCTCTGTCTGTCTGTCTGTCTGTCTGTCTGTCTGTCTGTCTGTCTGTCTGTCTGTCTGTCTGTCGGTCGGTCGGTCCGTCCGTCCGTCCGTCCTCGGCTAACCTCTTCCATGCCCACTTATGTCACTGGGGTCAAATGGGTAGAAAATCGGGCTACTGTGCTCAGGTAACCGAGTTCGAAACCAACTGCCATACCAACTTGGGTCACTGCATGCGCATGTGGCACTGAACATGTGCTGATTTTCAATAAGCCTCTTTCACGCCAACATTGGACACTGGGCATGTGACACAGGGTGCATGCCGCTCATCAACGAACTTCCTTTGGGTTTACAGCAACTTGGATCCCTGGTTATGTGCAACTGGGTATGCGCCACTCTTCAATGAACACGTCGCACGTCAACTTGTGTCACTGCAGGTTATGTACCACTCTTCAGCTAACCTCTCTGACGCCAACTCAGGTCACCGGGTGCGCGCCACTGGGTATAAATGCCTCTCTTCATATAATAACGATCATAACATAAAAGACACATCCCCACCAATTACACACCCATTATAGGATAGATTCCTAATCGCGTTAAAGTCGCGCCAACCATCTCCATATGATGGATATGCACCGTCAATTTTTTTCTTCTATTTTTAAGCTGCAACAGCAGTCAAAACTTCGAAACTTGGTGCTGTGCATTGAAATTTTGCGCACAGATGGCATTTCGCGGTCGATGCATTTTAGTACCGTTTCTGGTTGCCTTACTTGCCCCCTTTAATTCAGAATAACTAATAACCACCAGTCACCTGCGACGATGCCCTTCCTGATGTGTAGAATTTGCGTGAACCAGAGTCACTCTAGCGCGAAGAAAACGGTGGCACGGTCTTTGTATAGTTGCAAGGGCGAAACACGGCGCCTCCGTTGTTTTGCCTTTGCAGTGCCAGACGGCGCCACGGTATGCCATATACACTGAAACCAATTCCCTCAAATTACTCACATTGTTTGTCATCGCCGTAGGCAACCCTTACCCGCCGTGGTTGCTTAGTGGCTATGGTGTTGGGCTGCTAAGCACGAGGTCGCGGGATCGAATCCCGGCCACGGCGGCCGCATTTCGATGGGGGCGAAATGCGAGAACACCCGTGTACTTAGATTTAGGTGCACGTTAAAGAACCCCAGGTGGTCGAAATTTCCGGAGTCCCCCGCTACGGCGTGCCTCATAATCAGAAAGTGATTTTGTCACGTAAAACCCCGTAATTTAATTAAGCAACTCTCACCTTTATTTATTATTGCGATAGCGAATATATGGACACCCCAAGCACATTTTTGCCGGCCGTCGCCGTCGCCGTGAGATTCCGTATAAAATCCAAGGGCGGCAGCACCGTCGCCGCGCGTCATATGCTGTATGTGCGAGTGAAAGCACGCGAGGTAAGCCGACGACGGCGGCTCAATCTGGCGCGCCCGAACGAAGAAAGAGGAGAGCAAACGCGCCGTTTTCCGTCGCACGAAAGGCCGTGGGGGAATCGTAGGGAGGCAGAGGGGCGGTGGTGTTGTTCTCCGGCAGCAACTGAGCATTTCGCAACTGGGCGCAAGGGCGAACTGAGAATCGCGGCCTAATCTAGCGCGCCTGATATGGAGGCAAGCGGGGAGGTAGCGCAGGAGGGAGGGAGGCAGCTTCGGCTCCGCCAACAAGTGTGATTTGTATGGCCGCGCGCGCCGTTATAGGATAGATTTGCGAACCCCCCCCCCCCCCCCCCCTCATATATATATATATTGCTTGCACTTGAAGAAACTTCATGTGACCTCGAAGAGTTCTTTACTTAAGTGATGGCCTTATATGAGAATTTACAAGACCTCATAGTAGGAGACTGTTCAATTTCACAGCCCGAGTCCTCTCCCACCACCAAGAAACTGGCATCTTTTGGTGGTGTAGTCTTCCTTCGCGTAATTGTCGTATACTTCGCCTTTGCGGCGAAACTGCAGCCTCTGTCTTGTTTTTCTTTTTTCTTCGAGTCTGAGTATAAGCGCTCCTGCCCATGGCTGCCGTTTATCCTCATTTCGAGTGAATTCGGCTTGGTCTCGTTCCGGTTACTGAGTGAATTATGCAGGGTTCCCCAACTATCATGCACCAAGAATTTAAAAGAGAGCAGTTCTGTTACTCGAAGAAAACCTAGTGCATATTGTTTCCAGTACAGTGGACTAGCCACCAGTAACTATTTCGTTCCTGAAATTTAATTCGACAATTGCAGTTAATTATCTCATTCGAGGAGTAGTGTCATAGTTATCATAGTGTCAATGAGACATTTGTAGGCACCCCCAAATGACATCTAATTGCTGTGTTTTCAGCGACGTACTAATTGCGTGCATTTTTTTCAGACTGGCAATATACCCCCCGAAATATGAAAAATATATACCACGTGACTGCGCTCCCATCCGCATCATAAAGCAGCACCCTCAAATATGCTGATAGCAAGCAACTGCACTGCATGTCGCAAACCCGAAGAGACAGCTCATCACTTTGATAATGGTACGGAATGAGCACCAACAGCAGGTTTCGCGTCTTTGCAGCCATTCCTTCTTCTGTACGTTACACTTGTTATCCTTCTCTCAAGGCCGACTGATCACTTTGATAACAAAAGCCTATTGATAACGCAGCTGAAGCGCCACTCTGACCATGCACGGAACTCGAAAAGCAATGTAATAGGCATAGCATGTTTCAAAATGCCGGCTTTGCTCGCACCGAATCGACAGAGTGCGCGCGCAGCTACATTTCGCGCCAGAAACTTGCTTCGGACCAAAGTAAATTTAATGTGACAGTTTTATTTTCATCAGAGCGCATACGTGCTGCAAGAACAGGCTCGTGGCAAAAAATAAGAGCGAAATAAACAGACGTGGAAGCTACTCACGTGCGTAGAAAGGGTAAAACCGATGCGTTCAAGAAATTAAATGTACCACTTTTAAATGAGCCGAATTGGCAATCCGGACGTCTGCACATAAAAAAAGAAAGCCATCAGATTTCAGTGTGCCCTTATTATCTATGAATTCGTAAGCGCCGTTGAACACCAGCTGCTGCCTAGAGGACGTGTTCGAACAGGTCTCCTTTTGCAGCTACGCAGTACTGAGTCCGCTTTATCGCATCTTAGTAGCTTTCTTGATGACCGAGGCTCAAATTCTACGGCAGACATCCGTTATCCTTCTCTTGAGCTAATCTGACGTCCGTCTTGATATATATATATATATATATATATATATATATATATATATATGCGACCATCCTCTTGCTGTCATTCGCAGCTCCCAAGGCAAGGATCGTATCCGCTCACTACAGAAAGACATGGCGACTAGGAAACGCGCCTTTTCACATTTGCACTGACATCGTTAATCCGCTTTTGTGGTGATAGGCTTTGCGCTAAAAAAAACATCCGTCCACTTTATCTACGCTACGACAACTATCACAGCTTGTTTCCAGATAACACCAAACGCGACGTGTTACTTCGGCCAAGGCGCGGCAGATAAGGCACTAGCTCGATCACGATGTTTTGCAGCGAAGCTGTATATGCTAGCCGATTCGTCCGTCTGTCGCCTGTACGCTCAAGCTCCTCTTGCGCAACCCCATGTGAATGCACGAAAAAAGAAAGCGAAAGAAAGGCGCGCGATTGGCTGCGCCAGTAGTGTTCTCCGTCGCAGCCGTGCGGGCAAATTGGCAGGTCACGTGTCATACGTACTGAGGAGCAGGCAGCTTTCGGTCAGAACCGCGAACGAGCTCGTCTACGCCGTCCCGATGCTGCAGCCCGGGCACAAGAACAGGCTCGTGCAGCCGAGCGCAAGCAGCAACGGCGTACCGAAGATACGGCAGCCTACCAAGCCGTCGTTTATTGAACCGTCGGGATTAACCCAGTGATAAACACTGGGGCCGCACGTTTCAGCTTCGCTGGTTAACCATCTGTACGGAGTGCTTGGGCGGTGACTTTTTTCTTTATTTCCTTCATTTCGTTCTGGTTAACTCAGAAGGAGCCTGTTCGAGGGCGCTGCTTTATGATGCGGGTGAGAGCGCAGTCACGTGGTATTCGCCATATTTCCCACGGTGTATTTATCAGTCGGAAAAAAATAGTATACGCAATTAGTACGTCGCTGAACATACCGCAGTTAGATGTCCCTTGGCTGTGCTACATAGGCTTTATTTACACTTTGATAATTATGATAGTACGTCTCGAGTTAGATAATTAATTACAATTACCTAATTGAATCTCAGTAACGAAAAAAGTACTGGCAGCTACTCCACTATGTTGGAAACAATATGCATTAGGTTTTCTTCGAGTAACGCATTGCTTTTCTTTATTAATCTTGGTGCATGATAGTTAATTGGGACACCCTGTATGTATTTATGACCTCTGCACGCAAGTGACGATGTTTTCATCCCTAATAAATGTTGTAAGTTATTAGAAGTGTTTTTAATGAGTCGTTAGCTTTGAGGCACACATAATTAACGTGCATTTCACACGCCGTTGATAAAAGACTAGGCCAAAGGGGTCAATAAAATCCACAGCGTCTTTTTTTTCAGGGTAACTAAAGCACGCAAAGCATTTTGAAGCGAGGTGAACATACAACAACATATCCATTCTCTAGGCATAAGCTATCCATAGCTTTAGAAATAATTGTTAATTGGCTATATCCTTCTCTTTAAAAATGTAATAAACTTTGTCATGTGTATAAGGGTGTCCCAGTTAACTTGGACCAAGATCTTGAAAAAAACCTCTGCGTTTTTCAGAACAGAAATCGCGTGGATGTTGTAAGCATTTATCTAAACTTACAGTACCATATTTTGCTCGTCCTTTTCCGTAATTAGCCAATATAAATTAATTAACTTTTTAAATATAGCTTGAAACGTTCAGGCGTCAATAGCAAAGTTGTGGAGCTTCACAAATATTGCCCAACCCAGGTACTTCTAGCGAGATAGACTTAGCGTGGCCGTTCTTATTCGGGAAAAACGAAAGCCCGCGGAGTTTAAAAAATACCACATGGCAGCGCGCTCTGTGCGCCCGAATGCGCCGCGATTACAGCGCTCTCATGAGTGATTTGTAAAAACATCGCCAGCGCCGCGCCTTCCCTTCACTTACGAGAAAGGGCTTCAACCTTTGCTCGGCGCTGACATTACAGGCAGCGGCTGGCGAAGGCGCTCCGAAAAAGCGTTTCGTCAACAGCCGCTCGCGCCTGTCGCCGAAGAACGCGCCGTCATCAGCCGTTTATTCCGATATGACGAGAACAATTCTTTTCCAGCGTTCAAGTCGATGTGGAATATAAAATATACACACAAAACATGCATCATACATCTGGAACCTGTGCGCGAGAGAGCATGGTTTGTTACAACGCCGCTTTTCTTCCAAGCTGTGCCAGCGGCTAGATGCATGTGAGCTCGACTGTCTATTACTGTCGTGCCGCGCAACCGTTTCGAATAATTTGCTTGCAGTGCCTAAAGCATGCCGTACTCAAGCGAGCAGAAGGCGAACATAGTCTTAGCCTTGGGAGCGGCACGGGGGCGACAAGAGGAAAGCTGCCAAGGTATACCGAAATTGGCAATGTGGGGGAAGACCTAGCGCGAACACAATTATGAGGAGTTACTTGACGCTGAAAGAAACAGGTAGCTTCAAGAAGACGCGGCACAGAAAGGGGACCATCAGTGAAGAGGCTGAAGGAGACGTTTTGGCTTTCATGACTGCAAACCCTCATTCCAGCGTGCGTGATGTGAGTGGTGAGGTCGGCATTTAAAAGTCTTCAGTGTCAAGAGTTCTTAGGAAGGCTGAAATGCATTCGTATCATCTCCAACTGCATCAAAAGCTACAAGAAAAAGACTTTCAGTGGCGGCTTGATTTCTCAAATTGGATCCTTGTGAACAGTGACGAAATACCGGATTTTGTTGACAATGTGCTCTGGACAGATGAGGTAACCTTCTCCAGAAATTCTGAACATTCATAATGCGCATTACTGGAGCGATACGAACCCGCATTGGGTGGCGCAGACCAGACACCAGTACCAATGGTCATTCAGTGTGTGGTGCGGTATCTTTGACGGAGGAATAATTGACCCCATATTTCTTTACCACACGCTCACTGCTCAGCGGTACGTGAACGACATCTTGGAAGGCCCAGTCGAAGATTTTTGCTGTGATCTTCCTCTTGCGTTTTTAAAGCGAACTTGGCATCAGCACGACGGTGCACCAGCTCACAGCAGCGGCCTTGCCCGAGCCTGGCTTGACGAAGCCTTTCGCGGTATGGACCAGTGGCATGGCCTGCAAGGTCACCGGACTTGACACCTCTTGACTTCTTCTTGTGGGGACATGTGAAAGACCGAGTGTACCGCAAACCTACAACTACACCAGACGCGCTAAAGGCAGAGATTGCTGAGGCCTGCAGCGAGATACCGTCTTGCGTCATCGAAAAAGCTACATCGGACGTGCTGAAAAGGTGCCAATACTTATAGCAGAGGGCGACTTGTTCGAACACATTCTTTAGACAGACTTCGCAGCGAATAAATCTCTGCAACCGTTATTCATGAAAAGAGCCATCTGTCTGAAACTTTTGTACGACGTAGAAAAGGCACGTAAGTAATATGAAATTACAAATTTTCTGCCGACAAGGAATGGACAGAAAGCTAAAAAACAACCTTCAGTGTCAGTTTACAATTCTTCCTTTTGTGACAACCAGCGTAATTCACACCACGTTATCAAGCGTGTCTGCTTATTGGGGTCTTGCTCCCAAATGCAAACTCGTGAGCTTGTCATTTTTTTTCTCCTTATGCATTCTGCTAGCATGAGAGTGCAATTATCGCCGCAAAAACGGGAGCCACGCTCTATTTCAACTGCCGCCCGAACCCACTGGCGCTTATCTCGGAACCAAGCACAACGCGACGCTCTGTCGTGGGCACCACGAAAGGCGCGAAGCGAGCAATTTTTATAAAGCACGGTTGAGAGCGCTGTAATCGCGGCGCATTCGCGCGTGCAGAGCGCTCTGTCAAGTGGTATTTTTTAAACTCCGCGGGCTTTCGTGTTTCCCGAATAAAAACTGCCACGCTAAGTTTATCTCGTTGGAAGTGCCTGGGTTGGGCAATATTTGTGGAGCTCCACAAATTTCCTATTGACGCCTGAACGTTTCAAGCTATATTTAAAAAGTTAATTTATATAGGTCAATTACTCAAAAAAAAAAAAGACGAGCAAAAGATGGTACTGTAAGTTTAGATAAACGCTAACAACATCCACGCGATTTCTGCTCTGAAGAACGCATACGTTTTTTTTTTCAAAATCTTGGTGCAAGTTAGCTGGGACGCCCTTATATTTAAATATATTGCGTATTTGCGTGGTGTTTACAGTGGAAACTTAAAACAATGTTGAAATGAGAGATACGAATGAGGCAGCCGCCGCTGGTACATCTAATGCGCTTGTTCTCCTATCGTGAGGATTTGCAGAAATAAAGCAAAGTATGAATTAAAATCCGTGCACGTCCACGCCAACAATGATGCAGTAAGCTATTAGCCACAATCAAATTTTAAGTGAGAAGGTCGAGGCAAGTCAGAAAAAATGCTCAAATGATGTGGGTGTCAAAACTCTGGCAGTGACACGTCAGGTGGGGGGGGGGGGGGTCTTAGGCTTCAGAAAAAGTAGCCGGGGGAGGGGGAGGATTCAGCACCCTTCCCCGGTAAACTCCTGAGGGGGCTCGGGCCCCGGAGTGCACCCCCCCCCCCCCCCCGCCTTCCCCCGTAGTCGGCGCCTATGAGACGGGTCATACCTTTATGCGCGGTGTGCACGTGCTCGTCGCTCTTGCGTTGAAGCGGTAGACCGCACGAAGGTCACTTCGCTCGCTGCTGCTGCCGCGTTGCTCACACGAGCGTTTTGACAGCGAGTCTCCGCGCTCGTCGAGTGTTGCGTTCATGTCTGTTCGTGCGCGCTGACACCATATGCATGCTTGTTCATTCAGTTAGCAAGATTCTCACGACCATCTTCATCCTCATAATCAACGTCTTCTCTATTCTTTCTACACCATTTCCCCTTCCCCCAACGCCGAGTAGCAGGTCAGAACATTGATTCAGACCGACCTGTCCGCTTTTCTATCATAATAGATATATATCTCTCTCTAGTAAACGAATGTTACTAAGTTTATACGGTCGATAAAACTACTATCCTTACTTCGTATATAGCTGTGCACTAATTTGCTATCACAGTCGATGCTTCCCCTTGCGGGTGAAGGCGCGACTTTTTCTGGACAAAACGGACAAGTGATGGTACCCGAACGCTCTATTAAAATGCGTCCACCTTGAAATGCCACATCTGTACGAAAGTTGAACACGGCATGGCCCTTTGGTTCAGCCAAGAAAAAGAAAAAAAAATAGGGGGGGGGAAGAAGAACGCAACATCTGGTATATGTAAGGCTGTTATATAAAACCTCTGGAGTGACAGAGAGAGAGGGAGGGAGAGAGAAGGATGCATAAAAAGGCAGGGAGGTTAACCAGAGGTAGTTCCGGTTGGCTGCCCTGCACGGGGGAAGGGGGATAAAAAGAGAAAGAGAGTGGAAGGGGGGTGATAGAAGCGGGAGTGATAGTCCCTGCAGCTGCCTACGAGAGTGAGTGAAGCCGCTGCAGCCATATTGCTAAAGGCAAAAGGAGCGCGTTTCCAGCATAGGCGGCAGCGGAGTATGCGAGGCATTCGGTTGCATTTGTGCTAAAGTGAGCTCACTTTATTTGTGCTTCCAGGATAAGACTTTGAGAAGGAACCTTTTTCAGGATGCAGATCGCTTTACAAATGTGTGTTGTTGGTGTTGAAAAAAAAAATTATTCTGCAACCATTTCTTGCCGAAGGCTTCGAGAAAGTCAAGCGGCGGGACGCTTCGCCAATCGGATTTCGTGGTGATGCGACTACGTAATATTCACCACTGCTGATTACCCGCTGTTTGGCTAGAAAGATTTGTCAGCCGCATTTTGGAAAGATCTAATACAATATCCTCCATTTTCACGGCGATGCCGTGGCGCTGCCACGTTCGAACACGTGGTGACACGTCCGTTGCTTGCCTCAGCTGCCTCCGTTGCCTCTATCTGTGTTTACAATTGATGTACATGACGCCTGTGCGGCTGTGCAAACCTCTGTTCCGGTGGATATCGTAGACGGTGACTGGGTGGATGACACACGAAGCTTTGGGTACAGCTTCAAAGGACATGTAAGCGCTTTCGGAGCGCATTACGCTTTGTCCAAACGGAGCGAGCAGCGTATACGGTGCTTGTAATAAAAGTGGGGCTAAAAATGTATTCCTTCCCGCTAACGAATTTAACCAGTATCAGTGTGTTTAGCTCTTCGTTCTTTATTTAAGAAATAATTTTAAGCAGCGCCTTGTCACGCTTCTGACTCAGTAATGTTCCCCGGGCGGTCAGTATCTGATTGTTTATTTTCTGCCTGATCGCTCGCGGGCGTGCTCAGTTTTGGTAGATTTGTTCTTGATGGGCACAAGGCTTGTAACGTAGATGTTCTGCACGTTGCAATAGCTTATAGCAATTACGTATCATTATTATCACTAGCTTACTGCGTGGACCGTTATGAAACACGTTCAGCTTCGAACATTACTGTGCTGTCGGTGTAGCTGTCGTCACCCATGCTTCGACACACTGATTCATGTGTAAGCCCGTAGTCTTGATACGTTGGCGATGGAGTGGGCGTAAGCTTGCGCGTGAGTTGTGGTGGATGTGTGTATAGACGACGTGCCAAGAAGCGGCGATACTCCGTTTGTCGCCGTATAATGAGCGGTACTCACTCGTGCAGACTTTCCGGGTTTGAAGTCCTTTCCTTGGAGGTTAGCGCTACAACGCTGGCGGATGAGTTAACTTTTTTTATCCTCGAGGGAATCCGTGCATTACGAAGAGCCGGCGACACAGGCAGTCCTTATATAGCAGCGGTCCGTGAGCTTGGACACAAAGATTCAGAGTGCCTGCAGCCATTTTCCCGCTAGAGTGGCGCGTTACATTCTGGAGTCCAAAGTAGACAATCTTAACGTGAACGGAGGATTGGTAAGCGAGAAGAGACAGAAAAACAAAAGATGGTGGCGACGGCAGTTTCAAGTTTCCGCGCCAGCTTCCCGTGACGTCATGGGTTTTGATCGCTATATGTAGAAGCTGGTTGGTTGTTCGTCTGCAAAGAAAAAGTGCACTCTGTCCACAGGCACACAACAACTAAACGTAATAACTTTCGGTAACTTTCTCTGCACGAAAATTACCCGAATACTATGAAATTTACATGGAAATTTATCATGTCTTACAATGGTCATCAGCACAGCCGCTTTCGCGCGAAATTTCAAACGTAATGTTCGGCCTTTATCTGCGCCAGTAATTCACGCTTGTTCGGTCAAATAAATGCCAACAACCTTCTCAAAAAAGCGCTCTATCAGTCTGGTGAATGCAGCTGGGCCCTATTACTAACGACTGAGCAGTTCGAAGTGCCACAAAACAAAAACCGATTCAACGACCCTCTGACGTCGCGCGGAAGAAACCGATAAAATGCTGCTTTCGCAAGTTCATCAAAGTCACGGTGCGATAGCTAAGCCCCATGGCCGGTGCAGAGTGCCTGCATTATTCGGTCTTATTCAGTATCCTCAGCGGCCAGAAACGCCCTCATGTAGAAAAACTTCTCTTGAAAACAGCAGAACTAAGATGAGTGCATATATATTCGTAGGCTGCATAAAGGCTGCAAACGTCACTACCGCCGACTACCGACGACAACGCAAAACAACTAGCATTCGTTTGCAAAAGTGCTGCCATCTGTTAATAACAAAAAATGTTACTGTCACTGACATTGCCAGATTTATCGTGTGTTTCGCTACGTCTGGCAGCAATTTAAACAAAACGTGAAACGTGCACTAAATTTTAATAATATTTTAATAAAACTAATAAGGTTACTTGTTTTCATCGCAAGTGGTTTATTTATGTGTTATAAAACAATTTAATTTTGAGAGAACTACGCACTGCACGATAATGCAGTGGCTGCTGTTGTCTTTAGTTTCTATTTGCGTTGTTTTTCTTGTTACCGAGGCTCACGCTTATCCCGCCACATTTTCGCCTCAGCCGGACATGCGCACAAGTACTGTAAATTCGACAGCTTATGTTGCTTCGTGGGGGCAGGAGTTTAAAATACCTACAGCTGGTGTATCTGCCGAATGCAAAAGTAAGTTGAAAATATTCACCAGAAGCTTGCGATTTTGGGGACCGATCGTCGGGCACACTTTCTCAAGTATTTTGAGCGATCCAAGCCGCTGGCACAACTTATTTTGAATTGGCGCTTAGCTGTCGTCGAGCTACCTTGCTCAGCCAGATATGTATTTTTCTTGACCTACTATAAACAAAACGTTTTCCTGGCTGATTTCCCCCGAGCGATAGTAGAATTACGTTACCCCAACAGGCAGCCGTCACGCGCCGTGCCTCCGCGACGTCTAGGAACAACGCGACGTTTTCCAGTTGCTTACCAGGATGATTTCAGCTTCCAGCGAGCCCGAGCTACTTGGGAGCTTCCGAAGGAGCGGTCGTTCGCTGGTTGCGCAGGGAACTGCGTGAGACGGGGGCTCTCGCAACGGCATTTTCGAAGAAACGCGGCGAGTGAAATCGGCGCCCGGTTGCCGCCCCGGAGCCAGGCTTTTGCCGCTGGCGATCGCGTAGACACAACGCTAGCAAGAATCGCTGCCGCCGCTCCTCTCGCCATGATTGTGCTCGCATCGTCCGAAGCGACGAGTGTCGTTTGCGTCGGCCCAGCGCATTCCTAAATCCTCGTGCCTGCGCGGCTGTTTTGTCTCCCAGCTGCGATCGTCGCGCGGCCATTCAAAAAGCCGAGCGAGCGGTCGTCGGTCGGGGGACCCCCCCTCCTGTGAAGCCACTACGTAGGGAGAGCTCTTGGCGCGGCTGTCGACCTTGTGCACGGCTTCATCTAGCTCGCGTCTCTTTTGCCTCGCACCCCGATTTCGGCCTCTGTTTGCCCGTCGTGGTCTTACGCGAGCCCTTCGGTCGCGATGACCCGTCCCCTTTGCTCTTCAGGATGTCAGGGGTGCAGAAGGCCCCCGGCAGCGTCGAGCTGAAGCCGCCTGACAAAGGGGAGCAGCCGATGGACCTGGCTCCCAGGACGGCGCATCAGCACGTCGCAGCCGCCGCCTCTGCTGCCAAACCGACGCAATTGCAGGTCACCACTATCGGGCCCGCGCTCCGACCGCACCTGGACACGACCAAGTCGGCGTTCACGGTAAGAAACGTCGCGGGCATCGGCGCGCCCCGCTATGTTCACGGCACCGAAACTTCTGTGTGCCTTGTTTCTCGATTTGCTGGTGTGCGCGACTTCGTCATAGCTGCTGTGTTCACAACGCGACGAAGACCATCTGCGGTGCAGAAAGAAAGCACATTTCACGGTTTTTTACTCGCATGCGAGCTCGGTGACCAGGCGGACTGGTGCCTAGACAATTGCTGATCACTTTCGTAGCTCTTCCGCGGGCCGTTGAGAAAACGTGAATTGTTTTTATACGTTGGTAGTCCCGTCAGCATCTTTCGCTGTATTGAAGCCCATGTACTGATGAGCCAGATTGTGTCTTTATACCTGAAGCGTGTGTCAGCTGTCCGTGTTTAATACTCAGCAGCCTATCCACATGTGCTAGTCATTTAGTGTCAACATTGCGAGATCACTCAGCCGTGTGCTGTTAACTGCACTTTTCATAATGTCAGCATGGCACATAACTTACTAATAAGATTCTGGTTCCTGGTGGAAACTTGTAGGTTCAACAATAATGAACAAATAGCTCTGAAAATGGGCAGCATATTTTACTTTACCATCTGCTTGCTCATATCCACTGCTTATTGGTTGCTGAAATTCCTGTGGAAACTTGTGTTCTGGTGTTTTGTGAGAGTAAAAGACAATTTGAGTTATACTTGAAAGATAATTCAGTCATTCAATGTAACGTGTATCCTGTGTCTGGACAGAAAAACTAAACCAAGTGTTTCTGGTTGATAATTAAAACAGATAAAGTGTCCGTTTTCTCTTCACATTTTTTTAAATTTAAACTGCATGCATGATAAGCAGTAACATGTTTTAAAAAAATTGATGTCAAGTGCTTTACAATTTATGTAGTGTGTGCATTCATTATTTAAGTCGATCACATGATATTTGAATGCTCTGGTTGTGCTTGCTTATGAAACTGTACTAGAAATATAAGCTTGGTGTATAGGGTAATAATAACCATTGAAAACATGTTACTTTGACCGATATGTATAAATATTTAGACATGTTAGAAAGTTGGAGATATTGAAATTACCATTATTTATGTTTATAGCACTTAAAGGCCAACTGCAACGAAATGTTACTTTGGCTGAATTTGTTATAAGTGAGTAGTATATACCACTGATGCAATCTTGGCAAAGCCGCAGGGCTAGTAATTGTATGGTTTTCTTTAGCATCCTTTCAAACACCACGTGAGCAGACGACGTGCACACCTGGTGGTTGTCATTATGTCAAGTCCCAGTCGGCTGCCTCCGAGATTTTTCAGCGCATTGTGGGCGCTGCCTTATTTCTGGGGCCATTCTGAAGAGCTGCTCATTCTAGGTTACGCTTCACTTTCGGTGAGCAGTAATGGCGGCAATGTTTTCAGTTCTGGCAGATTCCTTCAATGCCTGTTTCCTTCTGGTCATGAAACTTGTATGGGAAAGTTTGGTTTGCCGGCCAAAGTTTCCACGACCTGGTGGAGTTTCGTTTGGAGGGCACTTAACCGGCGGCCGGGGCAGGCCAACTTGCACGCATATTCCAGTGAGCTGTGCAACATTTTCTGCTGCAGTGCTGCAGGAGAACACAAAAAGAAGCAGTTCATCCATGTGAATGCAACTAGCCGTACAATCCTTTAAATTATTAACTGCTGGAACCACAATCAATATGCATGTTATGTTTGTTTTATTAATTTAATTATTTAACATTTGCTGTCTGTGCTAACTGCCTCTGTTAAGCCACAATGTACTTATGTTTGCTCACTGTTAATAGTAATTGGACTGAAATCTTCTCATTTAGTGTGCTCTTAGCAGTTTCATTTAGAATATTTTGAGGTTAGGGGTATTGTAATCAATATACCGCTTCTTTAGTGTTTTCCTCCAGCACAGCAGTAGGTAATGTTGCACAGCTCGCTGGAATATGCATGCAAGTTGGCCTCTTAGGCTAATGGTCAACTGCCATCCAAACAATACTGTGCCACATGGTAAGTTTGGGTGGCATACCAACCTTTCCTTAGAAGTGTCATGGCCAAAAAGAAAAAAAGGTATTGAAGGACTCTGGTTCCAGTATCAAAAACAGCTATTTTTGCTTGCTTTTCGTAAATGCTTCTACTCATATCTTGAACGTAAAATTTTGCACTAAGGTTCTTTTATATCTACACTATCTTAAACTGAGTGTCTTATGCGGTCCAAAATTCCATTGCATTTGGCCTATTTCAACAATAATTTGGCTGATTACTTGAATTGTGTCTGTGTCTTACCAGTACTCACGTACGGGACAGAAACCTGGAGGCTTACGAAAAGGGTTTACTTAAATTGACGATGCAACGAGCTATGGAAAGAAGAATGATGAGTGTAACGTCAAGGGATAAGAAAAGAGCAGATTGGGTGAGGGAACAAACACGAGTTAATGACATCTTAGTTGAAATCAAGAAAAAGAATTGGGCATGGGCAGGACATGTAATGAGGAGGGAAAATAACCGATGGTCATTAAGGGTTACGGACTGGATTCCAAATGAAGGGAAGCGTAGTAGGGGGCGGCAGGAAGTTAGGTGGGCGGATGAGATTAAGAAGTTTGCAGGGACAACATGGCCACAATTCGTACATGACTGGGGAAGTTAGAGAAGTATGGGAGAGGCCTTTGCCCTGCAGTGGGCGTAACCAGGCTGATGATGTTGATGATGACTTGAATTGTGCTAATGAACTTCTTAGTTATTTACTTTAGGGCATGTATTGCAATTGCAAAATTCAAGCCGAGCAGTAGTGCAGTAGTGCCAATTTTGAGATATCTGTCACCAAATTTCGTTTAGAAATTTATTGATGTTTCATTTAATATTGCCCCCAAAAGGGACACCATCGGGAAGCCATTAACTGGAATGCGAATGCATTTCATGGCACACTTCAAGGATGAATATTTCTAAAGCGATGCTGGTCATAAAATTTCTGCTCAGCAGACATGACTTCGCTACTGCTAACTTAAATTTACAATTACATGTGTGCTAAGTCAAATAATGAGAAGGCTTACTAACACATTTCAGCTAATTAGACGATGTACTGCTTAAATTCTTCTAGCCGCTGTTGTCTGGCTAGCCACATGACATAGCTGCAAAAATGGCAGGGTCTAGATGCAACAGCCTATTTTTTACCTAAAGTTTTTCGCATGAGCAAAAGATACCCTGCATGATCTGCAATATGTTTTGATGTGCTTGCTTGTTTCTGTTTACCAGACACTGGGCCAGAGGCTTCCTGCATCTTCAAGGCCAGTCTTGCAGCCGGCCATTTCTGTGTCCTCAACGGGGGGAAATGTAGTCGCTGCCTCCGTTACACCATCATATACAGTCAAGTCTGGTAGGTTCAGGTCTTATTTTCACTAGTGCAGCTTACGTGCAGATCCTTCAGAGCCTTTCTGCTTGCCAAAACAATTCCATAGCGCCCCTGTGTTTGTTAAAAGAGCAAAAGTCATATTTTGCAATGACTCTTTTCATTTTTTTCATTCTTTTTGCTCTGTCATTGGCTTCAAATAAAGCTGGGATCAGTCACTCAGTGGGACAGATGATGAGGAACGAATAGATTTGGATGAGAAAAGAAATCCTCACAATATAAAGCCCCAGATCTTGAATTTCCTTGGAATCCTATGCAATGTTATTATTGTGTTCGATGAAAAAGAGGGTTGGTCACATTTGTGATGTGTCTATGTAGTTGACAGAGTTGTTTTCAAAGTCTGAAAAATCTGTCATGCCATCTGAATGCAGTTCAGTTTTGCAATAGCAGCTGATTTGTTGCCTCTGGTATGGATTCTAAAGTGACCGAGGAAAGTATTATAATTTTTAACATTAGATGCCCCTGAGACAAAAGGAAGTTTTGACATTTGTGGTTCCTATTGGGGGGTCTCAAGTGCTCTCGGTGGAAAAGGAAACTACAACACCATAGTCTGAACACAAAAAAGACATCTGTTGCTTCTTCTATACAAAAATGTTAGTTAGTCAAAATACATAACGAAGAGCAGTTCCTCTATGCAACACGCTAAGGAATCGTGGAAGTTCAACTCGCCACACAAGGTTATCAAGTGAATGTCCATGCCTGGCGCTGATTCCTAAAGTTATTCGTGGATGATGATCCCATCAGCACAAGTGCCTCTGGGCGATCACGTTTGCCCATGCCAATGCCAGTTTCTAAAGGTGAATGGGAAGAGTGAGGTGCGTGTATTAATGACTTTCTTTTAAGGACACCACCTTTCATTTTCATGGTGGTTTCCTATTGATATTTAATGTGGGGTTAGTTTAGTAAGTGAATGATCCAAGGCACAGAAACGTATTCTAAATCATACAGCGCCCTATTTGCACGAAAGTAATGTGACCCTGAATGTAATGCAAAGGTGGAAATAAAGAAAATTGTATTACAATTAAAGCGTGGCCTCGCATTATGTGATGCGAATGCAGCCGTGAGGTTAGAACGAAATGTTTTAGCGCAGTCCAATGTTTTATCGACATCAGCAATGTGTACCTGCATGGAATAACCTGTGCATGTGCGAGAAAACCTGTGACTGTGTAGTGCAACAATAGGCCAGGCCATTGTACTGATTTTTCTGCTTGCACTTCCTCTCATGCAAGCGGTGCTTCAGAAGTCTCCTCAGAAAATGAAATTTGCTTTCCTTCAAAGCTCAGTTGCCTCGTGGTTGGGCTCATGTTATATCCAACGCCAATTTGGGGGAAAATATAGATAATTATCATGTGACGTCACGGACACCGCTCTCGCCGTGCTAGTACCCAAACATGGTGGCCATGATGACGTCAGTGCACCATGTTATCACGGTCACATTGTGTTGCTTTCTTTGGTGACTGTTTTTCACTGGTTTATCAATGTTATTGCTTTGTAGTTTGATGCAAGATGCACCTGTTGTGCTGTCATGCTGTCATGTTTCTTGCTTATGCGGCTTCTCAACAAGCCAGTACCCAAAGATGGTGGCCACGGTAATGTCTGTGCAAACTATCTGTTGCGTTTATTTGGAGCTTGGTTTAAACTATAATGCAGCATTCTCTTAAGATGGCAAATATGAAAGAAAGAAAATAATTTTGTTCTTGTAGGTGTAGTAATAGCTGTGCGAGATTGCTGCACAATTGTGGCTGACTGAGGCTCTTTAGCATTGTTTCAGCACTGTCTATGGCCTTTCTGTTTAAGCAAAATTTTTCCCTGTGCAAACAATTCCTGTTCAACACGTGGATTGAGCAGACATGTCACCTTTGTTCTGGTGTTTTTGCTAGATACCATACAAGCATTTCATTCTAGTTCTGGGTAACCAGAAATTTGTTTGAATGGCTTTGAAGTGAGATATCTGTTAGCTCTCATGACCCTGAAGTATCGTTGCCTCTTATTTTCTTTGTGTGTTCAGTGGGTGGATCATCAGTGCCCCAACTCTCAACACTGCGGCACATGGTGACGCCATCAGCGACAGGGGTGTCGTCTCCGAATGCTGGCACCATTGTTACTTCAATAGCATCTCCAATGGCATCCATCATCCGAGGCAACACCATCACCACCACCCAAATCGGCCACACTGTCCCACATCAGTTCTCTTCACATGTACCCCGAGGTAAACTCTGTTTTGCTGTTGCACTTTCATCAGCAGTACTGAGCTCGGCACAGTATTATTTTTGCTAGGGCAGTGATATACACGGTGCCTTCTTTTCTAAATCTAACAGGTAGTCCACTTTTGGTCAACACTGTAATGCTATAAAGTGATGTGAAACCAGCTGTTAGGCTGGCAAGACATGTTTGTGCTATATGGATGTGTGCAAAGCATATACAGCTAAACCTCAATATAACGAAGTAGATGAAGTGGGTGATTTGCTTCCTTATATCAAAATCTCGTTTATTGAACTTCAATCTTTTATGCTATTAAGTACAGTCGCCGATAGATATTTTTGACACGGAAGGGGCAGCAGTAGTTTCCGAATTATGGGGCAATCAGAAAAAGCAAATTTGAATGAAAAAATAATAATTTTGTTGAAATTGAGATTCAGTGACGAAAGATGTGATTTCATACACTGTCGACAATATCTTCACATCGGCAGTACCAAGCGCAGCCAGCCACTCTTTCGCGTTCACTCTGCCCCCACAGCTTATAGTGTTGCCTGCAGTGAGATGACATCACGAACAGCACCGGCAGTGGGGAGCAAATGCTTCGTCTCTCTCGGAAACTCGAGATTACACAACCTCTAGCACTAAACGTACAAGACAGAACAGGATACCACGCCATCTTAGCTCGCCCATTCTTTGCACATGCAGCAAATTACCTCTAAAACAGGGCGCGCAGGCTGCGTACGTGCACGCTGACAGCCATGCACACAACAACCTGCCACCACATGTAATTCGATGATCTTCATCTGTGGAAGTTTCCATTTATTGTCTCAGTAGCCTTTGCACTGGCAGTTATATTTCATTTAGATGTATTGAAATCATGTATAAACACCCTTCGTTAGAGTGATATTTGAAACAGGTATTCTATGGGCAAGAAGTTAAGAAAAGTTAAATACTTCTTAATACTGAGAAGTTCGTTGCATTGAAGTTCGTTATATTGTACTGGCAGACAACTTGCATATCTAAAGACCTGAACAATATAAAATTCAAAAGTTTTACTGTTTAGGGTGTCCTATGAGTTTTGAGTCAATTTTATACATATGTACGAAAGTGGGCTTTCAATTAATAAAAACTAAATTCTTCTGAATAATTCCAGGTTATAGTAACTTCAGTGAAAATCTGCAGGCTGGATGAGTGCTAATTCCCTGAATTCGGCTGTACTTCTTGCTGAAGTACAGGCTCTGTACAGTGGTTTGCTGTGGAATGCTGTGTTGTGTTTTGTAGCACTGAGAAAACTGTACGATAGATGTCTATTCGCCTTTGCAAAGGAATGAGTCTGAACCATTGCATTACATGAAAGTAAAAGGCTTGCTGTGTTGGGTCCTCGCAAAGCTTGTATCTACACAGTGTGAAGAATATTGAAGAAAAAAAAATACATGTGCATACATGGCTGTGAAAAGATCTGCTAGCATTACAAAAAACTTGCTGGTGCTTTGCTGGTGTCAAGCATAGTAGGTTTTCCTGCCAGTGTTCTTGTTACAGTCGAACCCACTTATAGCGATACCGGTTTTAACAATATATCGGTTATAACAATCGGAAGCTGCTGCACCGTCAACTTTTGTATGATTTCCATGGGGAACTAACCCGCTTACTACAATGCCCCGATGCCGTATTATCGCTTATAACGATGAAGTTTGGCTGCTGGGTGTCCGAGCCGAAAGCTAGTGAAATACGAAATCCTTGAAAAGAAAAGAATAAAAGAAAATGAGAAATTCGAGCCGCTGCACGATGGGCCACTGTTCCAACAGCCACCGCACGTTCAATTTCTAGCCATCTCCGCGCTCCTCTCTCCTGTCGCCCTTCCACCCCTCCGAACACGAATGGGCTGCACGCACAGTTCGGCTACGCCCACAGCTCTACGCTGCCCCACCCTTTGAAACACGAATGGACCGCGCCAACAGCACTGCTCGCTGGCTCCTCGCTGGCTCCTCATTCAGTGCAGTTCTGCAAACAGCTTAATTGCTCGCATTAGTCTTCATTGTTTACGTCAAAATCGTTCCTGGCCATGCGGTTTCTCGCCACCGAAACGGAAGATGGCTGATCTGCCCGCTGATCATCGGCAATGCATGGCGTTGCCGGTGAAAAGAAAGCGCACGGCTGTAGATTTGGAAACTAAGTGCTTCTACCTGATGAGGCGATCGTCGTGACCGTGCTTGCATCAGATAGCGACGGCAACGACGGCAGCGATGACACAGTAGGGCAGGCTTCCTCAGCGTTGTCCTTACAGGAGGCCCGGCAGATGATTTAGTCGCTCTGGGGCTTCGTTTTTGCAAGGAACCTTCCACTGCACTACATGCAGCACCAGGATACCTTGGAGAAGGATGTCGGCAAGCTTCCCGTAGAGCATGCAAGGCTGAGGGACGTAGGGTTTTCTAGTGCAAGCCAGTGAGAAGTACATGTCGAGATCCTTGTGGCGATCCCACCTTAGCATTTCTTCTGGATTTCTCAAGCTGACAGGCTGCCGTGGCAGCGTTCTCGCAAATTTTAATAGGCGGTACTCACATATCGCTTGCCACCCGTAACACCTCTTTGCAGTTGTTATAGCAGTGCCATTCTTTAACGCCGACAGCTGCAGCTTGTTACGCATGATTGGAGCGCCCAGGAAGCAGTTAAACGAGTGAACACAATCGGCAGCCAGATGGAGGAAGGTGGTGGAGAAGTGTGCTGGGCCTCCCCGCCATTATAGTTTTGTCACAACAGCTCTGCCATCCCCCTATTTTGATTTTTTCATTCAGACCGGTTATAACAATTATTGGTTATAACAATGGAATTTTAGTGGTACCTGAATATTGTTATAAGTGGGTTCGACTCTATATGCAAGATTTTGGTGGTGGCCTCTCACGATTCAATGTGTCCTTGAAATACATTTTGCTCATTCTAAAAGACCATCGCAGCAGCACAGCATTTCGTGCCGTTCTATGGGAAAGGAGAGCAACCATATGTTTGTGTGATCCAAGTGACTTGTGATCACCTATCTCTACTGGGAGGGGTGGGCATGACCTTGTGAGGTCAATTAATAAGGGTTTCAGCGGTGATATTTGAAATCGATCTGGAAACTGAATGAGATATTAATTCAGATCTTGCCGAAAAGAACAGTATTGCAGTTTTTGAACAACAGAGATGCAGTGCACACCACATTGTTGTGAGACTATTACCTAACTTACATGCTGAGAGCTGAAATTTTAAATGCTAGCAGCCTTTTGACTTGTGTCTGTTGTACTGTGATGGGCTCTTCTTTGTGTAGTGCTTGCATTAGTGTGATACCTCTGCATTATAATCTATCAGACTATGCACTTCGGAGAGATGTCTTCACAGGGCATGCACCAACCCATTGCATGCACGGGGGGGGCTACGGAATGCATCTGTGCTCAGCCACCTGCACGTAGCCTGCTGATGGCATCCTTAGTCACTTCACTTTTTTCTCAATATTG
Source organism: Dermacentor andersoni (assembly GCF_023375885.2). Taxonomy (NCBI): domain Eukaryota; kingdom Metazoa; phylum Arthropoda; class Arachnida; order Ixodida; family Ixodidae; genus Dermacentor; species Dermacentor andersoni. The sequence goes on from NC_092815.1 coordinate 104,657,910, forward strand.
CACTCATAAAGAGGGATCATGTTCCCTTCGTTCACAGGTCCAGCAGCTGTCGCAAGCATCAACACTGCTCCGAAATCGGCGCTCGCAACACCAATGTTGCGGTCTTCAATGAGCCAAGCAACCGCAACACCTCATATACCAGTTGGTGTAAGAATGGACTTCTCTTTATTCATTCTGTTTTTGTGTGTTATACCACCGCTGCTATATCAAATGTTTTCAGCAGAAGTGTTAAATAGACTGTTATCTCCAATTCTCAGCACTGTCATGCCTAGCAGATATGCAAGTCATGCAGTGCGTTTGCCTGAGGAAGCCTAAATCAAATAGCTGTTCAGTTGTGCATGACAAAAGAGTTGAGTTCGATATTGTGCACATTAATACAAAAAGCTGTAGGAAGTGTTGAGTGTTTGATTAAAAAAATCTTACTTCAGCAGCGCAAACTGGGGCTCTGCAATGAGTGTCAGTGATGCAGCGTGCATAGGTGCTAGTGTGCTGTGCTGGCAGAACACATCGATGCTTTCCCTGCAGCACTTCTAAATGACTATTTCTCATGATTACTGGTGTAGTGTGTGTAAGTGTGCAGGAAAAAAAAAACATTATTAAGCTGAAATCGTGATGCACACCTAGCTTTCTTAAAAAACTTAGAAATGTAAAGAAAGGGGTAGGATAGGGCAGCTAAATATACACGCTTGAGAAACCTAGTTTGGGAACGCCTGGGCTAACCTGATCGTAATAAGCAAAAGACTGGGCGTCTTCTTAGTGTGCAGCCTGTAATGAAAATGTAGAGGCCATTGACTGCAATAGGTGGCTAGCCTTTAACTTTTTTTGCAATAGGGTGTACGAGCACTGGCATATGCTGGAGTTCCAGACAGAGTGACTTAGTTTTCAGATTTTTCTTTTTTTTTTTCAATGCTAAAGGAAAATCTCACTGAGTCCATCAAGCTTGGCTGGCCAATCAGCATGTGGAGTTTTTTGAATTCTACGATATGGTCTTAGGTATGCCATGGCAAGAATGTGCAGACATTTAGACTAATGTTACAACGTGCAACCAAATACTGCTTCCAGCTGTTGTGCTAAATATAACTTGCCATGACCGATCCGTGTGCAGAAAGCTAGTTTCATGCCTGCACCACGTTGCTTGGGCATAGATGCTTTTAATTTTTTGGCAATGTGGGGACCGGCATGGTAGGACCAGAGTCATTGCACACTTCGCCTGCTCATCAAGGCATGTCATCCTGACACCTGTTACATGCCAGTACAGATAATGTGTTTTCACATTTAAAAATAAAGAGAAAAAGAAAATACAGCATGTTTGTTTGACCTTGCAAGATCGCTACCCGAATTCTAATGAAGTTTCTTTCGAGCAGTTGCATTAAGAATTTCTTTTGCCCGCATATGACTCATAATATGGACACAATCTTGAGCAAATTTAAAATTGGTGTCATGTGACACTCAGTAAAATGTGTATAACACTCTCGTAACTTTGTAATTAACCTCCGTGTCCCCATTTAAGAGCATCAGACATAACGCACCTCCCCACATTTCCACCAAATGTGTAAGTCTGTGGCAGTCTCAGTTCCCAGAGGGCTGTGGGCAAGCAAGCTATATGCTTAATATAACACCTGAAAATAAGGAGAATGACGGAGATAAGTACTGAATGAAAGTGTTCATAGTTGGCCGTTAGCGGTTGTGTTATTCTGCGTAACAGAATGAACGCAGTTCAACGCTTCAGTGAGTAGCCATAGCTTGCCTTGCATAAGACCCACAGCGAAAATCCTAAAAAAAAAAGTGCAGGTATTACACAAATAAATACAGTACTTATCACGGCACAGCAGGCTGAATTCTGTAGCGTTCATAAAACACACTTGTAATGCTCTGTTGTGCTTGCATATATTTACTGCAAATGTCATATTCAACCTACCGTAAAAACCGGAATATAAGTCAGACTTTTTTTCGAGGAACTGTGACAATCAGTTTATACCATTTTTTTTCTTTCATTTTTTTTATAAAGTTTGGGAGGTCGACCTGTATTCAGGTCAAACCTATATTCCGATTTTTATGGAGGTGGGGAGGGGGTCGACCTATATTCCTGTCTGACCTCTATATTCCGATTTTTATGGCACACATTTTGAACTTTTCCTACATATTGCCATAACCTGCCATTTATTTCAACCAAATGCATATAAGGTGCCTCATTTAGTTCACTGAGGACACTGGGAAAAACCTACTGTGCACTTCATAGAATCCATGAAAATAGGAAGAAAAGGAGTATTCATGCATGAATGTACAGTTAAGGGGCCTCTATATATTGAAGTCAGTAAAATTGGTACTCTACTTTGTTACAGCAAAATTTCATTGTATTGAAATTCGACCTTTTACCCAAATAAGTATATTCTCCGGCAGATTGAAGTGGGGCACAAAATTTTCTGAATTATTGTGCAATGGAAAAAACAAATTCAAATGAAAAAAAAACTTTCATTTCATTGAATTTGGGAGTCGGTGACCAAAGATGCAGTTTCATACCATGTCAATGATATCTTCACATCGGCGGTGCGAAGCAAAGCCCGCAATGCTTTCACATCCACTCCACCGCCACAGCTGATAGTGTCGCCTGCAGAGGGACGGTGCTATCATGAATAGCGGTGGCAGAGGGGAGTGAACGCTTCGTCTGCCTCTCGCTTCAATGTGTCTATGGTACTCGAGATTATGTGGCCTCCAGCACTAAATGCGAGCACAGTGCACATGAAGCCACGGCCATCTCGGCTCGTCCAGCCTTTGCACCTGCCACAGATTGCTTCCAAGAGAAGGACGCACAGGCCCTGTATGCACTCAGTCGTGCTGACAGCACAGGCTAGACGAGGAGATGCACACTTGCGCACTTGGATCACGTTGCCCCCCCTCCCCGCTTGTGCAGAATGGTAGCGCTCACCAAGTCACCCTCCGGTTTTACTCACCCTCGTATGGTTTCCCTCGCACCCACAGCATACAGAGCACAGTGCATGATAGGATTTTGTTGCACTTGTACTTTAGAGGGAGCATGACAGCCTTGCTGCTAGGCTTCGGTGGCCACTCTCTGTTGCACAGTGCGTGATTCAAGAGGTGTGTGCACAAGCAGCTGCATATAATTCAACCATTTGACCATCTGCGTTCATGGCAGTTTTCGTTTATTGCCACGGCATTCCTTCATGGCGCCATTGAAATTTCGTTAAATAGTGTATCTACTACACCACTACAGTTTGTGGGTTGTGGGATGCGAAGGTTGTGGGTTCGGTTCCCACCTGCAGCACGTTGTTTTTTCATCCACTTTAATTTCCATGAATTTATCATTTCTTTATTTCATTTATTAAGCACAAGTAATTTTCCCTATGTTGTCCTTGGTGTCAGTGTTCGTTGGCTTCTTATGATATGACTAATAAAAATCGGACCCCTCGGTTAACCCCCTTTCTTCTCGTTGACTACTACAGTTTGTGATACTGAGGTTCAATATAGATGGTGTTCTATGGACAAGAAGTTCTAAAAAGTTATATACTTCATTTGAATTTTGTCATATTGAAGCTCGTTGTATTGAGGTTTAACTGTATTTGAAAACCATTGAAAGAAGTATTTGTGTTTACGAATAGCAACCATAAAACATGTTAAAAGAACCCCAGGCAGTCTAAATTGATTCAGAGCACCTCACTATGGTGTCTGTCATGTCCAGTTTGTTACTTTGCAATGGTAAACCCCATAATTTGCATTGCAATTACAGCTCTACAGCACCTTGCACTGTATTTGAAAGGATGCTCCAAGTATGTGATAGAATATCTATGAATTTCGTCTGGCTTGTGCATCATATCGGCTGCTTCATACAAAGTGCCAGGCAATTGAGCTGTGCTGGAAAAATAAATCTCACTTACTGTGGTAGACCAGTGGCTAGGGCATTGCATTGCTAAGCTCAAGGTTGCAGGTTCGATGCTGTACGCAGCAGCCTTACTTCGGGGGGGGAGGGGGGGGGGGTGAAATCCAAAAATGCTCAAGTACTTAGATTTAAGAGAATATTAAAGAAGCCCAGATGGTAAATGTTATTCCAGAGTCCCCCACTATAGCATGCCTCATAATCAAATCGCAGTTTTGACATGTAAAACCTCAGAATTTAATTTTTTGGATAAACAAGCTTAACATAGAGTGTCAGGCTAGTTGGTGCCTGCATTCAGAATGCATTTGAGAAGTGAATGCATTGGATTCAGGGATGAGGAATAGAAAGACACACCACTCGTCCCACCTTTCTTTTCTTGACCCTTGTTTCTTCATCCCAACCCTAGGATGCTTGCAGGAAAGCCAAACTCTGTGTTCTAGGAAGAATAAAAAATGCACATCCACGAAATGTGCAATAAGTGTAAGGATGTGGGAGCATTGTGAAGGGTGCAAGGTTGCTAAGTGGCCAATAAGAAGATATAAGAAATGTGCATCCCCCCCTCCTCAATACAGCACACTGCAGTTTTCGTAATAAATTTAGCATAAGGTAATTAGTTACATGTTAGCATGGTGCGCGCCCATGGACTTCGGCACAAGCGCAGGCATCCTGCATGAACATGCATTATTGTACGCGAGAACAGAAAGCTAGGGGATTTGGCAACTTTGGATTGTAATAAACAGGTCTACAGAAATGGGATGAGGATCTCTCTCAGCATTGCGTTTGTGTCCATTCATTGCCTCATCCCATTTTGCCGTGCTGTTCTCTACAGTGCATTACATTAGTGTATCATGCACCTGGCTGTGCTAAAACAGCCAGCAAATAAAGTTCTGGGAGGCAGTGCTTCGATGAGGCAACTAAATGTTGGATCAGCATGCATGGCTCGCAAGACTGGCGTATTATGCCTGTTAAGAACCTCAAAGAGAAAGCACATTCTGGCAGTTCGTCTTGTAGAGGTGGCCATCATGCATGTGAAAACGGTCCTCTCTCTCGAAGGTTTGCGCGCAGCATCAAGGAGCGGCTGCAAGCTCTCATCCTTCTGCTGCTCGGCTCTGAAGGAGCCAGCATCGGGGAGCTGCGAGGATGCAAGGGCGATGTAATGATCACAGTTGCCTGCGCTGCAGCCAGTCATGGGAAGCGGAATCCGAGAGAGACAGTCTGCATCGTCGTGTCATTGTCCATTCTTGTATGAAATGATGAACTCTGCCCTTTTGCAGAGGACGCGGCCAGTGTACAAGATGACCAGATGGATCGCGAAGTTTCACGAGCCAGTGGAGGAATTTATCCGTGAAGACTTTGAGTCCGCACAGGTATGAGCAAAACCACTATGCCTCAGCGATGACTACAAGGCGCTCTTTCTTCATTAAATGTGTAGCTGTGGTCGCAGTGGCTCAGGAAGTGACTCGCATAGGGGATGTGTTAATTGTCACAGCACCAGTGCCAACACTACTTACATCATTGTGAACATCTTTTGGAGCAGAGGGTGCCAGAGAACACACCGCTTGACTCAAGAGGCAACTCGCATAGGAGGTGTGTTAATTATCGCCACTATCTTGAACAAGTACAACACCATTGCCAACTCTACTTGCATCGTTGTGAACATCTGTTGGAGCTGAGCTTCAAAGTTCTGGAGAATATGCTGCTTGACTCAAGAGGCAACTCTCATAAGAAATGTGTTGTCGCCACTACCTCGAACAAGTACAGAACCAATGCCAACACTGCTTGCATTCTATTCTTAAGAATGTCTATTGGATCTGAAGGCCAAAGTGCCAGAGAATGTGCTGTTTGACTCAAGAGGCAACTTGTAAAGGAGATATCGTGTCACAATTGTCATGAAAAAGTGCACAGCAATTCCAACACCACTTTGACCATTGTGATTGCTGGAGCAGAGGCTAAAAGCACTGAAGAACACACTGCGTGACTGGAGCGGCAAGTCTCATACAAGATGACACAATTTTTGACACTGCCTTGAATGAGTACAGCACCAGTGCCAGCTCTATTTGCATCCACGTGAACGTCTGTTGAAGCTGAGGTCAAAGGGCTGGAAATGCTGCGTAAGTGCAGAATAGACTCGCATAAGGGATTATGTGTTGTTGCCACTGTTGTGAACAAGTAAAGCACCACTGCCAACACCACCTGCATTCTTGTGAACATTCAGTGAAGTTGGGAGCCCAAATGCTGAAGAATGTGCTTTGCTGACAAGAGGAACGTCAGCTGGCAGAAGAGCAGGGACCTAGAGGTGCTCACTCAAGGCCCGTGAGAATGCCTTGTTTATAGAAGGTGCCTGAGAGTTTGAGTGATGTTAGCGAAGCTAGGAATGAAGATGCGGAAGTAGGATCGCAAGTCTAAGAAACTTAATAGCATCTTCTTCAAAGACAAGACAAGTTATTTGCTGCACTTCAACAACCACAGTCATCTGTGTTTCAAGTCTTCCCGAATTGGATGGTCACCAAAGTGGCAGTAGAAGTTGAATATCAGGCCTACTTTGCCCAAGCAGACAAGGGCAAGGTCTGGACGCATACACATATCTTGCTCAGTAAGTTTCTGCCTGAAGATTATTACATTGCCTAGACAGTACATGCTTGATCTCCAAACTCGGGCCATGTGGTAAGGTTTCTTGAAGCTGGAATTGAGAGCAGAGTTCTTATAACAAAGAGTAGTAAGGGCCACACACGTCATTGAATATTCACACTGTCTTTATTGGTGGCTGTAATCACAACAAAATTCGGCCTGCAGCACCACGTTGGCAGACAAGCAGAGGGCAGGCAACAGGAGAAACATGCACCTCCTTGAGATGTTTAGCTGTGGCAGGACGTTGAAAATAGTGAACTCACTTGTGCCGGTCATAGCCAGCAGGTAGTAGAAGGCGAAATTGGTGAGTTGAGGACATTCATAGTGCAAATCCTGGGAGCACGGACTGAGTCGTAGGGTGCCTTTACCGCTCTTAGCGGACAATGTTGCATATCTACGAAACTGTTATGAGAAACGTGTGCTGCTCAAGAAAACATGACATTGGAAGGCTGAGGTGAGCTGGGTATCTCCCAAGACCGAGGCAGTAAGGTCATTGGGTCATTGCTCTCTTTTGTCGCCTTGTGATTGTTGCCTGTGTACATCTTGTGCTCAGTTGTGAAGGCTCATGACCTGTGTTCCAATATCCCAACTTTTTCATGAAAATGCTTGCAAGGAAAAAGAACCATGCACCATGTACTGCGTGCTGCTGGTACCTTGACACCACAACCAAGAACTATTGCTCTCGATGTTGCCCCAAGCTCTTGCGGCTAAAGAGGGACATCAAAATTTTGAAATTGGATGGACGAATGTGCCAGATTTTACACTGGCATTCGAAGTGAGTTGCAAAACACGTGGACAAGTGAGACTCTACCTTGGAACTTGTGAGATTAGGTGTTGGCACTTAAAGGGTTAAAACACGCACACCTGCTCCACATGATGTCGTAAAATAGATATCTTATAGCAGCATCTGCTTGAGGCTAGATAAAATTGTTACTGAGTCAGCAAACTGTATCATCTTATTAGACAAATTAAGAACCTAATGTGGCTTTCTTTTAGGTTGTTTCAGCAGTTTAGGATTTGAATGTGCAAGAATGCTGCGAAATCTGAGATTTCACTGGCCAACACCGTGGTTTTGACAAGAAATTAAAGAAGGGAAGCTTGCCCTTTATTTACTTTGCTAACAAGCCACATTTCTCTGCGAAGCAAGTGGAAAAGAGTAATCCGCCAGACTTATCCTATTTGGTGTTTTGCCTTAGTGACCCTTTAACAGTTATTCCAGCTGCAATACTGTTTTGCTAATTCAAGACTTCAAGACTCGCCAATGGATCCAATCACTTTCCCAGACAACAAATCTGTTCATAACCATTTAATGCCTTTGATTGCAACGGGTTGTAATCTCCATGCTGTGCATATGCATTGAAGAGTCCTCCTGTGATCTTGTGATAGAATGTTGAAGAACCTTAAGTGTTGTGAAAGATGAGCCTAATATACCACCACCCCAAAATGAATGTTGAAGGGTCATAAGAAGTATTGTCGGCAGACAGGTTTACAGTACTATCACGCTGGAATGAAACTTGAACACATCAAGACAAATGACAAGGTGCACTTACCTGCCCACATTTGCCATCGTGTATGACACTGGTGCAATTAGTTTACAGATGCTTAATTGGTTTTCTACTCTGCTTAATTCTATTTCCATTTCATTGTGGTGCAATCGTACTTGTGCATAGATTACATGGGCATGGTGCTTTCACTTTAGAGATTCTGTCGTCATTCTGTGTTACTTCTATCGTGCTCACCTGATTTTGTGTTGGTGGTGTGGAAGTGTTTGGTTACTGTGATTTCTTTTTTTCTTTCTGTAACCTTTCACAGCAGGCACGGGCAGCAGGGCTTGTTCCTGCTAGAGCGTCGTTTGCATCCATACCTCGATCAGCAGGCCTGTCAATGACCCAGGTGATGGACTTGCAGAAGTAAGCAATATTGTTTTCTATATACAGATTTCAAGGGGACCTTGCTTTTAAAACTGCTTTTTTTGTGTGAATATAAAGTCATGAAACTTGCACTACATATGTGTGGCAAACCAATTCTGTGGAATTCCGCAATGTTGAGGAAGTATAACAAGAGGGAAAATTGTCCGAATGTAGCCCGAATATGCCTGAATGTAGCACGAATGTAGCACGAAGCTACAGTGGAAACCTACTAAGGTTTCTCAAAAAGAGAGCTCCGCAATTGAGGAAAAATTCGTCCTGGTCCGGGATTTTTTTGGGCGGATGCTCTACCATCTGAGCTAACCAGGAGGCTTGCAGATCGCAGTGTTAGGGTGAACAGTGTCCTTAAATTAGCCTTTTCACATGTACTATCGCACCCTTGATGCCACTGTTTGAGCTTATAAATAAAGAGAGGAAAGGGAGCTGTACAATGATGATAGCCATTTCATAATAAGCCTTTTCCTTGAGCCGCGGATGCGCTTCCAGAACTGAAGTCACGGGCACACTCCTTTTATCCGTGGCGCCACCAACAAATTTCATGGAGATGTGGCTTTATTACTGCACAGATGGGGCTGAAGTATTGCTGGCACATTCTTTAATAGTTAAAGGGACCCAAAACTGTAAGCAACTCATCACGCATTTTTGGCTGGTAATTGTGAGTGTTTGCACTGTGTCTCCCCTTAAATAGGGACCCAGGTGGTCCAGAGTCCTCACTATAGCGTCCCTCAAAGTTATTTTGTGTCTTTGAAGCATAAAGCCCCATCAAATATTGCCAGTAGCCACTTTAAGGGCCCTTCATCAGGCCACATAACAAATTTTGGTTATACAATGGAAATTGTTAAATGCCCTCTAAAGAGCATTCTATTGCAAGAATTTTTCCAATTATTTCAGTAATAACAGAGGTAGAAATACTTAAAGTGACGCGAACCCATATATTCAGGAGGCAGGCATCATTGCCAACATAGACACTCTTTCCACTTGCCCCGTATAGCCTCCGCAAGCGAAATTCCTTCTCTACGTTCTCCCACACCGGAGCTGGAGGATCGCGTGACGAATATTTCACGGGCCCTGCCTTTCTTTTTCTCTCTCTCTCGCGTTTTTGCTGAGGGACACACCTCCAGTGACGGTCTCGTGTGCGAGCTGTTGCGTTTGTCTCGTTTCGCACAACGGATGATTTTGCGGGCTCTGCACGAGAACACCTGATTAGCGGTGTAAGTCAGTGCCACAATCACAAGCACTAAGTCAGGTGCAAGAGGATAAAAGAGCACGATCATGGTACTGGAACATGGAAGAATATGACAGTTTCGTTTTTTGTGCATGCGATTGCACAACATGGAAAAAAGCAGACGAAACGGAAGTACATCTCTGTTGCTACAGTGCGAAGTAAAACAAAAAACATGCAGACATTGGGTTTGTATGTTTTATTATTTCTCTAAACTTTAATTCTATGGAAGAAAGAGAATAAACGAATAACTGATGTTGCCTTAAATAATTCTTGAAGTCATGTGTCACTATGAGTGACGTCACAGCACTACCATGTACTAGGTGCACTTGTGCGATTGACATAGACTCTCTGGCTGGGAGCGCAGCACCCGCAAGGAAAAGGGCAAATGGTGCTTGGTTTGAAATGTAAGACTTTCCGCGGCGTGTAGAGATGTAATACTTAGCAGACACGATTGTTAGTACGCATTGTATGCACTGTGATTGTTAGCTCAAAATGGCCAGACATTGCAAAGTCTGGCGCTGCGCCCGTCCTTGTCCCATGCTGTCTCTGTGGTCCGTTTGTTTGCGCAGTTAAACAATGTTCGCTCTAAAGGAACCCTGAACCTCTTTTTATTGAAGTCAAGGAATGCATTTCAAGTTATAAGTAGACTATTTGAGATATACTTTCCTGCAAAAAATACTTCAATGCTTTCAGCAGAAGCGGAGTTATTGGCATTCAAAGGTCACTTATGGTCCCCTCTGTGGTACTCCCGCTCCTTCTTCAATGCCTTGCACCGCGAAGGCTATGGGGAAGTGGGGCACGTCCACAACGCTCTACCTACTGAACGTCACCGTGATGAGCAGTTCAAAATTGATTTTGGATGTTCATGCAGACGTTGCTATTTCTGATTTTGGCACCTGTGAAGCGCCATACAAGGTTGTCTTCAGTAAGCTGCAGTGCATTCAGCGAGCGGACACATTGTGGCGCCCTGTGGTGGCCGTGGTATCTACGCTACATAGCAGACTGCAGCTACATGCAACTGTGGTGTATATGTGCAGTGTTTGCTTTGTGCACGACATGGCTTGAGTGTGCTCGTGTTCATATGCTCCAGTCTGGCTCTGCTATGTGGTGTGGATCGGCTTTGTATTGCACTAGCTTGACTGATGGATAACAGCCATACCCAACTTGTGCATTTTAAAGAGCTGTCAATAGCTCAATATGAATCAAATTTTGCCAAGGCGTCTAGCAAGGAGCAGCCAGGCGTGAGCACACGCTGGCAAGTGTGCATGTGGTCTGACATTAAGTTTCGTGTAGTTTGAGGCTAGTTGAGTGTTCAAAACCCAATGCCTATGACACTAGTAAGCAGTCTGGTCAAAGTTTAGTTCCTGCGGGTGACTGCGGTCGAGCGTGATCAGACTATGGTCGTCATCTTCCGAAAGTACATAATTCTTGAAAGCAGATTTCTGTTTACAGTCGACGACTGAGTTTCCGGACGCGCAATTTTTCGGACATGCCTAATAATTCGTGGCACCATGCCTTCCGATTTTCCGGACTTGACTGCATGACTGCAGGCCCGAAACGGCATTTATTGAAGCCACTACTGCTGCCATTTTGATTACGTAGCTGGCAGCCATAGCCACCACTGCGGCAACGCTAGGCCTAGCTGCTTCGACGTTCGCTATCAAGCTTCTTGCTGCTCGGTGCGAGGGTTTTCATTGAAACAATGCCTCGCTGTTGGCAATGACTCCGTCTTAGTAAACCTCGCCAATGGCTTCGAAGCTCGGAAGGCACAGTGCGTTGCGTAATGCCGGTTCCCGAAAGTCACCCTCGCCTCAATACAGCAATGTGACGCAGTGAAGCATAGTTGATGTCTTGCGGTGAAGCGTACTAAAAGTGACAAGGGGCAATTGTCACCTGGACACGGTAGGTTTACCTTAATTATACACACGTGCAGCTGCCATCTCCTAACACAGTACAAGCACCAATACGCCTAATAAGTTTACACGCAGGCCTTTAGAGCTATTTGAGACGTGCCTGTGGCGATGTGAGCACTTGGCAGCAGTAAAAGGCCATATCAGGATTTCTTCAGACTGCCCGATATTTTCGGATGTTTTCACGGCCTCTAGGGAGTCTGGCAAATCAGACATTGACTGTATATCAGCCTGTCTGTTAACCTGCGTCAATAAATCTACACAGTAACAATGGGAAGAAGCGCACTCATTCAAACACCCTTCTTGATTGATGTCAGCTTTTGGCCATTAGCAGCCACGTATGGGAATATGCTATAAGAAGTATAGTGCCTGAAAAGAGTGAGAAGTAGGCTTCTGTTGTAAAGAGAGTATTTCAGAAAAAGATGACTTCGCTCTGCTTGTGAGCTCCATGTGCCGCCCACGGCTGCAAAGTTTGACTGAGATTTCACTGCAGCGTATGCTATCCGTGGACTGCGTTCTTTCACCAAGCCCGAGGGGGGGGGGGAGGGTTCAGGCCCCCATCAAAGGCACTTGCAATAGCCCTTTTTATTTTTATTTTTGTGCTTTCTTTTGTTTCTGTGCATCGTAATTTCACGTTGCTAGTTGTTATGAGCTCTTTACTGGTTGGATGTGTTTGGAACTGTCAGCTTCTCTTGGGACACATTGCACAGGTTTTCTTAAAATATGGCTACAAAAGTTTGGCAAGGGAGTTGGACCACAGTGCATATATGTTCTCAGTGGTATGTAGAGTACTAACTAGATAGCCGCTAGTGCTGTAAGCAGTTTATGTATGTCTTATGCATCATTAACATACAGTTACACTAGAAAGATCTGAGTGAATGATTGGAGGTTATGTCCTACGCCTGTCCCTTGGCCAATGCACAAGATTTACAATGTATATGCTGTGTATGAGAAACTTCTGAGCAGGAGACTTGCTTGCATGAACTATCAATTCTCATGGCAAAGGGCATTTATATCCCTGAAGAGCACTGCAATTTTTTTGTTCTATGTAATGCATATGTTTGTAATATGGTCAGTGTCAATGCCTAAAAGGCTCTCAACTGCCACTATTCATGTTGTGTGCGACATGCAGAGAACTGTTTACACAGAGGACTGGTTATTTTTTCTTGATCAAAGGTCTCTGTGCAACTAGGTATGCCTTGCACATGAGAATCTATGCTACAATGACCTTAATACTGTTTTGCCTTTTGAGTTAAACTGGTAAATGCCATCCAGAAATGGTCGAGAATGTGGCTGTGTTCGGCGAAGGTTTCCTTATGTGTAAGAATGTATGCGACGATGGCCTTCACAGAATGCATGGGGTGCCCAGGTCTGGCTCGCACGGAGGAGCTGGTCAGGTGCAGATTGGCTTTGCCTCGGGCCGCTCCTTGGAACCCCTGGCACGGACGACACTTGGCCACTCCTCAGTTTCAATAGCCAAGCCTTTGCACGTCACTCAACCCATTGTACACAGCCTTCATCAGGTGGGTCACTGTGTTCCTCACTTCTTCCTGCCTTCTTTATTGCAATACCAATTATACGGACTCTTGAGGTGCATTCCTGTCATCATGCTGTCTTGCGATCTACAGCACATGAGCTGCTTGCGCATGGAGGGCTAGAAGGCCTCCAGAGATGCGGAGTGTGTTTGGCAGGAGAAACAGCGAAGCGAAGTGGACACATTGTCAATGTGGAAGCTCAGTCAGCTCGGTGGTGGATCCAAGACGGCACCCTGCCTTCTGCTGTTGGCATGACCATTGTGCACACGCACACTATAAGCACACTAGTGTTCTTGCTTAGTTGCTGTGTATATGCACTAGTCTGAGCAGAACAGACACTAAATGTCAAGCTAACATTATCTAATATTTTACTAAGTGCTGACTGACAGTGTCAGCTTCCCATGTCTTTCATCTCATGCACCATCGTAGTGCGACACCTGCAACAACATTGGCGATGCTCCTCAACATGCCAGCATTGTGAGATGCCTGGTGGCTGCCAGGGTGCTGTTTCTTCTAATACCAGTTGCCTGGCATGCTGCGTTGCTCCAGCATGTTGCACCTGCAAATAGTTAGAACACCGTCTAATGAGTTTAAGTGCAATGCTAAACCTCGCAATCGCTGCCAATGCTTCGCTCGTCGGGTGCAGCTGTGTAATTTTTTTTATAGGGATGCTAAAGGGCAACACTTCAGACTGGCAAAGTATGTTTTAATATATTATTTTTATTTATTTGGCAGAAAAATGTGGATTACTAGCCGCAAGATGACAGCCAAATTCTTTCTTGAATTCATGTCAGTGTCGAAATCTCATTGGCATTTTGTTAGCATGACATCATGGATTTGAAAGTATTGTCTTATATATGTGGTGTTTTTGTGTAAGAAAAACTCTGGGATCTTGTTAGGCCGAATAGCTGGCTCCTTTAAAATGCAGTGTAGTCCTTGTTTACTGATAAACAATTAACTAGACTTGAGTAGACGTCAAAATTCATGATGTCATGGTGAGCTGATGTGGAAACTTTGGGATGGCATTTGACAGCTGTTGTTTGTCTTACTGCCTTTACTAGGTTACTAAGTCTCTTACCATGATAAGAGTGGCCACTTTGCTTTTGTGTAACCATAGTTTATTAAAGGTTTACTTAATATTTTCTTAGAATCCTTTTAATTCATACCACTACTTCATGGCAGATTGCTTATAAAGGATAATTTCATCTAAGAGCAATAAATTTTCCTTACTAGCAAATGCATGGAATTTAATTTAAATTATTCAGTGGCACACATTTGCAGTTCATCAATTTCAGAAGCATCTGCAAAACTTTTGTTTCATTATGCTGAAATGTTGAAAAATAATTGGTTTAACAGCTCCACATCTGCTTTGCTATGTGCAGAATTGTTGTGATGGCACGAAATGTCCCCTCATTTGCTAAAAACCACTAGGTTCCCGAGAAGACGTTCAAGTGCAGCACGTCTCCAGCCACCGTGCAGTACACAGCGGTGCCTGGGCTTGCCACGGGCACAACCGGCCACTCTGCAGTGATCCCATCATCGCCATCGCCTCTCACAACTAGCAATAGCAGCACTGTTAGCTGTGGGGCCACCATCGTGTCACCTCATGCACAAGTGAGTCTCCTGAACAGGAAGGACAGAGCAGTGTTCAGTCATGAAATACATAACCGATTCCCCCATTATTTTGATACCAGTGGGGCGTTCAGTAGTGATTCACATAGCCCATAACGCAAATTATAAATAGTTTATTTAATCCTTTGTGAATCAGTGCTGTAATTACACGAACAAGTGTCAAATGGTCGATGCCATATATTGACAGTGCCGTCTGTATGTTTGAAAAATGCACGAATTTTTCAACTATTTGTTGCCCAGAAAGTGCTGCCGCCCTGTGTGGATACATTTTTTTTCCCCCTTAGTCTAATGGTTTTCATTCCATGGCTTTCTTGCCCTGGAGTTCCATCCACGCATGTGAGGGCGCGCAGCAGTTAGTCTTGGTATCGTTTCACTGGCTGTTTCCATTAATTGCGCTTCTAAAAACTGATGTCTATCTAGTTTATAACCTCTCAAAGGGTCACCGCTAGATGCTGTATTGTTTGGGGTCAGGCATGAAATAGATGGTAGCTGGCCCATGCCGTCGTCCAACTTATCCATGCTGAGGATGTTGTTGAAGGGAAGGACTGCTTCTCATCGAGAACGAGGAATATGAGATTTATTTACCCTATCTACATGAAAACGTTACAGTTCATCAGTCTAACATGACTGAAAGAGGAATGTACACTCAGCAGCCGCATAACAGCTGCTTATAAGCACTCTGTCCTCTCTAGATCCCTAGGTGAGGGAAAAACGGCCGTTCAACCTGCTACCAATTCGGAGCGTTCAAAGTCATTGTAGTGGACCCGCCTTTGAGGGTGGTGGGGTTACACACATACTTCCGCACAGGTTTCACTGACCACGCCGAGGTGAGTGGGTTCTCGCAAAAACGGTGCCTGACCTGAGCAGGCGCCTCTTAATCCCCGAGCTGACCTCGCACAGTGGCCGCGGCGGCTCTCCATTATCTGGTGTCTTCAAAGGCCCGTGAGAAGGCACCGCAAAGTATCTCGTCCCAGGAATTCCCCCTGCTTCAATCGAACCGTGAAGGCATTGGCGTTTCACTAACAATACTTTGTCCGCCGACCGCGTTTAGTCATAGCGGTGCCAAGGGGGTGTTGATGCTGCACACCATCGTGTCACCGCGGCAGGTGGGGAGGCTTCCATGGTCGCTTCTCCGAAGCTCGCCACGCTTGCAGCTGCGGCTGGGTGGCAAAATTTTGTAGGTCGGTACCCTTGCAAGCCGTTCGTAACAATGCTTGCTCATCCGTTGCTCACAGAGATGTGATTACATCTATTCACAGGCGGGCGCTGGTATATACAAACGATGCTGCCATGCTTGTGTTTCTTTTCTCGAGACTCGGCTTGCGAAAAGTGATTGCCCCTCGCTCACATACACGGTTCGATTACGCTATGGGCGTGCGCACTGGTTGTTCTGCTGCGATCGAGTTAAGTGGCAATTTATTTATTTATTTATTTGAACGTCCCTTACAGGGCCCGATGGGCATTGAGTAAAGGGGCGTAGTGGAAGTTATATAAACAATAGGTGGTAAAATTTCAAAAAATATACAAGAATGGTAAACAAGCAACGCATGCTACAGCTGAGCAGTAGGAACCCTATCCATAGTATGATATATGTCGGGGGGGGGGGGGGGGGGGGGCACTGATTAAGTAAGTCAGTAACATGTAGCACATAAAAGTAACATCAAAAATGTGCATATAAATAAAAATTTGAATCATGAAAACAAGCTGATAAGTTAGCAATGGTAAAAAATTTGGTACGGGAACACTATGTGCACAAGTGTAGCTGCGCAGACAATGGAACAGCCCAAAAGAATAATTGACTACACATAATGGTTTTGGAAAATCAAGGTCTAGCTGGTGATATGAGTGACTGCCGAAAATTCACTGAGTTAGCTTCTGCGACTATGCTATTGGGAAGATTATTCCATAGCTCGATGGCACATGGAAGTGCCGATAAGTTAAATGTGTCAATATTACCATAAGTGCATGTGAAGCTTAGGTTATCTTGTAGTCTACGTGACATGTGCAGTGACGCTTCTATGCCTAAAAGATTTTGGTTAAACTGCTACGCATATTTATGAAATAAGCACAAGAGGGCTATGTCACGGCAATTACTTAACTGTGGTAGGGAAAGAGTTTAATTTGCCTTAAGCTTGAGTGGTGGTTATAATTAAAAAAAAAATGAAGTGAGCGGCTCTATTTTGAACAGCTTCTAACATGGTAGTTAAATAGCTTTGAAAGGGGGACCAGATTGAAAAGGGAAATTTGAGTTGTGGGCGGACCACCGTTTGGAAAGTAAGCTTATGAATGAGAGAAGGTGAGTTTCGAAGGTTTCGGCGTAAATGCCCCAATGACCTGGCTGCTTTGGCGCACATGTTAGTAATATGGGGATTCCAGGAGAGGTTTAGAGTGAGGGTGATGCCGAGATACTTGAATGAAGAGACCTCAGATAGTCGGCTCCAATAGGGACTACTATCCAAGTGCCGAATCAGATTATATATATATATATATATATATATATATATATATATATATATATATATAGGTCAGTGTATCTACATTTTGGTTCTTACTATAAATATTTATGGAAGGCCATCTGTGTTCATGAATAAACAATGCATTTTTATGTATGAAAAGTATTTTGTTGTCACTTTATGGTCACCCTAAAAAAAATTGCAGTAAATGTTTTTTGATGTAGGTCAGTCTGAAGATTTGAAATTGGTGATAAAACAATTCGACCCTGAGGGGGGGGGGGGGGTGGCATTGCATTTTGTGAAAAAACTTGACCCCCAAATAGTTCAAACATGCTTGAAAACAAAACGATTATTTACTTGAAATCTTTGGCTTTAATCTAGTCTCTGTCCTTATGATGATCACTGCACAAATGATTCAACAAAACTGACATGTTCAGTATAAAAGCCTGGTTGGTGCAGTAGGCAATGTGTGAAGTGCTGTTCCGGAAAATGAGGGAACCCTAGCCGCTGTCAGCTGCTGCCCTTGGCATTTGCGCCACTGGTCTACGTCAACCTCATTTATCCACATATTATTTCATGTAGCAGCAAGAGCACTAAGCCGAGCTATAGTTCTAGCAACACATACCTCTGTGATTTTCTCTTTCAGCAGGCGTTCCTTTCTGCACTTGTGTCATCCGTCTTACTTTTCTGACAGGTTGTACAGCCCAGTGTGCCCATTCGGAGTAACATGGGCACCATGTCTCTTGTTACGTTGGCTCCCACGTCTTCTGTACAGTCGGCACCGCAGGCGAGTCCTGATGTTACCTTTTGTCTCCAATGTGTGCTTGTGAAAATTTGCTTAGGAAGCTGGGCAACATTATCAGTGGTCTTTGACGCTAAGGTTTGTGGGTGATTGATGGCATAAAGTGCACATATGTGGGGAATGTGCTGTCTGTGTGCCCTTGTGAAAAGAAAAAAAAATGTCATTTGAAATATATAGAGAGCAATGTAAGACACAGAAGCTTAAATAGGTTGATGCACTGACTCCTAAGCAGAGTGTCCCAGCTGCTGAAGTAATCTTAGTCTGTGTATCTAAAAGAAGAGCCAAATTAAATGCTCTAGTACTTGCATTTATATGTTGCTGGAGATACTCACTAATACAGAGAGTTCACCTGTCTACAATGGTTTCTCTATCATCCTGCTTCTCGTAAGAATGCACTTTGATGCATACAAGGGAAGTTGGTGCGCATCAATCAATAAAAGATTTCTGGAAGTTGTACCAAAAGGACTTGTATATAACTGACCAGTAGTTACAGGGAATTGAAACAATGTTTCAAGTCCCGATTAATTGAACATTGGCTTCTGGTAGTGTCTTGGGCTATAGAGTAAGGCGGCACCTGGTTAGAAGGACAGGACACATTCGTCTGTATGTACATTGCATTTGCAGAATATTTTCAAGTACTTAAGCAGTGTCTAAGCCTATGTATAGCATTGGCAGAAATTTTCTGACAGCAGCATATTGGCAATGCCACTAGTCTTAGCTTAGTCCCTCAAAATAGACTGCCTGTATGTCTTGAACCCAACCGTGAGAGTTTGCCCACCCTTTTTTCTGCAAGAAACTGCTTTTTTTTTTTAGAGTGCTCCAACTCCTGTAAATATTTTACACCCCTACATATAGAAGCAATGCTCTATGTGGAACTTTCTTGTCCTTTTAATTACTCTTTTTTTACCTTTATTACTTTCGATTTGCGTGATGATGACTCTTGAACAGAACAGAGGTAATTGAAGACTTGAAGGCAAGGGTAATTTGGAGGTTGCAGGGGACATATACGTCGGCTGATGATAATGACTCCTCAACAGTGATTTAAATTGGACACTGGGACACTGTTCGCAGACATTTATGAAGTGTTTCAATTACTGGTCATGCCCTGCTATTCTTTAGGCTCAATTCATGAAATTTCTGCTTAGACATCAAGGCTTTTTCCACTCCCCCTATTGATGCATGTTATTGGTGCCAGGTGGAAAATAAGTTGTGATATTAATCGTATTGCGGTAGTTTGTGCAGATACCTGTCAACATCATTGTGAATGTCTTATGCAGGTGGTGGCAACAAGTCAGCCTGCATCACTTCATGGTTCCAGCCTGGCCAGTGGAGGCTCAGGCATTCACCCAATTTTCACAGTGGTGTCAGGCAAGAGTCCCCTGTCAGTGGCACCAGCATCCACAGTGCCAAGCATAGGACTACCCCAGAACAGGCTCGGTCAGTGGGCACTTTGTTTCTTGGGTTTCGCATCATGGAGTGAAACTTTGTTATAGGGACCCAATGTATAGTAAAAGCCTGCTTACAGGAAACATGCCATCCATAATGAAACTTCTTAATTGGATAGCTTTCTTTGGCTCTTTTGCCCATTTTCGATGCTGATACAAAGCTGCCATTGCAAAGCCTGCATGCTCTCATGCAGCTGAGCTGTAGGGCACGTCCGTCACCGAACCCTATCTTTGAGATGCACGTGCCGTTGCGCAAGAGCTTTGGCGGGGCCATCTGAAGGTTTGGATACTGTGGCGGAACGCTCAGAAAAGACAGCCTTCTTCTCCTGGCACCCTCTTCCTGTGTGGCTGCGGAAGAGGAGGATGGCAGTCGTTTTCACACCAGTGCTTGCGTTGCTGCAGACAACGCACATATGACGAGTCGGCTTACTTGTATGGCCACTTATATATTACTGCTACCATTGTGCTGGTTAATGGCTCTGTTCTGTAGGAAATTATGCAATCAAACGACAAATGCTACCTAAATCTTATTAGAACATATATATGCCTTGAAGTGCATCATTCCTTTAATAAAGTAAATAGCATAGAAGCATTGAGCTATTCGCTTACATTTGACAATCATCGTCGATGATTCCTACACATATTTAAACAAACTTATTCTTTTCTATTACACTGTCTATGGTGTAAGTCACGGGTTACTTTGTAGAACTTGTGAAGCAGGTTGACATGCAACGGCCTCTTCCACAAGACTTCTTGCGTAACGAATTTGAATGAAATCTTGCAGGATGATATACCTTCTTGTCATTAGAATACATTTTAAGTTTCATCATCCTGGCACAAACAGAAAACAAGTTATGGTCAATATTGAACAGTTGAGTGTGTCAGCTTAGGAAAACTATCATTTCAAAAATAATAAAGATCTAATAATTTTTGTTGAGTAGATACCTTCTAAGTGGTCTAAAATACAGGATAAGGGCAGCCACATTTCTTTCTTTTTTTTTCTGTGGCGAATGTGAAAATTTTGCCACTTGAAAACTAAGTTTGTTTCTTTGTTTCTTGTGTTGTCACCTTATGTCAAATATCTGATGTTTTCATTGTGTTAGAAGAAATGTAGAAACCTGAAGACTACATTATTTTGTTCCTGAGAAAATTTCACTGTAGAAACCACCTTGAAAGCAGCTCTTGGCAAAGCAGTTTGGAAACAATCATTTCTCTAAAAGCATTGCTTGGCCCAAAAGTGCAAATTTAGAAAAATCAGTTTAGAGATTGCAGGAAATGCTATTTTACGCCATGAAAAATAGCGATTATTCAAAGGCCCCTACTGCAAAAGTATGGCCCTCTTCTTCAACACGACACTGCTCAGCAGCAGTCACTTGAAGTTGTCTTCTCTTTTTTTCAGCTCTAGAGTCGTCAAGTTCCCTCGTCTGTGTTTGAGAAATGTTTCCCTTAGTTGTTTGCTGCACGTGCTTCAGCGTCTAACTCCACAATCCAGCTCCAGCTCGTTGAGTACCCTCTTGATGCCGCATGCACCCTCATTCAACTCTAGTGCTGCCGGCACTCCATCACAGCTGCAGTCTCCAGCGTCCTCAGGAATGCAAACTCTGTCGTCAAGCACCTCGGACGATGTGCAAAGAGATCTGGCTCCCTCTGCCTGTTGCATAGACACACTAACTATTTTGCAATGTCTCTACTGAAAGCTGGAAGGTGGATTCTTGCCACTAATGGCTTCTTGGCATCAACCAGCGCTTTATGCTGATTTTACTCTGAGTATTCACCGATTGCGATTCGATCAAAGTCCACCAATCTGAGTTTCAGTGTTAGGTTGCCAGTGAATCCAGATTTGCCATGATTGGAAACATGTCATTTTTTGCTGTATTTTTGCCAAGCAGTTTCAGGTTCGGTTTACCACTCAATCACGACTTGCCAAAGCCAGAAATGTTGTTTTTTCTGGCACTTTTTCTGCACATTATGCTGCAGCCTTGCTGAGTCTTTTCATGGGTAAAAAGCGCAAAGAACCATTTTTCAAACGAGGGCGCTCATTCTGCATTCAGTTTCTATCATGCTCTGCGGCGATTTGACAACAGCGTTCACAAGCACTTTTGACGACAAGTGCGCGCCACTGTCGCCTAAAAAAGTCCACTTCTTTCTTTTCTACAGTGCACATAGCAACTAAACTTGGTGAGAAGCTTCTTTATTAGTTGAGGCCAACATAACATAAATCGAAAAATATGTGTTTTTGCTGAAAATCGCAATTTTAGCTGCAAATCCCCTGTACGGACGTGCCTGTCCGTGGTGTAGCAACTCGCCACCGTCTTTGTACCACATCTCATGGGGATGCCAAAATAGACCGCCGAATTTAAATGCCTACTTAGTTAGGTATAATTTAACCAACACACTGGAGCAATGGGAGGCACAACTCGCCAGCTCAGATCCGAAGGTGCAGAAGTCTCTTCTTGGTCACGTTCGGCTAGCGGCAGAAGCCAGTGGAGCCCTGGGTTTGGGGCGCCACCCATCAAGCTCCTAATCCCCGATCCCCCTTTCCCCAGTTCAATAAAGTTATTCTCTCTCTCTCTCTCCCTGACGCACTTGAGCATTCGAAAAAAATAAAATTTTAACGGCCAACTTTGCTCTTCTGATGGTCGATACCCATTGTCGTTTTTGGCAATGTGGGTAATCCGGTAATAGCCCACTGCAACCAAGGATGGGCAAATGTATGCAGCCTAATGTAAGGGCTCGGGCTGAATGTCACTTTAGGTTTAACTATTTTTCCAACCTGCTGTTGTTGCTTAGTGGCTATGGTTTTGGGCTGCTAAGCACAAGGTCACGGGTTTGAATCCCAGCCACGGCAGCCGCATTTTGATGGGGGCAAAATGCAAAAACACCCGTGTACTTCGATTTAAATGCATGTTACAGAACCTCATGTGGTCCACATTTCCCGAGTCCCTTGCTACTGCATGCCTCATAATCAGATCGTGGTTTTGGCACGTAAAACCCCATAGTTATTTTTGAATTATTTTTACAGAGCGAAAGCCAGTAATGCATGATCTTGCCAGTGATGGTTTGCTCTTTTAGTGGTAGGCAAAAGGTTGCCGTACTGCGACTGCAATCATTGTTGTTCAAGCTGTTTACATCCCTTTCTTGTAATCCATTTTTAGGAAAACAGTAACTCGTAAGCCATACAAACTGGTTCCATTGTACTGTCTGGTCGTTGCCATACTTTTTCTCAAGTCACACATGTGGGAATGATGTAGGCTGATTCTTCCTGTTTCCTTTCTTATTTCAACTGTACAGCAAGCGCATCACGTCTCGTGACAACAGCATCTCCAGCAGTGCAGCCAACAAGTGTCCAAGTGGCGGGATCAGTGACTCGTCCAATAACAACGACTGTGGCCATTCAGCCACCTACTATGTCTGTGCCAACGGGTATGCGACTGCTTCCTTAGAAAAGCTGTAGAAGAACTTGAACAGAGTTCATTTTTTTAAAGCGCCAATATCACCAATGATAATATGCACCAGTAAATGTGCCAGCTCAACATAAATAGCTTTTCTGGCTAAAGTGCTTGCTCATTTTCTTTTAAACTTAGCACACAGCAAGCATATGGTGCTGGGCTTCGTTTAGCATCATGTTTAGGTACAGTACTTAACCTTTCTATGCAGAATAATTAAGGACTACATGTAACGTAAATGTAGGGATGTGTAAATAGCAATATTGGAGACTGAATCAAATCGAATTGAATATGAACAGCCATTTTCACTAGTATTGTACAACTATGTTCACATCCTAGTATCCACGTCAGTAAGTTTCTATCATAACATAGTACCCATGAAGAGTTGTTTACTTGAAGGGGAGGGATGAGGCACTTCAAAAAACGTTTTTAATTTATTACACAATTTGACCGAAATTTTCATGGTTAGTGCATCTTTGCCAGCTGATTTCAATAATGCAGTTTAATGCTTTAATGCAAAAATGCTTTTAATATGTTTACTAAAGGGCCGCAACAGTATATCTATCTCACTTTCAACCTAATATGTTTTATCACGCACAGTTGATGACTTCAAATGCAGTTAAGCGTCGATATAATGAAGTCAGTAAAATCGTCACTTTACATTTATATTGAAATTTTGTTACATTGAAATTCGATCTTTTTGTGCAAATAAGCACAGTGGCAGAGCGATTTTTTATACACAGGAGGGGCTGTAAAATTTTCTGAATTATCGGGCAATTGAAAAGAAAACTAATTTCAATGAAAAAGCTTTTATTTTATTGAATATGGGTGTCAGAGATAGGTACTCACCTGCTTCCCTCGTATCCCCTCCTCTAGCAAGCACTTGATCACGTTACCGTCCACTCACACCCCCTTGCGTGCAGAGATATGGTGTGTCACCCCACCATCCTTCTCAGCTAACCCTTGCACGCTTTCCATCGCATCCACTGCATATGATGTGTGGGGCGTGATAGGATCTTACTGGACATAAACTTTATACAGAACATGACGGCCAGAAGGTCTTGCGTTTAGTACTAATATCAGTACTCGTGTTTACCGCTGTTATTGCAGCCACACGAGCCAGGACCACAACAAAAACACTAAATCAGTTACTGAAGCAACGCACACTCGAAATACAGCACTACATGTGGGGTAGAATGCACCGATATGAATGTGTAATACGCTGTGCCAACACCACTTATTTGCCACTTATAAATCCTGAAATTGGGCGACGCATGCCATTTATTATTGCCTTGGTATTCCTTCGTGGCGGTAGTGAAATTTCATTATATTGAAATTGTGGATAAGATGTGTAAGATGTTAATAATGTCTAAGATGTGCAAGATGTTATGAAAAGTAAAATACTTCGTTAGAGTCGCTAACGGACTTTTTGGACACCAAAAATTCGGACTTGATGGACATTCTAGACTTCATAAATGCACCATCAGGGTTCCCATAGAGCTAATGCATTTTCGCGACCGATTTTTCAGATGAATTTAGGTGGCTAAGTTCCATTTTCCGGACTAAATCGCTCGTTCCGAGCCACGCTACCTGATCTTGGGAGCCGCCATGTTCGATTTTCCGCTGGCTTGCCTGGCTTAGCTTGGCTTAGCTTGGCTTCCAGTGGCCCGCTTTATAGCCTCCATGATTGTGAGGCGCATGCTCTGGTCTCAGAGGCCATGTCTGCTCTTCCTTGGCTGACAAAACGCTCCATGGGACAGCACTTTTTCTTGTTTCTTTCTTTTTTCGATCAGCACTACCGTCATAATCATATAATGCGAGATGCATTTCTATGTTTAAACTTTCAGCTGCTTTTTGTACGTGGTTTGTCTACAGAGCAGGTCTTTCTTGGAGATGTTGCACCTTTGTGTGTGTTTGTTCAGCTTCACATTTGTGTGATCGGCACTACCTCATGTGCCTTCAGGAGAACCAAGGGGTGTGAAAAAACGTGGCTCGTTTCATCAATCTCCATGGCGATCTTTGCCAGAGATCGCCAGTGTGGTGATGCTCTTGTCAGACTGTATACGAAGACAATTTCACTCTTGACAAATCCAAGCAAATCTTATCGCCTCCAAGTGTAGTATGAGGCAGGGCATTATTAGATTTTTTTATGGTCGCTCTAAGCCTAATAAATTTAATTTTGGGGGTTGAACGAGCTTTTCAGACTGTCCGAATTTTCCACTTTTTTTCATTCCCCGCGAGGTCTGCAGAATCTGTCGACGACTGTATATCAATAATTTCGTTGCATTGAAGTTCATTATATTGAAGTTTAACTGTATTCAAAGACTGTACAAGAAATAAATATTTGTGTTTACAAATAGTGACTAGAATTTGATTTGAAAACCGAATTGGATAGTACAATATTTAATTAATTATTTGAATGCTTCAAATATTTACGCATCATTATCTAAATTTTGTCTGTTATTCCCTGCAAGGGTGAAAATCGGCGTGCTTTCTTCTCTGCACCTTGTGTTTTGCCCTTGACAGAAGGTGTACTGAAATATAGTTGCTTTTGGGAGGGAAGAGGGGGGGGGGGCTCAAAATTTCTTCAAATATCGACATTTCTAATTTATTCTGTGCAAAACAGGCAGTGTTGCATCCAAACACAGTATTAAACAAGTTGCGCCAGAAAGTGGTACTTTTAAGTGAACATCGAGTGCGAAATGTGTGTAGGGGGAGCGTAGACAGAAGAGCCTTGCATTCAGATCTCTATCTTTATGCATTCTTTTCTTTTTCCACACAAACTTGGTACATAATCACCAATACTAAACAGCAGGTCACCATAAGCAGTGCCCTGAGATGTATGAAAAAGTTTTTTAAACATTAATATTTATGCTAGAATAAACTTGGGCTTGTTGGTGCATCTTTGATATAATGATAGTGTCCTGTGGTGTCATTTCTGCCTCTGTCCCCATTTTCATGTGTATGTGTCGTTTTTTTTAATTTGTTGAAGTTCTTTTGTTAGTTTCTCTGATTATTGGGCATTATCTTGGCGTGCACACTTGTAGGCGTTGCGCTGCAGAGGGGTGAGTAAATTGCAACATATCTAAAGGAGCTGTGCCCACGTGCAGTTTCAGTTGTCAAGACACGCCCTGAGGATGCCTCCAAAGACGACCGACGCTATGTGCCGGGGACCAAGGTGTTTGGGCCCACGTCTCTCGTGGGATCAGCAGCAGGCATGCATGCTGGTGCTGGCCTGGAGGCAGCAGCTACTGTGTCAGAGCCCACGGGAAACCTCTTTGTGACCGGCGCAGCAGCAAGGAACCTCACCACAACCATTTCTTCCGTGTCAAGCAACATCCCGACAACTGCGTCACCATTGCCTGCTACTGTTGTCATTTCCGACACCCGGACAGACAGGTAAATAAAATTTAGTTTCACATATAGAGGAAGAAGTAACCCAGGTGGCTCACGGGTTATCCTTAGAAGACTAACTTAGCTTCGCTTGAAGTGTGCTGCTGGCATGTTGAGAATGAGGTCGTTCTGTAGTTATTGTGCACCGCGGTTCTAAGACAATATGCTTGCACAACACACTACTGCATCTGTGCAATTTTTTGCAAAGCGCTTCAGAATACTGGACATGGAATCTTTACTGTGCAACATTTACTGTGCTGTACAGAATCTTTAAATGGTATTTTTTGTAGTTTCATGTTACATGAATGCTCCTCTCTCACGTACTCTGACGTTCATCTTCTGAACGGCAACCATTGGGATAGGGGAGAAGTCGGACCCTGTCGAGCTCGGCGATAGGGGCACCCCTCAGGGATCGGTCTTGTCGCCCCTGCTCTTCAATCTGACGCTCCTGCCCCTGCCCGATCTACTCAAGCAAATCGAAGGCATGGACCACGCGCTCTACGCCGACGATATTACGGTGTGGACGGCCCGAGCCGGGTCCGATGCCTGGACGGAGAAACTCTTGCTGCGGGCGGCAACGACCGTGCACGAGTATGCAAAGTCGTACGGACTGAGCTGCGCTCCCCAGAAATCAGAGCTGCTCATGATCCAACCGGGAAAATCCCAGAAGGAGCTGCCGCCGAATGTGATCATCACCATCAACGAAACGACCATCAAGCCAACACAGCAGATTAGGATTCTCGGCCTACTACTTTAGAGCGACGGGAAGGCACACGTCACCATCACAAAGATCAAGACTACAACCGAACAGATACTTGGTATAATTCAAAGGGTATCCAACAGAAACCGAGGCCTTAAAGAGGACGATGCCATCTTCCTGGTACGCGCGTTCGTCGTGTCGCAGGTTGCCTGTCCGCCCTGTATCTCCAGCTGGTGAAGGCGAATAGGGACACCCTAAACACTATGCTTCGTAAGGCAACGAAGCAAGCATTTAGCATGCCCATATACTCGTCCATGCAAAGACTGCTAGACATGGGCGCCCACAACACGATGGAGGAGCTCATCGAAGCCCACCTCTCTAATTAGAGAATCCGGCTCAGTCACACGGAACACAGACGAGCCGTCCTACGCAAGATAGGACGGCAGATTGAGCCAGCACCCATCAAGGCGGCCCTTCCGGAAGACTGGAAGACGACCATTCAGACAAAACCCCTTCCCCGGAACATGACACCAGGCAAGGCCGAAGAGAGGCGCACCGTGCGGGCCAAAGCCATAGCCCGGAAACTGGAAGAGAACTCAAAGGTCCTCTACGCGGACGCCTCGCTCCAAAAACACAGTGACCGTGCAGCGGTGGTGGTTATGTCAAAAGACAGGCTGATCGTCAGTGCGTCACTGAAGACAACAGACCCCGCAGTTGCCGAAGAAGCGTCCGTGGCCCTTGCACTCGCACAGCCGAGCGTGGACACCATAGTCACCAACTCAAAGGCAGCCTATGGAAGCTTCCGCAGGGGGGTAATCTCCTCCGCGGCCTGAGCCATTCTATCCAAGTGCAAGTCTCCGGGAAGAGCCATAGAGCTCGTGTGGGTCCGGGCTCACTTGCAGGTAGCAGGCAACACCATCGCCGACTACCATGCCCGAGAAATGTCAATCCGGGCCGAGCACGAGCCGGAAGAACTACCGAACCTGGTTACTAGCTTTGGGGGACATTACCCGGTTGTACAAAGAGGAAAGGTGCAGACTTCCAGAACCGCACCCCAAACTCACCAGGCAACAACAGACTTTCCTGCGTCGAGCGCAGGCGGGATCGCTTGCCCATCCCGTACTAATGAACTGCATGTACCCTGCGGAACACAATATGCTCTGTCCTTTTTGCAGAAGAAAAAAGGTCACCCTGCCGCAAGTCTTGGCAGAGTGCAAAGAACTCAAGACCCCTCCCCTTCCCACCAACACCCCCAATCCCCAACCCCTTGAGCGATGAGAGACCTTGTTATCCAGCCCCGCCCTACCGATTCAGCTCGCACTGACGGATAGGGGCCAGGAGCTGCTGGAAACATATGGGTCCCGTAACTAGGGAACCACCCCATCTAGTGCCTGTGTGCACCACCGATTTATTTCGGGCCCAGTAAATGTTGCTTCATCATTCAACACACAATTTTCCCCTCCTCCAAATGCTTGGCTCCCCCACATGATGCACACATGATGATGCAAGTCTGTGTCGCATTTGACCAGCTGTGATGAGAGATGGTGTGCATGTGCCAATGCTAGCGCCATTGGACAGTGTGGATAACTTGGGTTCTAGATGAAGATTAGCGAAAGTTTGTCACACGTTGTGCTTTTTTGACGGGCACACACTCACACAGTTTTCCTGAGTGCGCAGTTTGATTACGCTATGGATTTACATATTAGTGTAAGTGCTGGAACATTTGAGTCTTGCGAAATATTCTCGTGTGCACATTTTCAAGGCCTTGAACTATGTGTATAAAAATGCATCCAATTTTTAGCTCTTATAAGCTTGTTTCCTTTTTTATTGTTGTTCTTCATGAATGAAGAGTACATACATACCAACGCAAAATGTGTTTTTCTCACTTTACGGTCACCCTAGAAAAATTGCGGCAAATTTTTTTCGAAATAGGTCCCTAAGAAGAATTGCTTTCTGCAATTAAAAACAAAATCTACCCTGGGTGGTCGCATATGGCGAAAGAAATCTACCTTCAAAGGGTTAATGATGTGGGCTTTGTGGTCTTATTTTTGCTAGCCACTTTAATCTTCACTGATCCAAAATTGCAAGAGATAAGTTGTGTCTGCTTCAGAATTATTTTTGTATTGTCATCATTTATTGGCATAGCCTCCTAGTGACATACACTGCCCCGTTCATCTGATTTGAGTGCATATGCACTAAACTCTCACGTGTGCAGATATCTGTGCCAAAGGAGCTTGGCCTTGCATTACGTCATCCTTTATTACGCATGTATCTTGCTGCCTTGGCATCAATCCACATCAACTGTGTCTGAAGTTTTGGAGGCTACCACCCAAGCTGAGGGTATCTCTGGGTAGAAGCAGCCTGCCTGTTCAAGTTCTCTGGTAGAATTTGCATTAGAAGTAATAGGACTGCAGAAATTTCTTTCATTATCCAGGATTTTTAGTAAACTAGATGAAATGATCAAAGGGTGAATTGTGAAAACGCTCTTGTACTTATATTTAGGGGCACATTAAAAAACCCCAGGTGGTCAGAATTACTCCTGAGTCCACTACTATGGCATGCCTTATAATTATATTGTGGTTTTGGCAAATAAGGTCTCGGAATATAATTTTTTATTTAAATAAACAAAGCTTTACCTTATCATGCTTCGTGATATTCATGTGGTCAAATTTCTGTTTTAGTCTTTCTTACTGGGACTACTGCGTACACTAGCACAGTCATAACAGAGCAAAGCAAAAATTGGGCCAGAGGCTGCTCAAATGGCACAGCTATTTATTTATTTATTTATTTACAATACTGCCAGTCTCTACTGAGACCATAGCAGGTGGGCACTGTATATATGTATATATATATATATGTACATGAACAAAGAACACTGAAAACGTTTAGTATCAATACATGTATAACGTCAGTTTCGCACTTTAAACATAAACAATTTTCACTAAAAAATGTATACACCAAACACAAGTACATGCAAACTTTCAAAAAAGAAAAAAAAATGCCAATTGAGGTATTCTACGCTGCATACCCGACTACATACACAGGGCACAAGTACATGGTGGTTTGCACGATCAATAATAGCACTAGCAATTTTAACATGCTAAACAATTTTTTCAATTTTTAATTCAAACTGAGACAGTGATTCTGTGTTAGTGGTGAGAGGCGATAACATATTCCATTCACGGATGGCAACAGGAAAAAAGGAATATTTAAACACATTATTATTACATTTATATTCTACTAAGGTGTTTGTGTGTTTGTGCCTGGTAGGTCGTGTTTGTGAATAAGAAATGTAATTTGAAATGTCAATTTTGAAATAATCATGCAGAAGTTGATAAAGAAATTTCAAACGTGCCTGTTTCGCTCGTGCTTCGAGCGTAAGGAGCCCAGAAAGTGCTAGAAGGTTAGA
Organism: Dermacentor andersoni; assembly: GCF_023375885.2. Lineage (NCBI taxonomy): Eukaryota > Metazoa > Arthropoda > Arachnida > Ixodida > Ixodidae > Dermacentor > Dermacentor andersoni. The sequence continues at coordinate 104,688,308 of NC_092815.1, forward strand.
GGGAGAGTCTTCACGTCTAAATTTGTTATGGATAAATCGAATGGCCTTCCTTTGTATTGTTTCTATTTTCTTTATGTTAGTTTGGGTATGAGGAAACCATACAGTGTTTCCGTATTCGAGGATCGGCCTAACGAATGTTTTGTATGCTAGGAGTTTTGTTGACAAGGGTGCGAGTTGAAGTGATCTGCGAAGGAAAAATAACTTTTGCATAGCAGATGAGGTAATGTGGTGAATATGCTCGTCCCACCTTAGGTCTGACGTTATTGTTAAGCCTAGATATTTATATTTTTGTACTTTAGTCAAAACTGTACCATTTATGGTGTAGCAAAAGTCTGAAGATTCTTTTTTCCTCGTTATAGTCATACATGCCGATTTTTTTACATTGATTACCATCTGCCAGTCTGAGCACCATTCTGTAATACTACTAAGTGATTTGTTAAGGGAGTAGTGATCTTGATCATTTTTAATTTCTCTATAAATGATACAGTCATCCGCGAATAACTTTATTTTACAGTCTATGTTAGTGGTTATATCATTAATATACACGAGAAATAACAAGGGCCCAAGCACGGAGCCCTGGGGTACTCCTGACGTAACTGATACTATGTCTGATGTTGTATGTTCGAAGATAACAAACTGACACCTATTAAACAAAAACCCACGAACCCAAGCAACAATTTCTGTGTCTCCGATAATGCTTTTTAGTTTATTTATTAGTTTGGTGTGACAAACACAATCAAACGCTTTAGAAAAATCAAGTAGGATTAGGTTCGTTTGGCCGTGATTGTCAATACCCAGCGCGAGATCGTGTATGACTTCTGTTAATTGAGTTATGGTCGATAAACCCCTGCGAAAGCCATGCTGGTTAGGGGACAGGATGCCTTCGTTTTCAAAAAGATAGCTAAATGTTTTAGAATTATATGTTCGAGTAGTTTGCATGCCGTACTTGTTAACGATATTGGTCTGAAATTTGATTCAACGGATTTATCTCCCGACTTGTAGATCGGAATAATTTTAGCTATTTTCCAATCTTTGGGTAGTTTTGATGTCGATAGGGATTTACGGAAAATAAGGCCGAGGTATCTGCTGCACCACTGTGCGTACCTTTTAAGAAATTGGTTGGGTATATTGTCCGGACCACATGCTTTTTTAGTGTCTAGGGCAAGAAGGTTAAGAACACCAGCGTCTGTGATAACGAGTGGGTCGATAGTGGAAACAGTCCGTGGAACTAAGTCCGGCATGACGCCATTATCGTTTGTGAAGATCGAACGAAAGAATTGGTTATATCTGTTGGCTTTATCCACTTTTTCACTTGACGAGATCTGAGTTGTGAGTGTGTTTTTTTGGCGAAAGTGGTTCCAGAATCTATGTGGATTGTTCTTTATGAAGCTGGGGAGTACAGTGTTGAAGTAATGGTGTTTCGCTTCTTTGGATTTCTGTTTGAAATTTTTTGCTGCAAGCGCTAGCCTAGGGGTCTTAGATAGAGTATTGCCTGTGGTCTTGCTAGCTTTGCGTAATCTTTTGAGTTGGCGTTTTGCATGTATTACTTCCCGAGTAATCCATGGGTTATTTTTCAACAGTTTTTTCGATTTAACAGGAATAAAATGTGTTACACAGTGGGACACTATGTCTTTAAAACGCATCCAGACAACATTTATATCAGTCAAAAGATCTGAGGCCAATGCCGGAAACTCTTGGAATTCGTGAGATAAATAGGTTTGTATGTGGGCGTCATCTGCTTTGTCGAAATTGATTATAGTTTGGGCTGCGGTTTCCACTGACATTTTGTAATCTAGTGGTAAGATACACATCGGAATATTGTGATCGGATATTTCTTCTATTACTTCTACCTTCACTTGTTCTAAGAGAAAGTTACTACTTAGTAAGATCAGATCAAGTATACTCCGAGACTCGTTTTGCACCCTTGTGGGGTATTCCACAATTTGGCGCAAGTTGAAATTTAACATCATATCGAGAAGGGCTTCTGAAGCCTTTGTTGTGTACTGCATGGTAGACCAGTTAAGGTCGGCAAGGTTAAAATCACCCATAAGAATAACACGACAATTTCGAGCATGTTGCTGCAAATATTCTTGTATGGCAATTATGCATTCGTGTCCACATACGGGGCTTCGATATAGGCAACCAACAACTATACTTGTGCCTTTAGTGTTAATCTTACAAAAGATTGCCTCAGCATCAGCTACCTCTGGAAGAAGGACCAGTGGGATTGATTTCTTTATTGCTAGCGCCACGCCTCCACCACGTGATTGCCTATCTTTGCGAACCAGTACGTAGTTTGGGGGAGTGACTTCATGACTTGAGACAGACAATGATAACCATGTTTCGGTGACTGCCACTATATCTGGTTCACGATCGAGCAATAAGTTTTCAAATGGCTGCACCTTATTTAAGATACTTCGAGCGTTGACGTTTAACAACATTATTTTTTCTTGTGCTGGTATTGGCGTGTTGCCGGGCGGTTTACTTCGTTTTTTCCTTTTTGCACGTTCGCGTTCTTTCTTTGCTCCATTTTGTCGTGCTTCTTTATTTCTACCCTGTCATTCGTTTCGTCATCCCAGATGAAAACACGGTTGTTAATGAATAGTTTGTTGTACGCTAACGACACCTTGTCTTTATTTTCGCGGTTTGCCTGTGCACTGTTCCAGAGTTTCTTTCGGGTCTCTCTAACTTTTCGCGAAAAATCTTCCCCTATTGAGAGGTCTGATTTCTTTAGTTTAAAGCAGTTTTTTAGTATGACACTTTTATCTCTTGCGTCTAGTAATTTAAATATCACTGGCCTCGTCTTGTTCGTTCCTCGTCTTCCTAAACGATGTATGCGCTCAATGGCCACAGGTTCGAGTTCAAGGATTTTTGTGATTATTTCCTCATTTACGGCCTCTTCTAGCGCTTCGCTTGTTTCTTCTTCCATTTCTGGTAGGCCATAAACAATTAAGTTTGACCTTCTGCTACGGTACCTGACCTTCTACGGTACGTGACCTTCTAGCATGCTTCGTGTGGGACCACTGTTGTGGAATGCTTCTAAGCACCATTTTTTACAGGGCTGCATAGGACACTGCTATGTGCACTCGTATGTTAGCTTATACCACACTTTGACCCCCTGCTTCACATAGCTCTCTCAGAGCTGGTCATAACTAGCAATGGAACCATATTCCTGACCTGTCTTTTGACTGCTGATTGACTAAATCAGCAGAAGTTGACATTACTAAGAAGACTTGTTGGAGGGCATGCTTACCATCATTGCCGTCTTCGTTTCTCATAGTCATCCAGTGTATTGGTTAGACACGCAGCACAAATCAAGTGCTAGTGCATCTGATTCACTTCATTATAGGGTAGTGCTAAGTGTTATGACACATATGTGAGAGAGAGCACAGTCTATTGCGATCAGTCAATACAGTGCCGGGCGCAAGTAAGTGAGCAAATTACAATAACCATCTTTTGACCAGTATTTATTACTTTTTCAGGCCAGCGCAGTTGCAGGGTGCGGCTGCAACACCATCATATGCAGTACCAGCGACGTACTTGTATGAGTCGTATCCGATCCAGGGTGCCACCATTACAATGCATCCATATGCAGCAGCTACCCCCGCAGGTGTCACACCTGTCTTTCCAGTGACGTCAGCGCGACCCAGTCGTGAGTCCTTTTGCATTTGTTCTCCATTTGTAAATCCTCGGCCATAAGCCATGTCGTGCTGAATGTGTCAGCTGTCGTCAAGCTAAGCAGCCATGTGCTTGGTTGCAATATGGCCGAGTGGGAACCAACCTGGGAATGCTGAGAGCTGATGGCTCCCCCTATGGCGTGGAATAGTTTCGATTGCAGTGTCTACAGCAGCAAAGGTTCCCCTCTCCCAACCCTCAGCCTTAATTATGACGTGCACATTGTGTGGTGTTAAATAGATACAGCAGCACCAGGCCAAGCGTACATTCCAAATGTTCCGTGTAGTTATACTTTTTTGTGACCCTGATAACCCCTTCATTCTTTGAGCTGCATCGCGAGCCTGATCTCTTCATTCTGCCACATCTCTATTTGTGTTGCCAGCTTCTGAGAAGTTACCTGCAGCCACTTGCAATGCGTCTGCTAGAGGTGTTAAAGCAGCTTGTGACGTCACGAAGCAGCTGCTACCAAGGGCATCACTTACACAGCCAGAGAAAGGGTGCTCAGGTCTTCATGGCAGTTTGCGAGATCACTGTAGTGTGTCGAGTTGTAACACTTAGTCTCCATATTGTCAAACATCTCTGTAGGGTCCTTTGAACATGTAGCTGTGTGGAGAAGAGTACCAGCCATGGCTTGCTCTCCTAACCAGCTTGCCAACTACCTGAAGCAAAATCTGCATCTGGCACAGGATGCTCATGGCCGGACGTACAAAGAAGAGGACTTGCAGAAAAAAAATTGCCTTCTCTCAGTACTACATGGCGCGTTTGACTTCGGAAATGCTTGAAGGCACGTGATGGTGCATCTCTCACATTGGTGATGGAAGTGTGGCTATCGTAACTGACAATTTCTGCTGCACCGCCAATTTCAGAGGCCATGGCCTGACGAACATGAAACCATGGCGAACACGGACAACGGAAGCGAGAGTACGCTCACGGCAAGTTCAAAACTTGTATGTCCTGCTGGTAAAACGGAACACATACTTGCGCTGAAAGCTCTCGTGGACAGTGTCTAGCAGACATCTTTAAGCTAATGATGCACCTTAGAGGAAAACTTGAATTTCCTGTCGTCATTCAGCATTACTTTGTGCCTTTTGGATGCATTTTATAGCAAACCACTTTATTTGTTGCATTTAGTGTTGCTGCCTGTAATAGATAAATGGAAAAATTTCACCTGCACTTGCTAACCATCCCTCCTTGCCTCTTGTTGTACTATAGAGTGGTGTACAGTAGAACCTCGTTGATATGATCTCATTATGTACGATCTCTAGGCGCCAACGTTTGCGATCGAGGGCAAAAAAAATTACCCAGTAGAGTTATGCTTATTTTTTACTGGTTCCTACGTTCCCGGAAAACACGATTTTTTGGCATGGATGTTCAGTACATCACCAAACTGCAATCGTATGATATTTCTTTTGGCTGCTAAATCCCATGCAAACAAGAAAATGCTCGAGACATGCATGCACGATTGAGAACAGTACCGTATTTACTCGCATAATGATCGCACTCGCATAATGATTGCACCCCTGAATTTTGTTGTCAAAATTCAATTTTTTTTCTTTCCCGTGTAATGATCACACCCTGAACTTGTCGCAGCGATGTGTCGTGTGCCAAGTCTAGTTAATGATGATCGCGCTTACCATCTGTCAAATGCTACCCGAATGACTCTTGAAGACATACCAAGCGGTCTGCACGCACCCAACATACTTAAGCAGATGACCCATTTCATTCCTTTCATCACTTTCTGCACTTCCATGAAAAAAAAAATGAAAAAAAAAACTACAACCAAACTTGCCTCGGCTTTATTATTTGTAGGCTTCATAATGGTTTTGGTCAACAACAACAACATAAAGGGCGCCTTTCTATTCTTCTCGTCTGCACTCGTGGGTACGCAAGAAATTGTGAGCGGCAACGATAGCGGCCACGTTTACACTGATACGTTAGAAGTGTTGTTAGAAGTGTACCCTATATATAAGCTGATGCTTGTAGCGCAGCTAAGGTATTCGCCCACCCTTAGCGGAAACAGGCTGTATTAGGATAGCAGTGAAGACAAATGCTGCAATTTCTGCAGTACGCCCGCCATGTGTTTCTATGTCACTGGCAGCCCATCTCTGTTTCTGTCCCCTCAAAGTGTACATGGCTACATTATAGTTATTGTCGCACACTTGTCAATATTAACGATATTATTCATTACTGATACGGAAGAAACTGTTTCAATGCGCATAATGTACTCACGAGAAGAAAAATAATCGCGGCCGGCCGCCATTTTTGTTTTCGTGTCCCGCACTGACAGTGGCAGCCGCCTGCTTGTTGGCCCATTGTCATCCCACAGTAAATGCAGGATGAAAAAAGAAAATGTTTCTTTTCGTGATATATTTAACCCGCGTAATGATTACACCCCTGAATTCGCGTCAATTTTTTTGACAAAAAAGTGTGATCATTATGCAAGTAAATACTGTACATAGCTGCCTGCCACAGCAGCTCCACCACAATACTCGCCTGCCCATCTCACGTGATAATGCTTGCGTGCTGTTCCTGTGCCAGCAGTCTCCTCTTGGGTCATTGCGTGCCGTATTCACGTCTATTGCTGCCAAACCTATTGTGATAAGCATCTTCGCCTATCCATTTTACAGTACGTGGGGCATAGTGCTGTTGGTGGTGTACTGCACGCTTTTAGTTTTTAGTAGGAGATAATCCAAATGGTGCCACCATTCCCTGCTGTGGGCGGCATGATGTGAGCATCATGTTTTGCGTCAGTGGCATCCGGCATCCCTCACCAGCTAGATTTCATTTCAGTTTCCTGTAGCTGTCTGTAAAGGCCAACTGCAACGAAATTTTCGACTGCGTAAAAAGCCTAGTTTTAGATAGTTTAGACATGCAGTAGCCTCTGTGCAAAATTTTACGTTTGAAATGCACCTTAATCCGTCACAAAGAGCTCGAAATAAATCGATGTTTTTCTTACCAAAACTGAAAAAAACGACACCATTATCACCCGGTGGAAGTGACGTACAGTGAAGGATGTGGAGAACCAGCGCCCATGCTGTCTGCTTTCCTTGCTTGTATTCTGTTTGGGTGTATTAATGAACAGGTCCTGCAATGCGCTGTGACAAGGTTGTTACGCACCTGCGATGTTCTTTTAATGCGAAGTATTTTCCGAGTCCAGCTGGTTATCTTTATCTGGTTGTCTACGTTCAACAGCAGGGCCGCGATGCGTTCTGCTTCCACTCAAAGAAGAGCATATTGGGGTGGCCAAGCTAATGCATTCCACAGTTACGCTAAATTGGCGAAAATTGAAGGCTATGCTCCACAGTCTTGTGTGGCTGGCACGGGAATAGAACATGTCCTATCACACACTGCAGCAACTGGAACAGGGTGCATGTGCATCGTGCGCTAGCTTGGCTGACCAGCAGCATGCTATTCAAGTTCACTGAAGCAAGCGTGTTGCGTTTGTGCCTTCAACAAACAAATAAGCACACGCTCACCGTGCACTTGTCTGCTAGCACTGCTGCAGGTCACGTTTAAAGCACAGGATAAAATTTTAGCGATCTTAGCATCTCCAGCCATTGGCTGCTGCCTGGCACGCTGGAAGCGCCGGTCTTGTCGACCGATGAGACTGACCAGACAACTACCGCCATCTGTATTGAAGGGTGATGATTAGCTGTGGCTTCGCACGACCGGGATATTAGCTGTGGCTTGGCACGACCTGGATAGAGGGGCTTGGTGCTAAGTGTGCATAAACTCACAGCCAGACAGGCCGGACTGCAGCTGTGATAAATATACGCCCATTTCACTGTGGCGGCATTGCACTCCTGTATGGCTTGCTGCTGAGTCTACACCATGGTCGCCGCATCGCATTCTTCTTCCTGACCAATGCAGCATGCGGCTCCTGCTCATGTCTAACGCTGTGTCGGATAGGATTTCCTTCGTCTGCCTCAACGCATCTGATGTCCGAAACTTACCTTTGAATAATACCTTCAGTTTTCGTGCGCCATCATAGCCTATAGTACTTATAGTCAACTCGAGAAAGCGTTTGCCAAGCAGATCTTGATGGGCAAGTGACTGTGCTGTTGAAGTGCAGCTTCGTCTACTGCAGTTTACATGCGTTGTGCGCATTGGTTGATCCGCGTTGCACTTGCCTGCCGTGCCACAGTGCACGCTTGCGCTCAGAAAGCTGGGACAAGAGAGTATATGAGAAGATATGCGTTGTGTAGTGCAGAGCCATTGCTCATGCTTGAGTATGTATTTGAGCATCCGACGACCACGCAAGGCATCGGCATTCTTGCAACAGCTCAAATCACGAGAGCAACAGGGACAATGCATGCCGAGAGAGACGCCCGTCAACTTGCAAATGACGAGCTAGCAATGTGCCTGGCTGCCTAGGGTCAACGTGGCACAACTGAGAGATCAACAGTTGCATACAGTTCTTCAATATGCGCCATATCCACATTGCTGCCACTTTGCCGCCAGGTGCCCGCGTTGTCTGCATAGGTGCTATTTAATAGCTGCTAATCAAAAAAATTTTGCGATTAACAGCCCTGCGGCTTGGCCAAGATTACTTTGAGAGTATACCCTAGGCACTTATAGTCAATTTAGCCCAAGTGAAATTTTGTTGCATTTGACCTTTAAGCACTGCACATTAGGAAAACAACAAAACGTGTTTGGGCTGCTGAAGCCCCACCTGCTTGATGTATGTCAGTGTCTCGTGTCTCGTGCACAATAATTCGCACAATGCTTCACATTACCTAGATGTCAGACAGTTGAGTCTGCCAAATTTTTCAGTTTCTTCAGATCTTACGCTTTCTTAGCTAGCACATTTCTTTTCACATTTTTTTTTTCCCTAACATGTCAACGGGGTTCTACCATATTTTGGTGTCTAAGAGCCTGTGGACATGTTAAAAAGCATCCGTCACTAAAGAGGACTAAGCCAAAAAGTGTGTACAGCAGCGCGAAGAGACATATACAGTAGAACCTCTTTCATTCAAACATGAGGAAACACGTGCTAATCCAGAAAAAATGCGATTTGAAGTCATTAAAAGGTTTGGCGGACTCATCTGTAGTTGACATCTACATAATCAAAGCGTTGCAGCGTGAGACACTGATGTGTGCCGACCTGGTGGGGACTGAGCGACCTGACATGCACGTTGTCGTTTCTGCGGCTTTGGCAAGCTTACGTTTGCACTCCTAGAGTGGCCTGGGTCAACAGTTCCTTTGGGCGGGCCATTTTATCTTGAAGTTCTGACGTTGAGGCCAACATGTGCCGACCCGTGGGGCCATAGTGGCCCGAGGTGCACTTTGTTGTTTTACAACTATCGTGTAAGGCTTTAAGACATTCACACGAAACCGAAACAAAATCAAGCTGGTGGGCACTGCCGGCATGCAAGGCCACCAGAGTGACACATGACGTTCACTTTGCGCCACCTGTAGCAGGGAACGGCGTTCCATTTGGGTCATCACTTATTGGGTCATCATTTATTGCGAGTGTGCATATGTTTGCAATAGCACTATGCCCCATGCACTGTCAAACAGCTAGATAAATTAAGATTAAGATGCTTGTCGCTGCAGTGTTGACAACGATAGCTGTGATGAATGCAATGTGTGATGTCTCGTGAGGAGTGCCGGAAAAGGAAACTGAGTGCATGCGACATTTTTGTGAGACCCGGGCGGGTGAGTACTTTGGGGAAGCTGCTGTGGTGTGTTCTTGCTGCTCTCGATTGTGCGCGACTCTCGCCTTTGCATGTTTACACAGGTTCTAGTGGCCGGGAAACATATAAGATTACAGTTTGGCGTTGTACTGAATGTTGGTGCCGAAAGCTTGTGTTTCCCCGGAACGTATTAACCGATGTAAAATAACCGTAACTGGATTGGGTCATATTTTGTGGTCTCGATCACGAATGTTGGCGCTGGGAAATTGCACGAAACGAGATTGTATTGACGAGGTTCTGCTGTATTGTGCATTTATTGGCCCCATTGATGCAGACTCTGGCGGTCTACATTCTTGTCAGAATAAACATATTCTTAAATACAGCATATTCGGGTGGCTGATTCCATTCTCGGAGTTCGAGCTGACAGATCTAAAGCCGATCTCAATTCGAGTGGGAAGGACACCATACCAGCTGAATGCACATAAACTTTTAAAGTAGATAAGAGAGAGAGAGAAAAAACATTTATTCGAACCATCGAGGTGGTTGCTCTTGAGGTCGAGTAGGTGGTGTCCTCATTCCAGGACTCCACTGGCCATGGCTGCTCGACGTACTTGCTGGACGAGAACTTCTTGTCCTGCCATGGTATCGCCGGTCCCACCGCTCAAATGATGTCCTACCTCCCACCGTTCAAATGATGTGCTAAGCGTCTTTAAGTGTTGAGTTTTGCCCCAGCACCCCCACGAGATGTGAAAGAGTGTAGGGCGTGTGTCGCCGCACCAGGGGCAGATGCCGCGATATGTATGTGGGAACATTTTACTGTATCTGTGTAGGTTTGGAAATGTGTTGGTCTGAATAAGTCGGAGAGCCACGGCATCTTCAGTGCTGAGCTTTCTGTGAGGCGGAGGATAAATCCTGCGCAGATAAAACAGGTAAAGCAGATAAAATCGGAACCGGTCACAGAGGCGCCGTCTGCAAAGTGCTGCCACCATCATTACAACGCACAATGTAAACTTGATGGGGCACAGGTGCGATGACTTGCCACTGCTGCTGCCGCCGGTAGACAGTTGTATATTATGAGCAGTCTTTTCCAGATCTCACGTGTGCTCCTGCCTCTAAGTGAGAGCATGATCCAAATTTACCAACCTAATATACTTGGAGCGCCTGATTTCGACCACCCAAATGTGCGCTAGCGTTTCGGAAAGCTCTACAGCACTCAAAAATGATTGCCCAAATATGCTATAGTAGAACCGTATTGATACATGTTTCAAAGGACTGTGGAAAAAAGAAGTAACAGCCGGGAAAACATAATATTGAGGAAGGCCACAAATCGCCATAGAAACTTCAGAAACAGCTCTGAGTGGCTGCCAGCACAATTATTAGACGTCATGACACTCGTACTGCCACCAGAGATGCCCTGGGCGTGCCGTGGCAGTGGCCGCTTTCCTTGATATGCTTCACTGCATAACGTCTATTGTGGCAAAGCTGACTAAACAGAACCAGCAGTTATGCAACGCATATAAGACCCTTGCAAGCCACAAAATAAATGCAGCCCTGCGCTTGGCGGATTTTGACCATTGTGCATGGTTCCTGGTAGGTTTTAAGTTCCGATGCACACTTTTTCAGGTGCTTGGCCAACTTCATTGTGGACATTTTCTCTCGATTGTTGTGCAGTGCCTGACTTGTGCAACCTCAATCTCGTATTGCACACTTCACTCGCTTGTTTCAACGTTACGGTCTCTTGTTGCTAAGTGCCAATCGCTTTTTGCAACTTACCAGTTGCTTGTTACAACATGCAAGAGCAAATGACCCTCTGCACCACTATATTTATGGGTCCGCTACATTCAAACGCAATGTAAGATGCGGGAAGATTATAGAATGGGCGACATATCAAATGGAAACGTGATTCATGGGAGTCAGGGCGATTGAGATCGGCATTGTAAAAGCCCAACGTTGTAGCTGGAAAAATGCAACAGTGAGTAAAGTATCAACGGAGGTTCCACTGTGTAACTTAGGGCAATAGAACCTCATCGGTATGTTTGATTCACATTGGTGACTTGCAGAGATCACACGGCCAAGTTAGGTGTGTAGTTACCAGTTGCAAATGGTTATTTTGTTCGAAAAGTGAATGCTTTGGGTCAGTTGCTAGATTTTTCAGTTGTGTGACTGTGATCGCAAACCTACTGAACCAGTTGGCGGTGCAGGAGCAGGACATATGTATACGCTGACGCTTATTTTACAAGGCGATGGTAGCATTAGCACTTGTGAATGGCATCAATCGTGAGCCCTGGTTGAAGGTGTTCTGTGTGAAGGTGTGGCGACTGAAAGGTTGCACTTGCCAATGTGAACATTGGTCGCCTTGAGTCGCTCCTTGGTTGCCAGTTATGGTCATTCTCGCAGCCTCTGTCAATCAGTGCTCCCTTCCTGTGTTCTTGCGATTTTCTAGTTTTCATGCTCGCATTAGAGGACATGGAAATTATACCCATCAGATGGCTCGGTGGCTGTGGCATTCTACTGCTGAGTTAGAGGTTGTGGGTTTGATTCCCTGACATTGCAGCTGCATTCTAATTTGTGTAGAATGGAAAAAAAAAATGCTTGTGTCTTGAGTTTTGCATCTGCATTAGAGAACTCCACACAACTGAAATCAACTCAGAGCCTTCCACTACGGCATCTCTCATGGCCTCGGTGTTGCTTCGCAGCATTGTTGAGCACCCTCAGTCAGTCATCAACTACCACATTCAGTTTGCTGTTTCTTATTTTATCAAGTTATATGTTCTCGGGTGCAGTATCCTGGTGAGTATGTTAAATGTTTCATTGGAAAATGGTTGGTGCATTTTTCTACCAACTGTCGAAAGAGGGTGTCCATCTTACCCTGTAATTAGAGGGGAGGCTGCGATGCAGGGGTGACACCCTTCTCACATTCATGATATGGCAGTGAAAAGAATGGATATGGATGAGAAAGTAAGAGGTAACACGAGTTCTGTCTTTCAACTGAAGGTTTAATGAAAGCACATGAACAAATATATACAAAGCACAGTATGCTGAAACAATCAAAACCATTTGAAAAAGCATGTACATAGACCCAAATGTGTAGTTAATAAGGATGATACAGATACGAGCACTTATTCTTTGTTAGATAAAGGGGACTGACTTACAATTGCATCCATGCGTCTTGAGAGACAGCATTTGTGTTCCTTCTTTTCTGCTCTGTTATATCACACACATTCCAACTCACCCAGTTTTTTTAGCCTAGGATTGTCCTGCATCCCTCTGATTCATATGACAGCATGCATGAAAAAAAAATCTGCACGCTGTTTTCTGGTCTTTCCTTAAACCTTTCATCTGGATACTTGTACAGGGCCGCACCTCGTGAGTGGAAGCACCATGACTTCATCAGCAACTACTGTGGTGCATCCGCCGCAGCCCCTGCAGCAGCAGCAACAGCAGCAGCAGCAACAACAGCAGGTTCAGCTGTCGCAGCCGCAGCAGCAGCCGACGGCAGCACACATAGGTGCCTTGTCGCTAGGTGCATCTCCGGCTCTCGGAGTTGCCACGACCCTAGGCTCGCCATCTCCCCTTGGGGCTGCCAGCCCTTTGGGTGCCAACTCCTTGGCATCAGCTGTGGTGCCTACGATGGGTAAGAGATTCTGGCTTTTGTGTGCAAGTGCATTTAGTGCTGTGCTCAGTCTGGTACACGCTTATATTGATGATGATTATACAGTCGATCCTGGATATATCAAACTCGGATATCGAAGTATTGTCTATATCGAACGATTGTAATATCCCCTTGAATATACCATGCAGAAGTACACCGATGTACTGTGCGATGTATTGTGTGTAAAAGAACAGCAAAAGACTCTCCGGCGTGTGCAACATGCAACTTTTTAGCACCTTACACAATAGCCTCTTTCTGTTCCAATGTGATGGTGTTTCACTTCCGCTTTCCACTTGGCTACTCATATTGTAGTGAAACTCGCGAAAAAGCGACGCGGTTGAAGGGAACAGCTAGCACACTGCAATGCAAACAAAGTTCGTCATGTTCGAGCAGCACATGGCACACTACATGGTGCACCGACTGTGCAGCTAGGGTGGTATTCTTGGGCAACCACCACAACTTTCGGAGATAGTTTCACTTTCTTGAGATTTCATGAACCTGTCGAAGTACGTGGCTACCAGAGCTTAGCACGGCGCCACAAACACTGTCTGCTGTATATGCAGGCGCATTTGGCCCGTAAAAGTGAAACTATCTGATCCGTCGTCCTCTCGTGGCTCCATGGCTCTGCTGTGTGAGCGCATGGCTTGGCTTGGCTTGGCTGGCTCATATCGGTTCCACGCAATCTCGGGGGGTCACGCCTAGCTCCATTAGCCAGCATGACACGCCGCAGTGGGAGAGAGAAGTGGAGGCACTAGTTTTTAGCACGCTGTAGGCATGCATCACCATCTATATGTGGCACAGTGCAGTTAGGCAAGGCCTTCGAGATTGCAATCTCGGAGAGTGAGCTTAGTTTTGCCAGCTACATGCCGCAGCAAGAGAGAGGTGCGATAAAATAAAAGAGAAGTGCTGCTTGTGTACAGCCACCTTGCAAGCAGCTACATGGAGCTGTGAGAAATACCATTGTTGCTCGATGGTGCACTCGACACGGGAATTTTGAACTGCCGCGCCAAACGAGGGCGGAACCTGACAGAAAGTGATATGCTCGGTGTGCAGCAGTCAGTACTTTTGGACTCAGAAAGGAATCTAGTTTGTTATATCCACTGAGAGAACAATTTTACTCCATTAAAATTAAGTTTTCAATACACGAACCTCTATGCTGCTTTCAAGGAGAATTGCATTTACTTCGTTATATCCATGTTGTTATAACGAAGTTCGAGTGTACTTGAAGCGGGACAGTGCTTGGACATCTGATGGCATCTGTGTGACATCCATGTGAGCTGACAAATATTGTTTCAAAATTTTACCAATGCCTGAATGTCCATCCCACTGTCTTGTTGTGCAATAGGTGCAGCAGCGGGTCAAGTTGTCAGTGCAGTGCCTCTTGGGACTGGTCAGGCAACGCCTTCTGCTGTTGCTGCTCCTCCTCCGCTGGGTAGCACACAACAGCCGTTGGGAGCAGCAGCTACTTTGGGCGTAGCCTCACCACTGGGCTCAGCAATGGGCTCCGGTCCCTTGGGGGCCACGACAGTACGCGCACCACTCATGGTAGCAGTGGACTCATTGAGCAGCCGACAACAGCAGCAACATCAGCACCAACACCAGCAGCAACATCAGCAGCAACTAGTTTCCCATGGTGCTCTGCACGCGCAGCCAACGGGATTCACGTCCACAGGTATGTACACTTGTGCAGTATGCGTCGACTAGGGAATATAGTCAAACCTCGATATAACAAACATGGATACTGCGATGAATTGTCGGATATAACGAAGTAAATGAAAAAAAAATATGGTCTCACCGCCATTGCAGTTGTATATAACGAATATTGGGTATAGTGAAGCTGTTTTTGTGTCATACGCAGCTTCATTATAACGAGGTTTGACTGTAATCCTCATCGTCATCCTAGATGCAGTTGCACAGCCACATTAGAAAGCTCTCCAGATCTCAATTTCTAATAGCAATAGCAAACATTAATGACCTACTGTACAGGCTTAGTGGTTGTGGCATTGTGTATGTTGGAACAACTGCAGTGGAACAGAACAGGGAGCTGTGTGGTGGAAAAGGAACTAAGGTGCTACAAGAAGCTTAGTTTCCGGTTTCACGAGGCAGGTCCTGTTCGCCTAAATAGGATGGGAACACACTAGGGACATCTGCTTACCTGAAAGCTGAACACTGAACACTGACTGTTTCTATGTTGTCGTTTGTGTGCAGGTTTGACTGCGCATAGTAACTCGGGAAGCGATGGTGTGGTCACTTCTCAGCCCTCTTCGGCACCTGCGCAGGCCTACAGCTGTGTGACACCGTCAAATCTGCTGTCACCTACACACAGCTCAACACCACCGAACCACAACACTTCGCCCCGTCCTAGCATTTTGAGGAAACGGACATTTGAAAGGTAAGCCTTCCTTTCTTGCTGCTCACCTGGCGTCTGACTTGGGGCAGCTTCATAATAGTGAGAACAGCAGAATTTCTAATGGTTTAGTGTCAACACACTACTGCTATCCTCAACCAAAGCTGCATAGTGAGAAAAGTTATCACAATGTCTGTAATATATCCCACAGCATGTTTTGGCTAGTAGCAGTGTCTTCAAGCATATCTATGAAAACTTGTGGTAGGCTTTCGTGGGAACCCACAGTGAAAGAGTTCATGTGGGGTTAATTTATTTTATCTGTACAGTACAATTCACTGGAGAACCAAATTAGTTTCTCAAGATTTTTTGTAACTCAGTTTTGACACAAAGACCTCGGCAATAATGCTTTACCATTATATGACTACCTAATTCTTCTCACTGACCACTTTTTCCCCAGGAAGTGAATTATACATTATGTTGTTTTGAATACCTATTGGAACTTCTTTTAAAGACTGGACTGTAATGTGCAATAATAAGTACACTCTGTACAAATAATACAGTAGAAGTGTGCGAAGATTCAAACCAGTTAGTATTTGATTCGATTACTATTCGACATATTCAAACCTAAAAAAATTGCTGTTGTCGGGTTTTTAAGTCAGCTTCGCTGCAGTACACCGTGTTATGCGGCGAAGAATACAGATTGTATTGCGGTGAAGCGTAGTAGCTGGGCAGTGAAGCATATCAAAAGTAAGAAGGGAGCACTGTCACAAGGCCTGTGCTGGTGCTTATGGCTACCCGAAACCATCAGCTCAAGCACCCACACTTGCTGCCAACTTGCTGCCTCTTCATGCATCTGGCCAACACCAGCTACCATGTGGTAACGCCTGTGTCTACTACTGATCTGGCCAAATGCTTGAAAACATGGTTTCGAAACTACAAATTTGACCAAGTAGCAAGCTCGGCCACGTTTTTAGACCCTCGTTCTACAGTAGTTGAGTACCACCAGGATGCAATGGCAAACTGGATCAAAAACCTGGCTTTAGCAAGGAAAACTTCAACACCAAAGAACCCAGATATTTCCTCAAAAATGAAAGCTTCTGAAGAGGCTCCTTTCATATCATCGCTGTCGAGACTTTGATAAGCTCACCAACCAGCAGCAATTTTCACTTGCTTGTGGTAGCAATTTTCACTGCCACAAGCACAGGTTGAGATATATGTGCATGAAGTTTTGGGCCAAAAAGAAGATCCACGTGAGTGGTGTAAGCATGTTGCCCACTGTTGGCTTGGCTTTCGAAGAAGTACCTGCTGATAACAAACACTATTGTGTCCAGTGAACAGCACATTTCGGTGTCTGGAAGAATTGTAACATGCAGGAGGATGTTGGTGCTCCCTGAACATGTCGGGCAGCTGTCCTTCCTTAATGACAACATTAAATAACTGCAGTTGTGATACTGTCAAGAAAAAGCGTTGTACTAAAGAATTTTGTTGACCACAAAGCATAATTTTCCTGCTCGGTATTTGCTGTGCGTGTGTGCGTGCATGTGTGTGTGTGTGTGTTTTAACTTCTGGTTGGGGAAAAATTGCTATTTTGCAATACCTATACTATTTATGTCTGAAAAACAATAGAAAAATACTTGGTTTGATTTGAACATGGTTTTCGTTATTCGAATTCGCTTCAAAATGGAAAATTTAATATTCACACACCCCTATAAAATGGGCACCACTGCCTGAGGAGTGGAATTTTGTTGTAAACCATCCTTCATTGTTTTGGCTGTTCACTGTTCTCATATCTTATTTTTATTTTTGTTCTTCCTTTAGTGCCCACCTGAGTGTAAAGAAAAACCTTATGGCATCGCTTCCTGGATCGGAACCAGCCAGTCCTCGTTCTGAAGCACCTGCATCACTTTCAACTACCTCTTCACCGAAACCTGCAAGGTATGCTCCTAGGATCACCTTATACAGCCTATCCTGGATATATCGAACTCGGATATATCAAATTATTGCCTATATCGAACAGTTGAAAAATCCCCTTGGGAATCCTATGCAAAAGTATAGCGCTATTGTTCGCGTATATAGAACTCCCGTGCACCGGCATATCAATGTATCGAACTCCATGCTGAGCTCCGCCCCGGTAAGTGCACTTCTCCCACCATACCCCACCCCTGCAAGTGCGCTTCTCCCATCGAATTCCACCCTCGCAAGTGCGCTTCTCCTCATGAAGCTCTCGCAGTGTTCCCGCGATCTCGCGCGCGCCGCCCTGCACTCTGAAAAAGGTGCGTGTGGGTAAAAGGCACGTGAAGAGGAGCACTTGGAGAGCGATTGGTTGTGAAAGGGAAGCAGGAGGGCGAAACCACGCTGACCGCAGATGCCCGTTTTCTGTGTTTTGGTTGGCTGACACTGCTGGTGCAGCGAGACGAACGAGGTCAGTGCAGCTTGAGCTTGTGGTAGTGCGGAGACGCGGAGAAGTGCGTCTTTCGATGCGCATTGTTCCTTTTATTCACGGGGCCAACGTGAAGGCTTGAGACTCGTGTGGTGCAGTGCGTTTTTCTTTCCGCTTTTGGCACGTGTTCTGGAGCCATGGCCGCAAAAAAACTCAAGGATTTGGATTTTTCAACAAAGGCGGACATCATTCGACGATGGGGGCTGGCGAGAAAAAGTCGCCGGTCACCGTGGTGTTCCGAATTTCTCGCAACACCCTGAGTGCAATCCTCAAGAACAAAGCCGATGTTAAGCTGAAGGCAGTGCAGTCCAGTCGCCCTGGAACGTGTCGTGTGCGCGTCTCAACCTTTGACAAAGTTGAGAAGGCATTGTATGCCTGGTTTTTGGAGACACGTGCCAAGAACATACCTGTTGATGGCCCAATGCTCATGACAGCCTAGACGGCGTTACAGCACGCGATTTCGTCAGTGCTGACGATGGCGTGCAAGCTGTAGCGGATCGCACTGATGCGGAGATTGTGGCTGACATCATGGGTAACGAGGACGCAGACTGGAGCAGCGGCGAAGGTTCCGACGAAGAGGACCAGCCACCATGCACTGTAGCTGAACTTGCATCAGCTTTCAGCGTCATTCGCCGCTGTTGTGGCACAATGGAAGGAGCTGTCCTTTCTCATTTGGACACTGTCAACAAGCTTGAGGACAGCTTAATGAACTTGATGGTGCAGAAGAAAAAGCAAGCAAAGGTCACAGGTTTTTTTCTTCCGAAATAAAGGGCTCTGGTCATCGTGCTGTTTTTGTTTTTTTTACGCGCCTTGGAGGCACAGATCGGTAAGTTCCCGTTAGTCACGACAGTGGGAAACTCCCTTGATATGTGTGGAGTTGTTAGAGAAGCTTTTGACATGCATATATTATATTTTGAATTATCGATTTATCGAACTATTTCATGATCCCCTTCATGTTGGATATATCCGGGATCAACTGTAGTTCGTTTTGCAAAGCATGTTATGTGAAATGCTGCAAAAATGTAGGAACACTGATGCTTCCTCTCCATTCTGCTGAATGAAATGCTGGTGACAGTACGGGGCAGTATTCTTGGACAGTCACTTCTGGGGATACTTTCACATTTACAAGATTTTGCCTAAGTAGTGCCAAACGCATTAGCATCTACAGGCGACAGCGTTACTGGTGCTGTGCTACGATGGCATGCTTGGCACCATGTTAACGTCTTGGAGGCAAAAAAATTCCTAAAAAAATATTTTTTAAAATGGTATTTGGGCAGCTGTAGGCAGATCAATCACGTAACTGATGGCTACTGTCTAGCGTCTGATTGACCTCCCTACCTTTCCTTCCTTCCTTTCCCTCCTCCTTCCTCCTAACTGTCTAGCAATGTAAATATTTCAGTATTTTTTGTTCTAGTATTCACTTAGAAATGTGTATTGTTCCTTTTTATTGCATTTTCACAAAACACAAATTTTGGGCTTCGTGCATTCTTTCAGGAGTGACATCTCAGCCATCAGGGCAACTAGAATTGAAACTTATTACTGCATGTAGGGAAATGCGTAATGCACACAAGGGTAGGAGCAGATTTTCAAATTCTGGTTCTAAATGATTTTTCTTGACTGTACAATAAAGCATTACGATTGCTACATTCTTACACAACACATTGAATTGCTGTTTAGTTGTTAATACTTGTTATACTGCAAAAGTGTTCCTGCCATTGTGGACCTTATGCTTCCTAGTATCGAGCTATGTGCCTAAAGCAATATTTTGGCGAATAGTCTTTGCTCCATTGTTCCTGGGAACAATAGCAATTTATTTTTAATTAACTTTGGGACTATTGTCATATTATACAAATGATTGCATACTGCTAATAAGCATGAAAAGCTGAACAGTATTGTTCAGTTTTATTAAATTTGGTAAAAAAAACTTTAAAGAAAGGCTTTAAGACCGACTTCTTCCCTTAAGAAGGCTGTCACTCATAGATGCCTCACCCAGCACTAGTCACACGAAATCTTGCAAAAGCTAGAGTATCCTTGAAATAGATCGTCCCAGCATGTGCTCTGTGTAGTGGCACGCATAAACAAAGCAATAATTTGTAGATAAGTCAGCGAGCAGTTGCCAGGAAATAAGCGGACAGTGTGTGCTAGACCCATTCAGTGACATGTATTTAGTATCCCACCATTTTGAGCACATGCACTGCGTTTTGCCAAGTTCAAATTCTGGAAGGCCAGCCTTAGATAAAGTAGATTGAGAAGAACGACACAGATTTCGTGCGAGTCGGCACCAGATGCATTGGCGTAATTGGCCACCGGCGTTTCTGGCGCCGTGCCAAGCTCACTATCTGTGCACAGTGCCCGGAACACTGTCGGATATGTATACTTCGACAAGTCCTATGCAGAGTCTCACGAAAATGGTGCATTCTGTTGGGTGAACAGGGGTACTCACAAGTGTCCCCAAAGTGCTCTCTCAAGAGTAGCTGCGTTCAAATGGGCAAACAGGAGCAGGAGTGCTTCTGAATGAGCAGCACATTACATATAGTGCACTTTTATTTTCTTGCTTATGCCTGCGAAAATCGGGTATGCATTATGTTTGGGGGCACGTTAGAAT
Source organism: Dermacentor andersoni (assembly GCF_023375885.2). Classification (NCBI taxonomy): domain Eukaryota; kingdom Metazoa; phylum Arthropoda; class Arachnida; order Ixodida; family Ixodidae; genus Dermacentor; species Dermacentor andersoni. The sequence goes on from NC_092815.1 coordinate 104,708,663, forward strand.
TGGGTAAATACGTATACCACTGAACCAATCTTGGCAAAGCCGCAAAGCTGGTAATTGTAGTTCCTTCTTTTTTTTTTTTAAGCAGCTTTTGAACTGCACCTGAGCAGACTATGCCTGCACCCTGGTGGTGTCGCGATGACGCAAGTCCCAGCATGCCGCGTCTGAGATGTTTCAGCCTGCTGCAGGCATCCTCACGTCAACATGCCGGATGAATCACTGAGATCAATCAGGGCACGTCGTAGTCCAAGCATCTCAACGGCGAGACGGCTTGTTGCGGCACCTTGCGACGGCCACAATATTTACACTACGCTATGTGGCCTCAGAGATTGCATGTGCGCACCTTTGCAGTCTCGGAGGTCATGCCCAGGAGTTGCTTGTTAGGTCATGTGTCACTTCCGGCGAAATGGCATTCTTTTATTTGTTAAGCATGAAATGCTTTTAGCTCCCGTTGTCGGCAACCTTCAAGTGACCTTGAGCTAAAAGCCATAGCTGTTATTCGGGCATTAAAACGAGAACATCCAGGCAAGTGGCGAGAACAAACTGCGATAATCCGGGCAGCTAATCAAGGCTAGTTTGGACACTAGTTATTTCCCAAACAAGCTACTAAAATATTGCTTCCGAATTCCTCCAAATGTTTGTTTACAATATCACTAAAGCTGTAACTTCTAGCACGCTGGAGTTTTATTTGTCATTTCCAATAACGAGGTTCAACAGGCAGATACAGGGCACTATACACTTGATTGTCATCTTTTGGCGCTGAGACAGAGTCGCCTGGGATCTTTTCAACGCCAGCAGTCCATCAGCTCTGCTGCGGCCATGCCGGCAGCGTCCAGCGCACCGCAAAATGTCGTTCTACAGAGACGATACTTGCAATGAGGTTCTGTCTTTGACAGAAAACTATTGCGTCCATATGGACCAGTGCACAGTATGGTGTGATGTGGTAGGGTGTGCAGTTGTGAACATGCACTACACCCATTTTAAGATTGTGGCTAGTATCATCTCCAACCAGTCTGCTTTGCCTGTAGCCATTTCATGCTTACATCTACTCTCGATTACAGGGGAGCCTACATTTTTTCAGCTTCATTATTAAAGACGACTATTTTTGCTAGCTTTTTATGACGCTTCTGCTCGTATTTCAGATGGCAAATTTTGCACAGAGGCTCCTCTGTATCTATAGTATCTCAAACTAGACTTTTTACGCAGTCCAGAATTTCGTTGCAGTTGGCCTTTAACTTGTAGTTGACCTGTCTGTGTAGAAATCTTCAGCACATCATTGCTGATGTTCTTTATTTTTCTAGTGTTGTTTCAACTGCTAAAGGCCCATTATTTTCTCTTGAAAATGTGTTCTTTGTGCAGTGACATTCAGCAGGAAAGCAGCAATAGCAGTAGCACCGCAAGTGACCCACTTTTACCAGAGGCCTCCAAGTCGTCGTCCTTGCCTATAGTCAACATCAAGCAAGAGCCTCTAGACGCATGCGAAACACCTCGTGAGTATTGCATTCATTCTACAGTGTGATTCTGTTGCCTACTGTGTCGTGTTTTCTAACTAGCAGTTCACTTGACATTGAATTGGATTGCAATTCCTGTTGACGTGAGGTACATCAGGTGTATATCAGAACATGAATTATAGTAGCACAAAATTCTGAGAAGAAACTATTGAGCCAACCAAAGAAGAATGAACCAACCAAAATTATGTTAATAAGCTTTCATGCAGTTACATTTTACAATGCAATAAAATTACTTTCCCTGAAATCAGTTTTTTGGGCCTGCGCAATTACTTAGATTTTCTTTTGGTAGATATTCTGAAGCATCAGCAGCTCCATGCAAGAGTTTAAAAAGGCTATCATAATTTTCGTTGTTGTCAAGCACTTGTGCATGGTCCCACTGTTGCTGTTTTGGGCGACCACTTTGCACACAGCTTCCTAGTTAACAGCATCTTTTGATATTTTAATTGTAGGCCCGTAAGTAACATTATGCTTGCATTTTTCCAGCAAATGGTAATGTCTCAGTCCTGCCTGCTCTTCAAAATTCTACAGTGGAGGCTTCCCCACGAAAGAAACCAAGAAAACAGTTACTGTAAGTGATATGGAGTTATCACTTCGTGAAACCGAAACTCTTGTCTACTCTCACAGTGTCTTTTTGTACGTGAAAAACATTACAGTGAGAAAAAAACAAACAGATTTCTTCTCGTCCCCCCCTCCCCCGTACTTTATTTCAGCTGTGCAAATGAGTTTTTGGACACCCATTCCACTGATGGAGAGGATGATGTTGAAAAGGAGAGTCGAGAAAACCTCAAGAAGGAATTCTCACGGGGCGGTGAGCATTTATGAGATTGAAGTTCTGTCTGTCGCGCTTGTTACTTGCATTTGGGCATGCAGACATGATAGTTCTGTAGTGTGACTAAAGCCAGTTTGTTAATAAAGGATTAGTGTACGCAGGCAATATGGTAGATAACTGTAAATTTAGACTAAACAAATACATTTGAAATACTGTTCAAAATGGGCTGTATCCTCATCATTGTTTCACTTGGAAAATGGGCTGTACCCTCGTCATTGTTTCACTTGGTAAGAACAAGACACAGTGGAATGAAGTGTACCAGAAAAGCAGTTCAGTGTTTTAGTGTCAAGAAGCACTTAGAGAAATATGATCACTGTTTCACATAGTTAAATCTAGATATAATGAACCTTCATGTTATGAAATTGACAATTTCACTCCTTATTTTGCGTTTTGTGGCGTGAGCCCCGTTCAAGACCACATGTCATTTACCACGAATTAGCTAAGTAATATTGAGTCCCAATCTTTACCTTTATTGGGGGTGTGCGAATACTCCAATAATTTGATTTGCGAATCATCTATTACTTGATTTAAGCTCTAGAAAATATTGTGAGAGGCCTCAGAGTCTACTTTTAGCTAAACAGTTAAATCTTGACATAACGAAATTCTCAACATAGTGAATTATTTAACTTTTTATAACTTGTACGAAATTTCACTGCCGCCGCAAAGAATTACCCAGACAATAATTGGAAACTTACATAGACAGAGACAGTCAAATTGTTGAATTACAAGCCGCTGCTTGCGAACGCACCTCTCAAGTTGCACACGCTACCAAGATTAAGCTCCGAAGCAGAGCAGCATCATGTTCCATATGAAGTCCAAGTGCAATAAGACCCTATTGCACCTCACGCGCTGTATGCTTTGGGTGCAAGTGAAGGCTTGCAAGGGTGAGCCAAGGAGGATGGTGGCTTGATGAGTGCAGTCTTCCTGCACGAGCAAGGGGAAAGGGGAGGGGAACGAGCACGCGAGGGGGGGGGCAGGTTGGTGCAAGTCTCCTTTTCTAGCGCAGCTATGGCTGTGCATGACTGTCAGTGCGACTGTGCACATATGAAGCCCACACGCCCGGTTTGAGAGGTAATCTGCCGCATGTGCAAAAACTGGCCATGCTGTAATGGTGTTACATCATGTGCGCTGTCTTCCAGCGCATTTAGTACTGTTAATTTATGGGGTTTTACGTGTGCAAACCACGATCTGGTTATGAGGCATGCCGCAGTGGTGGACTCTAGATTAATTTTGACCACCTGGGGTTCTTTAACATGCACCTAAATCTAAGCACACAGGTGTTGTCGCATTTTGCCCCCATTGAAATGCAGCCGCAGCAGGGATTTGATCTCGCGACCTTGTGCTTAGCAGCACAACACCAAAGCCACTAACCAACCACGCAGGGTACATTTAGTACTGTAGGTTGTGTAATATCAAGTTTCGGAGACGTGTAGAAGCGAGAGGCAAACGAAGCATTTGTTTACTGTGGGTGATGCTATCAGCCATGCGGGTGGAGCGGACGCGAAAGCGCAGCTGGCTTCACTTCATACCACCGATGTTACGATACCTTCGACACAGCACAAGACCGTACCTTTGGGCACCGGCTCTCAATTTCAACGAAATACATTTTCTTTTCTCATTCAGATTTGCTTTTTTTTGTGTAAGAAAAATCTCAGTGACTACTTATTTGCGTAAAATGTTGAATTTCAATATAACTAAGCAGATTGCTGATTTTGCCGAGTTTGCTATATCGAGGTATAATTGTGATGCCTTTTCTGCAGCCAGTTTGGGTTTAGCTTTCCTGGAGGACGCTGTGTTGTGATGCCACGACACAGTATGTGGTCACATGGAAGCAGGACATTGCAACGTTTTGACAGCTGCTCTGGCTCAATCAGTCGCCTTGTATGCTGCTACTCATTGTGAGGGCTGCATAGAGGACGGCAAAGTGAGCCGTATCGAGTGTCAAAAGCTCGCAATGTCTTACTCTCACATGAGCACATACGTCATGATATCTGAACACAGTTGAAATTAAACCCAGGGTGTCTACCAACCGGGAAAACCGGGAAAACCGGGAATTCTCAGGGATTTTGAGTAGTCTGGAAAAAGTCAGGGAAAACTCAGGGAATTTGGGCCTCTATCAGGGAAAATTAGCGGCAATTTTATTGAAAGGGTCGAAAGTCGCGGTAATGCCGGCTCGAGCAACAGACAGGAATCGTAATGAATCGCCTTTGACGCCCTGTCGTCGGCTGGAGGAGTTGCCAGTGTGCAGTCAACGACCGACTTTCCAGATTCTCGATAATTTGGACGGCTTCGCGGCACCGCCACGTACCCCATAGAGTCAACGTATCAGAACGTGTGAAATTTCGGACGCAAGAACTCTTCGCCGTCCGATTTTCCGGACGTTTTGCCGTGACCGCAGGTCCGAAACGGCAATAACCAAAGGCACCACCGCTGCCGTTTTGATTACTTCGCCACCTCGAACCGGCACTCTCGCACGCAGATCCGCTGGCAGCCGTTGCCACCACTGCGGCCACGCTAGGGCTAGCTGGTTCGACGTTCGCTATGAAGATTCTTGCCGTTGGGTGCCGAGTTTTTTATTGAAAGAATTAGCTGCTGTCAGCAATGGCACGGACTCCGCCTTTGTGGTCCTCGCGATTGGCTTAGAAACTTAGAAAACACGGTACGTTGCATAATGCCAGTTCCCGAAAGTCAGCTCTCCTCTGTACAGAAATGTTACATGGTGAAGCATACGCAAAAGTATTGCAGTGAAGCATAACAAGCGTGGGAAGGGGCTATTGCCATGGAAAACAGTATGTATTCCTGCACGTGTGTAATTATACACACGTGCACCCGGTATTTCCTGTCACAGTACGAGCGCCGATATGCCTAATATGTGTACCGACAGGCCTTCAGAGCGTTTTCGAACGTGCCTGAGGCGGTTTGAGCCCCTAAGGGCAGTAAATGACATGCATTTATTTTTTTTTCCAACTGGCCGATTTTTTGAACGTTTTCGCGACCCCTAGGGAGTTCTAAAAATCGGCCGTGGACTGTGCAACTGACCAAGATGCTTCAAATGGTCCTTGGGGTGAACGAGTGGCAGAAGGAGGACAAGAACAGAAATGATGTACGCATTGAGGAATAAACGGGAAAGGAAGCATGCTGCCGCCGTTTTGAAGAAGCTTGAGCTCAAAAAACAAAGTTTTGGCTGATGCCGAGTTGCAGGCGCCTCATCCAAACCAAAATAAACTCTTTAAAGCAGTGAAACACAACACTCAGGCGTCGTGCGTGGGCTGAGAGCATGTCAGGACAGTTGAGGTTGACCTAAGAGCGGTTGAGAGAGAATCTCAATTGTGACAGAATTCGGACCTCATACCACTGAGCTTGCTATCAGTTGATAGAAATAGCTCATATTCGAATATATTTGCTTCTATGTGCATCTCCTTTTTATTCGTACTTGTGAATGTCCGACTTCATTTGCAGTTTTTTTCGAAGACACTTTATTTGCTGTGCATTTTACTAACCCCTGCCTTCTATTCTCTTTTTGAACAGCATAAACACTACTCCTCAGTATTCAAATTGGATTAAGTCGCTTTTTTATTTTTTTCATGTGCTTACTCGAGAGTGACAGCATCAGGCGATATGGTTTCAGCCCGTCTTGACATAAAACATAGTTCTGCATCACTGCATTTCCCTGCATCACTCAGGGAAATGTGCAAAGGCACTCAGGGAAAACCTGGAAAACTCAGGGAATTTGGAAATGTCAAGTTGGTAGACACCCTGTAAACCGAAACTGACTGTAAAAAAAGGTAATGCGTATATTAAATAATTTACAGTGCTGTGAGGCTCGACAGTAGTTTTTCCAAGGTTCAGATGTACTGTATCTTCATTTAAAGCAAACAAATAAGACTGAAATATTGTCAGCACCCCTTTAACACTCGTAACACACAGATGAATAGTTGATTCACCTAGCTGTAGAATTATCAGTCTGGCTTCTTGCAGGATTTTGTTCATAAATACCTTACCGTTATCCACCAAATTTGTTCTAAGAGGCTAAGTTTTTTTAACTGCTGAACCAAGCCTTGCTCTGACAAAATTTTTGACTTAAGTGTTCAACTGGAATTGTGGCTTCGTTACATTGAGGCTCAGCTGTGCTGTCCTCAATTAGCACACAGGGTTTACTGACTGTTTATGCTGTCTGCCTATGTAAAACCGGTCAGTAAATTTTTTTTTTTAAATATGGTTTTTATAGGTAACCTTTTTCACAATGTGTGAGAGATCTTGGCACTAATATGTTGGCCATAGCAGGAGGTGCTAGAAAGAGAGTATTGTTAAATAAATGAAAGAAATTGTTATATCTGTTATTAATTTATTTATTTATTTATTTATTTATTTATTTATTTATTTATTTATTATACCTCAAAGGCCTCAATGCGAGACATTGCTCGAGGAGTGGGCATGAGTACAGAAGTCATGGGTTACATGATAAAAATGTTCCTTGATTTCAAATTTGAATCGGAAATCTGTTATTTTCTAACACGAAAATAACATATTGCTTGGCAGCAATGCTCGAAACCAGCATTACTGGTCTTGCCTAATAATATTCTTTGCATTGCAGATGACTTGAAGTGTGTGGCTTTCTGCAAACGTCCAAGCATGTCACTACTGACAAGCTACTCCCACAACTGGAAAACACGGCAGAATCATTTCATCAGGCACACTGATGTTAAACCAAAGGGTAAGACTTGTTTTGCATTTGTTTTGCAGGCCTGTTGAGATACCCTTTTACTGCAGTCAAGACTTGATAGAAGACTTGCTTGCTTAAAGGACAGTTAAGGCGGTATTGCATAGTTAAGTACAATATCGTGATAAATTTAGTTACTGAACCAAATGGCAGGACTGCGAGTTGTGTAGTTTTCCCACAAATAAGTCTTCATGAGTGAATTGCACATTCACAGTTTGTGCTTTAGAAGGGATTATCTGGTGGCTAGCCTGTGCTTGCTGTTGTCACAAACTGAATGTTAGCCCAAAAGGGGAGTGTTTTTATGCAGATTTAACTACCTCAATTGGGTAAGAGGCACAACTGAATCTAAAACTATCACTTCACTTACATAGTAAAAAAATTGCCATAGTTGATGCATGGCTGTGTGTTGCATGAATTACAGTAAAACCACGATAATTTGAATTTCAAGGGGCTGAAAGAAATGTCCGAACTAAATTAATGTCAAATTATCAAAGGCATCAAGAAAACAATAAAGAAATGATGGTTACATCAACATGCTTTTATTTACTAAATTAATCAGCAAATCCTGTTTTTATTTTGCACCAAAGTAGTGCGGAAAGCACTTCCTTCACAGTGCGGCCCCGGTGTGCATCCTCGTCTGAGACACATTTTTCACTACCGCATGCACATCCCGATCATCGCGCAACAAGCTTTAAGGGGCTCGTTGTGCGATGGCCTTGAAAAAAACGTGGCGTCTAGTTGAGTGGTACAAAAAGCCCCACGTGACCTTCTCCGAGCGAGTGATGGGTGGAGAGGGGAACTAGTGGCACGCGCAGACAGAAAAACAGGCGTTGTGCCACCGACGGCACGCAGCGGTAGTTGTGGCGACAGTCGACTGCGAAGCGAGAGAGAGAACGGCAATGGAGGACGCTCGCCTGGGGCCTAGCGGCGATTTGTGCAGTAGGCCTTGGATGCTCGCCAAGCGAGAAACGGGGTGTGACATGCGAAGCGGTGGGAGCAAGCCGTTCAACCGCGAGTGCTACTTTCCCCTGCTGAGAGGATGCAATGTAATTGTTAGTTGTGTTCGGCTTCTGTTACACATTTATAACACTTACTGGAGACAAGCACGCGGCACCTTTAGGTAGCACATTAACTGCTCACATGTGTCGTTAAGGCGGCCGGCCTAAAAGGCCACACATTTACTTCATACTGTGGCTCGTTAGGTCTTGCAAGAAGTCTTACCCCTCCAGTTGTATAACTTAATGCATTACCAAGTGTGCTGCAGGCTTTGGCTTTCATGTGTTATGTGTGTTTCATGTGTTTCATGTGTTGTGCACAGCAGTAAACTCAAGAATAAAGGCTTTAAAGGCACAAATAAAGGCGAAGCGTTTCGGCATTGCAGTCATTCACCACAGCTGCTCGATAAAAAAATGCAGTGCTTTTATCCAGTGGCCGTGCATTGACGTACGATTTCTCTTGATTGCACTAAATAATGCATACGCCTTCTGGGACTAGAGGAGGAGTCTGAATGCTCTGATTTTCCATGTTAACAAGGGTCAAATTAACGAGTTTTTGCTGTGTACCTCTTGTGGTATTTTTCTGGCTGTGTTGAAGGAGTGCTGACACCAAAATTTTGTGACTTGCCTTTTTCTTTTTTAGGTAGCTGTTGACCCAGTAATCATGGTGTGAAGCCTGAATTCCTTCAAAGCACACAAATAAATAATTACAGCACTTTTCATGCTACCCATTCAAATCTAAGTGCAGCAGGACTTCAGGCGTGATAAAAGAGATTGGTCACGTCACACATGAATCCAGAGATGGTGGCCACGGGGTATCACATACAAATTCAAGAATGCACCAGTCGCCCTGTGCAGGACCATACATTAACTGTGTCACCGAAAACTGCTGAATAGGCTCTTTGAATAGTGCACTTCTCTTGGAAATGCAAAGGAATGCTCTCCCATCTTGTCCCGTCGAATGCTGAATGGTCTCTGTTTTCAGCAGCACTTTCATTATGTGTGCACGTCAGTGATGTCTGGTGCCATGAGACGGACAAGTCACATTTTGCAAACATGAAAAGTCTCCTTTTTCATGTCCAAAGCCATGCTGCACGCGTGTCTTAAGCTGGTCATACTAACTCTTCCGCTACCGTGGGGAAAATAACTGTTTTTTGCAGGTTACGGCAGATTTTCTTTTTTTTTCTGGAGGTACTGCATTCAATATTTAAGTTAGTAGATATGCAAAAAGCAAAATGAAAACACCTTTCATGCATAAAAATTTTATTAATGAGATACGTCATAAAAAAGATAAATTGTCAGAATCAAGATTGTGGGATAAAATTAAACAAGGTTTGTAAAGACGCTTATATCTACTGAAAAAAAAAAAGGAAACAGCAATAGGACATATACAAATTGTGTTACAGTCTAATAGGCACTATCTCCGAAATAAAATCAGTTTTTTATTGAACAGGTCTTATACTACAAAAATTTAACTGCAAGCACTACAGTTGGGTGTGCCATGCGGCGGAGCAGTTCCTCGATGTAAAACGTTGGGGAACATTGCCTGTCTTGCAGTAAACTCATGTTTTCTGCTCGACTTTCCTGTCGTTGTAGCATTTCTTGCTGTTTCTATAAGTCTGCATCTTGGTAGGTTCTCAAGCACTCCAAACAACAAAGATGTGCCGAAGCAAAAAGCGAAAGTAACTGGGCTGTGGCTGCTGATGTTCCAGGCTGGTTTGCATCATCGTCGCTCTCAGATTCAAAGTCCAATGAAAAAGAAGCATCCTTAGACTCGCCGCTGCCATATCCATCAATAAAATCAGCCTCAGACGCAGTGGAATCACGAGGCCTGCGATCTTTCGAAGCACAAGTGTTGCTTCCAGAGGCGGCCATTTTTACTTTCTACTTTGACAATCGCAAAACTTCGTAGCACGTTAAAAAATTGCCACCAAGCAGGGAAAAAAGCGAACTGCTTAGGAAACAAAAATATAGTTCTCCTTCAGGTCCAATGGCGAAGTGTGTCCATGAGCGGCATGGAAAGTCTGGAAAGCGCCATTTCAAACCATCGATAGCAGGCTAACGATGCCCAATGGGCGCGGTAAAGAAAGGGTTAACAGGCAACGTAATTGTTTGTTGCAATCCTGAGGGATTGAAGCTTCATAGTGTGATTACTGGGTCAATAGCTATATAATAAAGAAACAAAAACAAGACAAAATGTTTTGTCTGTAGTCTCATTTCGAGTGTTGCTTGTCCGATAGCTCGACATGTCTACTTTGCTTATTCACATTATTCTTGCTTTCATAATTGAAAAGATGTCAAATGAGCATTCACTATTTAGAGTGTTTATAACTTTGGCTTAATTCCATTATGCAGATGACAAAAAACAGACCGTTAATGATTTGGCCAACCAAAAAGGTGTACTGCAGAAGGCTAATGGCTGGAAAGTTTTCCACTTGGCGTCGCAGATGGAGGATGTGGTGAGTGGTGAAACGTATCTCTTGCTGCACACAACTATTGTTTCTCACATAAACTTGCAGGGACAAGCTTTATTATCACAACTCTGTTATATTGGGGACTGCATATCTCACATCCTTTGTCATGTTTTATTGACAAATGACTTTTAATGTGCCTACTATTTTTGGTGCAAGGGAAAGCTTTCAATCCACATTGTCCACTATGCTATAGCAGTTATGGAGGAAATGCCATGTGAAATTTTTTATTTGCATCTTTCATTCTCTAGCTGTGTTCATGCAGTCCTCTGCTTTAAACTGTGATCATTTATGAATGAGCACAATAGCACTGGTATGCTAGCACGGAAGAGATGCTGAAAAAAAGTGCAAGCCCAGCTTTTTCACTTATAACCTTTTGTTTGTCTAGGTGATCGTCATGTGGCTCGTGGTTTCAGAAATGTTGAATCATTCCTGCAACAATACAAAGTCGAATCTCAATATTGAATGAGTTTGAATTTGGGTTTGAAGCGACCACTCCATGCAGTCTGGGCTTTCTAAACAAAATACACAGTGCATTTAGTAGTGGCTCAGTTATGTGTATCGATTTGTAATCATGTGGACATGCGGCAGTGTTAATGTCAAGGTTTCATGGTACAATGCCACCTTGTGTATGAATATACATGGCACTTTTTGTGCCGAGTTAATATTTGAATTCCTTATTAAAGTGCTAACGTATTTGTCAGTCCCTTTATAACAAATGTTGGCTGAATAGAAGTATGAAAAATGTCATATAATTTATTCATAACTTTTATTAAAAAGTTATGAATGCTTGTGTTCGAGGGGCTGACTTGTTGGGATGCTGGGTGTTTTGTGGTCATGTCACCTACCGAGTTTTTGAGCAACTCATTTTTTAAGACCTGCTCGATCATTCGGACTTCCCTGCTGCACCGCCACCTTCTTTATGCAACCAATGCATAATGGTGACCGAAATTTTGGATGCAGTGATGAGATAGCTGCGCCAATTGCGCCAAAGTGCGCCAAAAGGCAAATCCTGCCACATCCTGCTACATTTTTGCTATTCTGCGCCAAAGCTGCGCCGAACGCGTATTTTCACACTCCGAAAGCGAAACTAATATCTCGAGGCCGAAACGTCCATGCGCCCCACATAATTATTATTCAGTTCATATATGTTTAGAACCGTTGATAGTGTTTGTTCATTGTTTTTCTATAGGCTTGTGATCTGCATTCTAGTCTTTTTATTTATTTTTCTGTAAGCTTCTCATTTGCGTTCTAGTCTTTTTTAAATAAAAGTTCCATTGACTTGCTCGTTGTCCATTTATAACTTGCTGTCCTATAGGGGCTTGGTGGCTATAACACAGCGCTGATCTATACTTGGTCACATAACAAATAAATGAAATGATGCTGAAGTTCTAAAATTAGTTATTTGGGCCAACATGTGACGTTGCACAGGTAACCCGAAATTAACTAACTTGTAGGGTCTTGCGTGCCAAAACCACGATCTGATTAGGAGGCACGCCGTAGTGGGGAACTCCGGAATAATTTGGACTACCTGGGGTTCTTTAATGTGCACCTAAATCTAAGTTACGGGTGTTTTCGCTTTCTGGCCGCATCGAAATGGCACTAACACCCTCTTTATGGCACAACACCTTTTTGTTCCCAAAGGCTTCTTATTTACTGTTTTACTTCTCGTAAAGTCAGTTTTTCCACTTGGCAATGAGCCTTGAGCTGCTCCAAAAGCATGTTTCCCTGCTCCGAAATGCCCTTCTGGCTGCTCCAAAAAGCTGCTCCAAAATGGCTTCAGCCAATCACATCACTGTGGATGCTTAAGGGTGTGTTGCTCAATTTTCTGGACATGACCCATGCACTCAATGTCTCATAGAAGGCAGTTGTGAACAAAGCTAGTGCAATTTTGGTTGTCACTTATACGCTTGCTTTCATTGGCAAGGAGGTTTCTCAACTTTCCAGATGTCAAACATCCACTCCGATTAGACATGCGTTGGCTGTGCACCAATCTGTAACTCTGGTCGCTGACCCTTGTTTAAAACACCCGTTAGTGGTCTCAGCATTGTGGCTATGGCGAAAATTCACCACCAGCCAGTCTGGTGATAACTGGCAAGCCATTGCATAAATCTTGCTGCTTTTGTATTTGTACCACTGGTCCTCATTGGCAGTCAGGGCTGAAATGAACTCACACATGCAAGGCCAGATTGGCAGCCATAGAAGCAACATTGGATCCCAATATGATCAGCCAGTAATTATTACCAGCACCTACCATGATTTTTCATGCATATACTGGACAAAATGGAGAAGGCTTGTGTGTAGGTAGAAATCTCCAAACTGAATTTGGGCAACAATATTATGTCACTGAGTGGAATTCTGAATGAATTTTCCATACCACTGGCACTGTAAAAGAAAAAAAAATGAATTTAGAATTTACTTTCTTGAACTCCCCAATTAAATACTAGGACATTCTTTGAACCACCTTTGTGTCTGAAAAATCAGTCGACGACTTTATGTACCTAGTTTCTTGTCCTTCTAAAATGCAGTGTGACCGCAGTAGACATAGAAGAAAGAATATGGTGTGACCGCAGTAGACATAGAAGAAAAATTATGGTGTGTGTGAATTAGAAAGGCATATTTCACTGAACGTGCACCGTAATTTTTGTTTGCTGAAAATATTGTTCATTGCAAGTTATGGCTTATTTTGCTGCAGGTCGACCTAGAGGATACAGTCCACAACAAGCTGTCGCACCTGTTAAACTTTATCGAAGACAAGCCACCAGCAATACGACTAAAGCCACTCAACATGGATGAAGAGCGAATACTCAGCAAGATTAATGACCTCATCAAGGTAGGCTATGCCAACCGGCCTACTGCTTCTTCTAAGCTAGCATAGTACTGTAGACTTCCATTAATTCGACTCCAGTTAATTCGATCCCGACTGAAAGTCCTGGCAGGTGCCCATGCATTTCTGTGGGTCCAAAATTTCATTATTTCGATCCTAAAATTGGCCTTCACCATCCAGTCAGCATGCCTGACCCCTATGGTGATCCCAATATCGACCCTTTTAGTGGCAGCATGTCTTGGCAATACTTTAGAGAGCAGTGAATGCATTGCACACACGTCATCTCCCGTCGAAAACGCCTATTTTCTGTCTGCCCTAGAAAGATTTTCAAACAATAACACACCCTATTCTAATGTGTGCCTTTTCTTCCGTGAAAAATTACGCCGAAACACGCGTTTGTATGCTTTACCTCGTAACACTGCTGTATTGCTGCGAAGCCGACTTTAAAACATTGCGGAGAAGCTGATGTTGAGGCAGCCTGGTTCTGAAAGGGAATCTTTATTTTTAGCCAATCTTAATAAAATTGGGCAAACTTTAGTTTTTCATGCTGATTTCAAATACTATTTCCTTCTGCGGAGGTCAGTTACTTCACGAGTTAATTAAAATTAATTAAAAATCACGTACATGTGCTATTGCTTCAGGCCTCTATTGGGTGAAAATGGCAAAATAACAACTTACAGTGGACTTCTATTAAACAGAGCTTGAAGGGGATCCAAAAAAGAGTTCCATTTAAGATTCATTTAAGCGAGGTGCACATAATGAAGCGCAACTTTATTTAAGTTGCATAAAGTTGCACCAACCTCTACTCATCTAGATGCAGAGAAAAAAAAAGGAATGATTTGTGATTTGTTGGGCATGCTTGAGCTGCTTTTTCACAAAGTAAGTGCAGGTGTCTGACAGGCTTGCTAGAAATTCTGGACACTCCTCATGCACAAAATAGCACTGCAAAAGTTCTGCTTCTTTAGCTGCACTGTCCGGCACCACTGCACTGGGAATAAGGCCATCACACTTAACATTGGAGGAGGGTTGACCTTTGGCTTGTGCTTCAGCAGATGTTTCACGGCTTATTGTTCAGCGAAATTTCCTGCAGCTGGCCCTGTTGCCAGTTGGTGCAAACGTCTCTGTTGACTGCATCACTCTCACCGTCTTGAAGACAAGGCCACGCCGTCTCTTAACTTGGCTGAGCCATTCATCGCTTGCAGTAAAATTTTCCACTCCCATTTGCAGGGCTGTCCCTTGTGCCTTCTGCTCCAAAATGGCTCCACTTATTGGAACATTGGCCACAAGAAAAGTTTAAACCACAAGAAAATAACTTTTTCCAATTCTTCCTATGGCATTGTCTGCATCAGCATTTGCTTTGAAGTAAATATTCCATTCTTGATGGCACCGTCAATGGTTGCTTTGTTCTTCAGAATCCGTGACAACGCCGACTTCAGCATCTCAAATTTTTTTTCCACCTCCGTCATTGACAGCCTGCTTTGATTGAGCTTCTGGAGCACTTGCAGCTTATTTTTTTCAAGCCACAGTGCTCGATGTGACCATTTCTTCATGCTCTCTGTCGTGCCAAAACATCCACTGCATGTAGACACAGATGCAGGCTTAAAACTACAGTGTTCTAGAAGGGGGCAGTGGGCTCACTGTCGTATCCCTGTGCCGCTCCGCCGCGGCGCACTCAGCGTCGACTTCCCGCATGCCCGCCAGGGGCGCTGACGCATGTTTCACCTGAAAAAACTTCTCTTGCCTCGTGTTGCGGTTGCGGTGGTGCGCTCGGTACAGCTCGGTTGGTTCGGCGTTGTCGGCGCTCGACTGCAAATACCGCCGGCGTTGTATGCGTGGCAATATCTCTCTGTGCCTGTGCTGTGCTTGGTGCTTGGCTCAATGTGCAGTATGTGTGCGTGAGAATGCCTGGCCGCCGTCGAAATTACTGTTTCGCGCCCGGGTGCCGGACTTGAGCTTCTTTCGTACCTTACAAATTTAGGTTATTCGTATCTTATGACATCCCGGCTTAGTCAGGACCCTATTGAGAATTTGTTTGGGATTGTCAGACAAGCCTCGGGCTGTAATGATCATCCGAGGCCCACCCAATTTCTCATTACGATGAACTGCATGTCTTTTTACAGTTTAGTGAAAACCGTGAGATATGGTAATGCGGATCCATGTGCGGTAGCTGCCTTGCTAAACACACAGCAGAGCAGCGCAAGTTGCTCTCCCAGCAACAACTTGTGGGACCAGGTAGATGCTCTCATTGTTTCGGGGAATTTACCAGGCGCCGAAGTAGTGTTGTCTTCGGTCGATCACGACCAGCACATAGAGAGGAGCGACTCTCGGATAACTTACTATGTGTCTGGATATGTCGCACGAAAGTGCGTAATGAAAACCAACTGCCAGGATTGCATGAATGCGCTAACCGTGTCGTCCGAAGATGAGAATCCTGGGCTTGCTGCGTTGACACTGCACAGGGATAAAGGCGGGCTTCTCTACCCACGTGGAACACTTTTTTCGTTTGTAAAAATGCTTGAAGACATGTTTACTGAATGCTTCAGCAAAAAACAAGTACATGCTGATAGCATCTTGGATGTGCTTAGTCTAGTGAAAGCAAAGTGCTCGCACAAAATTGGTTGCAGTGAGCATTCAGCCGAACTCACCAAGAATGTAATAAGCTTTTATATTACAATGCGGCTCCATTTTTTTACAAAGGGCATTAACTCGGAAAAACACGAGAGAAGGAAAACAGTCATGCACAGGAAGATCGCGAAAACTTCCTGAGGCGAGTCTGCAGGTGCATGTTTATATCAATTTGTAAACATCTCCACTTATAAACGTTCAGCCTTCTTGAGCCTGATTTTTCTGGTCCACATTCCTTCCTCGTTTCTTTGTAAATAAACATTGCATAAATGTACCTGGATTTTATATTTCCTTTCTATATGCTGTGTCGTGTTAACAGTGCGAACGATGTCATGCATATAAATCATGAGCTTAACACTCGAAAAAGCGATTATCTAATGTTGAGTGTCGTGGAAAAAATTTTGCTTTGTAGCGTGCATTCCCGCTGCAAGCCAGCGATTACGAAAAAAAAAGCAATGCTAAAATTCTGTCCAATATGACTGCTGCATTAGCGAAACCACATTGCACATTTTAATAGCAGGAAATAAAAGAGGATCGTCCGTTGCTTCGCGCTCTGTATATGCGTTAATAGCCAGGCGCGTTCATCCGCGTCTCCGGTACAAGACATCGCCTACGCTCGGTAGATCAGCCACAGCGGCGGTAATTCTTTTCTCTGTACACTGATAAGATGCACCAGAACAAGTATCGCGCATTGCACATCGTGAGTGTTGCATTTCTTTCGGGAACTGCAGCAATGCGCGGTACCCGTTCTACTCCGACATGGCAGCGAGTTTCAGGTGACGCTGCGAACCGCGCCACCTGTCGGCGGCGACACGAAGTGCATCAAGTGCCGCCACCATGTGAGCGCACTACCTCCTTCTAGAACACTGTACTTAAAACAAAGCAGCACAAGCCAGGATGGCTACTGGATTGGCTTGTCCTGACTATGGCATTGGCTGTGAAGAATTATTTCATGGTTGTGAGACTACTTTTGGCGTGTGCAAGGAAAAATATGCCTGTGCACTGTGTAGCTTCTGTGCCATTTAACCACAGGTAACAAATAAGTAGTGTTTTAATTAACGAAGAATTTTACTGCACGTTACATAGGAAACCAACCAAATAATCCCATCTAATTTCGTTTATCAGGAATTTTCGTTTAACCAAGTTTTGTTTATTGGGAGTCCACTGTAACTCTAATGTGTGGTTCAAAAGCCCAAAAGGTGAAAAACACAACAATGCAACCATTTTTCCAGAAGTGGTTGTTGTAGATGCCATAATAATACACAGAAGTTCACTTCTTGCAATGCGGGAACAATGCTGCAGGAACTAGAGCAAGAAAATTAAACTTTGAAGTGAGAACTTTAAAATCTGTTTGCTTTATACACCTTATCATGCATGCAACTTGCTACTGCCAAAAAGAATTTGATTCTGCTTGCTTTGGGGGTGCTGAGGTATCAATGGTGGCAGATTGCAAGGAGTAAAAAGAAATTTAATTGTGAGAAAATAACAAAATACAAATCAAGATAGCAGGGACAGGGGTTATGGAGTAAATTATGTTATTACGCCACCAAAATATTGATGCATGAAGCAAGGTACTTTACAGATTAGTGCAGGAAAAGTAATTGATTTCGAAAATGTCACTCTTAATAATTCAAATTTTACGCGGTTTTCGGTTTCCTAGGACCAGGCTAAACCCGGCTGCCATTGTGCAAAGCATATCTGACCCTTGCCCATTTTTCTTGACAGAAATTGGCTGTGCTTTAGATTCCTATATTGCTTAAGGTGAAGCTTTAGCTCGGAACGTCCTATCTAAATACATGGGAAAGAAGAAATAGTTTTTCTCTGCAACCACTGCTCCAAATTTGGTCAGGTTTATTGCGTTTAAAAGAAAAAGTTAAAAGCTAGTGACTGTTGGTTGCAAATTTTCGATTTAGGTAGTCAGTTTTTAATAAAAATAGACAAAGATTGCAAATTTTTGGTGAACAAAACTATCAAATTTACAATGCTAACTCAGCAGTTAAATATCATATCCCAATTCTATAAATTGCACCTAATAGTACATCTAAAGCAGAAAAGATTGATATATCATAAGTGACTCTCAACTAGACCACTAACTTGTGAGCATAACTTTTGCAAAATCCTTGTGAACAATGTAACAAATTCACGTAAGATATAAATTACCATATCAAATTAGTCCACTTTGGATGCTCTAATGGATCCAGTTTATAAAACTGTGATATCCGTTCTAACTGCAGAGCTACTAATTTGTAAACTTCATTCTTCTATTTTTTTTTTTCAAACTTACAAATTTTTGCAAATTCCATTAAAAAAAATTCAGACCCTAAGTCGAAATTCTGCTTCCAACAGTCACTAGACCAACATTCTCTCTAATATACAACGAATTTGATTAAAATTGGTCCAGGGGTTATCTCAGAAAAGTGTTTCTGCATTTTACATGTATTTGAATAGGCGGCATTGGAGTTGGGCTCGAGCTAAACCTTCCTCTTAAGAGCTTTAATGTCATTACTATGTTAATTTTCTGCTTTGGACATGTAGAAAGTGGACGCGTGGTTAATTTGGGGGCATGTTAGAATCGGGCAAGTACTGCCAAATAAATCAACGGTGTGTTGTGACATTTTTTCTGCATCTTGTTTAATTCGACCTACTGGATAAGTCGGTCAGTTTTGATAGTGCCGTAAGGGTCGAATTAACGGAATTCGACTGTACATCCTTGCTCATGGATACTTGTGGAAGAATATGTTTGAAAGTGGTATTTTCATAATCTACAAACACCGCCGCATGTTCTGACCAAGTTTCCCACGTCATGGATCAATATTTTAGCCACAATATCAATTTATGTAACCGCCACGAGCTGTATTTTGACAGAAAGAAGCACAAAAAGGGGGCTTTTGTCATGCCACGCCACTGCTGAATGACGTATGCTGTCGCGGCCGTCTTGGTCGCGTTGAAAAGAACTACTTCTCTCCTTCAATTTCCTGCCACATTTTCGTTCATCCCCCTATTCGCTATTTAGAAATACCACACTGAAAAAAAGTCCCAGCGTGCGACCCCATTCGCTCATTCAGTGCACGTGACTAAATAAAGTCCTGTGATCGGCTTAGGCGTCTGGCGTCGTCTGCTACGGCCACGAAGCAAGAAACATTTAGGAGTTGAAACTCCGCTGTTTGCGGCGACCAGAAAAGGTCACAAGCCCGTGGAGCCACTATCATGCTGGCGGCTGTTTCGGTTGCCAGGGCAACCGGTCAAGCGTGTTGCTCCCGTTCGGCCGCGCGCGCCTGATTTTTATTGAGGGTAGGAAGAAGTGGCTGGAGAGCGCGCCGGAGCTGCCTGCCCGGGCGCTACATTTTTTTTTTTCGCTGCGGCTTCTACGACGCGCAGCATGGTGCCGCCACTGCATACGGCCCCGTCGGTGCATACAATTGTGACCTTATCTGGTCGCCTGTGCTTGCTCACGCTGACGGGAGTTTCACCTCCTAAATGTCTTCCTCCGTGGCTACGGCGCACGGATGTGCTTGAAAAGCTAACTGCGATGCCATTATGAAAGCCTCGAGCATAGCGTGTAGTGATGTCGGGATGTCGGAATTTCGCCACTCGAAACAAGTTTGGCAAGAAAAGAAAGCGAGCGCACTACAACTTCGAAAAGTGCTCCGACCCTGCCAAAAAGCACAGCGACGACTGCGACGTGGGATGCAACGGACCTGGCGAGAGTGAGCTAGGCCTAACGACGTCACCGGCCGATAGTGATCGCAGGGGCATGACACAAAGATGGTGCAGCGGAATGGCTCCAACGGCAAAAGCAAGCAGGGGAACACCTCCAACAACTGGCGGGAACTACGGCAACGAAGCGGAAATTGGACATGTGTATGAGCGTCAACGACGGTACAAATGGGCTGGCGGAGATGGAGTCGCGCTTTTATGTTATCAGTGCGGAAGCGATAAGCGCTTTGGTGTCACGTCTAAAGTGCAGTCTCTGTGGCGGCTCCATGATTTTTGACTCAGAGGAGTGAGAATATGGCTTTGCCGTCAAGCTTCTCACCATTTGTGAAAACTGCAGCGATGTTGTTTCCGAGTGGAGTTCGCCGCTTGTGAAAAACAGCAAAACCGTCAACCCCTTCGTAGGGAACATTTTCGCCGCTCATGCGATGATTAGCACTGGAAATCGACAAATAGCAATGAACGACGTTTTTGCTGCATCGTGGCCTTCACAACAAAACGTGGCAAGGCTATCTCAAGCAGAAGCTGGCGCCGGCGTCGTCGTCTGCTGCTCAAAAGCTGATGGGCACGTATGCGCTATCAGTGAAGTCATTGTATGATGAGTTGAAACTTCCGAACTCCGGAAATATAGCGGTATCCTGCGATGGCTCGTGGATGATGCGCGGCCATTTATCACACATCGGAGTTGGCACGGTCATCAAACTGTTCTTCGGACTTGTGCTCGACTACATTGTCCTGAGCAACTTCTGTGCTGGGTGTGTACGCGGCCCGAAACCTGGTGACCCGGACTACCATGATTGGAAGGTACGCCATATGTGCCAAAAAAATAAAAAGAAAAGCAGGGGAGTTGAAACTTGAAGCGGCGCTTATACTGTTCCAGAGGTCACTACAGCTGCACAAACTAAGGTACACCACAGTCCTCTCAGATGGTGATAGTCGCGCATTTCTTGCTTTCAGACAAGCCAAAGTGCCAATCAAGAAGGAAGATTGCGTGAATCACGTCCAAAAAAGATGGGGACTGCTTTGCGCACTCTCGTTGCCAAACACAAGTGGTCTGTTTCTGAAACACTTGTTGGCAAAGGAAAATTGACGGGTGACCTGATCACCAAACTCAGTGCCCACTATGGATGGGCATTAAAATCCAACATCATCATCATCATCATCAGCCTGATTACGCCCACTGCAGGGCAAAGGCCTCTCCCATACTTCTCCAACTACCCCGGTCATGTACTAATTGTGGCCATGTTGACCCTCCAAACTTCCTAATCTCATCTGCCCACCTAACTTTCTGTCGCCCCCTGCTACGCTTCCCTTCCCTCGGAATCCAGTCCGTAACCCTTAATGACCATCGGTTATCTTCCCTCCTCATTACATGTCCTGCCCATGCCCATTTCTTTTTCTTGATTTCAACTAAGATGTCATTAACGCGCGTTTGTTCCCTCACCCAATCTGCTCTTTTCTTATCCCTTAACGTTACACCTATCATTTTTCTTTCCATAGCTCGTTGCGTCGTCCTCAATTTAAGTAGAACCCTTTTCATAAGCCTCCAGGTTTCTGCCCCGTACGTGAGTACTGGTAAGACACAGCTGTTATACACTTTTCTCTTGAGGGATAATGGCAACCTGCTGTTCATGATCTGCGAATGCCTGCCAAACGCACCCCAGCCCATTCTTATTCTTCTGATTATTTCACTCTCATGATCTGGATCAGCAGTCACTACCTGTCCTAAGTAGATGTATTCTCTTACCACTTCCAGTGCCTCGCTACCTATCGTAAACTGCTGTTCCCTTCCGAGACTGTTAAACATTACTTTAGTTTTCTGCAGATTCATTTTTAGTCCCACCCTTCTGCTCTGTCTCTCCAGATCAGTGAGCATGCATTGCAGTTGGTCCCCTGAGTTACTAAGCAAGGCAATATCATCAGCGAAGCGCAAGTTACTAAGGTATTCTCCATTTACTCTTATCCCCAATTCTTCCCAATCCAGGTCTCTGAATACCTCCTGTAAACACGCTGTGAATAGCATTGGAGAGATCGTATCTCCCTGCCTGACGCCTTTCTTTATTGGGATTTTGTTGCTTTCTTTATGGAGGAGTACAGTGGCTGTGGAGCCGCTATAGATATCTTTCAGTATTTTTACATACGGCTCGTCTACACCCTGATTCCGCAATGCCTCCATGACTGCTGAGGTTTCGACTGAATCAAACGCTTTCTCGTAATCAATGAAAGCTATATATAATGGTTGGTTATATTCCGCACATTTCTCTATCACCTGATTGATAGTGTGAATATGATCTATTGTTGAGTAGCCTTTACGGAATCCTGCCTGGTCCTTTGGTTGACGGAAGTCTAAGGTGTTCCGGATTCTATTTGCAATTACCTTAGTAAATACTTTGTAGGCAACGGACAGTAAGCTGATCGGTCTATAATTTTTCAAGTCTTTGGCGTCGCCTTTCTTATGGATTAGGATTATGTTAGCGTTCTTCCAAGATTCCGGTACGCTCGAGGTCTTGAGGCATTGCGTATAGAGGCTGGCCAGTTTTTCTAGAACAATCTGCCCACCATCCTTCAGCAAATCTGCTGTTACCTGATCCTCCCCAGCTGCCTTCCCCCTTTGCATAGCTCCCAAGGCTTTCTTTACTTCTTCCGGCGTTACTTCTGGGATATCGAATTCCTCTAGATTATTCTCTCTTCCATTATCATCGTGGGTGCCACTCGTACTGTATAAATCTCTATAGAACTCCTCAGCCACTTGAACTATCTCATCCATATTAGTAATGATATTGCCGGCTTTGTCTCTTAGCGCATACATCTGATTCTTGCCAATTCCTAGTTTCTTCTTCACTGCTTTTAGGCTTCCTCCGTTCCTGAGAGCTTGTTCAATTCTATCCATGTTATACTTCCTTATGTCCGCTGTCTTACGCTTGTTGATTAACTTCGAAAGTTCTGCCAGTTCTATTCTAGCTGTAGGGTTAGAGGCTTTCATACATTGGCGTTTCTTGATCAGATCTTTCGTCTCCTGCGATAGCTTACTGGTATCCTGTCTAACGGAGTTACCATCGACTTCTATTGCACACTCCTTAATGATGCCCACAAGATTGTCGTTCATTGCTTCAACACTAAGATCCTCTTCGTGGCTTAAAGCCGAATACCTGTTCTGTAGCTTGATCTGGAATTCCTCTATTTTCCCTCTTAGCGCTAACTCATTGATCGGCTTCTTATGTACCAGTTTCCTCCGTTCCCTCCTCAGGTCTAGGCTAATTCGAGTTCTTACCATCCTGTGGTCACTGCAGCGCACCTTACCGAGCACGTCCACATCTTGTATGATGCCAGGGTTAGCGCAGAGTATGAAATCTATTTCATTTCTAGTCTCGCCGTTCGGGCTCCTCCATGTCCACTTTCGGTTATTCCGCTTGCGGAAGAAGGTATTCATTATCCTCATATTATTCTGTTCTGCAAACTCTACTAATAGCTCCCCCCTGCTATTCCTAGTGCCTATGCCATATTCCCCCACTGCCTTGTCTCCAGCATGCTTCTTGCCTACCTTGGCATTGAAATCGCCCATCAGTATAGTGTATTTTGTTTTCACTCTACCCATCGCCGATTCCACGTCTTCGTAGAAGCTTTCGACTTCCTGGTCATCATGACTGGATGTAGGGGCGTAGACCTGTACAACCTTCATTTTGTACCTCTTATTCAGTTTCACAACAAGACATGCCACCCTCTCGTTAATGCTATAGAATTCCTGTATGTTACCAGCTATATTCTTATTAATCAGGAATCCGACTCCTAGTTCTCGTCTCTCCGCTAAGCCCCGGTAGCACAGGACGTGCCCGCTCCTTAACACTGTATATGCTTCTTTTGGCCTCCTAACTTCACTGAGCCCTATTATATCCCATTTACTGCCCTCTAATTCTTCCAATAGCACTGCTAGACTCGCCTCACTAGATAATGTTCTTGCGTTAAACGTTGCCAGGTTCATATTCCAATGGCGGCCTGTCCGGAGCCAGGGATTCTTAGCACCCTCTGCAGCGTCGCAGGTCTGACCGCCGCCGTGGTCAGTTGCTTCGCAGCTGCTGGGGACTGAGGGCCGGGGTTTGATTGTTGTGTTCATATAGGAGGTTGTGGCCAAGTACTGCACCAGGGTGGCCAATCCTGCTCTGGTGAGGGAGTGTGTTACCGGTTCTGGTCACCGGCATCAGGCCACACTCCAGGTGTAAATCCAACAAAGGGGATGTTAAGGCTGTGCAGAAGGCTGTGATGGCAACATACCACCACATCACGTCAAACGGCAAGGTTTCAAACCACAGTCTTTGCCCATCTGGTCCAGACTCTTGGTGTCGTCAGAACGCTGCGCAAGCAAAAAATGAGCCTATCCCAAAGCATCGATATAATTTGCCTGTCCATGTTTGTGAAGCTCATACTGCTCGTTCACTGTCAACCAGTGTATGAGCACCTCTCAGAAGAAAAATTGCTTCAAAGGTGCCAGCGCAGCATGACGCAAAACAATAATGAATGCTTACATTCCATGATTTGGGCTGTGATGGCAACATACCACCACATCACGTCAAACGGCAAGGTTTCAAACCACAGTCTTTGCCCATCTGGTCCAGACTCTTGGTGTCGTCAGAACGCTGCGCAAGCAAAAAATGAGCCTATCCCAAAGCATCGATATAATTTGCCTGTCCATGTTTGTGAAGCTCATACTGCTCGTTCACTGTCAACCAGTGTATGAGCACCTCTCAGAAGAAAAATTGCTTCAAAGGTGCCAGCGCAGCATGACGCAAAACAATAATGAATGCTTACATTCCATGATTTGGGCATTGGCACCTAAGGAACCGCATGCCTCGCTTTTTTCTGTTGAAGCTGCCATGGCTGAAGCAGTAATGAAATTTAATTCGGGGAATGAAAGAGCTTCATCTGCCATACTCCAGGAGCTTCATTTGAACCCGGGGCTACCGAACAGCATGGGAATGGCCGAGAAAGATAACCAGCAAGCAGCAGCATCAGCCCGCAAGCGTGCATCTACACAAAATCTGTGACAATCTGCCATTTGGGTAGCTGTAGGCAGACAGATTACATCCCTAGTGTCTACTGACCATTTAGATATGTGGATATATCAACAGTTTTTGTTATATTTGAATAAAAATTAGCTTGTCTGTTTTTTGCGTTTCCTTAAAACATGAATTTTTGAATATTTGCATCCTTCCGGGAGCGATTTCGCAGTAATCGGGGCACCTAGAATTGTTATAAATTTTTGTTGCAGTACTGAGCTACGTGAATAATGCACACAATGGTAGGACCAGATTTTTGTGTCTCAGTTCTAATATTTTTTTTTTACTGTCCATACATTAAACAGCCACTTTGAAACCATTTTGAACATATAGCGTTGGTGTGCTGTGTTAATAATTGTGTGTTGATTGTTAATAATTGTTATACCAAAAACTATTCCTACCATTGTGAAGCTTATGGTTCCTAGTATCCAGATATGTGCCTAAGGCAAGAGTTTGATGAGTAGTTTTTGCTCCGTTGTTCCCAGAAACAATGCTAATTAATTTTAGTTAGCTTTAGAACCAATTGGCATATTTTAAAAACAATTGCATATTTGGAATCAACATAAGAAACTGAACAAGACTGTGAAGTTTCATTAAATTTGGTAATGGGGGTCTTAATGAAGGTCAGAATACCCACTTCCCCCCTTAAAAGATTTGCACTGCTCCTACACTACTACACGCATAACTACACGCATAACTACACGCACATTGTTTCATCATTCTCCCCCTCTCCCCCTTTCCACACAGGGCAACCTTCAGCGCAGCAAGATTGTGCAGGACCAAGTGACGGAAGCTAAGCAGCAGGTACTTAAGGTGCTTGATCACAAGCCTAGAATAGTAGAGATCATCGGCAAATATGTGAGTAAACGGCCGCTCAAGAAGCGAGAGAAGATGTGACTTCGGGCTCCCACCACTCCATTTTAACTCTCACCACAGCCATCGCCACCCATAACATACCTCTGCTGAGGGTTCAGGATCTGACCCAACCAGAGAGGTAGCTGCTAGGGGACATGCGGACAGTATGCACAAACGTAACTGTGTGTGTGCGTGCATTGTTACCCCATGTCATCACAGTGCACTGTATACTCCTCATTGCCATTTATTTTTCTATGTTTTTTTCTCCTTTTTTTTTACGTAATCATGCCTTCATTGTTGTAAAATAGGGACTTGGCTGGCTGCCTTCATCTCGGATAGGCATGGACCTTTGTACAAAGATCACCTCGAGGACATCATTAGTGCAGAAATGGATGGCACTGCTTGTGGAAAGACTGAAACAAGGGTGAAGGCCATCCCGACCTTCACCTGTTCTGCCTGTGTACAGCTGTTTCATGCTGAGGGAACGGACCTTAACAGGCCTTCCTTCGGTGATGTGTTACCCAAGTGCTACGTGCATAGCAGTCAAGGCACTGAACTATACACTGCACATTGCTCACTACGATGATGTGGCCAGCCATGGTGTCTTGTGCATTACATTCTCATTATACCTGTTTTTGTTATTTATGTAAAATATACTTGTTTGTTTGAAGCCCTTGTTTGTTTTATATTACCAGCTATTTGGCTTAATTGTTCAACCTGGCACATGTAGCACTGATGCAGCATGGGTACTGCCTCCATACAAAAAAAGAGGTTGTTTCCCCAGTTCAGGTTAAAGGTCCCCATCAATCTTTCCCTTTTCCTCCTTCTCCACTACTCCTTCAATACAAGCATCGGCACTTATTCTATCTCTTCCTGTGCGCCGGTCAGTCACTAGCATCCGAAAAAAATCTCACATGAAAGGCCTGCTGCGAAGCGTGACGTAGCTGCTGGCTTGCCCGCAATAAGTCAAAGCAAACAGCACGAATCAACATTCCTTGCCACCGTAGAGGTCTATCGCTGTGCAGTTGTTTAAGAATTCTAAACTGTTTCTTCCTTACACTTGCACACTTGCCCTACTGGCATCCAGTGATGTCATGTTCAGACTGTCTTTGCAACTTGTATGCTGCATATACTATTTTGTTTGTAAGGTGTATGTAAAGATATATGTTGTGAAAACATAGGGCTGTCTGGACAAGCCAAAGCCTGACAACTGTTGTGTGAGTAACATTCTTTATCGAAGCTAAGAGATGATGATGTTCTGTTGCCAGGAGAACACATATGTTTATGGCAAAGAACATTTATTGTAGCTACAACAGATGATGAAAGTGTTTGCTGTGCTGAATAGTAATGACTGAAATGAATGCCCTATAAATGTTCAGAGCATAAAGCTAGAGGTTATCAGTGTGACCTTGAAGGTCCTTGAATGCTGTGGTGCTTGGCTACTTGAATCACTAAGTTTAGATGGTGTCACTTATAATTTGTGTAGAGATAAAGGTACAGTTTACATTGTGAAGAGCTACATTGTGGGAATGAACAGGTGTGAAATCAAACGAGATAATTTATGGATTCTGTCTAGGTGGCACCCTCACCAAAATGGGGCATTACCTTCAAAGTAATTGAAAATATAAATATTTAATTAAGTATTTTTATTTGTAAAATTGGCTTCCAATCTGCCACCGTAACGACTTTCATTTAATAAAGCTTGATTATTGCACATTTTTGCTGCAGCTAGAAACAGCTTTTATTCTCTCTGAAACTTGTTTTGTCTTAATAAGTAGGTGTCAGAGGTTGCTGCACTCTGATATCTAAAGTCTTTAAATTGCAAACTCTGTTTAAACCACATTTGTCCGTCTCAACAAGTACGGCCAGCAGATGGCTAACACAGATAAAGACATTCTCTCAACATGTATCTCTAGTTCTCATTCCCATCTGCTTGCCCTTTGAATGTCACAGTCGTCTTTTCAGGCCGATATTGCTTCGCAGTTCTGATTCAGGGACAGAAGCGGTTATATATATGATTGTAATAGAAGAAAATTGCCTTAAGCAAGGATTCGTTTGCCAATATTTTAAGTGTGTTGCTTGCTATCTTACCTGCCAACGCAATGAATGCTTACATGTTTTAGACACCTGCTTCTTGAATACTGAAACAAACGGTTTCAGTGGTGTTTGTCAGGGCTTCATGCTGTCCTCATATCTCAACTTTGTGGATTTACAGGAGAGGCCTTGGTCATGTGACCATTTTCGTGCATGCTTTTTTCTTTTCCTTCAAGTTTCAAATGTGAAACAATGCGGGTGTCACATGTCGTTTACCTGCTTTTCATTGAGACACCACTGAAATGACACTCTTGTAACATAGGCAATAACGTCTGGCGCAAGGGAGCTCAGCGACTCATGTTTTAAAGTGCATTAAATTATTGTCTCCATCCCCCGTTTGCGCGTGGTTTGCATTTGTGTGCACATTGTCTTTGGTGCTGTCAGCTGTATGCACACCATTCGTGTCATTTTCCTGCATTGTATAAAGTATCATTGCTCTTATGAATATCTATATCCCTGTATGTGTGTGCATACTTGCTTCTGCATGCTATAGACTAGATGCAGGAAATGGCATGTGCAAAGTAAATAGCGTTTACCCCCCTTATTTTCAGGATTTTAGACTCGTGTTTTGAAACAGTTTTGCTTTACTGCTGCTTGTCTTGATCATGTTACATAAAAATGAATTAAATCGATCTCTTGTCTGACTTTTGTGTTTTTGACGTGAGCATGTTTTTTTTTTGTACAAATTTTTCTCATGGCTTTTGGGGATCGGTGTGCACATTGTTTTAGTTTAAGTTTTAAGTGTTGACGTCAAATTCTGTGTACATGGTAAGTTTTGTGCAAGTTTCATTGATGGAATTCCACCATTGTCATAGATCATGGTCTTGTGAATGTATATCAAATCTCTTTGTGAATGCAAATGTTGATAAATGCCATGCAACAGGAACGCTGCCTTGCACTTTGTCATATTTCACTGTGTACAGACTGTACATTAAAAATGACGGAACAAGGAACCCATGGGCAATTGTGTGCACTGTTATTGTTGCTCTATGACATGCTTGCAATGTTAGAGCACCATACTGAACATATTTAAGGAACCTAAAGAACATGTGCCTCCACCACTTGTGAGGCAACAGTTTAGCCTCAGTTTTATTCTGAACAGGCAGATTCTGCTAGAGATGTGAGTGATGCACATTGATGGTAACTGTGTAGCACTAAGAGAGATGATATGCACATCCGGTGCTTATACTGTTCAAAACAAACAATTTTATTATCTTGAAGGCAATACGTGCACATGTTCATATATTTTAGGTGGGTCGGTTATTCTGAAAGACAGTGGAAAGGACGTGGAACTGATACTTCAATTCTTGTGGCCATATTAAATTATTAGAGGCCTTGCATACTTGAACATGTGGCAAAATTGGGCCCACTGCACATTAATGCGATCTTAAATTGGCAAGAGGACACAAAAAAAGTATTCTGGTCTTTCCAGTTGCAGTCTGTAGATGCCATTTGTGTCCAGTGTTCCTCAGACAGGTCTCCAAGGGTACAGTCAAGCCTCAATTGAATGAAGCTATCCTTGCTGGCAAAACCTTTGTTAAACAAACTAGTGCTTGTGCACTTTAGCACTGCAGATAATTACATAATGTGTATTGAATGAGCATCCCTAAACAAGATTAGTGTAGAAATTGGGAAGTTTAGTGTTTGATATGTTCAGACTTGTGTATCCATGCAAGTTTGAGAAGAATAGCCAGAGTGATACCATCGTACAGTCCTTTCCACCAAACCTTTCTAAATGTTGGTTTGGTGGATGTGAACATCAAATGCCATCACATTAGACAAGCTGATGGGTAACTGTCTTCAACTACACAGGGTGCGTGAAAATGTTTGACCAATGCAGGTACGCTTTGTCTTGAGTGCATGTAGCAAGTATTGCTGTCATGCTAATGCAATGTATAAAAATGGCATCCTAATGGAAATTAAGCGCCTATAGGTTGGACATGAAACAGTTCTTTATCGTAAGAGTGTTGTATCTTGTTATAATTTACATTGGACCTTCAGAGAGGCCTGAAACATTAGTTTGACCAAGGTTTCCTTATATGGGTCTGAGTTGAATGCAAAAGAAACAGGAACAATCAGTGTGCGCAAATGAATTAATTCAGGTTGTAAGATTATGTGCATCTCCTTGCACATTGCTCTTTGCCCGCAATTCCATAAGATGAAACTGATAAGAAGAACGCATTCAAGAACTTTTACATTCCAAGGTGGCCGTGTCACCGCAGGTGGTACCCACGATTTACGACGTCGTCGGTACAAGGTGCATGCTGACGCTACCAACGTCATGGGTGGACCAGGTGAGAACTACCACCTCATTGATGCCAGATTACTACGTTGTGTGGAAAAGTGGGCAGTTGTTGTAAACCGAGATGGGTCATAACAATTCTAGTTTAGGGTGGTGACAGCATTTGCAAGAGTAGTACTTGACACCGCCAGCTAATTTGGCAGGTGAAACTTTCTGATAAATTAGATAACGTGGGACACAATATGGCCAGCCAGCAAGACCATGATGCACGCAACTGTTGGTGACATGAAAGTAATTTTTTTTCAGTAAACACCTTTCTTCAGTAAACCTCATCTGTAAGGACATGCAGCGTATGTGAGTGCAATGCACGATACATTAACATTATACATTTCAACAGGCTGAGTAACTATAGTCTATTAACGCACACTTCAAAAAACACCCTTTATATTGCATGCAAGTGGATGTGAAAGAATGCTACTAAGGGCATGCTACGTATACCCTCTGTAACTTTTTGCTTTATCTTCAACAAAATTTGATGTGGTAAAGTAAAAGGAAGAGGCAACACATATATTGAATATGTACACAGGTTTGCTGCGCACATTGTTATAAAACTAATTTGAAGAAATTAGGCCAATCGCATGCCGACATACTTGGTGCATGTCGGAGCGTAATAATGAAAGGCAGGAATACGCTGCGACTTCTAGCAAGACGGGAACAGAATGGCTGCTCGGCAAATTTGATGGCAAATAGCAGTTAAATTTTTTGTGTTGTCACCACTGAAGTGACCGAATATTGGGTAAGTCCCATGAAGCACAACATGGCTACTAGCTAGGTTGATACAGCTTGAGCAGGCCAGAAGCAGCTAGAGCTATAAGGTATATTTAGACATATTCAAGATGGCTAGCACTTGATGTCTCCAAGCCATACGCTTCTGGCATTGTGTAGACAATTAGGAAAAGTGTCGAAATTTCGAAAGCATTGCAAGGGAGGATCCAGGGAAGCCTCAACGAATTGGAGGGGAGCGGGGCTCGCCATTATATGGTGAAAGTGGGGGGGGGGGGGGGGGGGGGACGGTCAATTTCGTAAGTGCGGAAGATGCCGGCATGCTTCGGAAAGGTAAGGGGACAGTTGCGTTGATAGGGAATATGCAACCCCTTGTAGCGTAATCGGCACCACAAATCAAGCGTGCAGACTCCGATTCTTTGTAGATTTCCTACGCACGTCTTGAAGCACACACGTTCGCAGGTTCAAATCAGGCGCCCGTGGCCTGTGGACCCGTGGAACAAGGGAAATAGAATCGTGCATTTGTGGCACTATTTCAGACGGACATGCTTGTTAAGTGCACTGCTACAGACGGCATGCATGATATAGTATGCTATTGAATGTTGTATAATACGAATATTGCATAATACGGCAACCTTCTTATTAGCACTGTTCCTGTTGGAAATTTGTACTTTTTATGTCTTTACCGTTTGAAATGCCCCCCTTGCTTTATGCCCTATGGCACGGCATAAAGCAAGGGGGGCATTTATTTATAAATAAATAACTAATACTGATCCACTAGCCTCACAAAACAATGGTCTTTTGCAACTGAAAATGTGGAAGAATTTGCAGGCACGGTGCTCGAACTTTGAGAATGGCTGAACAAAATCAGTGGACTGCAATGCATTATGTGCACTCAGTGTGTCATCATCAGCCTATTTTATGTTCACTGGAGGTAGAAGGTGTCTCTCTGTGATCCCCAATTACCCCTGTCCTGCACCAACCGATTCCAACTAGCGCCTGCGTAATGCCTAATTTCATAGCCCCACCTAGTCTTCTGCCGTCCTCGACTGCACTCTTCCCTTCTCTTGGCACCCATTCTGTAACCCTAATGGTCCACCGGTAATCTAACCTACGCATCACATGACCTGCCCAGCTCCATTTTTTTCTCTTAATGTCAGTTAGAATATCGGCTATCCCCATTTGCTCTCTTATCAGAGAGCTCAGTATGCACTTAGGCTGAACTGCGACACTTGGTTAAGCTTTATCTTTAAATTGTTAAAAATAAAGGGGAATAATGAAAAGTCACTTTTTCTGCAACACACACGTAGCGGCAGACGTCATACTTTGTTTGAAAACCTCCAATATTGTTTCATTACCAACTTTGGTACACATTACGGTTGGTTAGTGCTGACACCATTTGGTCACTAGAAATGACGATACTTGCATAAGCTTAGGCAAAAGCTGTTGTCTTTCAGTTTAAAAGGAAGGTGTGGGAGAAAAATGTGTAGAGCACAAATACGTTTCTTTGCGAACATTTGGATAACTATTTCAGTATTGGTGCTACGTATTGACAAAAAGTATTTTTTGCACTGTATTTATTACTTCTTTAAGTGATTATCAATTTGATGTTTCTGCTATATTACAGCGGCATGAAATCAAGGGCTTGACAGCAGCTCATCTGGTAGGGAACTAACTTGGCACAAAAAAGACACTGACCACAGTCTAAGTGAAAATTTTACTGAGGTTGCCTTTCTTAATTGTGCTTTTGTAGTGCTATCTAAAATAAGAATTCAAATTTCAAGGATCATAAACGTGATGAGTAGAGTTAACTATAGCACCTATCAAGCTGAAGCAAACATGGACAGTGAATGTCTACACCATACCTAAAGCAGTGCTTCCCAAGGTGTCTAGTAGCCGTAAGTGGAGGGAGTATTAGCTGAGCTACCAGCTAGCTTGTAGAGGTATAGGTCTAGAGTACAGCTTACAGAAGATGGCTACTACCTGTGGCCTGAGCTAGATCAAGCTGGAAGGTAGACGTCTACTAGCTAGCTGCGTGCTTCCTGGGGTTCGATTTGCCTGCACTACCTGAATCAGTTCAAGAGGTGCAGCACCCTGCCATTCGTTTCAGCGGCGCAGTAATGGTGTCCTTTGAACCACGCCGTTCGTTTCACAAGGTGCAGGGGTGATTCACGATTTTGCTGCGCCCTCTCTACTGTCGGTGCCGACTAGATGCATACGGACAGGTGCGAAACAGCAGCGCTGCAGACGACACGGCACGCGGGCGCAAGCGCCGTTGTAGCCCGCTGACGCGCGTCTGGTGTGTCTACGTAAGCGCAGGTAGCACTTTCGCCTCGGAAGCTGATCATACCAGCAGCTCAGGATCCTCTCAAACACTCCATGCAGATTAGTCGGACAACTGATAACGCTTGCACTGCGTCTCCACCTCGGCATTCGTTTCGAGTGTCGCGCTGTGCATGCATCGCAGAAATCGAGCTGCACAACCTCTGAACTGCTCTTGAATCGCCGTGGACTGGGTTGACAGTGGCGCAGGCGAATCGAACGGATCTGCACCACCCTAAACCTGCACTTCTATGTTTGCGTGTTGCGGTAGTACTGTGGCGCGTAGTTACTTACGTATGCTCACAACTGAGGTATTTTCAGCAGATATGTTTATTTGCGTGAATCGGAAGAGCCCGTGCCGCTCATGCATCTGCCAAAATCGCCGCTGTGCTCTGCTGCACAAGGTAAAGAATGAACATTTCGGGCAGAGCAATGCAAGACCTTGAAAACTCTGATGACACAGTTGGCATCTACAAAGGGGCGCCGCGTAATCAACGAAGTCTGTCTCAATTGCAGCGCGACACTCATTGCCACAGGTTCGCGCTTTCGACTCCCAGGCCGAGCGGCAAGTAAAAACACGGCCGCTCACTTTTGATCGTGCTACGCGCCGCAATTTCTGCCAATGAACGTGCGCCTCCATCTATCAATAGAGCATGTATGCGCTAACGAAGTCTATTACAGCAATAAATTGTGCAATATGCTGTTTGTCGTGTATCCCGCGATACAGAAAACACAAGTACAAGCCACAACCATGCCACAACTTCCAAAACACGCTGCGCGCACTACACGTGACCACATAAACGCTCCAAAGAACAAAAAGTAAACTAGATAGCTGCGTGAAAAAAACTCTTCTACTAAGCATTTTCACAAATAAATAGAACGTAATGAAACGTTAGAATTCACTGATACGCTACAAAAAGGTACGCAAATGTTTTTGTACGACATTGAAAGCTTGCGCCATCTCTTGGCACACAACGATGTCAAAATGCCTCGCGTCTTGAAAAGTTGCTAGTGCATTATTTCTATCACAAAGTCAAATCTTTGACATTTTGCTACAGCATAACTGTGTTGCTAATTAAAAGAAAGTGTCTGATAGTGCTTTCACATGAGACTACAGAGAGACTTAAGGTTTATATTATTTGAGCGTCAAGAAATATTGATTCAAATCGTGCAGTTCACCGGCTTTAGAGGCACGGTTTTCATGTGTGCAGTCTCTAGACTCGCATGGCAGCAGTTAACGCTCAGGCCTCTCCTCAAATCCTCGAACTAATCTTTCGCCTTTTACTAAAGATTACCGTGGGGAGGGGCATTCCAATGAGCCTATAGGCCAATTTTTGAAAGGTCCTGTCCGTTTGGGCGGGGCCTAGCAAGGAAACCAAAATCAGAAAATGTCGTTGAGCCCAAACACGTCCTTCCGTCGCTGAAGGATATCGGTGTTCCATTCGCTTTGTCAAGAAGGACGATGGTATACACGTGTGTGCACCCCGAGTGATGTATCCGCACGACGGGCAGTTCCGTGGGCGGTTCTTACGCCGCCCCCCTGGCTTGCAAAGCGCATCCAGACGATGGACGGGGTGAGCATACGACCGCACCGGAAAAATAAACATGGCGGCAACACTCAAAGCGGCCGCCGTCCGCCTCGAACCTATGAACCTTTCTTTCACTGTGGAAGTTTCAACAGTGTGTTTCAAACTGATGCTTGTGTTTGCTTTAAATTTGTGTCCAGAAGCTTCGACATCAAAGTATTCGTGACGCTTGCGCACCGTTTCCGAAAGCTATATTCAGATTTTCAGCGTGTAGGGGTAGAGTGGCTGTATTGAAAGAACATGGCCTCGAAGATGTTGCGGCACAGAACACCTATATAAACTCAGATCTCGGTGGCCATAATCGCCGACTACGGGGGAGGGCTCTGGGGCCCGAGCCCCCTCCAGAATGTTTTGGGGGGGGGGGGGGGGGGGCGGTGCCCAAGCATCTCCCTGCCCCCACCTAAAGTGTTATTGCAAGAGTTTTTCCACCCACATCATTTGAGGTTTCTTACGACTTGCCTCGACTTTTTCACTTAAATTTTATTGTGGCAATAGCTTACTGCATCATTGGCGCGGATGTGCACAGCTTTTATTTCATAGTTTGCTTTATTTCTGCAAATCCTGATAAGAACAGAACAAGCGCATTAGAAGCACTAGCAACGGCTGCCTCATCCGTATTTTCTCACTTCAACATTGTTTTAAATTTCTACTGTAAACACCATGCACATACAGAATATAGTTTATTATTATACATTTAAAGAGAAGGAGGTAGCCAGTTAACAATTATTTCTAAAGGTATGGGTAGCTTATACCTAGAGAATGAATATGTTGCTGTATGTTCACCTCGCTTATCGTTATTATCGTTATTGCAGAACGGCACATTCTCAGTGGCACATACCTAGTTACCCAAGTTGGGAAAAAGACGTTCACTGAAGAGTGGCACCCACCTACCGGCAGCTACCAAGTGACCCAATCAGGTATCGAAGAGGTTCCCTGAAGACCAGCACAGACCGAGTGGCTCATGCCTAGTACTCCAAGTCAGCGTCAGAGTTTTATTGAACAGCTGTACTAGGGTGGCTAGAAGGGCTAGCCACCTAGCTGTACCCATCCAGCCCCCCATCTAGTGACCCACGCGGCGTGGAAGAGATTCGTTGATGAGCGGCACATATGTATACACATTGCCAATAATCAGTGACAAAAGTTGGTCCGAGGGCTGGTTTCGAGCCGTTCTGATCACAGCAGCCCGATGCGCTACCCATTCTACCATGGTCTACCTAGTGACCTAGGTAGGCGGGAAAACGATTAGATACAAACATTTATAGATACAATGATACAAACACAGATAGGGAAGCTCCGAAAAGTGTGTGAGGTACCCTAAGAATAATAACGCTGTAGTTTAAGATTCCTTATTTCGTGGGCACCCATGTGCTAACCCAGGGGACGCTATGACGTTTTGCTGCTTAGCACGATGTCGTGGGTTTGACTTCTCTGCCGCGGCGGTCGCATTTCGATATGGGCTGAATGCAAAAATACTCGTGTACTTAAAAATAGATGGACGTTAAAGTCTCGCAGGTGGTCAAAACTATTTCGTAGCCACCTCTCCTACCTCCTCCCCCCCCTCGGTACCCCTACTAGCGTGTGTTGCTTTATGACGTCAAATACTACCACTTGAAGACCCACGAACAAGCTACGGCCACACCTGTCTTAAGTGCAAGCAGCCTACTACAGGCGCTGCTAAACGCCTGATGCGGGGCTACGGACCCACGACACATGTTGAAGGAAATGCCTCCGCCAGAAAGAAGTGCGAAGTTCGACGCGTGGGTTTGACCGGTAGGCAGCCTAGAGGAGCGTCACGTGGCCCTGGAATCTCTCCTGGCTTTTGCCAAAGAATTTTGCCAGTGTAATTAGTACGTCGCTGAAGTTACCGCAATTAGGTGTATATTAGCTGTGCCTACAAATGCCTCACTGATAATTTGATAATTAGGATATTAAGTCTGTAGTTAGAATATTAAATACAATTGCCTAATAAATCCCATTGATAAAAAAGTTACTGGAAGTTACTCTACTGTACTGGAAACAATATGCACTAGGTTCTCTTGGAGTAATGCAATTGCTTTTTTTTATTAAGTACATGATAGTTAACTGGGACACCCTGTATGTATTTATAATCTCCACGTGCAAGCGACGATGTTTCCATTCCTAATATATGTTGTAAATTATGAGCACGTGCTGGTGGACGAGTTGGTTATGCATGATTACAACGAAGGCACCCAATAAAACAACGGACTTCGGAACGTGGACGTGGTTGTCTCGTGTGTCCTTCTTAAGTCCGTTGTTTTATTTCGCACCTTCGTTGTAACCAGTAAATTATGAGAAGAGTTTTTTTTTCAGCATTGCTTAATGGAAAGAGAAGTGGTACTTAGACATATAATTCACGTGCATTTCACACGCCGTTGATACGACTCTGCCGAAGAGGTCACTGAAGTCTAGTTTATTTTTTTCAGGGCAAAAAAAAAAAAAAGCACGCAAAGCATTTTGAAGCGAGGTGAACATACAGCAACATATTCATTCTCTAGGTATAAGCTACCCATACCTTTAGAAATAATTGTTAACTGGCTACCTCCTTCTCTTTAAAAGTATAATAATAAACTATATTCTGTATGTGCATGGTGTTTACAGTAGAAATTTAAAACAATGTTGAAGTGAGAAAATACGGATGAGGCAGCCGTTGCTAGTGCTTCTAATGCGCTTGTTCTGTTCTTATCAGGATTTGCAGAAATAAAGCAAACTATGAAATAAAAGCTGTGCACATCCGCGCCAATGATGCAGTAAGCTATTGCCACAATAAAATTTAAGTGAAAAAGTCGAGGCAAGTCGTAAGAAACCTCAAATGATGTGGGTGGAAAAACTCTTGCAATAACACTTTAGGTGGGGGCAGGGAGATGCTTGGGCACCGCCCCCCCCCCCCCCAAAACATTCTGGAGGGGGCTCGGGCCCCAGAGCCCTCCCCCGTAGTCGGCGATTATGGCCACCGAGATCTGAGTTTATATAGGTGTTCTGTGCCGCAACATCTTCGAGGCCATGTTCTTTCAATACAGCCACTCTACCCCTACACGCTGAAAATCTGAATATAGCTTTCGGAAACGGTGCGCAAGCGTCACGAATACTTTGATGTCGAAGCTTCTGGACACAAATTTAAAGCAAACACAAGCATCAGTTTGAAACACACTGTTGAAACTTCCACAGTGAAAGAAAGGTTCATAGGTTCGAGGCGGACGGCGGCCGCTTTGAGTGTTGCCGCCATGTTTATTTTTCCGGTGCGGTCGTATGCTCACCCCGTCCATCGTCTGGATGCGCTTTGCAAGCCAGGGGGGCGGCGTAAGAACCGCCCACGGAACTGCCCGTCGTGCGGATACATCACTCGGGGTGCACACACGTGTATACCATCGTCCTTCTTGACAAACCGAATGGAACACCGATATCCTTCAGCGACGGAAGGACGTGTTTGGGCTCAACGACATATTCTGATTTTGGTTTCCTTGCTAGGCCCCGCCCAAACGGACAGGACCTTTCAAAAATTGGCCTATAGGCTCATTGGAATGCCCCTCCCCACGGTAATCTTTAGTAAAAGGCGAAAGATTAGTTCGAGGATTTGAGGAGAGGCCTGAGCGTTAACTGCTGCCATGCGAGTCTAGAGACTGCACACATGAAAACCGTGCCTCTAAAGCCGGTGAACTGCACGATTTGAATCAATATTTCTTGACGCTCAAATAATATAAACCTTAAGTCTCTCTGTAGTCTCATGTGAAAGCACTATCAGACACTTTCTTTTAATTAGCAACACAGTTATGCTGTAGCAAAATGTCAAAGATTTGACTTTGTGATAGAAATAATGCACTAGCAACTTTTCAAGACGCGAGGCATTTTGACATCGTTGTGTGCCAAGAGATGGCGCAAGCTTTCAATGTCGTACAAAAACATTTGCGTACCTTTTTGTAGCGTATCAGTGAATTCTAACGTTTCATTACGTTCTATTTATTTGTGAAAATGCTTAGTAGAAGAGTTTTTTTCACGCAGCTATCTAGTTTACTTTTTGTTCTTTGGAGCGTTTATGTGGTCACGTGTAGTGCGCGCAGCGTGTTTTGGAAGTTGTGGCATGGTTGTGGCTTGTACTTGTGTTTTCTGTATCGCGGGATACACGACAAACAGCATATTGCACAATTTATTGCTGTAATAGACTTCGTTAGCGCATACATGCTCTATTGATAGATGGAGGCGCACGTTCATTGGCAGAAATTGCGGCGCGTAGCACGATCAAAAGTGAGCGGCCGTGTTTTTACTTGCCGCTCGGCCTGGGAGTCGAAAGCGCGAACCTGTGGCAATGAGTGTCGCGCTGCAATTGAGACAGACTTCGTTGATTACGCGGCGCCCCTTTGTAGATGCCAACTGTGTCATCAGAGTTTTCAAGGTCTTGCATTGCTCTGCCCGAAATGTTCATTCTTTACCTTGTGCAGCAGAGCACAGCGGCGATTTTGGCAGATGCATGAGCGGCACGGGCTCTTCCGATTCACGCAAATAAACATATCTGCTGAAAATACCTCAGTTGTGAGCATACGTAAGTAACTACGCGCCACAGTACTACCGCAACACGCAAACATAGAAGTGCAGGTTTAGGGTGGTGCAGATCCGTTCGATTCGCCTGCGCCACTGTCAACCCAGTCCACGGCGATTCAAGAGCAGTTCAGAGGTTGTGCAGCTCGATTTCTGCGATGCATGCACAGCGCGACACTCGAAACGAATGCCGAGGTGGAGACGCAGTGCAAGCGTTATCAGTTGTCCGACTAATCTGCATGGAGTGTTTGAGAGGATCCTGAGCTGCTGGTATGATCAGCTTCCGAGGCGAAAGTGCTACCTGCGCTTACGTAGACACACCAGACGCGCGTCAGCGGGCTACAACGGCGCTTGCGCCCGCGTGCCGTGTCGTCTGCAGCGCTGCTGTTTCGCACCTGTCCGTATGCATCTAGTCGGCACCGACAGTAGAGAGGGCGCAGCAAAATCGTGAATCACCCCTGCACCTTGTGAAACGAACGGCGTGGTTCAAAGGACACCATTACTGCGCCGCTGAAACGAATGGCAGGGTGCTGCACCTCTTGAACTGATTCAGGTAGTGCAGGCAAATCGAACCCCAGGAAGCACGCAGCTAGCTAGTAGACGTCTACCTTCCAGCTTGATCTAGCTCAGGCCACAGGTAGTAGCCATCTTCTGTAAGCTGTACTCTAGACCTATACCTCTACAAGCTAGCTGGTAGCTCAGCTAATACTCCCTCCACTTACGGCTACTAGACACCTTGGGAAGCACTGCTTTAGGTATGGTGTAGACATTCACTGTCCATGTTTGCTTCAGCTTGATAGGTGCTATAGTTAACTCTACTCATCACGTTTATGATCCTTGAAATTTGAATTCTTATTTTAGATAGCACTACAAAAGCACAATTAAGAAAGGCAACCTCAGTAAAATTTTCACTTAGACTGTGGTCAGTGTCTTTTTTGTGCCAAGTTAGTTCCCTACCAGATGAGCTGCTGTCAAGCCCTTGATTTCATGCCGCTGTAATATAGCAGAAACATCAAATTGATAATCACTTAAAGAAGTAATAAATACAGTGCAAAAAATACTTTTTGTCAATACGTAGCACCAATACTGAAATAGTTATCCAAATGTTCGCAAAGAAACGTATTTGTGCTCTACACATTTTTCTCCCACACCTTCCTTTTAAACTGAAAGACAACAGCTTTTGCCTAAGCTTATGCAAGTATCGTCATTTCTAGTGACCAAATGGTGTCAGCACTAACCAACCGTAATGTGTACCAAAGTTGGTAATGAAACAATATTGGAGGTTTTCAAACAAAGTATGACGTCTGCCGCTACGTGTGTGTTGCAGAAAAAGTGACTTTTCATTATTCCCCTTTATTTTTAACAATTTAAAGATAAAGCTTAACCAAGTGTCGCAGTTCAGCCTAAGTGCATACTGAGCTCTCTGATAAGAGAGCAAATGGGGATAGCCGATATTCTAACCGACATTAAGAGAAAAAAATGGAGCTGGGCAGGTCATGTGATGCGTAGGTTAGATTACCGGTGGACCATTAGGGTTACAGAATGGGTGCCAAGAGAAGGGAAGAGTGCAGTCGAGGACGGCAGAAGACTAGGTGGGGCTATGAAATTAGGCATTACGCAGGCGCTAGTTGGAATCGGTTGGTGCAGGACAGGGGTAATTGGGGATCACAGAGAGACACCTTCTACCTCCAGTGAACATAAAATAGGCTGATGATGACACACTGAGTGCACATAATGCATTGCAGTCCACTGATTTTGTTCAGCCATTCTCAAAGTTCGAGCACCGTGCCTGCAAATTCTTCCACATTTTCAGTTGCAAAAGACCATTGTTTTGTGAGGCTAGTGGATCAGTATTAGTTATTTATTTATAAATAAATGCCCCCCTTGCTTTATGCCGTGCCATAGGGCATAAAGCAAGGGGGGCATTTCAAACGGTAAAGACATAAAAAGTACAAATTTCCAACAGGAACAGTGCTAATAAGAAGATTGCCGTATTATGCAATATTCGTATTATACAACATTCAATAGCATACTATACCATGCATGCCGTCTGTAGCAGTGCACTTAACAAGCATGTCCGTCTGAAATAGTGCCACAAATGCACGATTTTATTTCCCTTGTTCCACGGGCCGTGAATAGGTTGAACTGCATGCGCATCGTATGTGCCAGTAGGCTTACTGGTATGAAACTGCATGGATCTATATGCAAAAAACACATATGCCATTTCCACCACCGATTATGCCCAATAAATACCACTATCACCACAGGTAAACTGCACTCTAAACGGTTGCGTGCACTACTAATGACAGCAGAACTGATTGAAAGTGTGTGGAGAGTGCATTTTAACGAAAATAAAACATTATGCAGCTGGGCTGTTTGCTGTCTCTATGCAGACACAACGTTGCATAATGGCTCATAGATGCTTAAGTGAGCAGTAAAACATGCAATTTATTTCATAAACACAAATGTGATTCAGTATTGTTGCTATGAATATGAGTAATACAGTGGGTCCTTAGTAAATGCAACTTTTTTGCACGGAATTTGAAAATTTTAATTATCACTTGATGCAGTAAAAGATAAGGTTGTCTCCATTAAAATGGTAATTCAGATGTTTGTAAAACTGGTTCAGCGCCCAATTAGCTGTTTTCGTGAGCATCACTAAATACAGTATACTTTCTTTCAAATAATGCAAACAGTGCAGAGAAAGAACATTCTAAGACAAACGGAATTGTAAGCTTAAAAGGCAGTCAAGGCACATTCACAATTCTCACTTGAATATATTTTTCCAGTGATCAATGATCTAAAAGACTTGTTTTGCCAAAAATCATGGCTGCAGAAACTATACCATTGTCACACCACATACACACAAAAATGATTTGTTGTACTTTCAAAAGTTACCAATTGTAAGTACAACTGAACTGTGACTCGCCTACCACAAAGAGCTCACTGTGGGCCCTGGAGCCATGTTTTAATTAGCAGGCCCACTATTTCTGCCAACTGGAAAGGCTTTTCACCTTGGAATACTTTGTTGCAAACTTCTACGAACAACCGAGACTTCCATGCAAAAAGTCAGTCGATGAGATCGCAGCAATGGAACTTCCTTCTTTGTGCCACCTCAGGGAGAGATGCAGCTGCTTACACAGGGATTACGCAGCTCCTTACACCGCTTGGTTCTCCACGCAGCGCGTAATTTTCAAGACGCCATCTTATTTCACCCTTCGCTTTTATCGACAGCCATTTGTCAAAGAAAACATTTATTTGATCAATTAGTGGCGGAAGCTCAGCCATAGCTTTGCAGTACAAAGTCCAGAAAGGGCATAGCGTGCACCGATCAATGTGTGATTGGCGTGTGCAAATAATATTGCTAATGAAAGTTATAGCAGGTCGGAAATGCAGGACCAATACAAGAGATGGTACTCGGCACCACTGCAGTTGCGTAAAACTGGTTCCGAGCGCTCTGGGCATAAACAGCTGTGCGTCTTGTAAATAAAGTCCTTGCGCCGACTCGGTACCACGAAACTTGGTCTTTTCGGGAGCAGCTTTGAGCAGGCGAATGCGGCTCCTAGCCTATCTTTCTTTTCATCCCTTAACCCCCACCGCTGTGTCTATAGGTATAGCAGAACTGCCTACCTTTCCTTCCTCTCCTACTCCGCACGGTACGGTTTCGCACGCGGTTTAAGGTGCCACCTATCGTACCAACAACCGTCGAAGCATTTCCGAACTTATTTCATTAAAATTTCAAGAGTCTTCAATCTCGTCCCACAATGTATCGGACGTCGCGTCGTATGCCATGCCTCTCATCCATTAGAGCAGAACCGGCTCCTGCCGATACAGCTGTCTGGAGAGCCACATTCTTCTACTGCTACAACTGTACTATTACTGATTATAACAGAACGTCATTTAAGCACGTGCTGCATACCTACAAGTGCGTCACTGAAGTGGTGCCATTGCGCACGCGCAGAAGAGTGGGATACACGGTGGTGTGCTTGCGCGTTGCTGTCGAGCCTTTTCCGCGAATGGTACAGCAGTGCAAAGTTCCCGATCTGCGATAACTCTGTATACTGTTTCAAAAGTGCCTCACTCGCCAAGCGTGCAGGACCGGCCACCATCGAGATGGGATTCTCGGTGGCCCCCAAGTGGAGCGCACCACCAGCGGCTTCTTAGGTAATGTCGTATATCTGACTGGCCCCGAGGAGGCAACAAAGTTATTCGGGGGTGAATTCGCCATCTGGTCTGGTGGTGATGAGGCCCCATGGTCTGTGATGTGTCTCGAAGATGCTTCTCTGCTAAATGCCCTCTAAGTCGGCCTATGGCCTCCGCAGGGCGGTGACTGCCTTCCAGACGCAGTAGGCCGCCACACAAGAGACGCCGGACGCGGCGAGGGCTCCCGTGGCGGCGACGAGCAGCACGTGAGGAGGGTGCCGCTCCAGGAAGGACAACTCAAACGGCCGCGCTTCCACATCCTGCAACATTCCAAGAACCATGCCGTTAGGTACCAGTGAGCGGCATCGCCAAGTAAGCTGACGTTTGAGGCTGCCAACAGTGGTTCTAAGCAGTCAAAGCAGCCTATTGCCAGCTAGAAATTGCCACCTGTAATTGTGGTTATAAACCGTAATGAACGTATTGCTTGCACTGGCTTGTACATTTTGCAGACACAGGTGTGGTGTGGTCAAGTAGATGGCCACACGTTTACATTTTATTGCGAAGTGGAATCACGTTCGGGTATTTTACTCGTGCACCGTGGCTCCTGTTTCGTTGGCTCTCTGGAATCTGTTTTAACAGGAACAACATGACAGTAACCACCGCGTGTAGCGAAGGAGGGATGGCTACGCTTTGAAAAAGTGAGTGAGTGATTTATCTGGATGATGAAATTAGAAATGTTGCCAACAATCGTGTCGCCAGCATCTCCACAAACAATAAATTGTATGATGAGAGGATAGCATGAGGTGACATGAAAACGTTCGCGCAATAAATCAATTTCACAAACGCGCTTAGACAGATATAGAAAAATAAACACCATCAAAACGGCACATTCTGCAGCTCCTTTACATAAATACGAGTGCGTCAGTGAATTCAATCTAATTAATGTAAACTAAATAAAAAAACACAAGGAAGGGCCATGTGTTAATACATGGTTAAAATATCCCTTTAATTAACGAAGGTTATTAAATATTTTAGAACGCATCACTGCAATGACTTGTTATACTTCAAGGCCCAGACAACTTATCTGCGCTGTCGGGAAGGACGATCACCAAGGCAAACTTCCGACTGACCTTGTGGGGACGCTTGCATATCTCGGTCGGTGTAGTTGCAGAATAGTATGAGAGATGGCGCGAGTCTCGCGCTGACAACGCCGCCAAACGGCAGGGTTACTCGGGCGCAAAAGGGAGTGGCCTCTTGCTCTTTTGCTTGGGGTCCGCGGAGCGCGCGCACTTGTCGCGGTCCTGTCTGCACGGATCTGCTCTGCCGTCTCGGGAGAGGCTTCGGAGCGGGGCACCGGGATGTACGAACATAATCTTTCGAACGCACCCCCATTCGCGTGAACGTACATGCGAACGATTAGGCGTTGGTGTCTGTCATGGGACGAACATATTCGCTAGATGTCCTATCGCGGTGAGTTGGACTTCCTCGATTTATCGCGCGCCCAGCGGCATGTTATATTGGTGTAGTAATTCGGCTGGCTAGATT
The DNA here is from genome assembly GCF_023375885.2 of Dermacentor andersoni. Taxonomy (NCBI): domain Eukaryota; kingdom Metazoa; phylum Arthropoda; class Arachnida; order Ixodida; family Ixodidae; genus Dermacentor; species Dermacentor andersoni. The sequence continues at coordinate 104,753,524 of NC_092815.1, forward strand.
GCTGTATAAAAGGCGCAATAAGTGCCCTCTCGACTGCTTGGCACCACTGTGCTGTCGTTCCTTTGTCCAAAGAGCACGAATGAGACACACAACCTCAAAGCGTATCTTTGCTGTTCAAGACATAGGACATCATATGAGAACGTGTATACGTTCTTCCACGAGTGGATCCGCACGTGTAACGAGGCATAAATAAACGACATATATGTATGATAAAAAAAAAATAACTGCCTCTATACTTCCTTGCAACCTGACACGATGGATCAGGCAGTCTGTGTCATGGCCAGCACCAGCAGAGATCGGAAACTGCAGCTGGGGAACAACTTTATACACAACACTTCATATAATTGGCATCACATCGAGAAACGTATAGGCTTACATTATTGTTTTGTTATAATTTTAAAATCAACCCTCGTGAATAGAGTTAGTATGACAGGAGCACAATTCATCTCTAACCAGTTTGTCGACTTCAGCGTCTGTTGCGATAACAACATGCCCAGGGGGAATCCTTTGCAGCTGCCTTTGATGCCCTGACGAAACAGCGGCAAGCTGCCTTTCCCACATTGTGAAGTTGCCCCAAATGTGGCGGTAAAGCAACATTGCTAAAATTACAAGTACTGAGCAGCCGGAGAACAGCTATTGGTTTCATACATTATGTATGATGGAAAGAAATGCCCGAAAGCAAGAACAGCGTACTAGCCATGCGTTAATCAGAATTTTTATATGGATGCGTGAGCCGACATTTTGGGCAATGTTTACATTGCAGGAAAACCAGCCTGGAACTTTGTCAAAGGGTCCGTTACACAGGGAAAAAGTGAAGCAGGAAGTGGGTAGGGGAAGAGAGAGGGGTTGTTCGCGACTTTACTAAGAATGAACGACTGATGACACGAGTCAGTCATGATTTACCATTATTCGTTCGTCCAGTTGACGCAAGTACAGGACTACTTCGAACAGCTGCCGTAATGTTTATGAACACGACGCTAACGGGCAGAGCCAATTAAAGATCGTCTCGACTAGATCAGCCCGGCTCGCCAGCATCTATGGCTACGCTTACATCAACCCGACAAAGGCTGGTCGAGTCGTCTTGTCGGGGCGAAAACCGGCCTCCGGGTTCATGTAAACGCTAGCGGGTCCGTCTGAGCGAGCGTAGAGGAGAGCTCGACCAACCCGCCCGCGAGAGCCGGGTTGACTTGCCCAAGCCGTTCGGCAAGATTAATATGGTTCACTATAGTACTAATATAAGATATATTATACCTGTACCATATACATACATATACATTAGTATATATTTGTATACTAATGTAATAATGTAGTGTAGTGATGTAGTACACTTTAGGCGAAATGCATATAAAGGCGGTCGGGTCAGGCTGGGTCAGCTAGACTTCCGAGTTTTGAATCGATCCACCCGCGTCAAGTTCACGTAGAAACGAAGGAATATTTACGTGATCCCGCAGAGTATATTTTGACCCGATACCCTGTCACGACCGTGTTAAGCCCCTTGATATAGTTTAAGAACCGCGTACCTCTACTGTCGTTTCATAACTGCTATAACGTACGTACATACCTTGAATTCTGGTTCTTCCACCCAGATCTGGTCTTTCCGTATCATTTTCATGGCATAAAGGACCTGGTTTGTGAAGACAAAAAAAAGAAAGAAAGAAAAAGAAAAAAAAAGCAGATGATGTAACGGTAGCGTAAAACGGCCGAAATATGCCTCGAACGGGAAACTGTATTTTGATGTGTAGTTTATTTTATTTATTCATTTGGTGATACTGTCGACCCAGCAATCCTAAATATAAAGTGTTATTTTCTTCCCAACGTGAGCCAGCCAACAGGAAGGCCGTGCATATGCTTTATCTATTTTCCTTAAAGAAACGGCTTAAACATATCAAGACACGACACAGGAAAGGCAAAAAACACATGGCACTATGTCATGTCCTCTTCCGCCATCCTTCACACAATCTCTATTAGTTCACCAAGTCTCTATTGTGACTTCTGAACGCAGGAGACCAACTCCTCCGCCCCTGGCGCGTGGATGCAAGGGCTTTATGGCGGATAAGGCAAGTATCATTGTTTTACATTTTGTGAGGCTCGTAAAACGTTTCAGAGATTATCAAACTACTCTGCACAGCATCTTCTTACACTGCTGAAGCATACAAGTTTGCGCACCTGAAGCCTGCACCTTTCTTCATCTCAGGCAATACATCCCTCACGAGAGCTTTCAAGTGACCGTCGTAAGCCAGCCGGGAACTGATGACTTTTTGTCAATTTGAAATGTAATTATCGGAAGATCATCCTCGCAGAGATTTCGTGTGACTAGCGCCAGACGTCTACAATTAGAGAGCATTGCTAACAGCTTTCCGAGCGCGCTGCCTTGGCACATTGCTAGGAACGCTGTCGCCCGCTGGCGCCGATTCTTCTGGGGGGTCATTATCGTGCGATCGCTTTCCGGGATTGTTTCACTTTCGCGAGATTTCGCGTGACTCGGAACCGGACACCCTTTTTGCGGAGTAGCTTGCTCTAGAGAAACGAGATGGAGCTTACCGCTGCGGGCCTCACGTTGCCTCAAGCGAAACCAAAGGAATGCGAAACCATTGCCGCTTCTGCCCTGCTACTGTCCGATCAGCTGTCGGAAATGAAACTGGGTGATCGCTAACACACTGTGCTACGTTCATGCCGCAAAACGTGGAACGGTAGAGGAAAGACATCTGCAGTAGTTAATTGGCTGGAAAAATAGGGAATATTATACGGAATCGAATGAACCTGTGTGATCAAGTTCATGGACCACTGCTATACACAAGGACTGCCTATGGTGCCGGCCCGTCACAATGCTTGGCTACTCTCGAGGATACAAAAAAAAAAAAAGAAAAAATCACTCGTCTGCCATTGTTGCATCGCTAAGCTCCGAATAAAGGACTTTAACCCCGGAACTTCGGCAAATGTGAGTACCGCTCGTTACACAGTGATAAAGGAGTAGCGCAGCTTTCCGGCATAGTAAGTTCCTCACACGTTATCTACACACATGCACAGACACCAAAACTCATACTCAAACTTACGCCTACTCTATCGCCCACGTATCAAGAATAAGTAAATGGGCACATTCTTGAATCAATGCGCCGAAGCATGGCGGACGGACTACACGGACAGCACACGAATGTTGGAAGCTGAACGTTTCGCGAACGGTCCACAGAGTAAGCTAGTGACTAGCGATAATACGTTTTTGCTACGAGTTATTAAAGAGTACTCACCATATAAGTTCCACGCATTGTGCGTGGCAAGCGCAAATCTACCGCAATTGAGCACACCTGCGAGCGATTGGACGCCCAGTTACCGTCTACGATAAACGCCGAAACAGGTTTGCCGAGCCGCAGCGGAGTCATGTAAACACGAATGCGACTCGGAGGCCAGCTGAGGACGCTTCACCACGTGATCAAACGTGACGGCGCTTACGGAATCGCAGTGAAAAGGGTCTATACGGCCAACAGCGTCTCTGGCGCTGTGCCAAGCTCATATTCTTCGCACATTGTGAAGAGCGCTATTCGCCGCATATTGCTTATGTTTCGACTCATCCAGTGCCGATCGAGTCACGTAAAAGTTAAACTATCTCCAAAAATGATCACCCCAAAATACCGGCAACGGTGCTAGTCATGCGGAATCTGGCAAAAGTGAAAGTATCCCCGAAAGTGATCGTCCGAGCATACCGCCCCTCCTCTATTGAAGATGCAGTGCCTATAATGGGACTTTTTTTTTTGTACTATTTAGGTTCGTGTTTCATTTTCTACATCTAGGAGCAAAAAACTATTGCCATTTGCGATTCCATATTCGACGCCCGCAATTTTTCGAATATTTGATCTGAATAAGAAATTCGGCAGCCAACACGCTCAACGCTCCTACGATATTCTCGCATCCGGTGCGAACGTTGCGTGGGGCCTGCAAAGCCAGCACATTACGCACCTCCCGGGCAGCCCTCTCTCCAGCCTGCACAGCGCCGTTCATGTAGCCAGGCCACGCGGTCGCCGTCTCCGTGCCCGCGAAGTACACCCGGCCGAACGGCTCCCGAAGGGTCCTGCGCGGAGACGTGATCGCTCAGCTGCACCGATTCGTGGCTTAGTTTGTCCACCTTCAAGTCATTGGCCCTCATTCCGTAGCCACGGGGTGCAGGGAGTGATTGCCGAAGGATATGGATAGAGGCAGGCGTGAATAACGTTTATAGATACGTTGGGGGTGACTGTATATATACCTGAATGAAACATTGGTGAGTGTATGTTGAGTGTCGGTCGCTTGTTAGTCGAGAAAGAGTACATGTCAATGAAGTATGGACAGTATGTTATAGTAGATAGATATGTGCAATGTATACATGTTACATGTGCAGAGTATTAGAGTTATATGCTTGGCATCCCAGTTATCATGCACCGTGGATTACTCTACGCGAATAAGAATAAGTGCATGTTGTATTATTATTGAGAAACTGCCAGGGGTTTTTTTAGTCTCTGATATTCAATTATTTAATTAAGAGAAAATATATAAGTTTTTAATTGTTGTTCTAATTGTCAAGATGTCAATTAAGTGGTTGTATAGAACCGCAAGGCACACTAAAATTAGGCGTTCCCGGCGGAGGCGTATACAGTTTTCATTTTCCCTGCGAGGGCAAGGGCCCGAACTTTTGACGAGTCTTAGGATTCTATACAACCGTCTAATTGACACCTTGACAGTTATAACAACAATTAAACACTCAGGTAATTACTTTCGAATAAATAATTGGATGTCAGGGACTAAAAATTCCTGGTGACTTCAAAACAAGACTCTCAACAACACAAGCTTCGTCTTATTCATGTAGAATTATCCATATTTTTTCTTCAATTTCTTTTTTTTAAACCTCGGTGCATGATAGCTGGAACACTGGTAAATGATAGCGCGACAGACGAAACAGAAACAAAAACCACGGGACGAGCGCTCGTCCTGTGGTTTTGTGTGTTTCGTCTGTCGCACTGTCATGTACCAACAGAACCACAGCAACTAGCCCAGCTTTCCACCTTCAGTAACCTGGAACACCCTGCATAGGAGTGTAAACAGAAAGTTTAAACACTGTCGCTTCATGACACAAGGTGTAGCCGGCGCTAGGGTGCTTTGATGTCCTCCTCGCCCGCCATCGAGTGGCGGGCGGTGCAGCATTTGTGCTGTATCTCGTTTTTGACGTGTCAATAATTAAAAAAATAAGGAAACAAAGGGAGCAGCAGAAAATCTCTAAGAACAGACACACTGAGAAAAAAGTAATAAAAGATTCACCGACGATTAGGATATACTCCCAAATGCGAATATTTGAGCGCAGCTCTATATGGGTTTCATTTCGCGATATATTGAGGCATTGCCCCGATCAACGCACCGACTGGCGAAGCCGCGACGCGCGGCGCTATGTATAGACCGGCCACAAAATTACCGCTTCCCGGCAACTGCAGTTTATGTAGCCCTAATCTTCTCCGGGAAACGCTTGCGGTGAAAGCTATGCGCGAAGGTGAGCTTTTTGGTTCTTTTTTTTTTCCTTCCCCCGCAGGCCGGTGCTGCCATTGCCGCGGATGCGCGGACGTGAGCGTCATCTGGTGATACTTCAAGGTGACTTCGTCCGATTTCCTTCTCGTGCTTTTGCTACACCCTCTTCCTTCGCTTTCCTGCTCGCGCTCTCTTTGCTATCGCCGTCTTTCATCCTCCGCTGCGCTCCGCGTTCGCTCTTTCATCGTTCGCTCTTCCATCGTTCGCCTCCCTAGGCGTTAGCCTAGGGAGGACGAGGCGTGCCGACTCCAAATGCAGGAACGGGCGCCTATAGAGCCGCGCTGTAAAGCTAAATAGAAGCATTCTTACTTTCCATATTTACTCATGACCCCTGTCGGGAACGTGGACACGTAACAGCCGCCCGAGTACTGCTCCTCGAGCCAGTTCTTCTCTTCGAAGTGCACAGGCTGCAGGGAAATGCGAAAGGGAGAGAGCGAGAAAAGAAGGGAGAAAAGAAGGAAGAAATGACGTCATCAATTTCGCTCTCTGCAAAAATTTCGCCATGCCATCCTTAACAAAAATTGTTCTCAGTCTCGTATGCAAACCCTCACACTTTTCTCTACACAGAGACACTTAGGACTCCAGCTATAGTTCTCAATTGCTTGTAACGGGCAGCCACATTGCGGGATAAACACCCACGGTGAGAAAATGAAGTGTTCAACGACCAGATGAATACGCCTACTGTATATAGTGTATTCTGGAAGAACACTAAATCTAGTGGTATTAAGTAGTGAAACTATATGAACGGGATACACATAAGCACGTTGTGCGATCTAGTACATTATTTGATGCAGCTAATTAACAAGACCGTCACCGCTGTGCACTCCGTGAATGAACAAGAAGCAATGAGATCGTCATATATAGGTTAACGCCTAACAGTATTTCTTCTTGTCCTGTAAACCTTAAAGCGATATTCTAAAATATTTCGCAGAGTAAATTTTGTGATATCGTTTCCCGTAGCTTGTGCAATAGGTTCACGCATCATTGTACTTAATTAATGTACTTGTCACTAAGTGATGCGGTATCTTGCCATCACTACGTGCCACGAATGAGGGCGCAAAATGGTAGTATTCTTGCGCTTTATATTATATTACGCTGATGCATACCTAAATTATTTTAAGCTAGAATATTGAGGCTGCTCCAGACAAGATGATAACAGGTATACAAGATTAGAATTTCCAGTTTTGCGAGTGTCGTTGTAGATAGGCTGTGTTGCGCGGGCTGTGTCCGTGCTCGCGGATTAGGGTGATTTGAATCACAATGTAGTAAGAGCTTCGCCGTGTGTAATGTAACTGCGACATACACACTGCATTTTATTTGCGGCATGACAGGGCTATATACGAAGTCGCGAAGAAACGCAAGCCTACGCTATACGTCTTTTCGCTGTAGACTCACAGAGATAGCACGAAGCTCCGACCCACTATGCACCCATCATCGTGCTGAAACCGAATACCACTCACCCGGGAAAAAAAAAATATGATTTCGCAATGTGTTAACGAACGCAACTTACGTTGTAGGCCGCTTCGTGTTCGAAGGCTCTCGCCAAATCTGCAGCTATGACTTTGGGCCTGACGTGCTTCGGTAATGCCTGTAGTCTCAAGGCCTTGTCACCAATGGCGAATCTGCCAGCATGGACAAAAAATTAACGAATAAATAGCGAAAAGAAAGCAATAACATGATGGTGTATACATAGTGTACCTAATGTGCCAAAGATAGTACACGTGCTCTTCGTTTTCGGCATACACAGCTGACGTATTGTCACAGTGATTTGCGCTACGCTCCTTGCAGTCAGTTGGAGATTGCTGGAGACGTTTCCTCCAAAATTTTGGCTGAGACCTTTGCGTCTTTTCTCGCTTTTTTCTCGCTTTTTTCTCGCTTTTTATTTTTTGCATGATTAAACATATGACGCGCAAAAGGTTTCAGACGAGGGGATGTGAACCAGTGCAAACACTAACTTGCTACCGAAAGAAAAGTTTTATGTGACTACAGATCCCAGTGGCACGTATGACACACAATAGGAATCAGACAAGAGGCTTCACGAACCATTGAAAACACCAAGTATAACTTGTCACCGCATTAAAAAAAAAAAAAAAGAATTGGCTTTACACCGTAAGAGCCGCCAGCGACAATCCAGGCCTGCAGTCGTCCGTGCTGTTGGTGAAAGCCAGTTCGTCGTCGCAGCAGGACACCGTTCCACCGTAACCTGTCGAATTCAGCGCAGACAGTACAAGTATTTTATGCGGCCTCGTTCAAGAGATAGGCTCTTAGTTACGCTCTACGTACATCCCCGTGTCACTATAGGTGTCGTGTAGCTTGTGCAGCCACTCGCACGAAGCTCGGCATGTAGTATTAAGAGGAAGCTTTAGCTCGGGTGCTCCTATCTAAATACATGTAAAAGGAGAATTCCTTTTTCCCGGCAATCACTGGACCAAATTTCGCGAGGTAAGTTGCATTTAAAAGAAAAACTTAACATCTAGTGACTGTTGGTTTCGAATTTCTGAGTAGGGTCGCCAATGCTTTATTAAAAATTAGCAAAAATCAAAAATTTTCAAAAACGAAACTCAAGTTTACAAGTCTAACTCAACAACGAAAAATGATAATACAATTCTGTGAATTGCATCTGATAGTACATCTAAAAGAGACAAGATTGATATGTTACACATGAATATAAAAAAATTAATAATATGGCAATACAGCTTTTGCAGATCCGTTGTACAAGACGTAACAAATTCACGTAAGATGTAAAATGACATAACTAATTTTTCCGATTTGAATGATCTAATGGATGCCGTTTACAGAACCGCGATATCTGTTCTTGATGCAGAGCTATGAATTTGTAAACTTCGTGCTTCTATTTTTTTTCGCACAGTCGTATATTTGAATATCTTAAACAAAATTCAAGTCCTAAATCGAAATTCCGCTTCCAACAGTCACTAGAATTTATCTTTCTCTCTTAAATGCAACAAATTTCATTAAAATTGGTCCAGGAGTTATCTCAGAAAAAACGTTTTTGCATTTTACATGTATTTGAATAGGCCGCGTCGGAGTTGGGCCCGAGCTAAAGCTTCCTCTTAAGCCATAATGTTTCTCACTATATTACGTAGAGGGAAATCTGGCGCTGCTGTGCTGTGGTATGCATGGGAATACCGGTATATTGTGACTTCGGATTGGCATCGTTCTCGGAGAGCCAAGCAAGCACCGTTCCGTCTGCCACAATGATTAATTTTCAACTAAAACAGCCCGTAAAAAGCTGTTTTAGTTTTATTATTAGACAAAAACATGTTTTGTTTAACTATGAGAACTTCTTATTGCATGTACTGTTATATGATACGTAAAAAGTATCAGCAGACCGCTAAAGTTGGAGGGCAGACGACAAGATTCGCACTCGCTTTGAAACAGTATTCTGTCTGTTCTTGCTTTTCTTCGGTTGGTCATGCATTGTAGGTGAGTAAAGATGTAATATGCGTGAATGGAAACATTTTATGAAGATTTTACTTTAAGAACGCGTTATTTGTGTAGCCATATTCACGTTTTAGATGAATCCTCTTACATCAGCCAACACAAGCCTCGCAGACACATATACCGTCATTCCCATGGCGGACGGCATGGCACCCCTTAAAAAACTCCCATAGACGGTGGCGTCAGATTTCCCTCTAGGTAATATAGTGAGAAACTCTATGTATTAAGGTATAGTGATGCTGTCTCGTCTGCTCACTCGTCCCTGTCTTTCAGGCTGTTCACAGTATGATGCGAACTATACACATAAAGCGCCCGAGTAACACGAAACCTTTTGTAGAGACAAGGAGAAGACGGTGTCACATTGTATTTAAATTCATGAAGTGCTTCAAAGAATGCGGCCCTGCTAAAGTTAGTCCTGTTTTTCATTTCATTTTGCATTAAACCTCCGTGAAGCCAGCTGGTTGTCGAGCGACCCATTGAATGAGTAAAGGCATTTCCGGCTGATGTGATGTACCGTAAGATTAATTTGAGAGCTGCTGGTTATTAAGTTACCCCGTCTCCGAAATGCTGCCGAGTGCGCAACATGTCTGCCATTCGTGCATTCAATAGTAATGACACGTTGCTTTGAAATAAAACGTAGCTAGTGTTCTAAAAAGGCGTAGTGGCGTGTGTCGACGTGCACATACCTATTTGCCTCCAGAAGGGCTTGGTATAGTAGATGTTCATTTTGTACGCCGAGCCGACCGGCGTACGTTGTATGAGCTGGTTGCGCAGTGACGGCAGTGGCGGTTCGTAGTGCACTTTCAGCTGAATGGGCAACGGGATGGCCATGATCACGTGGTCAGCCTGCGGTATGCAGAGAATCTAGATTGTCGGCGGGCACAGCGGTAGACAGCGAGTCGCCACATCATTGCGCGAGTAATACGTCCTAAAAATAAAAAATAACTGCTCCGAATCGTGCATATGTAAAATTTTGTTACTTGTTGAAATATGGAGAGGATTTTCTTTGAAGGCATACAGGGGGGGGGGGGGCGCAGAGGTCAAACTGAACATCTTTCATTGGATTGATTGTTTCGTGCTGAAATGTGAGCAGGGTTGAAGGCGCATGATAACGACTATGGCTTAGACATTTAAAACAGTGCTAGGAGACAGGGTAAGAAAGTGAGCCAGACAAGTGACACAGTTAGATGCTCGTTTCCTGGCTCCGCTTTACGTTTCGAAATCCCGCACCAACTAGCCCAACGGTAAACTCTCCTGACATGTATGGCCTTACGATGTACCGACGGCTCCAAGCTAACTTACAATCAGTATAAGTAAGAGGGTGTTCTCAATACGGTGATAATGCCGTCTTTCGCCGATTGCTGCTCTACTTGCCTGGAACTCCCTGCCATCGATGACGCCTACGACGACCCCATTCTCGTCCTGCTGAAGGTCGCATACTTGGGCGTCGAAAACGACTTTACCTGTAAGCAATCGGCGAGACAAAAAGCGGTAGCTGTTATTTCCCCGCTACAGGGGACGCCTCAATAACGCTTTGTTGACCACAGTTAGTTAGCACGTGAGATCAAACTACAGTTATCGTGATTCAGTTAGACTTCCGGAATCCGTGCACAAATCGACAGTGAACTAAATCAAGTTGCTCGACGTAGACAGTCGCACGCTGTTGAGGTGCAGCTATAGACATCAGGGCTAACGAATGGAATGCTTTCCGCCTTGAATTCGACCCGAAAACCGTGCGGCAACGACATCAGGCCGCCATTTCACCGCGAGGCGTTTTGAAGTGTTCCAGAGGGAGAGGGAGAGAAAGAGACAGATATAAGCTTTAATGTTGTGCTTGAGATGTTAGCCTGACATGAAACTCCAGCTGCTTGGTGATGATTATGGTATACACAGGGATAAACACAGCTGAACAGAGCTTAACAGAGCTTAACAGCACATAATAAATTATGGGGTCTTACGTGCCAAAACCACTTTCTATTATGAGGCACGCCGTAGTGGAGGACTCCGGAAATTTCGACCACCTGGGGTTCTTTAACGTGCACCTAAATCTAAGTACACGGGTGTTTTCGCATTTCGTCCCCATCGAAATGCGGCCGCCGTGGCCAGGATTCGATCCCGTGACCTCGTGCTCAGCAGCCCAACACCATAGCCACTGAGCAACCACGGCGGGTCTTTACAGCACTAAGTCACACACGCACGCATATACACTATACAGCCTTCCATGTCGCTTCATACCACATCAACAGCGTGTCGGTTCCCGCACTGCACAGTTGTGCTACGCTATTATCTTTATTTTATTTTCAGTATCCAGTTGGTGTGACAAAAAACTGCGCATTTGGCGCATCTGCGCAGTGGGAAAGTAATAAGGCAGCAGGTGTGTACCTTCTAGCAGCTGCAGGAGCCTTTCGCACACTGTCATGGAGCCGTTTTCGAATTTCCTTTCCTGCGTGCAACAAAAGTTATTTTCTGTGGGTATACGTTGGAATGACGCGCAAAAGAAACTGCGTGGTACGCGTAATAAATAAATGACGAGTGCTCCAACGCAGCGTCAGTAGGAATACAAACGTCAGGATCTGGTATATGTAAAATTCCACTGCAGCATTGTGCATGGAAGCCAGGGCAGTCTGTATGTACAGAATGCCTGCAACACCTGTCGTCATTAGACTTTATACCTGTACCATGCTGTATACCTCATCGAACAGCTGCGGAGCTTGCTGCCCTGGGCACATCTCTTGAACTCATCACTCTATGCATGGAATCGCCAGAATACGCGGGACACTTTCTGCGACCTCAGGGTATCCTCGCAGGCTTCGTTACGCCGCGGATGCCATGATGAACTTGTCTAACCGCTGAGCAATAAAAAAAGCCCTTGATATGACTTTTCAATGGATCTACCATGTAATAGCGGCATTAGTGGTGATGACCATGCGGATGCAACTGACGATAGTGCTATGAACTATGCCTCCATCCCAATCCCGAGAACAAACGCTCGAAGTAGGTTATATACGCAGACTGCGTTCGTGAGCTTAAACTTTAACACAGCGGAGCTCGAGTGACTTCACGATTTACGTCTACGTTCCCTCGACCATTGACTGCGCGCCCCGCATTCTTTCAAGTCTGCTACGAAGGGAATCGAGGTTCTTGTGATGCCTGTGATCTTGGTTGCCGCTCACTAAAGAGTATACGCGTTTCTCATTTAGAATGACAGAAGCCTGCTCGAGAAATACGTGGTTGTTAAGGGGTTCCTGAAACGGTTTGGACAAATTTTGTAGGCGGGTAAGGTACAACTACAGTAAAACATCAAGAAGAGCACAGCGTTCCAATTCCGCTTTTGAAGACAGACGCCGCAAGCAGCTTCGACACCTGGCACGCAGTTTCTCACTGACCAAGTGAAACTCGCCAAACTTAAGACTTACACCACTGCATCGATTAAACCCCTCACTGCAACTCCGACCACCATTCGGACTTCCTCGACGTGAAGCTACGCTTCTCTGTCGCCTTTGGTTTGAAGTTGCCTTCACAAAGGCATACTCTACATTAATTGGAGTGACCGACAGTGCAGCGTGACCCGTAGGTCCAGCAAGTTTCTCTTGGAAGCATCACGAAACCTCAACACAGTATACCGACTCGAGGCTCATATAGTTGCTAGCAGTGTCCGTCCTCCTGCGCGAAGGCTTCGTCACTGTAGAATGGGGAGATGAAGTGGCTTACCTGCGCGCCATTGAAGATGCAGCACATCCTGCGGTTCCCTCCGCAACACTTGGTGTACCACAACGCCCACAGCAGAGACACCTGGCTCGGCTCGCTAGCCAGATTTACCTGCGCCAGGGCGCTCAGGTAGTCGCGGCAGCCCCTGTGCACGAGTGCGCGCTTTGCAGGCCAACAGCAGTGGCGTAGCCAGAAATTTCGTTCGGGGGGGGCTTACGTTGCAGCTCGGCCTCCTCTTTAAGAGGAAGCTTTAGCTCGGGTGTTCGTATCTAAATACACGTAGAAGGAGAATTCGTTTTTCTCGGCAACCACTGCACCAAGTTTGACGAGGCTTCTTGCATCTAAAAGAAAAACTTAAATTCTAGTGGTTGTTGGCTTTGGATTATTTATTTAGGCAGTCACTTCGTTATTAAAAATTGGCATAAATCGCAAATTTTCAGAAAACTAAACTATGCAGTTTAAAACTGCAACTCAACAACGAAAAATGATGTAAAAATTCTGTGAATTGCGTCTACTAGTATATCTATAGCGGAAAAAATTCTTTTGTTATACATTATTCTAAAAAAGTTTAGTATTATGGAAATACGGCTTTTGCAGAATCCTTGTACACAACGTAACCAATTCACGTAAGATACCAATTGACGTACCAAATTTATCCGCTTTGAGTGTTTCAACAGATGCCGTTTACAGAACCGCAATATCTGTTCTTGATGCAGATCAATTAATTTGTAAACGTCGTGCTTCAACGTTTTTCAAAATTTCAAAATTTTCAAAATATTTAAAACAAAAATCAGACTCTAAATCCAAATTCCGTTTCCAACAGATACTAGAATTTAACTTTCTCTCTCAAATGCAACAAATTTCATTAAAAGCGATCCAGGGGCTATCTCAGAAAAGCGTTTCTGCGTTTTACATGTACTTGAATAGGCCGCGTCGGAGCTGAGCCCGAGCTAAAGCTTCCTGTTAAACAATTTGTGGAGGGATCAAATACATGAATTCATGGATCAAATAAATACTGCATTGTCATTGCCAAATATGCTGCAAACGATTTCTTGAACGCTACGCACTGTCAAAACAAGTAAAATATGTATTTTTTTATAAAAGACTATACTCATATGTGCCGAAAATTGCGCCCTAAATAACTGATATCAATGCTTCCATATTTTTTGTCTATTTAATAAGTAAAGAAAATATCACACGAACTTTAGAACTATATCAGTTCGAAACCAGCAAAGCAGTGCATGCCGCTGATATGAAAAATGTAAAGGCCATGAAATGAACAAGTTGAGGACAAATATGTTAATGAAACTTTGCCATTCAAGAACCTTGTTTACATCCTTGTACATATGCAACGACCAATGAAATATCTCAATGACGCTGTCCTTTGCTCCAATATATTACGCAGGAGCAGGTGTCACCGGTCGTGTATCGTGAGTAATTGTACCGAAATTATAGTCGCAACAGAGAGCACGTATAAAAAGCAGGAATTTTGCAATATATACGAGGGCCAGTCAAATGAAAGTGAGCCAATGCGAAAATGTGACAAACGGGGTACTTTATTTAAAATTAGTCTGCATGAACAATTAGACCTTTGTCCTATAGACTAACGAGTCGCGTGATTCCCGTCTCATAAACCTCCTTGGGTTGCTGCTTCAAAAAGTCTGCAACTGACTCTTGCACGTCATCGTCCAACACGAATTTTGTTCCCTTGAGCTGTTTTTTCAGTTGCCCCAAAATGTGGAAGTGGCAAGGCGACAGGTATGAGCTCTATGGCGGATGTTGCAGCGTTTCCCACTTGAATCAGCGACGTGGGGACTGGCATTGTCGTGGAACAAGATGACCCCATTCGTCAATTTTCCACGTCGTTTGTTCTTGATTGCGACACGCAAGCGATCCGGCATTTCACAATTTCGGAAACAATTGATACTCTCTCAATATTTGGTAAATTCTATCAGTAATGGCCCCTGACGATCTAAAAAAGTCAACAACACCTTTCCGGCGGAAATGACGGCCTTTGCTTTCTTTGGGGGTGGTGAATTCGAATGTTTCAGGCTCGTAGTAGTGGCACCATGGTTTGTCCCCGATCAAAATTGCAGACAAGAAGTCGTCACCCTCATTGCCATACCAGATCAGATGAGTCAAGGCAGTGCCAAAATTCTCCGTCTTCTGGCGGGGGTCTTCGGCATCCATTGGGCATCCATTGCGCACACAGGAACCGATAACCGAGATGTTCATGAATTATGGTGTGAACAGAAGCGTGGCTGATGTTCGCACGCTCTGCCAGTTCATCGATGCTTATCCTCCGTTCTTGTCTAATCAGCTCGTCAACCTTTGCAATTGTGTTGTGGGTTATTGCATGGTGGCTTTGGCCCGGTGTTGGATAATCTTTGCAACTTTCACGTCCTTCTTTGAACCGTTCGCTCCAACGCTTCACAGTGGCCAATGAAATGCGATGTTCAACTACACGGCAGCCCTACGTGGAGCCCCTCCATACACGTTTCCGCCGACCAGAAAGCGGCGGTGGCGCGTGGATGTAGGGGCTTTACCCTACGGCAACTAATTTCTTTTTACGAAATACCTTCAGCAGTCAAAAACCTCACAACACCACGCTGCTCAACTTCTGGAGCGTCCATTATGTCACGCAACCATGTTCAACCCAGTGTATGAGAGCATTAAAGAACATTTATCCTCACACCTGCATGTCACTTTTGTAAATGGGAGATATTTGTGTGCTACGCGCATGCCTCGCAGATAATGAACCGAACCATTATTGCGCGAGGTGGGTTGGCTCACTTTCATTTGACTCGCCCTCGTACATTAGAAATGCGAAGATATAATGGAATATACAAATACGAAGATACAGCTTAATAAAGGGCAACAAAGTGTCACTGGAAACAAATCTCATGCACGTATACACAAAACCTCGCAACAAGATATTTAAATATACATATAAGTATCCAATAAATCTACGTATCTAAGAAAAATCCACTGTTATAATGTGTCAAACAAGGCAAATAAACATGTTGCGCAATCACAGATTTACAGATCACACAATTCTAAGGCCCGCCCACCCTCCTTCCACTTCCCCCGATGTATAGCGCGCGCCGGAAGGCGGCGCGCTTGCTCCCCGCTTTTCTCCTCTGCGCACACAAGACTGAACCACCATCGTCGGCTCAGCCCTTTGTGCTCGGATGGGGCTCCTTGCATTACGCGACTCCAGGTGCATGGATGTCTCCGCGAAATCCAGCCCGAGTTCGCGATGTTCGCGGTGAAATGTCTTTTCGAGCATGAAAAAGAAATTTTAGACAAAATGCAGAATGATTTCCGGCGCCGGGGGTTGCTTTGGTCGGTGGTGCATGGACAGCACGAAAAAATTTCGGGGGGGGGGGGCTGAAGCCCCATAAGCGCCCCCCCCCCCCCTGGCTACGCCCCTGGCCAACAGGTATACGACTGACGCGCCGACATTTGCACGCAGACGGGCATTTCCTTCTTCTGCCCTGTACCTATAGCCTAATGTGCGCCAACGTCCATACGCGTCGTTTCCTGTGCCTGAGCCACCCGTCACGCTTCTGAAGCGCACTTCTGAAGAGAATGGGAAGGAAATCGGCGCGTTACGGTACAGACATGTCGCTTTCGTCACGCCGTTTGTTGTATTTGCTGTCGTAAGAAACAATTATGATTAAAAAGGATTTCTATCTGTGAAAAAAAAAAAAAAGAGTTAGAGTGGGTACCGAGTGGTATAGAATAAACACAAATGCAGGACGAGAAATGAAATGTCGCAGTGTCTATATATAGGCCGGGATAACATAACAGTCCTCCTCCAATTCCTTCCTTTTTTTTACGCTTCGGCGAGTTTCGCAAGCGGCACTGCGTGAATACATTATCACCGGGATCGGCCGGCGGTCGTTCATTTGTGGTGGATGGTAGGGAATGGGACCAGAATCGAGTGAAAGGTGTGCGTTACGTTATGCCGGCCCTAGATAGCTTTTGACTAATGAAAGTGGACGCGGCAGATGTATAAGGTCACCGAGTGATCAAGGCTGCAAAGTTGTGTTTCCACTCGCCAGCACTAAATGTCACTATACTTACTGTGAAGCATTTCTACAATGTATTTTAAACCAAATTTTTCGTGTTGTGCTCTCGCGTCCCATCGTCCGTTCAAATTATTAGTAATTACCTGATCTCCAATAATGTATGCGTATATATTAACCCATAACCTGAGTGAGCAGAGGGAACCACGCCTTAACATTTACTTTTCACAGATGCAGTCGCGACAGCTTCGGCACGCGGAGTGGCAGTGCTTTTTTTGAGCGCGGATCAGCACACAGCTCCGAGAGGGTCATAAAAAAATGCCGACTGAGCAACGTCGGTCCTGCGAGCATTGGGTCACGACTACGTACTTAGTCCACGACTCCTTCTCGAAGAAGTTCTGCAGCGTCATGGCGTCCCACTCTGCAGCGTGTGGACAGTTCCACGGATCCACGGCGGGAATCTGCGCAGAGGCAAGTCTGAAGAATTCCTCGTTCACGAAGGCGATGAAAGTCTACTACGTATGCCTGATCGGTTGCACTAAAACCTGGACCCGCTTGAGGTATACCAATTTCAAACTGCCGATGAAAAAACTTATGCCAAGTAATAACTATACCAGTGCATATTTGCAATTTAAAGCATTATTGGACTACTTTGGGGTACGCGCTAGGCGGCCTCAAGGGCTAGTCTAAAATATGCCTAAAATTTACGTGGCAGCTTTGCACCATGTACTTGGACCTTGGAGTAGCTCTGCGCGGAAACGAAGATGCTCTTAGCTTTTCTCAGATACTGGCCCCGACCGGAAAATTAGTTACTCGTTGCTGTGTGTGTTTGTGTATGTCGGGTGCATGTGTATTCCTCGTGAATAATGCGTCATTTTACACGTCGGCTTCGTCACCTGAAGTAGCACGCTAGCCATTGTTAGGCGCGTGGCCGGGCAAACATCCCGAGCATCCATTTAAGAGTCTCTCTCTCTCTCTGTCTTTTGCGTAAGAGAGTATTACCCTCGAGTGTATGCATACTTTTTACATTAACAAAAAATAAAAATATAAAAATAAAAACAACTGTTTACATCATTTGGGTAGCTTGCACTACCCAAAATCACCCAAATGCGAGACCATGCACTACCGTGCATGGTCTCGTTACTGAGAAAACAAGAAATGCATTTTTTTTTTCAGGATTCCAGGTTATGTTAACACAATTCGCCTGATGTGCCTGCAAAAAAAAAAAAAGTTCTTCCGCCACTGCCTCCTAATCTGCACGTGGTCTAAAAAAGAAAGAAGAAGAAAGAGAGATTAAGCAAGACTTGACAGCGGGCTCGTTGGTATCCCATTACTAATAAACATTAAACGGAAGGGGCGCGACATTGAGCCGTCACGGTCGTCTCCTTTAATTGCACTTAAGGTTTACTAGACGACGAGGAAGAAATTGGCCAAGATTGGGGAAGCAATAATATGCGCTGCAACATTGCGAGGCGGTGCCGCATTCAGGTTAATACGCCGGTGTCGCTGTCGCAGCTGTTTCCTGCCATGCAGACAAACTATCACGCTTCCGTTTATGCCGAGCTTTGCCATTAATGGAAAAGTCTAATTCGTCTTCAAGCAACATCAAACACAGAACGGATGCGAGCCACTCTACAACGATTGTTTTCAGCAGCCATGTTTTCAAGGCCAGTATATATATATATATATATACGCATTTTAGGGATCACAAAACTGTGCTTACAGTCATCCATGAACAATTACACACATTTTACATATACAATAGACAGGTGTACGATCACCTCTGTTTATTGTATCTACGAGTGTAAACAAAAGGGATATTCAAATGAAGAGTTTTAGTCGATGGGTAGGCCAGGGAACTGCAAAGCCAACTGAATGTTTTATCGCAGGGTATTTGATTCCCACTACAGCCTTTGGGGGGGGGTTAGTGCAGTCGTGTGCTAGGTCTTTGTTCTAGATAACTTTGAGTGCGCTACATGGATCGGGCTTTGTATTATTACTTTCAGACTAGGTATACGTATTTTTTAATAGGCACCTGTAGTACATATAGCACAGCTCTAGCCTTGAGCTGGAATACTAGAAAAGTCGGACATTACTTGCGCGAGAAGTCAAAATAAGTAATCGACAAATTAAAAAAAAAATTCTATATGTTGGTAACTATAATTACTTTATTGTATTTCTTGTAATTTAAGAACTGTAACCAGTGAGTTCGCAAGGTGCATCCACTTACGAATTTTCAGGATGACACCAGTTTCGGGATATTGATTCCTAAACTGTGCGACAAAGTACAATGGCGTTACAGTTACTTTTCGTGCTTCAATGCATAAAACAGCTACAATTCGGAAATTGCAATATGTGCCACTCAGTAATCGGCTATAGACTTCAATAGCATAATTCTGATAATTAATCACTCATGCGTTTCCATTTATTGTGGAAGTAATGTCCGTCTTGTCGAGTAATACAGTTCAAGGATTAGAATTGTGCTACCTGCCACAGGCAATTTTAAAAATATTGTTACACTAAATACTAAAGGCACATGGTCTATAGGAAGCAAGGTCATTTGAGACGGTTGTTGCGAGCCTCTAGTTTTTCTCCGTAAAGATGATTAAAATATGTAATATTTATCGTGCTCAGTATTTGCCTATGTTAATATCGCCTGTAACGTTGACCTGGACCTGTAATCGGTGAGGCCCTTCCATGTATTTGCAGCTAACAGCCTTTTTTTTTTTCTTCGCGTAGGATTCATAGCTAAATCTTTATCGCATCGTTGTTTTTCACGTGGGTAGAATGACAAGCACATTGTGAACGTATACCTGCTCCATCATGATGTCCATCTTACGCATGACGTAGTTGATGTCGAACCACGCCAGAGGATCACTGATTCCGAAGTGGGCCCACGTAGATTCATACGGGTACGCCTTGCCCTGTGCGTGTATGAATGCATAGCATTTATCATCATCATCATCATCATCATTATTATTACGGTTATAATGACAGTAATACTTTTTACAGAACAGCCTAGCTGTGCATCTGTACTCGCGCATACAAGGCTCAAATTATCAAGGAATTGTCTGAATACCAAAGTAGCCTTCTCATTTCTTCATGATGCAGCGTTTCATGCTACAGCAGAATGCGAGCACCTCTATGTTATTGATTGACTGGTAGGTGGATAATTGATTTCATTGATTGATTGATAATCGATGATTGAAACGGAATGAAACGAAACTGCAACGTCTGATGGCAACTAACCCTTCCAAAAGTATAGAAAGTATAGAAAAGTACTGTAATACTGCGGTCTCTAAGGTATTATATCTGCAGTATCTGCCCGGGTACGACTTGTCTTAGCGAGGAGGGGAGATACCGTAACTGAAGAAACACGTGCAACGAAGATAAAACAAACAAACAAACGCGCGCGTATGATACGTGCCTCGCTGAAGTGCAGGCTCTTGAGGTCGTCGAATATCTTGTACGTGTCCACCTGCAGCTCGCTGGCGAGTCGCAAGATGTGGTCCTGCGTGGGGCCCACATACGAGCCGCCCAGGTCGACCCAGCCAACCAAGTCGTTCTTACAAAAGAGGAAAAAAAGAAGGAGAGAACGGGAAGGACAGGTCAAGAACAGATTCCTGCGAACAAGACCATCGCACTGTTATCCTCGATTCAGCGTTGTCATGACTCAGTGGAAACGCTCACTCATGGGAGAGACGTCACCGTTTGAGTGTTCTTTAATGTGCACGCCAAGTTTCTAATTGACTTCGTAATGTTTTACCCCGCATTTACATTTAATACAACATTTCAGTTGAGGAGCATCAAATTTCCACTATGCTTTTCTTGGCGTCGTGTGCGGTTGTTAATGGAAATACAGCCCTTCGGTTCCCCCGATTGTTCTCGTTCATTGAACGGCAAGAATATCGACTTCAGGTATAGCCTTGGTGCCTTTAGCTCGCGATGGTTTATTGGCCTGGTTGCCTGCTCCTATAAGGCCACATGATGGCTACGTTTGCAAGCGTGTTCCCCATCCGCCGCCGTGGCTCTGAGCGGCGCTATAATGACACTGTCAATGCTATATCGACACACCCACACAAATTCCAAATAATTATGGGCGGACGAACAGCCGTCGCCGTAGCGCGAGTGGTCGTGTGACACGCGTCACGTGGCTCGCAGAGGCTGCAAGATTTTTTTTACAGTAATTTCCCTTTTCATTTGTTAGGAACGTGAAGCTTCAGGCTTAACCCTGATTCATCACTAATTGCGCACCAAGATAAAATATGAACAGCTCATTTCCCCTATATGCTTTCGTTGGTTTCGTTGTCTGTTGGCTTCGTGTGGTTGCTTGCAGCCCGGAGCGCCGTATACGATTGGAATTCAGCCTATTCAACCACCGCACCCGGAAAGAGCGATGTTGCGCGCTGTACGGCATCGCGTCGCACTCGTCTGTTGGATCTTGTAAAAAGTGACAGCGGAATTTACGTGATGACCTTAGCTTAGCGTTGCAGTCTAGAAGGAAAACATGGCCAGAAAAGGGTTCGCTTTATAATGTACAAGCACATGATTGCATTCCGCACTGCGCAATGCAGCTTGTCGTGCAGCTAATTTGATGCCAGCCGCATGGGTCTCGTACACGAACTATTGTGGACGTGAATGGAGATAGCGACGCTGTCGTAACACTCACTCTTCCTAATCTGTTTCTTTTTTTTTAACGCGAAAGGATTATATTGCTCATGAGGCGGAGAATCCGGCGTTGTCGGCGTGATTACACGATGGTCCAAAAAGGCTACGAGCCTTCGACCTTTGGTAGGAGTCGAAATCACGACCTTTAGTTTCAATTGAGGCTATGAACCTTCGACCTTTGGTGGGAGTAGAACCCACGACCATTGATGTCAATTAAGGTGCAGTTAATTAAGGCACTCGAACCCACGAATTTGGCTCTTAATTAAGGCACAGTTAATTAAGGTAGAGTTAAGGCCCTCGAACCCACGACCTTTTGTGGGAGTCGAACTCACGACCTTGCGTTGTGCGCATCTTGTGACGAACACCGTTGGTCACGCCACGTATCGGCGCTTCTGTTGACGTGGCTGCTAGAGCCGCGTAACTCCGCCAGCGGCGCCACCGGACGTCGCCGCGCGTCCGCTGACGTGGCCGCAATGCTTTCGCATTCATCCACGTAGGAATAAATAAGTGCCCGTTGACTTTATTTTTTTTGTCTTCTGACGCTCGTTTAATACAACGCGCAGCGCGACAGCCGATGTACCCAAGTGCGCATTTCCACGGCACCGCTACAAATATTGCATCGCAATGAAGAGCATTTGTTTTTTTAAGTGCGTAAGCATTTTTATGCCTATTTAACGAGGAAACCCGTCCGTCCTTTCGTCCGTCCGTCACGTAAGACGATCGCTTTATAGATAGGGACCGCAGCAGCGAGCGTATTGACCTTAGTGCTGCCTCTCGTTTCAACGCGAACTAAGCGGCGAGAGCACAACGCACACGAAGCTATCAGTACTCGGTGCACTCTGTCTCAATCGTAGATCGCTTTCAAGACAGGGCCCGCACGGCCGCGCCATACGCAACCCCCACTGGAGTACGGTTGATCACGGCTCACATCAAGAGGAAACAGTGTTATCGACCGCGTGTACGTATGGAGGTCTACCAAACGTGACACTGTTCAATTACGTCACGCACTACAGCATGCATAGGCCAGTGCTCATATTCCACGAAGCAGCGGCACCATCCAAACGCACCATCGTACAACATGAGTGAACATTGACGTAATTGTTCTGCGGAAACCCGCAAGGTGGAGAGAAGTAAATAATTAAGGGAAAATAAGAAATCAACCCATTTGTAGCAATTGCTACAAAGGAAACCCATACGGGTTACTCGAACAAAAGCCTCGCAGTTGAAGAAAAATTAGTTCTGGTCCGGGTCTTGAAGCCGGGACCACCGTCTTTCCAGGGCAGCAGCTCTACCATCTGAGTTAACCAGGCGGCTAGCAGATGGCAGAGCGAAGTCGAATTTGTCTTGCCTTTGCTTCGAGTTGACAAATTGGACTTCGCTCTGCCATTGCTCGTGGTCCATTCAGAACTCCGAAAAATGAAACGTGAGCACTTTCAGAATAATATGTCTGATGCGAAGAAAGACCCTTACTTGACCTGCCAAGTTGTTAGTGAACTTATCATTCATACCGAGCGATCTTTTTTCTAAGTCAGTGATGGCTCTAAATGTGAACTATGCGAGAAAGCAGCTTGTGAGCAAATCTCCGTCACTGGCTGAGCCCGTGTGCATGTATTTGCATCACTAGTTCTAATTCTTGCGTAGCATAACTAGTTACGCTGGAACATCGACGCTCCACCACTCACGGATTTCACGCGACCCCCGCATGGACAGTCCTTCTCCATGGACGAACTCTAACCTGCACTTGCGTTGTGCAAGCGTTCATCTTCACCAGGAGC
Source organism: Dermacentor andersoni (assembly GCF_023375885.2). Taxonomy (NCBI): domain Eukaryota; kingdom Metazoa; phylum Arthropoda; class Arachnida; order Ixodida; family Ixodidae; genus Dermacentor; species Dermacentor andersoni. Next base: position 104,776,709 of record NC_092815.1, read on the forward strand.
CGACAGTATAGCCTACCGTGCCCTATGTAATCTTGGCGAAGAGGCTCGGAAAGTGCTCCTGCTCTTGTTCAACAGCTCCTGGCAGACAGGTACGGTTCCCCAGGAATGGAAGACCAGTCGCCTGATTCCGCTGCTCAAGCCTGGCAAGTTGCCTGTAGACATTGCATCATACCGACCAATTGCGCTTGCCAGTTGCATCGGAAAACTAATGGAGATGATGGTTCGAGCACGGCTAGAATGGTACTTCGAACATTACCAAGGTATATCCAGACGCTATGGCCAATTTCAAGCGTGGTCGTTCTTCCATAGACAAGGTTATCGACTTGGTGACGTACGTCGAGCACCAGAAGTCCTGAAAAAGATTATCTGCTGCCCTGTTTCTGGATGTTGAAGGAGCGTACAATAACGTAACGCACGAAGCGATTTTCAACGCCTTAGACTCGGTAGGATTTGGAGGCAATATATTTTCAGTTTTTTTTATTGATATGATATAAGGAGATGTTGACGCACAATTTAATGCGCCGGCTATTCCTTGCCTCTTGAATGGTTCCATCATACAACATACAGGGTTCAAGATTACATATCAAATTACCTTTTCACACAAGCACCAGGACTTATCACGCAGCGTTTTCACAGGAAGAGTATGACGTAAGAAACACATGGTACATACAATATACAAGGTGAATGCCGCCACATTTATGTAGATAAAAGTCTCAAGAATACAAACGACACTGTCGCCTAACACAGTCTCTAGTCAGCGGATGGTACATACATCGTGTAAATGCATTATCACGTATAGTCACAACAGAACAGTCAACATAAGATAATTCACAAACACATGCATATATACAAAGACATTTAAATGAAAGGAACAATAAAAGCGTTAATAACCTCCAACAATGCCGCTGTCTTCAAGAAAAGTCTTTAGTGCTCTTAAAGCGCTTTTCTGCAAAGACGTTGTTGGCAAGGACCCAAAAGTTTCTTTAAACTGAAAGGTCTGCGGTCTAATTTAAGTAGGGTTGATTTAAGTCGGCATCTTGGTGTGTCGTGATGTGGGCAATCTAGGAGGAGGTAATATATATCTTCGTCTACAAATCCACAATCACTTTCGGGGGTTTCCGCACGGCCAATTCACTGTAAGAAATGCTTTGTGTAGGCAGTGCCTTGCCTTAATCGCTGAATAAGGGTTTCCATAGTTGTGTCTAATGACATTGAAAATTTGAATTCAATAAACGGATCAATATGGTATAAGTCCGAGCTCTTAAAATTCTGGTCAAACGAAGTGTTTCTACACATTTTGAGAGATGTTGTCGTTTAATACAGCGTAATTCATTCTTTGATATTGGGAGCGGAACCGCATCATCTTTGAGGTGTGCTTGTTGTGCTGCTTCATCGGCTGCTGTGTCGCCAGGAATGTTGCAATGCCCTGGTATCCACTGGAATGCTATTGCATGTTCCGCTTCGCTTGCCTTTGTAAGGTTTTTGAGTGTTTCGTATATGATACTATCACTGAACGTTTTCCCTTTTATGCTGCAGAGTGATGTTACAGCCGCCTGTGACTCGCTGAAAATTACCAATTTTTGCGCATCTCTTACTGACAACATAAATTTTATCGCACACAGGATTGCGAACAGTTCAGCCGTTGTGGACGAAGTTGCACGAGATAACTTAAATGAGTCTTGTTTGTTGAGGTGCGGTATAATGAATGATGAAGTTGAAGAGGTTGCTGTTTTTGAGCCACCTGTATAGACGTGTGTGTATCCTGAATACCGCATATATATCTGATAAAGTGCTAGTTGTTGAGCAGTTTGAATGAACACGTATCTTTTTCTGAATATCCCGTCTACTGACCATTCGATTTTTGGAAGTGTAAGCAGCCATGGGTGATATTCGACGGCTGAGTTCCAAAATTCATTTCTTGGAAATATGTGAAGACTTTCTCGAGTTTCTATATGAACATAACTTCCATCTCGTTTCATTATGCCTAGAGCCAATGGGTGACTTTTATGCTGTGTTTGAAGACGAAAATAATGTCGGCATGTTTCTGTAGTTCGCATAACTGGAAATGGGGATTGGCGAGCCTCAGCTATTACAAGAGAGCTAGAAGTAGCTTGTGGAACTCCTAGACATATGCGTAGACCTCTAGCTCTTCTGACGTGTGGGAAAGTACGCAATTTTTTGTCGTATTAATGCATTGTATACAGTCAGCATGGACGATACTGATCCGCCCCATGATGTGCCTGCAAGTCTGCGAAGTACAGTCACTATGGCATTGGCCTCGTTTTCGAGATTTTTTTATGTGAGGCGCCCAGGATAGCTGCTTATCAAGTATTATGCCAATAAATCGATGCTGTGTGGCAATCATTAGAGGGTGTCCTTCCAGATTAAGAGATATATTTAACTGCCTCCGAGTGAAGGGCAATACAGCTATTTTTGCGTGTGATAGAACCATTCCTCTCTGTCTCAAAAATTGGTTAATGATATTTATACCGTCTTGCAATGCCATCTGAAGTAGTTGAGCGTTAGACCCAGATGTCCAAATACACACATCATCTGCATACAATGAAAACTAACTGCGATGGCAGTCGACAAGTTGTTTATGCAAAGTAATGGAGAAAATTATTGACGCGCGACTTCAATGGTGGTGTAATGAAACGAATGTGTTGTCTAACTACTTATGTTTTAGATAACATAGATGCGCAATGGACGCAATATTATATATAGTAACCTGTGCGAAACACGAGCATGCACATGGAAACATGACGATAGCAGTATTCCTCGACATCAAGAGGGCATTTGACACTGTTAGTCACGTTCATGTTCTGCTAAGTACGTTGAAACTTGGACTGTATGGCAGGTCCTTGCGATGGATTTCTAAATTTTATCAGGTGGCAAAACATTTGTTCAGACAGGTGAAAGAAAGAGTGCTGAACATGTCAAACAGGCAGTACCACAGGGAAGCGTGCTCAGCCCGTTTCTTTTTAACGGCGTCATTTTTCTGGGTTAGTAGCTATCTACATAAGAGATCCTTTTTCGTACTTACCGATGATGGTCCGACCTCACAGCATTACAGTAACCGTGGGGTGCCTCAGGGCGGAATACTGAGCCCAACGCTCTTCAGTCTAACACTCATTGGACTCGCCGACATCCTGCCATGTACCGTTACGACATTTGCCTTTGGACGTCGGGTGTGACGCGACTGCAGCTTCGCGCGCGGCTTCAGAAGGCAGCCACTTTAACATATCATCCTACCTTCGAGAAGGAGTTCATATATCATGTGGAAAGTGTGCAGTGGTGGCGTTTACCAGGAAATCAATGTCTCCATACGTGATATCCGTCGACGGACAGCTGATCTCGTGCAACACAAGCCACAGATTATTGGGGGTGGGCATTGACAGAAATCTCTCCTGGACCCCTCATGTGAATTATGTGAGAAAACGCCTGACAGGAATTTGCCATATGTTTAAGTTCCTAGCATAAATAACCTGGGGAGCGTCAATACAATCTACGCTGCAACTTTAGAGGGTCCTCTTTATTGGATTCCTGCTGTACAGCCTACCGGTCATCTGCAACACCTGCATAATTAACCTGAATACAATCCAACGCATCAAAGGCCAAGCCCTCAAGATACGCCCTGGTCTACCGCCGAGTGCGTCAACGACTGAAGTTATTGCAGTCGCTCAAGACTGCACTCTTAGAACGCACATTACCATTGAAACAATGCGTGTGCACAGAAGACACTTCGCCCTGACCCCTACCCACCACCTCGCTATTCTCCCAGTAGATAGGCTCGCACGACATTCAGTGCAACTATTTTCGCACACCGTGCCTCTCTCCAGTCATGTTACGCACCTGCGGCAAGACCTACGATGCCTCCATGATGTGTGAGCCGCGCTCAAGTAAACCTAACAATCCCAGGACCGCAGAAAAAATCGGACTTACCGCCATCTGCAATCAAGCAACTTAGGTTACTCCTGTACGAAAAATGTAGAGACTACACACACGTCTATACTGATGGCTCAACTACATCAACCAGTTAAGGTGGCGCTGTAGTTTTACGAACAATGGGAATAACCCAGCGGTTCAAGACTTCCCGTATTACTACGTCTACAGCTGCAGAGCTCGCGGCTCTCCGCGACGCGGTTGACGTGATAAATGCTGAAAGTCCTCGAAAATGGGCAGTCTTCTGCGATTGAAGGCCGGCCTTGCAATGTGTGCAGTCGTTTTTTCGACATGGAACTCACGATCAGCTCACGTGCGAAATCGTGAAACTTGTCTATCACTTAAGAGAAAAAGGCCGTGATATCTCTTTTCAATGGATACCAGGTAATAGCGGTATCACACAAAATGATTACGCAGATAAGGCAGCTCGGACGTCAAACCAAGAAGACCGCTGCGTCCCCATTTCTCTCTCAAGAACCTACGCCACGAGACAACTTCGCATTCTAGCACGCACGATCTTCTTAGCAGGATGGAATACCGCACATACAAGGCGCAGAAGACTGCACAGGCTAAACCCGTCACCACAACTCAGACAACCGGCCGGTCTGCACCGACGCGAAGCGTCTCTTCTGTGTTGGTTGTGGCTTGGAGTTGCTTTCACGGATGCCTACTCAGCACTTATTGGAATGGCTGATAGTCCTGAATGTGATGTTTGCGAATGCGAGGAGAACATTGACCACTTATTGTGCCATTGTTCTCAATTTCGAGCGCAAAGACAATCTTTGTTCAACACATTGAGGAAATTAGATGATCGTCCTCAGAGTGAACAGACAGTACTAGAGCACCGTCTCCACCGATCATCGGCTCAGAAGGCAGTGAAGGCACTTATGTGTTTTCTCAGAACGTCTGGTTTGCGCGAGCGGCTTTAACTCAAGTACATTCCGTACCATGTCTCTACATCTTCTCTCTCCCTTCTCTCTCTACCCCTTCTCCCTTCCCCTAGCTTAGGGTAGCCAACCAGACTCTTGACTGGTTAACATCCCTGCCTTCCTATATTCCCCCTCCCTCCCTCCCCCCCCCCTCCCTCCCCCTCCCCCCCCTCTCTCTCTCTCTATATATATATATATATATATATATACTCATTTGTCATGATGAGGATGCTTTTGTCAGCCACGTGCGCAGCCGAGGGGCAGGAATTAATTACAGGCGTTAGGAAGCAACTGCGTATGCGTTTTGGACGAGACAAAAGCAAAATCTATCGAAAGCATGACACATGTACAGGCCAGTAGCGCACATCTGCGACCTCATTTTATCTACTGGGGAACTTCCCGAGCTAACGAAAATCGCCAGAGTCGCAGTTCTGCAAAAAGCGGAACAGTAAATAACTTCGTTAACTACGATTTCGATTTTAATGATTTTTCTTTTTTTTTCAAAGAATAACTGAACGTATATTTTTCGAAATAGCTGAGAAACAATACTATGCATTGATTCACTCCAGGCTCAGCTACTGCCTTCTGGTATGGGGCACATCGTCCAACACAAACCTTACATCTCTATTGAGGCGTCAAAAATGGGCCAGTCGATCAGTTAGCAACTTATTCTTTCCTGAAGACATTAAATCGCAGTTTAAAAAACACGCAATACTTTCAATACACTATTTATTCACGCACGGAATTTATCTTGAAGCTTTTAGACAGAGAAGGGTAGATTTTCAGTGCTTCGAGGACACATATATTATGAAAAAGACTCGTTATGTTTGTTCTTATATTCTGTTGACAATTATACCTATGTACTTTTTGATCACTCCTGTAAGGGCCTGCTAAGGATCACAGTATCCAATAAATAATAAATAAAATATACTGTTAGACTTCGCCTAATTGAAACCCTCAGAGCTAGGATAAATTACTGTACACACAAACTAACCTTCCAGATATCGCGCCCAGGGTCGCAGCCAAGGGGGAGGGGGGGGGGGCTTATTGGACACGTGCACCCCAGACATTTCTGTGTAGCAAGATACTCTCTGCTCCCCCCTCCCCCACCCCGTTCACTGTGAAGTGCGTGCCCCCCATCTTAAATAAATTAGAAAATCTTGGCCACGTCACTGAATAATGACCGCCTGCCCAACCACCCTTCTCCGTCACCCCCCCCCCCCCGCCCCTTGCGGTCAAGTGCGCTCAGCCCCCCTCTTTAAGCAATAAACAAAAAACAAATTCTGGCTATGCCGCTGAATAATGACAGTATTAGACGAGAAATACTTGCATCCTGCGTCCGTCTATACACCGCAGTTTAGAGAGGAGACACACGCTCATCAAAATTTACTAACTACGATAGCAATTGGTTCCTTTGATTCTAACTTTGCTCTGTTTCGTTTTGTTTCAGTGTGTGCGAATTGTACAATAACTCATTAGGTCAACGTACTTCTAAATATAGCCACCGGGCGTTTCTCTGAGGTCGCCGTAAGCAAGCCTCTATCACGACGCGGACGATATCCTTCTACATAAAGGAGAGCAGTTTCACGCCCTCAAGCACGTAGAAGCGCACGCGTACTTTTATTTTCTTGCCCGTAGAACAAGGGAGGGAAAAGGTGGAGGTCAATCGCGTTTGCGCCCGGTTCGACGTCCTATTCACCAGCTAACAAGGAAAATGCGGAAAAACCAAAAGAAATATCAGAAATAAAAAGCAAGGAAAGCACCCGTCGTAAGCTTTCATAGCACGTACAGTCTATAGGATTGCCGACAAAGACCCCGTTTCCCTACCCCCCGTTTATTATTATTTTTTTAACGTACTGAAGGCGCAATGGTTGAGGTTACAATAGTGCAATACCAAATTGACGACATTTAAGGATAACGGTGGCTAATTCGTATGCCGGAGATTAACGCAAAATCGAAAAGCGGCTGGTAACGCAACCTTGAAGTTCCCGCACGACATCGATCCGCGAAGTCATTGATCCTGCGACATGTCTGACTCAGACCTGTACGTATCTTAGTCTCTGCTCCCAAGTTGCTATATCTGCAATATCTTTCAGAGTACTTGAGTATCTTGGAACTAATTTGAGAGAGGAGTACTTTTGCTGCAGCTTAAATACGTTTCAGAGTATCTTGTATTCATTGTCTCAAATACTTAGAAGGAAAATCCAGTCCTTTCAGCAAGAGAGCACAAGATCAACGTACCTGGCCGCTACAGGCAAAATCCATTAACTGGTTCAACACGCGTGCAAGCAGGCTGTAAGGCTGCGTACATTCAAACTTGTTCCACCGAGCTATCAGGTCCCCCGTAGCACTTACGTGCGGGCTTGTTCCACGAAATGATTAAGCTGCCCCGTATTCCTTCTGCCCGGTTTCTTTTAACTGCCGCCTAGCTTGTATTTTACCATTAGAGAGTTTTAGATTAGGGGACCTAATCCCCAGACCCAGACCTGCATGCGCAGTACCGTGGCCTCTACTTCTTGCGTACGCAAGCCGCTGGCGTCTCCTAATCTAAAGCTCTCTATTGTCGCTTCCTGACCCGTGTGCACATCTGGGTTGTCTGCCTGGTAGCGTAGGTGTGAATAGCAGTAGAACACGTTGTGGGGCTGCAGTTGGTTCGTAACTTTCAAAAGATGAAGCTCCAACAGAGACAGCACGCTAAGAAAGAACAATGACAGGACAAGGCGCTTCCCGTCATTCTTCTTTCTTAGTGTGCGGTCTCTGTTGGCGCTTCATCTTTTGAAAGCAGGTGTAAAGATCTGCTGCTACAGAAATCCTTGCCTCGCGGTAAGCACGCCATCTGGCACCCAGTGTGGCTTCCGCGGCGCTCTCGGCAACGAATAACTGAAAGCTACTACAATCGAGAGGAGCCCATTATGGTTGAAATTTCTCTGGTAGGTGTTAAATGGCGACGTGGAGGCGTTAGCCCGGCACAGAGATCACAGGCAGTGCTGGAGCGGATTACTGCAATGTCGCTGCCGAAACTGGATCGTGCGGTGCATATATTTGCCGACTGTGTGTTACATGGGCAATCCCGGTTATAAAGGAAACTTGCACTCATCGCGTCAGAATGGCGTCACTAATGTGCAGTATATACCTGACTGCGGCAGCGGAAATGTGGGAAATCGAGCGAATGTCGCAGTGAGAAGGCGAGAAAACAAGTAGTTTTATTTTGAATTTGTGCAGATATGGTGGTAAAGATATAGGCACAACCCGGTGGGTTAGTGACATTGAAGCTGGCTGAAAGTAACTGGGTTGGGGGGTAGAGGTCTTTAAGCTGTAACTACCAAACAATTTTCCTTTCTACAGCTTTCTTTTTTAATCGTCAAGACCGGCTGTATGGGGCAGTAATCATTGTAGTTAATAGAACTTTGAAGCTGCACACTTTGCAGATAGCCTTGGTAATAGAACGATAATTTGGATAGAACGGTAATTAATATTACAGCGCAAATAATTTTTGTTTCTTTTCAGTGTCCCTTTAAGCAACCACCAGCTAGTAGTCCATCATGTCATCCTTCGTCCTTCTGTCTTCAAATGACTGACATTTCACAAACTGATTTATTAATGCGATTAGAATTCTTTGGGAGCTTCACGCACTTTCAGGGGGCTACTGCCTTTCTATCTAATCGTTTTCCCGCCAAGTTAGGTTACTGGATAGTCCGTGGTCTAATGGTTACAGCATCCGGCTGCTGTGCTGAAGGAAAAGGGCTCGAAAGCAACCGATCAACATGGGTCACTGAGTATGTGTCACTGGGCATGTGGCGCTCTTCATTAACAAGAAAAAAAATTAAATATTTCATCGGTGCCGGGCGGAATCGAACCTGCGTCATTGAATACATTGACACATGGGCGGACTTCGCGGCGGCGGCGCTAGATAGCGCTGTGTCTTCAGTGGGAAGCGCGAGCGAGGAACCCGCCTGCATACACGCCTCATACATACACGTAAAACATCTCTGGCGGCAGTACGGCGTGTCGCTACATTGCTTCAATGCTAATCGCATTAACGTCGACATTAATCGGATTTTCCTGCTTCAAAAATGAATTTCGATAAATCAAGGTATTACCACGAAATTAACTAAAGTGGAATTTTGAACCAACACTTCATCGGTCTAAACTGACTTGGCGTTTGTCTTTAGCGCCTCTTCAAATTCCCACGCTGTGGTTACGACGTGGTGTCCTGAAAATGCTCGGGGGACTCATAGCATGGTTGCAATGAAATCGAACAGTACACATATATTTATATCTTTGAAATCGCACTTCTCCGTACAGAGTGAACAAAGAACCCACCTTGACAGTGAAGAGGCGGCCTCCGACCCTCTGTCGTGCTTCGAGGACAGTGACGTCAACGCCGCGTTCGGACAGCAGCTTGGCAGCCGACAGCCCTGTTGATCAGCCGCAATGAGTATGCAGAAACATCACATCAGCATTCACCCGCGAAACGCGTAAATTGAGAACGGTTGGTGAACGACTTCAATAACAATGAAACGAGTAAATATGAAAGACGAGTCTGAAGACGACAAACGTGGCACGCGAGTTAACTGATAATCGTTCCACATTAATGATTATTTACCATCGCTAGGCAACGGCCTCGAATCGCCAGCAATCGGGCTCAATCTAATCTAGATACACACTTTTGAAGCTGCAGGATCCTGCACGATAATCTGCGGCGAACAAGGAGAAAGAGAAATATTTGAAATGTATCCGTAAAAACTGGGCCCTTATACTCGATGCATGTTCTTACGTTAAGCGGTTCGCAAGAACATACTCCAGCCGATCGCCATAGAACATGTTATCAGCGAAGATAACCGGCCATTGAGGCGCGGTTCTCGTCTACGAACGAAAAATTTCGTGAATTCTGCCGATCATTTCCTTTTGCAGCCTGAATATTAGAACCGCAAGCATCCGGAGCTCCGTGCTGTTTTGGGCGCTGCAAGCGCTCGACAGTTTCAAGCTGCGCGTCTTGACTGCGGAGAAATTAAGATTTTTCGTGGCACCCGGTAGCCCATAAACTTTTGCTCGCTTGTGTACGTTGACGAGCGTGGTTAAAGAATGGCGCCAACGCCCCGTATCGGTGCGAACGCGACTGTACGTTGCAAAGAAATTTGTTCGCACACCTTTTGTGGTCGTAAATGATGTCGAACACGAGCACTTTACGAATCTGTTCGCGCGATAATCCGTAACTCTGCATGTGATCATATTTTATCCACCTTCGGATAATACAACCAGATATATGAGGCCCTGCGGAATGACGTCAATCATCGCAAGTTGTAAGCCTGATAGTTATGAAGTTGTTGCCAAAAAGGAAAGTCGCACTTTCGCCCAAAAGGCGAAGCATCGATTGCGATAGCAAATTATTAGACATTTATGTATAATATGGATAGTAGTTCTATCAGTCGCATACACTTGTAAACATTCGCTTACTAACTAAATTAACAAGCATGATACCAGGCGATGCTGATGACTCATGAAAAAAAACGGCCGTGGCTTAGCTTGGTTAAGCCTGGTGATTGCGAAGCAATAGTGTGTTATTCTCGGATCAGCTGGTAGTAATTGAGTAAATATACTCAGTAATGCCTGAGAGGAGCGGGAGTTAGGCCGCCGTTGGTGGCTACCGCCTCGCCTCGCGACGGCGTGAGATGGGGCCACGTTTTTACACAGCTGGTGTGACCTCACTCTAGGCCACGTGGTGGGACGTCACGCAGCGAGGTCGTACGCTAAAGGTAAATGGTGCCTACCACCGCCTCGCCACGGAACGGGCTGAAGTGCGACCTAAAGTAGTATTGCTTCGCAATAAAACTCTTCTAATAATTTGCGACATTTATTAGGAATGAAAACATCTCCACTTGCATGCAGGTGTCATAAATATATGTAATTCACTCAGTAACCGTAATGAGGCCAAGCCGGACTCACTCGAAATCAGAATCAACAGCAGTCACGCGCAGCAGCGCTCGGACTCACAGTAAAGAAAAAGAAGCAGAGGCTGCAGACTCGCCGAAAAGGCGTAGTAGTATTGGTGATAGCGAAGTTAAAGACAATTCGACGAAGGAAGATTACGCCACCGATAGACGCCAGATTCTTGGTGGTCCGAGAGGACTCAGGCTGTGAAATTGGACTGTCTGCTATACTATGAGATCTTGTAAATACTCATATAAGGCATTCCCTTCAGTGAGAAATTCTTCACGGTCACACGAAGTTTCTTAAAGTGCAACTGCTATTAAAAGTTATATATATATATATATATATATATATATATATATATATATATATATAACTGGTGCGATTCCACCAACTCCCTTGTAAAAATCTCTAATCGTCGCAACTTTTCTAAGACAACAGGTCCCGCATCACAGTCAGCAACAGCTTGAACTTCTACAGCCCAAAGAGACCTTACCATTATGAACATCAACGCTAGAAGTATAGCTAATAAATTTCCCCTTTTTCTTGCGCTTGTTTTGTCCTATTCACCTGACATTATTGGTATCACCGAAACTTGGTTACATGCGGGTATTCATGACTCGGAGTTTACACCACCAGGTTACGTCACCGTGCGAAATGATCGTCATAATCAAAGAGGTGGTGGAGTTGCATTGCTTTTTCGCTCTGATTTCAAATTCAAAGTCCTCTTCTCTCCGCTAGACATAGAATCAGTCTGTTGCAGACTTTACTACGGTAAACAATTCTTAAACGTATGCGTTTTCTATCGTCCCCCTAATAGTTCGTTGGAAACTCTTGACAACCTGGACCAACTTTTACTGCAAGAGAATTTAGTTTCCTCAAATTTCGTCTTACTGGGTGATTTTAATGCTCCCGGAATCGACTGGACGTCTCTCTCATTTTTTGATCATGGTAATGCATTAAGCAGGAAATTTGTTGAATTATCGTTATCTCTTGGCTTAAAGCAGGTCGTTCACAGTCCCACACGTGGTGACGCAGTACTGGATTTGATTTTTCTCAGCACTGATTTTGCCAAGACGGGTTACAAGTACGAAATAATTGATGGTATCTCGGATCACAATGCTGTTTTTCTATCTGTAAACCGGCCAATCCATAACCAAAGTTTTACGCTGTCCACGTTTCGAGACTTTTCCAGAGCTGATGACGTCCGTATCACGGATGAACTATCCAATAATTTCGACGCATTTTTGGCACTTGGACTATCTAGTGACGTTGATGCGCTCGTGGCGTGTTTTGAAAGCATAGTAAAATCATGTATATATCGATTCGTTCCTTTGAAAACTAAGAAAAAAAACATTAACCTTCCCTGGATGAACCGAGAACTGCTGCACTTATCGCGACGTGCTGGTAGACTTCGCACTAAACGCTCGAATAATCCTGAGGCATGCGTTTTGTACGCTCAGGTAAAAAATGAACTCCAGAAAAAAACCACCTCGGCCAAAAATTTCTTCTATCATGTTCAGTTGCCGAAACTGCTCAAGTCTAACCCCCGTAAATTCTGGTCTTTCATATCTCCTGGCTCTTCTTCTTCCACATCTTTTAAAATCAACAACAGTGTTGTTAACGATCCATTATAGATTTCAGAAGCGTTTAATACATATTTTCAGTCAGTATTCGCCTCGGATGATTCCAGTCGTTCAACATTTGCAACTAACGATTCATATGCAATTGATGATATCAACATTAGCCTAGAAGGTGTTTTGAATCTCATACTAAACTTAGATACTAAAAAGCCAGCCGGCCCTGACGGAATTCCGAATTCCTTTTTAGTACGATTCTCGCAATGGACATCTAAATATCTGTTTATTATATGTCAGAAGTCCCTTAATAGTGGCGTTGTGCCTTCTTCCTGGAAAAGAGCTAAAGTACTACCTTTATATAAATCTGGTGACAGGCAGCTTTTATCTAACTATAGGCCCATTTCTTTAACTGCAACCTCATGTAAAATACTAGAACACGTAATCTATAAGCATATAATACTGTTCCTTGAAAATAATAACCTATTGAACAGCTTTCAGCACGGCTTCAGGCGCGGTTTTAGTACTGTAACACAACTTATGGAGTTCACTCATGACCTTTCCCATTACATCGACTTAGGTAATCAGATTGACACCATTTTCATTGACTTTAGCAAAGCTTTTGACACTGTACTACATTCTAAATTGCTTTTGAAACTCCATAATATTCTAAATAACCCTCAGTTAGTGTCTTGGATTTCCAGTTTCCTTTCTTTGCGTTCCCAATTCGTGTGCTATGATTCTGCAGATTCGTCGGTAGTCGATGTCACCTCAGGAGTCCCACAGGGATCCGTACTTGGCCCTCTACTATTCTTATTGTTCATTAACGACCTTCCAGACCATGTTAATTCTAAAATACGCCTCTATGCAGATGATTGTGTTATGTACAGCCCAGTTGACTCACTCGCTGATCATCAGCGCCTTAAAGATTCCTTTGTTTCATCTTGTGACTGGTGTGCGACTTGGAAAATGAGCATAAATTTTGATAAAACTGTTCTAATGTCTTTTACTCACAGACACATGCCCGTATGTTATGATTATATATGCAACGGTGTACCACTAACACGAGTTTTTCAATACAAATATTTAGGCGTCATTTTTACACCCACCTTGTCTTGGTCTAAACATATAGATTACATTTGTAGTAAAGCGTTAAAAAAACTTGGTTACATCCGCCGGACGTTGTCTCCTGCTCCGAGGGACACTAAATTAGTAGCATATAAAACACTGATTCGCCCAATTTTAGAATATGCTTCTTCCGTATGGAGCCCATATAAACAATGTGAAATTAATTGTATTGAGTCTGTCCAGAGGAAGGCTATTCGTTTTGTTTACCGTCGCTTCGACCGAGACTTTTCACCGTCAGCTGCTCTTACGGAATTAAGCCTCCAGTTTCTTTCTAGGCGGCGGCACATAGAATCTCTGAAGATTTTCTATTCTTATAAGAACTCTCTTTGTCACCTATCAGATCCCTCCCTTTTAATGCCTGCTTGCCCGACTTCAACTAGAGCTTATCACGCCTCTAATATCAGACCACTCCATCCACGCACTAACACTTTCAAATACAGTTTTTTTCCCCGCATGATTGAACAGTGGAATTTGTTACCTGCCGAAGTTCGTTTGTTACCGATTTCTCAATTTTTAAATGCTATTGCTGATGTATAGTTCCTTCAGATTTTTATATTTCGTTTGTTACCCTTTCTCAATTTTAAAATGCTATTGCTGATGTATAGTTCCTTCACATCTTTATATTTCTATGTTCTTGTTTCTCCATATCATAATCAGTTTTCTTCACATGTAAACCCACTCCTGCCATAGCCCTAACGGGCTGCAGTATGTATAAATAAATAAATAAATGAATATATATATGGGGTTCAGGAAGCTGGCAGCCATGCGCCGTAAAGCGCCGGCAGCCATGCGCTCCGAATATCGCGTTTCTATCGCTCAGCACAGTACACGCTGTGCGGGCAGGAAGCCTGCAAAACTCCGGCGGAAATTCGGGCGTATCTGGCGCGAGTGCTGCGTGTCTGCAAAATCGCGGGCAGCTGAGAGGGGAACGAGCGCGCTCTCGTCGCTCAACGCAGGAGTTCGCCGAATTGGAAACCGAAACGTGCGGCAGTGATTTTCGTGGGAGCAGTGCTGCAGTTTGAACTCGCTCGACACGCTTACTTGTGTGATGGATATTTTCGCCATGTCGGAAGCATGAAATTTTTAAAAATAAAGCGCGTTCTTGATCGAGAGCCTCTGCTCAATTCAGTCTACTCTGAACGCGTTATTTAGCTGGTTTTCAATTGTTTGTTCGCTTTCTACTGTATTTGAAATAAAGTATCGTGTGAGAGTAGCTTTTCGCCTTATCTGTTGTGCTGCCGCCACTATTTTCGGATGCGATGTTTTTTTTTTTGCCGGATCACGCTTTTCTTTTCCGTGATCCCCTAAGAAACGTATCAACGAGGTTCTACTTAAGTCGGATACTGTAAGACAATACGAATAATATAATATAAAAAAAAAAACGAAGTAGGGGACGGGCTTCAACACTGCACTTGTATACCTGACAGCTTTCGGACCATCTTTTTTCTTTCTTTCTTGTTTTAATTGAAGATCGCCGTGAACAAGGTTAGGCTCACATTGTTAGAAAGCACTGCCTTCGGGATCGGTCAACATATATAGACTGTACTACCTTCGGGATTGGCCCATATGTTTGGGTCGATAGTTAGACAACCGGAGCGAAAAAAGTGATCTAACAATGGCAAGAATGATATTCTCGTTAACAAATACGTAAATCAGTCAATCAAGAAAGCACCGCTGACTTTTCTCGGAAACCGTGAAAGCAGTTGCTCAAACTGAAATCAGGTGGTACGGGGGCTCTACAAGTATATAGTGCTGAGCTTCGCGTTATAGCTCAGAATCGAGAGGTATAATGTTGTCACCATTATCCGATCGACAAGATTATGTTATTTCCAACGTCAGCGTCGGTTATATCCCCTGGAAAGCCAGCTAGCAGATGGTCATTGATAACCTACCTTTGCGGGAAAAATATAGTGGCGATTCAAGGCTCGCCGACGCCCTTTTGAGTGACCCTGCAGCGTGCATATGTATACAGCTGATATTTGCAATCAACATTTCATACGCGTTTCTGGAGGAATTTCATCGGTGCCACGGTGCCACTTTAAAACTAAGAAACCCATATCAGCTTCCACATCATTCCCGATGTTAACGACTGGCGTTTAGTGGAACCGTTCCTGGTTTCAGATGTAAAACCGCGCCGCAGCAAATATTGCTGCAGCAATATTTTAATGGCCTAACCTGAACTCTTCTTGTAGTGCTTGAGGCGTATTTAGAAATCTACACATTGTCAAAAAAAAAAAAAAACTGCGATTATCAAATCACTATTTAAAGTTGGGAGGGAAGGATCGAGACAGCGTTAACAGTTGTTGACCTATTTATGTTTTGCGCAACATGTGACAAATGAAATAAAAAATTATTACGGACTGCATGACATCATTAGAAAAAAATATTATTTCAAACAGTCAGTTCAGCTTTGTCGCGGGACGGGACAGAGATGTTCTTGTCGAAAAATTGTATGAATTGAATGCAGCTTTAGATCACAACGTATATGCTCAGGCTCTGTACATTCTTCTAGGTGCATCTAAAGCATCTGACACAGCGAGCCGGGACATTTTACTTGGAGAACTTTAGGAACCAGTTATATAAGTTCTTGAATAATTTATTTGAATGGTCGTTCAAAAGTGGTAGCCCTGGACAACCAGTTACGATTCAACCGCAAGTTAACTTTGAGAGCTGCAGTACCAGATAGCTCCTTTTTTCTCCAATCCTTTTTAATATGTTCGTTTGTTTATAAAAAAAATATGTTTATAAATTATATTGCGTCATGCGTATCTAAATGTCTAAGTATGCAGATGGATGGATGGATGAAAAACTTTATTAGGGTCTTTTAGGGCGTGCACTAGCGCGCAGCGGGCCGCTCCCACGTCGGGACAGAGAGGCCGAGCCTCTCCGCCGCGTCGCGGGCCCGTTGGACAGCCCATAACTGTTTTTCGAGGTTGGGGCTGTGTAGGACCGCATCCCAACGTGAAGAAGTGTTGTTTTCATCGCCGCGTAACGCGGGACATCGCCAGAGCATGTGAGGTAAATTCGCTAAATCATTGCATAGTGCACATGCATTTGTTGTCTGAATTTCGGGGTACACCTTGTGAAGAAGTAGGGGGTTTGGGTAAGCCCCCGTCTGTAGAAGCCTTAGTGTCAAAGCCTGAGGTCTATTGAGTTTGCAGTGTGGGAGGGGGTAGATCCTCCGAGCCAAGTAAAAGTGCTTAGTAATTTCGGTGTACGAGGAAGGAGAGTCCCGATTGTCAGTACCCCCAGCGTCACGCTGCCCGATAGCTACGCGGTTGATGATCCCTCGCGCAGCTCCGTGTGCCGACTCGATGAGGTCGGGCGAAGCACCCTCGATCTGTCCCATGTGCGCTGGAAACCAGATCAACGTGTGTGGCTTGATCTCCTTGCTTCCTAGTATCCTTAGGGCCAGCTCGGATATGGTTCCTTTGGCAAATGCCCTAACAGCTGATATGGAGTCACTGTAGATTGATGTCCTCTTGTCGTCCAATAAGGCCATCGCTATTGCAGCCTGCTCTGCGATCTCAGAGGACGTCGTCCGAATCGAGATTGCGTTCGTTATTTGCCTTTCATGATCTACGCTAACTACAGCGAAGGCCTGTCCGTCGGAGTAGCGCGCTGCGTCTACGAAACTGTTCTCCGAAGCCCGTTCACGAGCCCTTTCCAGGAGAGCCTTCGCGCGCGCCCGACGTCTTCCCACGTTGTGCTTCCCACGTTTCGTGGGATCGGAGCAACAATGATGTGGTCCCGCTGCTCTCGAGGGATGCTACAGAACTTTGTTTTGATTACTGTGGGGGGAACTCCCAGCTCCTGTAAGATGTGTCTTCCAGCTTGTGTGGTAGATAGCCTGACGAACTGGGCCCTTTCCTGTGCTTCCGCTATTTCCTCTAGCGTGTTATGCATGCCAAGTTGAAGTAAGCGTTCCGTGTGAGTGTATATGGGGAGGCCGAGAGCTCTCTTGATTGCCTTCCTGATTAATGCGTGGAGCTTATCCCGTTCCGATCTTTGCCAGTTGTGCATAGCCGCGGCGTAAGTGAAATGACACATTACGAACGCATGTACCAATCTCACGAGGTTATCTTCTCCGAGGCCTTGCTGCCGGTTGGCCACTCTTCTGATTAGTCTGATGGCATTGTCCGTCTTCTTAGTGAGTCGCAGCACTGTCTGGTTGTTTGAACCATTCGACTCTACCATCATGCCGAGAATCCGGATAGCATCCACCCTAGGAATATAACCTCCGTCGTGTGTGCGCAGTTTTATGTCGCATTCGGCGAGTGGTTTCCATCCCTTTGGTTTCGGGCCTCTGCGCTTGGGTCGATAAAGTAGCAGTTCCGACTTGTGCGGTGAGCACCGAAGGCCCGTGGACTCAAGGTATCTCTCGGTAGCATCAATCGCCTCTTGCAGGGCCGTCTCTACCTGTCCGTCACTACCTCCCGTACACCAAATGGTAACGTCGTCTGCGTATATGGTATGACCGATACCGTCGATAGCAGAGAGTGTCCTGGATAGTCCAATCATGACGAGGTTAAAGAGGGTTGGGGATATGACTGCCCCTTGTGGCGTCCCCTTAGACCACAGCTGCAGATGACCCGACTTTTTAACGAAGCACGTCTTTCTTTTACTGTATAATGTTTTCCTTAATGCAAGACATTGTACATGGTCCTATGCCTTGTTTGCTGGTAACTGCCAATAAAGAAGAAGAAAATTGCGTGCTTTAAAAATACACTGTGTCTGCGTAGTGCGTAGTGCGAATGCGTAGTGTTTAGTGACGCGACGGCGAGCGCCAAAAGAATTCGCTGTTACAATGATTAGAAATTTACTTTTTCTGCACTGTCGTAATTGTCTTCGTGGAAACGTTTTCCAGCGCAGCATGCGAGCTCGATAAGAATATCTATGCGTGTTCTTTGATAGCGAGCTGTTTTGGATTGACGACCTGACATGCGTTTGCGGCAGACCGAATATCATTTGAAATTGAATGCGGTTAAAGATTTACCACTTTTTCTGCACTGTCGTAATTGCCCACGTGGCAATGCGTTCCAGCGGAGTATGTGAGCTCGATAAAAATATACATTTATGTCCTCTGATAGCGAGCTCTTTTGGAATGACGAACTGACATACGTTTGCGACAGACCGAAATTTGGAATTGAAATTTATTAAAGTGTAGCAATTTACACATTTTGGAGGAGGGCAAAAAATGACAATGCCTGACTGGGCCCGCTGTCTTATAAAACTGTGCAACGTATTTTGAACATTTGTACGTGCATTGCACATTTCAAGGGCACATGAATATATATAATATCAGACGAGCAGATGAATAAGAACGTATTCTGGTCTGCACCATGGCAGTGTCGAATTAACGATATTTTTATAAAGATGCGTCAAAATTCGTTACCCGTGATTCTTCATTGATTTACAGCGTAATTTTGTTTTATTACATCAATACGCTCTTATGGATCACTGTCCATATAGTCTGTCGCTCTACAGTACTTTTTTTTACATGGGTGCCATTTGAAACATCGCCTGTGGCAGGTAACATAATTCTAGTCTCTGAGGTGGACTACACGGGGTGGCTGACATTACTAAATCGATATGCGTAATGGATTATTTACAGAAACGCTCTAATTAAGTGCATAACTAATTACTTTACGGTGCATATTGCAATCAACAAGTTGTTACCGGTGAGTATTTAGATCATATGCACTTGGAATGGTCTTTGAGGATGGCAAGTGTTTCGAGATATGCGGTATCAAACTTGCGGTAACAATTCGCTGTTGTTCCATTTACATCTATAAACAAAACAAAACGTCATTTCGTACATTGAAGCACAAGAATAAATCGGACAATTTCATACCATAAAACCTATGGCCGCTTATGGCAATATAGAAATAGAAGGGGACAAGGAAATACGCCCGTGGAGTTTGTTGCACACTTTGAGAAGGAGTATCTCGAAACTGGGGTCATTCTGAAAAATTGTTACAAACGGATACTCATTGCGACAATTCGTGAATTCCAATATGTGCCATGAAGTAAATAAATAAATTGTAATTGGTGAACTTTTTTTAAATAGTCGATTGTGCATTTCGAATTGTCGCGAACGTTGTGTCCGCCTCTTTGAATAATCTACCTCAAGGACCAGATTGGTACTATCTGCCACAGGTGATATTTAAAATTTTATATTCCTTAAAAACAAGAGAAAAGAAAAAAAAGAACAGCTGTCTCAGCCGTCTTCAAAGATGCTCTCTTATGACACCAGCATCAGGCATGTATGCCTCGAGCTAAAACGCATCACGCTTATGCGAGTGTACGTTGTTTTTGCGAGGCAGCGTTAAGGTCACTCTCCGCGGATAACCGGTTGTAAGAAGCGTCAACGCGTAGGCATGGTACATTGATCAATGTAGCATATGAGGTAACAATGAATAGCTCGGGGCCGAAAAGCTGAGCGCCAAGGACAAGAAGACAGCTCTTTCGCCCTTCACCACAGGCAGCTGTGGTAAATGCTAATCGGTCAATACTTCGTTGCTAAACTAGCAGTCCCCTTAGTACAACGAAGAGGCTCACAAAAGAAAGCTGGATAGTCCCGCTGTAAGTGCATCGTAAAATGTCCATAACGCGAAAATTCTCGCCAATTCCATATAGCTGGCACAGATTCGCTTCTCGTGCTGTGTTTCAGTAGCAATGTTTTAGGACTTTATTATTATTATTTCCTGAAATATTATATAAATAAATAAATTTGGTGTTTCTGGTAGTATTACACACAGATAAGATTCGTTTCTTCTTTTGTTTTTGTCCTTTTTATTGTTTTCTATTTTTATTTCTATTGTATTCTACTGTAGAATGCATGCTATGCTATGCCGTACAAAATCAAGGTACAAAAAAAAAAAAGCTAGAGGTGAAGTGATTAACAGTGGTCGTACAAAGTAGCTCACTAGAGCCAGCGTTTCGACAGGTCCCCCTTGTTTTCGTCAAGACGAACGCAAGACCCCTTCTCGAAGCGTTGGCTCCCCAATCACATTCCTTGTTCTACCACTATGATATACTTTTAGCATACAAACTTTTAAGCGGGTCAGTACTTCAACTATACAATCTACAGAAGTATATACCTTATAACAGTTTGCTTGTTGCTGCGCTGTATAGTTAGTGCATTTCACGCCGTTAAACGGCCTCCCGCCTTATTTCTCTGCCCTCCCTCCGCGTTTCTTACCGCTGAGACCTGCTCCGATGACAAGCACCGTGGTCTTCTTGACAGCTGGGCTGGCGTTTCCTCCGGGCCCTGCTGACTGGTCCATCCCGTCCGGGAACCGGCGACGACCTCTGCGTTGTAAGGACGGCGACGGTTGCTGCTGCGCGGCTGCCGCCACCCCGGGCGATCCCGATGAGCTGCTTTGGAAGCTCATAATAACGCGGCGGCAATCGGACGGAACGGAGTGCGCGTTGTCGCGTAGGGGTCGCACTCAACTGGCGGCGTGGTATGTGCGTACGCGTTGTCGAAGGGGCGCGGCGCGTCAAGCGATATACGAGCAGAGGGAGAGAAGAAATCGATCGCCAGAACTTCCCGTCGAGACACACTGGGGCTGCTTGCTGCGTGCAGCGCTAAGCCAGCGCTGCTGTGCGACTGCCCCCCCCCCCCCCCCCCCCTTCCATCCCCGCATGCGGTGTAGGTGTGTACAGGGACATGGGAGAGACGGCGTAATCACCGTGCGCATACTTGGCACCGTCGACGCAGGTGGCGGGCAATTTGAACGTGCGCGGACTCTGTAGTTTATGTCATCGTCGAGTTTGTTAATTTCAGAAAGAACCGTGCTTTCGCAATCGGCGCTTGCAGGCGAATGCCGGTCCGTCGTCGTCGTAGTGTACGCAGTGAAAAATGAAAGGAAACGAATCTACGGCCAGGTGTTCCTTTTTTTTTTTCGCGAACGTGTTTTCACATCACCGACTAATTAAAGAGAAAGAGAAAGACATTGCGGCTAAAGGCTGCATAGGCCGGCTCAGGCCAATAGTCTTGGTAATTTAAAGATCACACCTTTGTAATGCCACGAGCGCCTGACTCCGAAGGGTTTGGGTGCGAGCTAGTTGGTACGGATCATTCATTTTAAACAGCGCCAAAAAAAAAAACACAGGCAAGGAAGAGCACAGGACTAGCGCTGAATGCCAGCAACATCTTTATTGAAGCCCGCACAAACATATACTATTCGCAACGGTTTGTAAGAAAGAAAGGAAGAAAGGGAAGGCGAGTCATCGTTAATCAACTCCTGCTGCGCGTGCGTCACAAACATAAAGCTATACAAATGTAAAATACACAATATGGACACAATCCAAACTGATTAACTTCTAACGAACTTAAGTTCCTTATCGCAAAGAGCTATAGAAGGGGCACTTACGCAAGTGGTTCCTAACTCACAAATTGAAAAGACCACAAAGATCTGATAGCTGTATCTTCCCAGCACACGTGTGACTTTTAGGCGGGGTGAACAGCCACACTTTGCACAATGAACACCTAGATTTTTACCAGTCTTAATCTTGACACAGTCCGCATGATCACGTAAACGTTCACTAAGGCAGCGTCCCGTCTGGCCTGTGCAAGTGCCGCCGCACGAGGTGGGAATGGCATAAACTACGCATTAGTATTGCAATCTACGGGCTTGGCGGTATTTCGCTTACTACACAGTCTAGGCGTTTGCCGGATATCGTTGGCTTTTTTGCACAACCTTCCCAACTTGCTAGGAGCGGTAAACACCACCTTAACACCGGCCTGGCCTTCGGCTTTCTTCATGCGGTGGGACACACATTGTACATACGCGCTCGCAACAGCATTGATTATGTCAAGGGCTCCGTTTTTTTCGGATAAATAAAAAAAAATACGATAAACACTCGCCAGCAAAACTTTTGACAATTCGGATTTATCCGATAAACTCTGATTTTAACGGCCAATATGACCCTGTTCCGTTGTTTATCGAAAGCCTTTCGATAAAGGGCATGTTCTAAGCGGTCATTGATACAGCGGCCAGTCTGGCCGATATAAACTTTACCTCACGTCAGCAGTATCTCGTAGACTGCACCGATCGCACATTTAACAAAGGGCGTGTCGCCCCCTGGCGGCACACGAGCGCCAGGGTACGAATCGAGCACGGAAAGCCTGCTGCAGGGAAGCGTGGCATGCTCACTTGACGCATTCCTGTGGCGCGTGAACAGAAATTTTGGGCAAGCAGAATGGGAAGGAAACGAAAACTTCCCAGCGTAAAGGAGTTTAGTGATTTTGAAGAGTAAACGTCATCTAAAGGAGTCGTCGTGTGACAGTTAGCATTGCCAACGGCAAGGGCGCCTTGAGAATTGCGGAGCACGTACACTCACAACGCCACGTACAGCTGAAGAAGACCCGTCTAGACCCAGGTGAGTCCCTTTTTAAGTGTTGGTGCTCTGAATTTACGGCTATATGAGAGTGTGTGTACTATGCTTCGTACAGCCTGACACAGTTTATCCATTTGCTGTGCACGCTTCCTTCTATACCAGGTGTCTTAACAGACTTAACATGGTCGCAATCCGATTTGTTCACATCGTCTTGTTATTCCTATCCCTTCGGCGACTCGTCACAGCAAAGCTCGCTGGAATAAAGTATCACACGGGCCCGATCCAACGGACAAGACGCGGATGACATGCCGCACCAATTTTGCCCTGCGCTCTGTCATGCTGAGATACCACTGCACCAGGCTGATGGACCTCTTGGCAGCCTCGTTCGAAGCAAGTGCCTGGCGGCACGCACGATTCCAGTTAGTGATCAACTATGTCGGAAATACCAACATGAGTGTCAGTACGAAAGACATTGCGACGATAAGCTCTTCGATGAAAGACCGCCCCATTTCCGTCACCATCGACGAGTCACTGGAACTCAGCGGATGTCCGGCAGTGGAGGTGCTTGCAACCTTCTACGACAACGAGCTTCCTGGACGTAGAACCTTCATGATAGACTTGCAAGTAGTTCAGCAGTATAGCGTTGCATTATGTGCATGTTGATACATACCGCCTTTCAGAAGATTGGAAAGGCCTTAGCCGGCATAGCTGTGTTGTGCTCCGATTCAGCTTCCTACATGCAGAAGCTTCACAAGGACTTGCAACTCTCGAACCTCGATTTCAAAGCACTTCACTTCAAAGATCCGTGCTGCCTACTTAACGCTCTGGAGGATGGAATTCAGACGAGCTCATTTAAGGTAGTTCAGTATTTTGTTGTGCACTTTCCTGCCCGGTCGAAGTCGTCGTGGGAGCCGCGCCATAAGTTTGGTCTTGTGTGCGTGGACATGGACATGACTGGTCGCTGAAGACTGTATGTACATCTAGGTGTTTCTGTTTTCATGAAGTCCTAGAAGATGTTCTGGACTACTGGCGTGCCATTTTTTCTTTCTTGAGTAGCGACGATACCAAGGGAAAGACGTGCAAGAAGCTCAAAACTCTTGTTTCATCGCCTGAAGTTGTGCACGACTTGCTGATTAAGCTGAGGTTTCTTAAGACGAATTCGTGTGCTGCGCTCTCAATCATTCAGGAACTTGAGGCAGAGAGTACCCCGGTACACCAGGTTTACCCATACTGGGGGTTCGTTTGCACGCGCTCCTCAGTCAATGGCTTGACCCACCTGAGGTCTTCACATCAGATGACGCAAGTCTGTTGGATCTGCTTGACTAGAATGACCGCTCAAAGACTGTCGCAGACCTTCATGGAACTATACGCTGCTCTCGCTGAAAAGTGGAGACAGTCAGGTGAGAGGAACCTTTGCGATGCGCTCTATTACACCAGTGAATCGTTATGGTACAGTGTTCAAATTCTCAGTGGCTATGGTGTTGGGCTGCTGAGCGCGAGGTCGCGGGATCGAATCCCGGCCACGGCGGCCGCATTTCGATGGGGGCGAAATGCAAAAACACCTGTGTACTTAGATTTAGGTGCACGTTAAAGAACCCCAGGTGGTCGAAATTTCCGGAGTCCTCCACTACGGCGTGCCTCATAATCAGAAAGTGGTTTTGGCACGTAAAACCCCATAAAAAAAAAGTGTTCATATTGTGAATCCAAATGTGAAGCTCGTGCTCCACGAAGAGTCGGACATAGACCATGTACTGATCGAAGTCGTGCCGAGTATTGGAAGTAGGAAAACCGGCCTTTTCGTGCTCAACGTATATAACTCCCCCTCGCAAAGATACCGCACTCACACTTTCGACGCCCTCTTTCGCGAAGCGATGGCCAAGGCCGCCTCCAGTCCCTTGCTGATATGCGGAGACTTCAATGCGCCGCACACGCAATGGGGATACGGAGCCGACTCGCCGAAAGGGAAGAGGCTAGCCGGACTGATGAACGAGCTCGGCTTGACTGTACTCAACGAACCTGCTTCGCACACCAGGATCGGACAGGGAGTGTGCCGCGACACGTCCCCCGACCTCTCCGTCTGGTCAGGCGCGGGCGTGGTCACTTGGTCGAACTCCTTCGAGGACCTGGGGAGTGACCACAGAATCCTGTGCGTGACCGTGGGAGAGGATGAAAGCGAGGAGGGCGTCTGCCGAAAGGCGAGAATCGTAGACTGGGACAGATTCCGGAAAAATAGAGAGCAAGACAAGAAGGAGGGCCCGATCGAAGACATCAGCGAATGGTGCAGAGTACTACTCGCGGACGTAGAGAAAGCCACCGATGAGATCGAATGGGCGGACTGGCGACAAGAACCACCCAAAGAAGAGGCAGACAGATCCCGCGGCGCCGTGGGCGACGGCGCTCCCCAACCGTCCAGAGTGGACAGCCGGCTGGCACATCTTGTTGCGGCCAAGAAATCCATGCAACGGAGAGCGAGAGCGAGTAGGCAAAAACTCAACAGGAAGATACGGAAGAAGATCGCCGAAATCAACCGGGAGATCGAGCCGCACTGCACCCGCCTGTGCGAGCAAGATTGGCAAGAGCTGTGCGACACGATGAACGGGAACATGAGCGTTGGACGCACCTGGAAGATTCTCAGGCACCTGCTCGACCCGGCAAGCACCAGAACGGCGACCCGTACAGAGATGGCCAAGCTGCGACACAAGTACAAGGACGACCCAGAGGCCTTCGCGGAAGAGATCGTGCAGACGCACCTCGCACGCCCGGAAGGGCAGAGTCACCCAGAGTACTGCGGGGCTCCCAACGAAGAGCTGGACGCGGACTTTTCCGTGCAGGAAATTAGAACGGTCCTCCAGCTACTGAAGACCAACTCGGCGCGCGGTCCTGACAGGATCACCAACAAAATCCTGAGGAACCTGAACGACGACGCCATCGAGAAGCTCTGCGAGTACATCAACGCGTGCTGGAAGGAGGGCCGAATTCCGCCAGAGTGGAAGACCGCGGACGTTATACTGATACCAAAGCCGGGCAAACCGCTGGAGGTCCGAAACATGAGGCCGATCTCCCTAACGTCCTGCGTCGGGAAAGTGATGGAGCATGCCTGCCTTAACAGGGTGACGACGCTGCTCGAGAAGCAGGACGCCTTCGGCACCCACATCATCGGTTTCCGGAAGGGCCTTTCAACGCAGGACGCCATGCTGCAGATCAAGGAACAGGTCGTGAACGCTCCGAGCACGCACGTGCGCGCCCGACTCGGGCTAGACCTCAAGAGCGCCTTCGACACTGTGAAGCACGTGGCCATACTGGACAAGATCAGCCGACTCGATCTCGGGGCGAGGTTCCACCGATATGTCAGCAGCTTCCTGAATGGGCGCGAGGCGACAGTCACGATCGACGGGGCCCCACCACGAACGGTCCGAATGGGTGGTGCGGGAACGCCGCAGGGCTCCGTACTCTCCCCCATGCTTTTCAACCTCGTCATGACCGGCCTGCCGGAGCGTCTTGACGCGATAGAGGGCATCAATCATACGATATACGCAGATGACGTGACGGTGTGGACCACGGAGAACACGAGCGTCGGCGAAATGCAAGACCGACTGCAGCGGGCCGTCCGGGAGGTGGAGCGGCACCTCGAAGACACGAGACTCGTCTGCTCACCCGACAAGTCGGAGATCCCGCTACACAGGCTGCGCAAGAAAGGACCCCTTCCGCAGGCCGTGCTAGACGCTCGTCGTTTGGGCGTCCGCGTCACGACGAGGGAGGGGACCCGAATACCGACGGTGTCCAAGTTGCGAGTGCTCGGCCTGAGGCTGGAAGAGAACGGTGCCAACCACGAGCTGGTTGCCCGACTGCAGAAGAAGGTGGCCGCCGCCACACACCTCGTGCGGCGGGTCGCGAACAGGAGGAAAGGAATGAAGGAATACAACGTTACGAGGCTGATACAAGCGTACGCGCTGAGCCACATAGCGTACGTCGCCGCATACACCGACTGGAACAGGAACGAAACCGACAAGCTGAACGTGGCGATCCGCAGGGCGTTCAAGACCGCCCTGGGAGTACTCCAGTACACGCCTACCCACAGGCTCCTCGAGTTGGGCGTACACAACACGCTCGAGGAGATCGCCGAGGCGCAGAGAATCGCGCAGCTGGAGAGGCTGTCGAGCACCGTAACGGGAAGACGAATCCTGGACTTACTCGGGATTCGATATCACGAGGCGCGTGGACTGAAAGAATCACTGCTACCGGAAGTCAGGGACGCCATACAGACGGAAAACATGCCGAAGAATATGCACCCGGTGCATGACGTGCAAAGACGTATACGCAGGGCGGTAGCAATCCTCGAGAAGCATGGAAGACAAGAAGGCGTCCTCTTCGTCGTTGCAGCCAGGTACCCGCGGCCAGTCGGTGACTCTGATGGCGACGAGGAACGTCGACCACCACCGCCGCTACAAGGGAATGTGCGAGACGAGCCGCAGTTACCAGCACCACCACCACTACTGCTACTACGACAAAAACGGCAGCAGCAACAACGGCAACATCGACACGGCCGGCCGACGGCGGCGGTGCCCGCCTTCTCCATGGCAGTCGTAGATACAAAGGGAACGATCCGAGTCACGGCATCAGCGAGGCTGCCGTCGGCCGAAGCAGCGGAAGAGATGGCCATAGCCCTCGCGGTACTCCACGGAGGTGCGGAGGATAACCTGATTATCAGCGACTCCAAATCAGCGATTCGGAATTACATCAAAGGTTGGGTGTCCGCGGATGTGGCGCGCATGCTCAACGCCCGGGCCGGGGACTTCGGATCCGGCACCATTACAAACAAGTCCCTCAAGTGGATCCCCGCGCACGTCGGGGAGCTTGGCAGTAACAGCAACAACAGCCACGACAATAATGACACCAACATTGCTAACGGCCGAAGACGCAACGTCACTCCACCCAACCACAACGAGCGCGCCCACCTCGTCGCGAGGATGCTTACCCGCCGCGACGCGGTCACCCAGAGGGCAGCCGCTGCCGTTGTTGTGCGGGACCCCAGCGGAGGAGTGACGGCGACGGCGGCTGCCAGCCCGTCTGACGCGGCCGCTGTCGTTACCAATACAACACAAATCGCGGCGGACGGAGCTGGGGATCACGCGGACGCCGACTGCGATGTCAAGGAGTTTCCGGCAACGTACAGAGAGGTGCTTGGTCACTATAGAAAGCAACGAAGAAAATATCCACAACCCCACGGGCGTCTAGACAGGTCCCAGGCGGTCGACCTGAGACGGTTGCAGACGGGCACTTTCACAAACCCCTACCACCTGCACCGCCTGTGGCCCGCGCTGCACCCGTCGCCCGGCTGCCCGTGGTGCGAGCACGAACGGGCCGATATGGCCCATGTGCTTTGGGAATGCCAACGCCACGTGGAACAAGGACAAAGAGGAAGGGGGAATACGACAGCAGAACACTCTGAAGCGGGGCGCCTCGCTGAGAGATGGCAAGCCGCCCTCCTCAACGAGGCAACCGAAGACCAGGAGTGGGCCGTCCAGCGGGCCAGGGCCGTTGCCGATGACCTCGAAAGATCTTCCTCGGGCGATGGACCCCTGACAGCCTAGCTCCGGGCACCAAAATCAACAACCGTTGGACAAATAAAGTTTATTCCTATCCCTATCCTATCCTAAGCTTGAGCTACCCCTTGCGTTCGAAACCTATGCGCCAAACTTTAAGTTATTGTTGCTTGAAACTGACGACATGAGCGAGCTCACGAGTGATATTGCGAACTATCAGAGCTATGAAATCAGCAACATTGATGAACCCTTGTCGTTTTGGAGACTTCACACTGTCCAGTGGCCAGTGCTTTCTCACTGCGCGCTGACTCTTTGGCTCCCTGTTTCTAGCGCGAACGTTGAAAGGACATTTTATAAGCTGAGAATCATCAATCGAAAGGAGCACGCTTCCATCAGTGACATCAACCTCCTAAAGTATGGTTGCGTCCATTACAGCAAAATTTAAGGTTGTAATACGTACAAACGTAGGTTTTTCGTATTCAAATATTTGTGCTTGCGTGTATTTGTGTTTGTGCATTCAAACCTTGTAGACAACTAAAATACGCTTCGCCGGTTCTGATGTTTTCGTGTTCATACGTAATTTCATCCAAGGTTTTGGAGTATTGAGAATAACGCAAAATTAAACTTCGAATTTCGGAGAATTGGGGATTTACGAGAAATAAACTCCGATAAACGCCGAATTTCCGCCAAAATATACTCCGAGAAACACCCTCCGAATTTGAAGAAATATAAACTCCGAAAACACTGAGCCCTAGTTATGTACTTTACCTCTTCGCGCGGCTTCATGGTGGAACGACCCTCTTGCATTAAGACTTCCGTCATGGATGACAGCAGTTGTGCTGGATAGCCACTTGTCTTAAGCCGATGGACTTCGTTAGCAAAGCTGCTGGACATCAAGTGGGGGCAAGAGCGAACGACAGCATTTCTGAGAGCCCCCAGGGCTATGGAGCGCTTCACCACTTTTGAATGATCGGAAGTGAAGGGAAGAAGATGTTTCTTGGAACGTGGGGCATACATCCAACACGTGTGCTCCTCCTGGAGGTGCAGTGCAAGGTCAAGGAGGCGGATTTGGCCTTTTTTCAGGGAATTCCCTTGTGATCGTCAACCCTCAAAAAATGCTCTTGAATTTTTCAAGAACATGGTCGAACAAAATGGTGGCTTAAAGTAATTTTAAAAAATCACCTACGAATATGATACCGCCTAATGCGAAATTGGAGCGCAGCTGTATACGTGTTTTTAATTTGCGATATATTGGCTGGAGGGAACAGTCCGATCGTGCGGCACGTTGCAAACGTTGCGAAGTGTGGCGCGTCTGCCTCGCTAATCGGGAGATCACGAGAGACAGCGCGTGAATGACGCGTGGGCGCAATTCACAGCAGCCGCCGCAGACAGACCGCTCATGCAGCACTTTGTTTCCATATGTGGTATCGGTGGCGTCATCGGTGAACAGACAACGCGCGCTACTCTGGTGCCATCTCGTAGCCATCGTCACCGTAAAGCCCGTCTTGCGCGGCAGTACGCTTTTCTTCTAAAGCTTTCGTCACACCCTCCTCCTCCGCTTTCCTCCTTGCGCTCTCTTCGCTCTCACCATCTTTAATTCCCCACTGCGCTCCATGTTCACTCTGATCCTTCGCTGTGCTCGTTCGCTCGGTTACCCCAAGGACGCCGACACGCTCGCTACAGGAACGAGCGCCTAAGAACTGTGCTCTAAAAATAAAATATGTGTTGTGATCGCACGATTGAGGGTCTAATTCATAAATGATTTATTACTAGCAGAAGCACAGAAAGCTTCGCTTTAAAATATTCTTAATGCGGCGCATTATATAGGGAGACCTATAACTAGCGAATAATTATTGCAGAAGTCTTTGTTTCAAAACTGAGCTATAATCACTACCTAAATGCTTATTTAAAGGTCCCTTTAACAGTGTTTCCCTATGTACATAAAGTTACATCCCAGTAGGCTGCACCATAAGGACAACGGTAAAGCGCAAGACTATATAGTACCAGTGCCTCGCGAGGCAGCCGATGTTGTGTGTCGTATATACGGGGCAGGATGTAGGCACAAGCGAGCACTCTAACTGCGCAGAAATGGTAAGCTGGTTGCACAAAATGGAATGCAGAAATAGCGGAAGTAGAAGCTGTGGTTCTCCGCAGGTGTGGGAAACAAGGAAAGTTGCACATCGGCATTGTGCACAGCTGCAGTTGAGAGATTTTAACGAGGAGAAGTGCTCTATGCATAGAAGATCTGGCTGACACCCTAGGAAAACACTTCGAGCATGTATCAAGCTCCATACACTACTCAAAATCATTCTTTAAACATAAAAAACTGGCGGAACTTAAGCCACTGCTGCGTAAATGCCACCACATAAACCATACAACCATCCATTTAATATGACCCAGCTGAGAGCTCCCCTGTGCGTATGCAGGAGCTCTGCACCTGGAGCTGACAGAATCATGTATGACATGATTAAAAACCTACACAGTGACACAATGATAACGCTTCTTGCACTTTTAACTCTATCTGGGCTGCCGGATACCTGCCATCCTCACAGAAGGGAGCTATTGTTAGCCCACTTTTCAAACAGAATAAAGATTCATCCGATGTATCAAGTTGTCACCCGATAGCTTTCACAAGATGCGTCTGTAAAATTTTTGCAAAAAAATGATAAATCGTCGCCTTTTACATTTCCTTGAATTTAACAAAATACTTCACCCTTTTCAGTTCAGCTTCAGAAGGAGTCAATCCACAACTCATCATCTCGTGCGCTTTGACGGAAATATTTGGGATGCGTTTGTTCATCAACAGTTTTTATTATCGATATTCCTCGATATGGAGAAAACGTATCACCAAACGTGGTGTTACGGCGTCTTCCGAGACTTGTCGGGAATGGGCATCCGTGGAAATACGCTAAACATAATAAAAAGCAATTTGTCCAATCGTACTTTCCGCGTGAAAATCGGCAACGTATTGTCGCGTCAATATATGCAAGAAACTGGTGTACCTGAGCGAGGCGTGCTCAGCTGAACACTCTTTATAGTTAAGATGAACACACTCCGCGCTTCATTACCATCAGCTACATGTTATTCCGTCTACGTAGACGACATACAAATAGGTTTCAAATCCTGTAACCTTGCAGTGTGCGAGAGGCAGGTACAGCAGGGCTTGAACAATATCTCTACGTGGTCAGGCGAAAATGGGTTTAAAGTTAAACCCCACGAAAGTTTATGTGTTCTTTTCACAAAAAACACAAACATGGTTCCACGTCCAAGTTTAGAACTGTATGAGAAGAAATACCTGTGCACAAAGAACACAAGGTTTTAGGCTAATATTCGATGCGAAACTGAGTTTCATATCACACAATATATCTCAAGGCAAAGTGCTTGAAAATAATGAACCTACTGAAAATTTTAGCAAACACCGAAAGTGTTTAATGAACCTCTACAGGAGACTCATCCGATCACAATTGGATTACGGTGCCGTGGCATATCACTCTGCCATGCCAAGTGCCTTAATGATGCTGCATCCCGTCCACCATCTAGGTATCCGCTTGGCCACTGGCGCCTTCAAAACAAGTCCTATGGAAAGTCTATACGTAGAATAAAAATGAGTAGTCACTTAATCTGCAAAGAACATACATTAGCTTCACATACCTTCTGTTTTCTGCAATCGCGAACACCCTTGTTATTCTACAGGTAATGATATCTCGTATGCTACACATTTTCACAATTGGCCCACTGTGAGACAGCCTTTCTCACTGCGTGTGGGGGAACTGAACGAAGAAATGGATGTCCCACGTCTCAAACATCGCCTAATGCCTCTAGCCAAGCAGTTACCACCTTGGGACTGGCAGGTGGTACACTGTGACATATGTTTTCTAGAAGTCTCAAAGCGTGCTCCAGAGGTCGAAATACGAATTTATTTCTTGGAGCTTCAGTCGAAGTACTCCTGCTCTGAATACTACACGGCCGCGACAAAGTCACATGCCGGTGTATCACACACAGCAATTGGCTGATCCTTCTCCGAGTCGAATATTTTACATCCAGAAATGAGTATCTTCACGGCTGAGCATATGCAGTATTGTCCGCTGTTAAACAAATCAGGAAAACAAAGACACAACAAGCTGTTGTATTTACTGACTATTTAAGTGTCGTCAGATTCCTAATGGCCTTCACTAAACACAAACATCCCCTGCTTAATTATCTTTATTCGCTTCTGTGCACAATGCATATGCTGCAAATCACAATATGCTGGGTACCTCGCCATAGAGGTAATGAGGGCAATATGCTTGCAGACGAAACTGCAGCCTCAATGGTCACTAAAGCCACCAACATCTCTGTAGCTGTCCCTGTCATAGACTTGAAGCATCTCTTTCAGAAAAAGCTTAGGAGCTGTTCGCAACGCTTATGGAACACTGAACGTCGCCAAACCCAAGGACGTCGCCAAACCAGTTAGGGAACTGGCCACCCATATCAATAATAAGACTAACTGAGGTTATCATATTGTCACGTGGTGGTGACGTTAAGAACACAGTGGCAATACTGTGAAAGGCAAAACTAGATTTTATTGGGCGAACCTGTGCCCACAAAACAGGCTACACTTATAGCACAACGAAAGCGGCGAACACAGTCGGCGATCGTCGAAATTGGGATCAGCGGGTCAAGCGCGTCGGCTTTTATAGAGCAGTCGTCGAATGTTCCAGACTAATCGTTCGGACTCGCGTGCCTTCCACAAAGTTCTACACCATTCGCGTCAGGTGATGAAATAAGATAACATAATTAAGGTTCGGCGACAACAGACAGCGGATAGAAGCATCGATAACTTTCCAGAAACTTCGGATACATGCAGGCGCGTCCCACGCTGTGCGATTACATTTGTTAGGCGGCGAAACGTGGTTGCCCGATAAAGATAAGTACACATGTCAATACCCCCCTCTTAAGAAGCATCGACCCGATGCTGTAAACAAACGAAGTTAATAAACAAAAGCACTCGTAGCAAAGAAAAGAACAAAAATGACGAAGTTCGTCAGCGTCCGTAAAAGGGTTTAAGGCGCACCACGTGGACCACTTCAGATCGTGCGCGGCGCCGCTGTGAATGCGAAATGCCGTCTGGCACGACCTCATAGTCCAGAGCGCCAATACGTCGGATGACCTTGTAGGGTCCCAAATAGCGTCGGAGTAGTTTCTCACTGAGTCCTCGTCGGCGTATCGGGGTCCAGACCCAAACACGGTCGCCAGGCTGGTACTCGACGAAGCGTCGTCGGAGGTTGTAGTGTCGGCTGTCGGTCCTCTGCTGGCTCTTGATTCGCAGGCGGGCGAGCTGTCGGGCTTCTTCGGCGCGCTGGAGATAGCTAGCGACGTCAACATTCTCTTCGTCAGTTACGTGCGGCAGCATGGCGTCAAGCGTCGTCGTCGGGTTCCTGCCGTAGACCAGCTTGAACGGCGTGATCTGTGTTGTTTCTTGCACCGCCGTGTTGTACGCAAAGGTTACGTACGGCAGGACCGCGTCCCACGTCTTGTGTTCGACTTCGACGTACATTGCTAGCATGTCGGCGAGGGTCTTGTTCAGGCGCTCCGTGAGACCATTCGTCTGCGGATGGTAGGCAGTTGTCCTCCTGTGGCTTGTCTGGCTGTACTGCAGAATGGCTTGGGTGAGCTCTGCTGTAAAAGCCGTTCCTCTGTCGGTGATGAGGACTTCTGGGGCACCATGTCGCAGCAGGATGTTTTCGACGAAAAATTTCGTCACTTCGGCTGCGCTGCCTTTTGGTAGAGCTTTAGTTTCAGCAAAGCGGGTGAGATAGTCCGTCGCCACGACGATCCACTTATTCCCGGATGTTGACATCGGAAACGGCCCCAACAAATCCATCCCAATCTGCTGGAATGGTCGGCGAGGAGGTTCGATCGGCTGTAGTAATCCTGCTGGCCTTGTCGGTGGTGTCTTGCGTCGTTGACAATCTCGGCATGTCTTGACGTAACGGGCGACGTCGGCGGTCAGACGCGGCCAGTAATACCTTTCCTGTATTCTCGACAGCGTCCGGGAGAATCCGAGGTGCCCAGCGGTTGGATCGTCGTGTAGGGCGTGCAGTATCTCTGGACGCAGCGCTGACGGTACAACAAGAAGGTAGCTGGCGCGGACTGGTGAGAACTTCTTCACGAGTAGGTTGTTTTGAAGCGTGAACGAAGATAATCCACGCTTAAATGCCCTAGGGACAACGTCGGTGTGCCCTTCCAAATACTCGACTAGGGCTTTTAGCTCCGGGTCCCCTCGTTGTTGTTCGGCCAAGTCTTCCGCGCTTATTATGCCAAGGAAGGCGTCGTCATCCTCGTCATCTTGCGGCGGTGGGTCAATGGGGGCGCGTGATAGGCAATCGGCATCTGAGTGTTTTCTTCCGGACTTGTATGTTACAGTGATGTCGTATTCTTGTAGTCTGAGGCTCCACCAGATGTCACGTGGTGGTGACGTTAAGAACACAGTGGCAATACTGTGAAAGGCAAAACTAGATTTTATTGGGCGAACCTGTGCCCACAAAACAGGCTACACTTATAGCACAACGAAAGCGGCGAACACAGTCGGCGATCGTCGAAATTGTGATCAGCGGGTCAAGCGCGTCGGCTTTTATAGAGCAGTCGTCGAATGTTCCAGACTAATCGTTTGGACCCGCGTGCCTTCCACAAAGTTCTACACCATTCGCGTCAGGTGATGAAATAAGATAAGATAAGGTTCGGCGACAACAGACAGCGGATAGAAGCATCGATAACTTTCCAGAAACTTCGGATACATGCAGGCGCGTCCCACGCTGTGCGATTACATTTGTTAGGCGGCGAAACGTGGTTGCCCGATAAAGATAAGTACACGTGTCAATATGCCAACTGAGAATCGGCCACACATACGGTACACACTCGTACTTGCTGACTGGTGATGAGCCACCTGCCTTTAGTAAATGAGGCGGGGCGCTGGGGGTCCTGCAAGTGTTGCTGGAATGTGGAGAATTAGAGGCTCTTAGGAAAAAACACTTCCATTTACCTGACCATCAAAAAGTTCCATTACATCAAATCAAATCAAATCAAATCAAATCTTTATTTTCCATCAGGTGCTACAGATGGAAATGTTTCTGAGCACCAAGCTGCTCTTTGATGTTAAATCAACATTAGCTTTTCTAAAGGATGCAAGTATGCTGCAGGTTATACACCCAAGTGATCCGTAGCGCAGCCTCTTATCAGAGGCTTCTGCCGCGATAATAGTATTCGAGCATGTGCCTCCCAGTTCTTGCGCTCAAGGACCCGGGAAAGGCTTTAGTACTATTTCCGTACTTCTATAATCTTTATCTCCTGATCACATTGCAAAATATATGTTATGGTCAAGGAACACCTCACTTGTCATTGTCATCTTTCTAGCTCATATATATTTTACGCACTTACACGCTGACTTATTTTAGGCCCTTTTACGGCCACGGTACATCCTAGGCTTCATCAACCATTGTTAACTCACTCTGTCATGTGTTTGGCACTCTTTGGCCAGAACTGGACCTTGCGCCATTAAAACCCCATCATCAATCAATCAAAGCAAGCACGATAACTGCGGAGAAATTGCAAGCTGGTTGCACAAAATGGGACGCAGGGTTACAGAAATGGCGGAAGTAAAAGCTGTTGTTCTCCGCAGCTGTAAGAAACAGGATTGTGGCACATCGGCGTTGTGCACAGCTGCGGTTGAGAGACTGCAAACAGGAGAAGCGCTCTATGCATGGCGTGACGACAGCTTGTAGTTTTCGGTTCTCCGTTTTGCGCCTCTGTAATGCAAAGGGTCGTATTGATCCGAGAGGCCTTATCTCCGGCTTCGGTAACCCGCCGTGGTTGCTTAGTGACTTTTTGTTGCGCTGCTAAGCAAGCGGCCGCGGGATCAAATCCTGGCCACGGCGGCCGCATATTGATAGGGGCGAAATCCAAAAACACTTCTGTATCTAGATTTAGGTGCTCGTTAAAGAACTCTAGATGGTCAAAATTAATCCTGAGTCCCCCACTACGGCGTGCCTCATAATCAGGTCTTGCTGCTGGCAGGTAAAACCCCATAATTTCTTTTTTATATATTCTTTAAATCTTCGGCTTTGGCTTGCGGGCTGAGAAGGTTAGCTTGACTCCTGTTAGTCTACAGCTCGTGAACGGGCCTGAGACGACATAATGCCGGAAGTGGCGTGCATATGTATGTCGGCGCGTGAGGCGGTCAGTTGTCTCCTACTAAACATAGAGGAAGGAAAGAACTATTCGAGGAAGCACCACGCAACACGAATGAAGCCAAACGAGTCGACCGAGCATGTGATCGACACGTCAGGGAGTGCGGTAGGTTTTAGTGTTCCCGCTCCCCCGGCAGAGCTATGACAACCGAACAAGTGCGCATAGATTAAAAATTACCTGGAACCAACCATACTCGGCCAATACGCGGCGTCCAAAAGGTCACGTGTTTGGCCGGTACTGCGAGGAAAAAAAGCGAACGGAATGGCTTCGCGGAGAGTTTGTTTGCCAAGGCCGGCCACGTGACGTAATGCGCTGCCTCTTAGTTTGTTTCCTTTTCCCCCATGCCACTAAAATTCTCTGCGCGCTTCTATTGTTCAGCCTATCGTGAAAATAATGGGTACTACATGGATTTGTCTACACTTCGTGCCCGTGACTTCACTTATTATACTTTACCTTTCTGAATTTGTGAGTGATCACATTCTTTTTTCTTTTAACACCCGACAGTAATGTGTTTCTTTGATCCGACGTGGTGGCGTATTGGCTCGGGCGTAGCGCTGCAAAGCCCGAGAGCAAGGTATCAAATGCCGGCCGCGGCGGCCGCATTTCTATTGGGGCGAAATGCGAAGATAATCATAAGAATAAGAATGGGCTGGGGTGCGTTTGGCAGGCATTCTCAGATCATGAGCAGCATGTTGCCATTATCCCTCAAGGGAAAATTGTATAACAGCTGTGTCTTACCAGTCCTCACGTACGGGGCAGAAACCTGGAGGCTTACGAAAAGGATTCTACTTAAATTGAGGACGACGCAACGAGCTATGAAAAGAAGAATGATGGGTGTAGCGTTAAGGGATAAGCAAAGAGCAGATTGGGTGAGGGAACAAACGCGAGTTATCATGAATGATATCTTAGTTGAAATCAAGAAAAAGAAATTGGCATGGGCAGCACATGTAATGAGGAGGGAAGATAACCGATGGTCATCAAGGGTTACGGACTGGATTCCAAGGGAAGAGAAGCGTAGCAGGGGGCGGCAGAAAGTTAGGTGGGCGGATGAGATTAAGAAGTTTGCAGGGACAACTTGGCCACAATTACTACAGGACTGGGGTAGTTGGAGAAGTATGGGAGAGGCCTTTGCCCTGCAGTGGGCGTAACCAGGCTGATGATGATGAAATGCGAAAACGCCCGTGTACCATGCATTGGGGCACGTTAAATAATCCCAGGCGGTCAAAATTATTCCGGAGTTGCCCACTACGGCGTGCCTGATAATCACCTCGTGGTTTTTCCACGTAAAACGCTACAATCGAGTTTTAATCTGTTTATACGTGCATACGTAATCATCGCGAATTGTTGCATTTAAAGCTCTACGACTTGTTGCAAGTTATAGTTTCGCCGTGCCACAAAGTCGTTTGAAGCCGGAAGGACGAATGATCGGTCAAATCCAACGATCATTCCAATGCTTGCGGCTGAACCGCCTGTTACATTCGACCGGCGGGGGCTGGCGATCTTCGGGGAAGCAACCGTCGGAAAGGCGCCGGCATGCCTGCGGCGGCGGCTCGCTTTGAAAGGACAAGAATACGTCAGTACCCAGCCCGTTGCCGCCACCATGTCTGCTGCGACGACTCGCTCTGCAGTGTAAGGACCACACTGCGCCGCGTCCCCAACCGAAAGACGCCGAGATTGTTAGTGTGTACGCCGACACCGTCACGGTCTGTTTGGAGCAGGGGAGCCCCGGGAAGATGTTGTGCAGTGCCGTCTCACGCAGCTTAGAAGTGGACAGACGCGGCCGCCACTGTCGTTGAAGTCGACTCTGAGATAAAGAGGCTTCTGCTCGGGGCAGCACCGTGTCTACGAGAACCCTCTCACCTCGGTGTGGTCGGTGAAACCTGTGCGGAAGTGAGTGTGTAAACCCCCCCCCCCCCCCCCCTCAAAGGCGGGTCGGCGACGATGAGTTTGGACGCTCCCATTGGTCGAAAGTTGAACGGCCGTTTTCCCGCACCTAGGGATCTAGGGAGTACAGAGTGTTTATAAGCAGCCGTGACGTGGCTTCGGGGTGTGCATTCCTCTTTCAGTGATGCTAGACTGATGAACTGTAACGTTCTGATGTAGATACTGTAAATAAATCCCATATTCCTCGTTCTCGATGAGAACAAGTCTCTCTCTTCAACAACGTCCTCAGTGTGGATGAGTTGGAGGACAGCATGGGCCAGCTACCATCTATTTCATGCCCGATCCCAACCATCACACGCCATAGTTGCGGCTCCCGTAGACACTAACGCCCGATTTATGTATATAATATTTATTGTAAAAGAAAAAAGAAAGGCCAAGTATTGTCGGCATGGCTGTAAGATACATATATGCTGCTAAAAGGACGCACACAGAAACGTAAAAAATCTCAACGACAACACCACGCGACTGTTTCTGTCAACGTTCTCACCTTTCTGTGTGCGCCATTTTAGCGACAAACCGGTCTTTCGGCAAATGCCAACTGTATTCCAAGAAAGCAGTTCTGACGTCTGTCTGTGTTGGGTACACATGCTGGCGAATACGCGACTCGGACCGTACTGTATACCGTCACATCCAGCGTGCGCGCTGCATACATATAGTGTGGCTATGTAGAGGCACAGGGATGGGTAAACTGTTTGTGAGCCGTTTCAAATGGCAACTGCAGACGTGTACTGCGCTAAACACTGGTTTGACGCTATAGGTTTGTCACTACTTCGCGAACTCTGTATTATACTGCATTTAAATTGTTCCGTGTTTTTTTCTTTGGGCTTTTGTGTATCCATGGTGGGTCTGAAACTGGTCTTTCTTGCTCTGTACGTGTGGCCTTCCTACATTTCGCGCGCAACTCACGCCAGGTTCCAACAAACGCACGGGCTCCTCGGCCTTCGAACTCTCCTTCCTTGTCCAACTACGCCCCGTGCACATACATACATACATACATACATACATACATACATACATACATACATACATACATACATACATACATACATACATACATACATACATACATACATACATACATACATACATACATACATACATACATACATACATACATACATACATACATACATACATACATACATACCGTGAAATACCGCTCGATCGGACGCAACAGGCTTTCTCAAGTGATTGAACAACCCTAATGACTTCTCTCATCAGAACTAAAAACTGATGACTATTCGCCTTCATTGTGCGCTGGTCATCAATGAAGGCTTCCGCTCGACGTGTTTGAATCTCGGGATGTTGCGTGGACACGTTTATCAACGCTAGAAATGGGCTTCATCAGTTAAGCGTCTCATCCGCAGCTTTCCGCGGCTAATGTCAAGCGATATGGGTTGAGAGCAAGGGACCAGGCAATATAATCTCTCAGAACAGCTTCCGTGTGCTGTTCGTGGGGCGTTATGTACCAAATCAACGCTGAAATTTCTCTGAGTTACAGTGGCGCCGCGTGCAACAAAAAAGTGTATCGAGCGAAAGTATAATGCAAAACAACAAACTTCGCCTGGCTGTACGCGTCAATAAGCGTTGATACAAATTTCGTGTTAAATATCGGCTTATATTTCTAGAATCCTAAGCAGCTGACCTCGGCAGCTTGACGCACTCAACAGCATCGCTAACACTAAAGTCTTGGTGTCAATTGACAAGCGCTGGTTCACTGCAGCGCCTTATTATCTCGATCTAGAACATTTCTATGCTCCTGTGAAAACAAATAATCTTCAAAGTTTCTCTTCGCCTCTCACTGTCTCGCTCGCCCAAGTCTGGGAGCCGATTACACTGCCAGAGACCTGCTACTGTACCGCTAAACCATCAAAATCACGATCTAATTTTGAGGCACGCCGTAGTTGGGGACTATGCATTAATTTTGACTATACCTTGGTTTCCTTAATGTACAGCCAATGCTCGCTAGCCTTTTAATGTCAGGCATGTAAATACATTGCTGATGAGGAAACTTAGCACAACAAAAAAGACAACGCACACAGGAAGAGAATACAAAGACAGGTATTTGTGCGTTGTCTTTTTGTTGCGCTTATTTTTCTCAACAGCAATGCAACACCAACAGACCCAATAATTATTTCTTCTAGTGTAAAAGCACGACTTAGTGAAACACAGTTAAGACGGAGAACGCTGCTGCATAGTGTAGCTGCATACCGTATAGGACTCCTACATATTTTAGGCAAGCTTTAGGCGCCATTAATTAATCTATTTCTCTCGCTTTTGCGCGTGTTTAGCTAGCCAATAAATCTGCTTGCTGTGCTTCGTGTTAGCAACCACTTCGTTCTTTTTTGCTTTTTCATTATTCTAATTGGGCATACACGCGCCGTGGTGGCGTAGTGGCTTTGTCGTAGCGCTGCAGGACACTAAAGAGAACAATTATTTCTTCTGCATCAATAAATTACCTTTCTACAACATCGAAAATAGCGCTCGTACGACGATAAGACTCTTGGTAAGCCAGAAAAAGCGCAACAACGAAAGACGGGTGGCGACGCTTCCTTGAAGTTGTTGCACTTGGTCGCTGTTTTTGTCATGGATATTGAGGGCACCTTTTAGGGCCTTCTTAATCATATAGCGGTACAGACTGACTACATTGTGTTCTAAAGGAACCGAATATTAAACATGGCAAGTTTCGGGAACCTTTACTCATCCAACGCGCCCAAAATGGGAAAACATACTTTGGAATCACTGACATGCACTGACGTACCGGCGTCGGGGTTTCGGCGCGAAATTCAAATAGTGATGCTACGACCTTCATTTTCTCATCTAATAATCAAACTATTATGTTTAAATGAGTGCCTGCAGGGTTCTTAAACAATGCTTTATTAGTCTAAACTGATTTATTGTTTCACTTTAGTGTCCCTTTAAGTCCGAGGGTGCGGGTTCGAATCCCGGCCTCCGCGGCCGCAATTCCATGGCAGCGCCATGCAAGGACGCCCGCCTACCGTGTATTTGGTGCACTTAAAGAAAAGAAAACTCCGGGTGGTCAGAATTATTCAGGAGTTTCCCGCTACGGCGTAACTCATAATCATACCGTGGTTTTGATACGTATAACCCCAAAACTTAATTTTTATTACCGCAAATGGCAGCGGCCTGTCATAGATGCTGCACGGCAACCGTTAACAAAAACTGATGCGGAAGCCGCGGCATAGCACATATTCTTAACGTATTCTTTTCTTTGCCTACACGAGCTGGCTACGTTACGTCCTTTTTTTTTACATTATGCACCATCCTAGACGCAGTTGGCATCGCCAGGTGATGCAAAACCTGATCAGGCCTTTTAAGTATTTTGCCGTCGTACGTTTTGATGCACCAAGCTTGCACCAATCCATCGCGGCCGGGATGTATTTACAGTACAGGAGCCAGTGGCCAAGAGATCGATTCTTGCAGTCGTCTTGCAGTCAAACTACGTCGTCTAATTTCACACTTTTGTTGAACCTTTGCAGGTATACTGATGCAGAAATCGTAATTCCAGGAGGTACGATTTTTTCCCCCGAGATGATAAGGAGACACTGATATTACTCTAGCTTCCGGATGACATATATTGAAGTATATAGTCTGCAGCCAGCTAAAGATGTAGGAGCTTGGATCAGGATTAGCGACGATTGAATTCCAAACGGGAAAGGGGGCTGGGCATACCGGTGATGGTTCTCCTGCTCGTGAGTGCGCATACGTCAAATGACAGGAGTTAACCACAGCTCCCACTTCTAGGAGTAGAGTCCCCAATTCCTCGCTTTGCAGACTGCTCTTCCAGAGAACTTTGCACGGGGCTGACTTTGTAGACCTGATTAACCTTTCCCACTAGCCAGGAAACTGGAACTAGAAGTTCCTGGTTCTTTCCAATATGTCAGTACCAAATCTGGACTCTTGCACGGCCACGGGTAAGAAAAACTCAGAGGAAAACTGTGATGTTTTCTTAGCGTATTCTTCGTTTCTTTGCCTCCGCTATCTGGCTGCGCTTATTTAGGTTCAGATTTTTCTGCACCTGCAATGTGAACTTGGCAGGATTGGTTACGAGGTATGGAGCAATTCGAATCTGTCGTGAAAACTCATAAGTTGTGAAGACGTAACCTCCAAAATTCTATGCTCAAGTGCGGGCCAAAATATACGGCTACCTCAGAAGGAGCAGCACCGTCAACTTTCCCGTCACCCCTTCTCTCCGTATAGCACACAGAGCCGC
This sequence comes from Dermacentor andersoni, assembly GCF_023375885.2. NCBI lineage: Eukaryota > Metazoa > Arthropoda > Arachnida > Ixodida > Ixodidae > Dermacentor > Dermacentor andersoni. The sequence goes on from NC_092815.1 coordinate 104,819,511, forward strand.
AGCTCTCTTCGCACTGTGTGATCCGAAGCCACTATGTGAAAACGAGAGACAGAGATGGTTTTTGTGGAAACTGGAGAACGTTGACTGACTGAAAGCATCGCATGTTGCTCCAGATATCAGGAAAAAAAAAAATGAAGGAGACGCGCAAAAACAACAGTTATGTGTGTACATTCCCAATTATCTACGAGGTCTCATTGGGACACAGTTGCACAGTTGAGTCAACCACTGCAATGGAAAACAATCGCCTTACAGAAGAATCCGCCCTTTAGCCGTTTCATTCCTCAGCTCACGAAGTACGTATCATTTTGTCGTCGACGTGAGTCACGCACTTGCATCCATCAAAACAGAGAAATATTTTTTGAGGGTTGCTGGAGGGTTGCTGTGCGTATCCGCAAGTGTTTCGAAGGCTGGATAGAAAAGTTTTCTAAGTACGCCTGCACGGCTCTCGAAGGCTGTTGCAGGGAAAGCAGGGTTTCCTAAAGGTACAGATCACTTTAAGATAAGCTTGTCGTTAAACGCTCCGCGTCTAAGAACACACAGTTGTTAATTGAACAAAACGAAATAGAGCAATTTTGTGAAAATCTTGTACTCGAGGGAGTGAGCTTGAAGTGAAGTACAGTAACAGAGCGACTGTTTGAATGAAGGAAATTAAAACGAAACAACTACCACGATCTCCCTATCTTGCTCTGGCTCTAGAGAGGAAACACGCTTGCAGCTATGACAGGCACAGAATCCGCAAAAACACCCTTGGGAATTCTATGCTCTTAAAAAAGGTTTCCAGCCTTCGGGTCTCGTCTTTTCCCCATACAAAAATCATCATCTATCTTGGATGAATTTCATTTCCTTAATGCTGTGCGTCCTGTACTTTCTGGTCACGAACATCATCAGCGTGTTACATGAACGTCTTCGACGCAGAGTACAAAAAAAAAAAAGAGAAAAAGTTCGCCAGAATTAACCCATCTCACGATGACTGTCTAGGCTAATGCGTTTAGCATTGAATCAATATAGCGATACAACGTATTGCCGCCGTCGAAACTAGGTATGCGTGAGGCGCGTACTGCAGAGGGACTCCTTTTTCGCGTTTTCCTAAGAACATTCGGGGCCATTTAGCGCTTCCGCCGCGAAGCCTGTGCATGATCTTCGAAATGCATGGCGCGCCGGTGCGTGCGAACGCTGAGAAACGCATCATGCGGCAACCACGCTCTTTTCTCGCGATTCCTTTAGGACACGCTGCGCTATCTAGTGGCGCCGCTAAGAAATCTGCACGTGACCTGTCTCCGAGACGAAAAGAGTGGCGCGCTGGTGCGAGCGAACGCTGAAAATTGTTCCCCCTCTTGCCGCCCACTCAGTGGCACGTAAGCAGTGCCACTGAGTGCCAGATTTCAGAATCAGGGCCAGATTACAGAAAGTGATTTGTTCAGTGAGTTTGGTCTGGTGGTTTGAAGAGCATTGGTAGGGTGCTTTGTTTGGCCGGAGTGGTTTGTCGTTGTTGATTCTCGGTCGTTCCAGTGGACCTTCTCAGATCCGAGCAGCAGGGAAGACCCCCGGCGGAAAAAGGAAAGCCTATCCCTCCAATCAATCATTGACGTCGCTCAACCAGCGCATCCAATCTTCCGAGCTGCGTTGGACAGCTGAACCTCTAAATGCATTTTATGGTGGCAGGGGTGTTGTTGTGCCACACTGCGTGCCTGTCATCCCGCGCGCTCCCGCCTCGTTCTTCAGAAGTGGTGGCCCTTGTGCTGAGCTTCAAACATACACTGACAACCTCGATGTCGCCATGTCAGGCCAACTCGCCCAACTATGCGTAGGAACCTCCAAAGTTCCACGAAACTGCCGACCCCTTCCCGTACCGTCGGTGGCGCTCTTACTGCTACTTGTATGCTATTACCTGCTATATCTCTACATAGTGTATATAGGTTTTCGTCTCTTCTTCGTCTGCGCGAGAATCCATCTCTCGTCCTCGACCCCCAATCCCGATACCATTCGACCATAGACTACCCTGCGATCCAAGCAGGCAGGAAAACGGTTAGTTACAAACAAAAACAGATGGATAGAAGGCCCCCGGAACGTATGAGGTGCCCTAAGTATGCCAACGCATTAAAAAGAAATGCACAGATGACACTCATTGTTTGGGGACAAGAAAACACCAAAGGAAGCACAGCTTTCTTTTAAATGTGCATGCATCATAACGTCTCGAGCGTGTATCGCGGTCGTCAACGTGGTGTACACTTTTAACAGTGTCTGACGCCTTCTCAGCTGTTACGCGCAAAAGGGTGTAAATATGTGTTGTCATGGTATACAGCACCTATGAACGTGGAGATAAAGGGTAAATAGCAGTAATCACTGGAGCAAGTGTTTTCCTGCATAACGGTTTGTGGACTTTGTGGTAGCTTATCACTTATCGCTATAGTCGCTGGGATAGTTGGTTCGTCTTTATCACGGTGCGTTAGGACGCAAAACAAAGCATAAAGTCACCTTTATGTTCAGTCCTCTTAACAGATATACAGTTCAGTCGAAAAAGCGTGAACCACAGCGGCCTCGTCACCGAAGGTGGCAGCACTTGTGCAATGGTGCTGTGGCCACGGCCTACCGGTACTCTCATGCAGTGATATTGGGCTTCCATTTTTCTTACGATGAAGTCAGCCGACCATGTGACAACAAAATTGAAGGCAACAAAATTACTGCATCGAGGTCTGATTGTTTGCTTTACTTCCGCTAAAACAATTGCCTCCAAGATTTATGGTTTCGTTTGTGAATGCGGCCGCCCGGGCGGCGACTTTACAATTGCTAGTAAGTAACGCGGGGCGTGGCACTTCTGGAGGCGCCGGACATCTGTGCGCATGCGCGAGTAAGAGCGAGCGCAAGAGAAAATGTGGGGGCTTTTTGCTCCTTAAATATATGACCCTGCCTAGCGCCTACGAAGAAGTTTCTTAGCTCGCGTTGTATGCCTTTGTCCCTATAGGCGTGACGGCATTACGGAGTGGGGTCGAGTTTCTTCGGCGGGGTGAAATAGGTAAAGCAGCGGGCACTGACGCCCCATTTGGCGACCACTGTGTCAAACAGACTGTCTCGCACCTGCGGCGCTCGTGCTAAGTCACTCATGCCGCATCATACCTTTCTCGCGCCTTACGGCAATGTACCTTAATACTAACATCACAGATGTTGCCGTGGGAGCAGTAGTGACCGTAGTAGAGGTTGGGCCGCATATATTGAAAATGAAGAAGACAGAGCGCCTAAGCAACCACGATTGAACGTGAGTGGCTGAAAGGCCGCCGGTGACTCTCGACGCCACTGCAACCGCTATGAGAGAGCACCCGCCGTGGTTGCTTAGTGGCTATGGTGTTGGGCTGTTAAGCACGAGGTCGCGGGACCGCATCCCGGCCACGCGGCCGCATTTCGATGGGGGCGAAATGCAAAAACACCCGTGTACTTATATTTAGGTGCACGTTAAAGAACCCCAGGTGGTCGAAATTTCCGGAGTCCCCCACTACGGCGTGCCTCATAATCAGAAAGTTGTTTTGGCACCCTACACTTTAATTTTTTTCATTTAACCGCTATGAGAATGCGTCGCACTACCCTAACGCATTTTACGCTAACTTGACCTAACCTAACGACAATCTAGCATAACATTAACGTAACCGCAAAGACAATAATCCTCACGGCGTAAGCGCTGTGAGAATACGCTTCGTCGCCCTAACGCCTTTTACGCTAACCTAACCTAACCTAACCTAACCTAACCTAACCTAACTTAACCTAACATTAACCTAAACGTGGTTGAGACGCAAAGACAAAGGTCAACACGGCGTAACCACTGTGAGAATACGCCGTGCCACCCTAACGCCTTTTACACTAGCCTAACCTAACCTTACTTAACCTAAGGTAACCTAAGCCTAACCTAACCTAACGTGGGCGAGGCGCAAAGCCAACAATCCTCGCGGCATGACATCAGGCAGTGGCGTTCAACCGTGGTTGCTAAGGCGCTGTGCGTGTATTTCACTCAACGGGAACCGCTCAATAAGGCTCCTGAAAAGTCGCGGACAGCAGCATACGAAAGCCTGCCAATAGCGAAGATATTGAACCAGAAGAGCAGGCCGGGCCTCTACTAGCTACGGCCCCTACTGCTCCCCCGGGAAAACCAGTGATGTTTTTTTTTTGAAGGTAGAGCGTCTTAAGGGGCTAGAAAGGTTTAAGCGGGCGTGACTGACTCAACACCAGCGCCACACGCGCGACAAAGTCTGACCGACGTACCTTCAGACACAGCGATCACTAAATGGGTCGTCCGTGCCCACTGCCTCACCGCGCAGGTAGCCAGCGTCGGAGCATAAAAACTCGACTCCACTCCGCAATGCCGGTATGCCTACGGGACAAATGCATGCAACACGAACAAAGAAACTTCTCCTCAGTAGTGCCTAGGCAAAGTCAGATATTGAAGGACCAAAAGTTATCAGATTTTCTCTCTCATGCCCGCTCTTACTCGCGCATGCGCACAAACGTCCGGCGCCTCCGAAAGTGCCGCGACCCGCTGTAATAAACTAGCCATTGTAAAAATGCGCCCGGGCAAGTGCGCGCAGGCGCACGAACCGTCCGGAGGAGAACGAGCCTTCCCCCCCCCCCTTCCCTCCCCCCGTTACCTTGATCGTCACGGAGACGGCAGGCATCAGATTGAGCCGCGATCACCGGCTCACCCTCGCACGCTTTCACTCACACATACAGCATATGGCGCGCGGCAACGATTTTATCGCTCTTGGAATTTATACTCAACCTCACGGCGACGCCAAGGGCAGAAATGCGCTTGGAGAGTCCACATAATTGCTATCGCAATGAAAATGTCATCATATAGCGTGGCTGAATGAGAAATTACATTTTTTTCCAGCGTGGAGAAACGGTGCAACACCTCAGAAGGTGAAAGGGCGGGGGGGGGGGGGGGGGGGGGCGGTTGTCCTGTAATCTCCATCCCATGGTGACATCCCGCGGCGGCCAAAACCGCCGCGGTATACACGCCAGTGGCTATATGCGTTGTGTTGCTACTCAAGGTGGCGAGTTCGATCCGGGCCGCGCGGCAGCCGCATTCCTATGGGCGGCGGTATGCAAAAAAACACCCGTGTACCGTGCATTGGGTGCTCGCTAAATCGCTCGGGTCTCTCCTCAAATCCACGTATTAATCTTTTTTCGCTGAAGCACCCGATATGCGTTCAAAATTATTCTGAAGCCCCCACTACGGCATGCATCATAACCAGATCGTGGTTTTGGCAAGTAAGGCCCACGAATTTAATCAAATAACTTAATTTCTTATAAGCTTCAGTGTGATAATGGGTGCGCCGTCGGATTCATGACATTTAGACACGCCGTCTCGTACTCACGTTTTCAGGCGGGGGATCCCGTCGATCCGCGGTGCCAAGCCCTTTCGCACAGAGAAGAGGTGTTCCTCGGGATTGAGCTTGCGTGTATGAGAGATGTGACCGTCTGCAGCCAGAATGGCTCAAGTATAACTTGCGGTTGGTGTCGGCAGGGTGAGGCTCTCTTATCTGATAGCTCCGAGTATTCCACTTTGCGGTCATAATCTCGGGCGGCGCCCGTAAAAAGGCAAATAACTTCTGCATAGCGCGCGTCCTATATAGCCTCTTGCGAGCCGAAGGGCGGTCTTAAAGCAGGCCGCGGAGCGTTAGAGGCAGAGCGAGTGAAGAAAAGGAGGAAAAAATTCCGCTGGAGAAAATGGTTCCTTTCCATGCCTTCGATAAACCTGTTCTCTATGAATGGAAGAGAAAGAGAAAAATGGTTGCATGCGATGGTAAACAGCGGTTGTTCGATATTGAGATTATTGCGTTGTCCTGCTTTCAGTGACGATGGAGGCAGCGCATACGTGAAATGTTATATTGATCTTCATGCCACTTTGACGTGTACACAGATAGTAGCGCCGTCACTGAAAAACGTGCATTTGCTTCGAGCACCCCGTGTTCTTTAGCACACATATGAATTTCATCACGCGGGCGTCATCAGTACATTCTGCTCTCCCACACATGACGTGCTGCCATCGCAGGGAAGCGAGCCTACGACCCTGTGTCCAGTAGCAAAACGCCGTGGCCACTGTGCCACCAGTGGGTTTCACAGATGCGTATATGGAGGGGTTGTAACGAGCCGTATAGCTCACCACTTCTTTCTCAGACATGAGAGAGTTTTTTAGGAGGAGGAGGAGGAGAAATAGACGCGAAGACAGGGAGGTTAGCCAGTCCTCAGACCGGCTGGCTGTCCTGTGCTGGGGAAAGGGGAATAAGAGGTAATAGAAAAGAGATGTTACAAAAGAAAAGGGAAGAGCAACAATAAAAGAAAAAAAGGAAAGGAGAATACGGTACTGCTTAAAGTCTGTCTCTAAGACAGGTCCTCCTCAAGAAGCGCAACAACGCTTTCAAAGCCTTCTGTGCTGAGGATGGTCTCAGCCAGTGTCCCAGGACCTTTTCCTCCGACAAAGGGTGTTTGTCAAGATATCTAGTCCTCTTGATAGTTCTTTCCTGGACGCACTGAAGCGGGGACACTCACAGAGAAAGTGGGCGATTGTTGCCTCGCAGCTACAGTTATCGAATGTAGGGCTGTTGGCCATTCTTATCCGAAATGAATACACATTCGTCAAGGCCACGCCAAGCCACTAGCGGCACAGAAGCATCTCCTCAGCTCTAGGTAGTCCTAACGGTAAGCGGAGCCTTAGATTCGGGTCCAAGTTTTGGAGACGGGCGTTGGTAAATTGCGCCGAGTTCCACTGTGCGAGTGTAAGTTCGCGAGCGAACGAAGCCCTGTAGCTGCGTCTGTTCTCAATAACGGTATAGCTACACAGTGGCGACCATCATGAGCAGATCGGGCGGCCTCACCTGCACGGTCGTTTCCGTAAATACGCAATGACCCGGTATCCACTGATATGCTATGTTGTGTTTTTTCTCTATTGGGTGGCGGTGAAAAAGTCTTATGTCAGTGACTAATTGCTTATTCGGTCCATGATAAAATGTCGACATAATGCACGACGACGGATTGCTCCAGCCGCTCGAATTCCGCTTCATATTCGTAAAACTGTGATAAAGGTGTTAAATTAGGGGCAGCGTTTTGAGTAGCAGCTTTGATTATGCCTTCTAGGCATTCAAGGGAACATCCTTCATTTTTCTGACACCTTTTCTCTGTGAGTGACTTGTACTTTGACCAGTCGATGTGTGAAGAAACAGTGATGTGCAACTTGCCTAGGCCCTTGATCTTTATATACGTGGGAATATGGTCAATTTCAGGGGTTTCATTGTCCACAAACCATTGTACCCTGTTACTTAGGCTGCGTGACATAAACGTCAGGTCGAGACAGCTGCTATATGTCAGGCCCCGTAATAACGTAGGACTGCCGTCGCACACAATACAGTTCATGATCTGACTCAAAAGAGAAAACTCGTCTTCCCCGGCGATCCATCTTCTGGCTTCTCCATAGTGGGTGATGAGCGTTGAAATCGCCGGTGATATCCCACGGCCCTGGTCTCACTGATATTAAAGTGCCTACTCTCGCCGCGTTAAAACGGCTTGAAGGCGAAATATACGCACCCACTAGCGTGAAAGTGAGGTTATTGTGTTTTACTGTCAGGCACACGTATTGGTCGTTATCATCAGGTGTTACAGGATGCTCAATATAGGTAAGCTCGCACCTGATATAAACGATCACTTTACTGTGGTCGTTGCAGATAGCAGACTTGAAAGCTTCGTAGCTAGATAATCGTATAGCATTGTGAAGGCGTTCTGCTAAAATGCCGATAATCGAAAACTGATTCTTAAATACATATGTCTGAATGTACGAACTGCGGGGTTTAAGGCCTCGGGCATTCCAGTGGGAAATCGAAGCTTCTTTGACTTCTTTGCGGAAGGGCTGCAGAGGAGGAGCCATGGTGCTTCTCCAGACTTGACAGCACCGGATTTAGAGCATCCAATATTTGAAGTGCACTATGAGCAGCCGGAGTGCGAATGCTAGTTAGGAGCACTCGAAGGGTATTCATGAGGGCTTTTACCATGGCTATGACCTCCTTATCTTTACTGTTGCCACAGACTCGTTCCGAAGTGTCGTTGGACGAGTGCTGCTGCGGCTCTGCTGGCGGGTTTATCGACAGCAGCGCTGGCCACCCGTCAGGTGGACCAATGATACTTGTGTCCTTCTCAGGGTGCTTGTTGGTGGCATTGCTGGGCGCTTGTACTGGTGGGTGGATCGTCCGTAGGAGAAGCGTATCCCTAGCTTCGGCAACAGGTTTCCTAGAAGGTCTCCGGCGACGAGAGCGCCGACGTCGTACCTTGGCAGCAGCCCCTCTGTGGGTGGAACCGTCTCTGACCATTTGCTTCAATACTTGCATCTCCTTCTTGTTTGGGCAATCCTTTGAAAACGCAGATAAGTGCATAAGTGGTGCAATAAATGCCCCTTTTGATTGTTCCCACTACTGTGTTGTCGTTCCTTTGTCCCAAGGGCATGTTTTAGACCTCACAATTCATGCTAACGGGCCATCAAAGACTGAAACTGCTGTGCCTCAGAGTGTACGATGAACACCTAGCAGGTCAGTGACAGTTGTGCAATGTTCCTGCTCTTGACAGCGGACGATGCAACTGTGGCACGCAAGACAGTCATGAGGAAGGATGGGAATGAAGCGGTAATTACTTTATTGAATATAACAGAGGGACGAACCCTGGGGCTCTATTCACGACACGTATGGTGTCTGCACTGCCGCCATTATCCCTCATGCTGGCTCTCTGACTGGCTGTCGAGAGGTTAGTTAAAATTTGTGCCAGGAAGCGGAAGCACCAATGTGAAGGAGTTTAAGCGAGCTTGCAGTAAGGTGTGAAATGCACGAATTGTAGAGGAGAGGACAAAGTAGTTGTGTCTCTCCACACTGCGACTGGGGCGTGCCACCTCCACCATAGATGCTGTGTTTTTACCCCTAGTAGATTTCTCCGCTCATGCACCAACGATCGGTTATTCCAACCGATGCTGCATGAAACAATGCTAGACTTACTGCGCGTAACATTAAGCCTACCCCGATGCTCCATCAGAACGAACATGCGTTTGAACGGTGCTATGGCTGGCTGACGCGCTATGATTGGCTAACGATTGGCAGTTGATTTTAAACCAAGAACGAGCTGAAACAACGAATCCAGCGGTTAATTGCGAAATGCATGAGCATAAAATAAATGATAAAGCTGTTTCCTTAAATTCTGCAAGGTGTATTTTTTGCACAAAATACCCTTTTAGCACGCAGAAATAAATGAAAGGGTGTTCTGTTAACGAAACCACCCATTATAAAAATTTTCGGTGAAAGTACACTTTCTAAAATGTTTGCACCCCTTTGGGGCGTATCTTTTCCCACAAAAATAATCCTATCTGTCTTGCCCGCATTTCCATTCTTTAACGCTGCGATCCCGGTACTTCCAAGTCACGAACGGCATGCGTGTTATACATCACCGTGACATATCATTATCGACAGGAAAGTAGTGAGTGCAGCGTTTTCAAGAAAGGAAACGCAAGTACGGCATGCAGGTGACAATTAGTGTTGTCGGACAAGTATACACCCCAAAGGGTTCAACTATTTTGCACAACATTTCACCCATAGGTTCAACATTTGCAGCCATGGGGTGCAAATGCTTTAAAAACACGAAGAGTGTATTGCGTACTATATATATATATATATACACACACACACAATAGCCAATACCTGTGGGCTGCCTGCGATTCGGGTAACACTCGGGAAGCGGCGTTTCCATAGTAGGTAGCGCTCGGAAAATGTTTTTCAAGTAAACTTTTCATATAAGCTTTTGTAAGGATGTGTAAATGTGGCATCACCATCATCATCAGCCGTTTTTTGTGTGCACCACAGGACGGACGCCTCTACCAGCGATCTCCACTTACCCCTGTCTTAATTGCGCAAGCTGGTTCCAACTTGCGCCTGCTAATTTCCTCATTTTATCACCCCACCTAATTTTCTGCCGTCCTCGCTTGCGCTTCCCTTCTCTTGGCACAGTTTCGGTAACGTCAATGATTCACGGGTTATCTGTCCTACTCATTACATGACCCGCCCAGCGCATACTGCATACGACCCCCCCCCCCCCTTCCTGAATGAATCGTCAGTCGGCAGTGTTTGTCCAGTTTTGTTTTTGCCCCATGTTTCCTCTTGCGCTGTTCACGCTCAGTCTGGATTGCCAACTGTCCCGGTCAGCCACCATGCTAAGTTACACGCAGAATACCACAGCCAAACTACGGCGAAGGCGAAAGCACACCAGCAGCACATGCCACTGAATTAGTCGCACGCAGTGGCATAGCCAGAATTTTTTTTTATGTGTGTGTGTGTGTGTGTGGGAGGGGGGGAGGATGGCACGTGCTCGGTGTGCCACTCTCCGGCTACGACACTTGTCGCATGCTTCATATGCACGACGACAGTCCGTCCCACCGCCAGGCATGTTCTGCAAAACTGCCTCGGTTACCAAGACCTCCGAGAAAAAGACATATGCCACCCTACGTATCACCTCGTTGTTAGACTGCCCCGACCGACGACAATCGAGCGTGCAACTCGCTGCTCTCCCTCTGGGAGTTTGCACGCGAAGCGGGAAACCATCGTCGCATGTGGTTTCGTCACCTGAGCCTCTTAAAACCTGAATGTCTCAACCTTTTATATAGTAATGAACTCGTATAACGCAATGTAATATTTCAAATCGTCGGGGCAAAAACATGCGCACTCATAGCGGCCATGACGTCCCCAATGTTCCAAATCACTCGGTTGAAATCGCTGCTGCTGGAGAGATAGTACATTGCCTCTTGACCGTATACTTCTTGAAATTGTTCGCAGAACGTTGCAGCCAACTTGACGGTACACGTCGTTGTCGCTGTCGAATCCGTAGTTCGCTTCAGCGCGTCCAGTGCAGCGTTCAAATAGTCCAGAGAGAGGGCCTCGGGTTCATAAATAGCCGTGATTCCCAAGAGGGCGTTTCTAGTTCTTTGGTACGAGAGGTTGAGGACGGAACGGGCAGCACACCTGAAAGATGCAGTTATAAAAGCCACGCCTATTCGAGAGTCCCCTTCAGGATTCAGGATTTCTCCCTCTTCCGGTAAGAAACGCACTTACACGTGAGGTGGCGAACGATTCGCGATGGGAGATGGTCTCCACGCACGTCTGTTTAGAATGAGTTGAGAAAGCGTGCCGCCTTGGCCATTCTTAGGTTGGGCGGCATCACGCCTGTTATCATGGCGCTATCGGGTCTAAAGCCAAGGCTAATGTGTTTGTAGCGGCCGAGCTCGATCGAACTTGAGCAGACGTACGCGAAGATGTCGTCGCACGGGTCTACGCTCGTGTTGAGGTACCTGGCTATTTTCCCGACGTCGTCGGGGCAGCAGAACGAGTGTGTGTCTGTGTCGGAAGGTTGCTTGCTCCTTCTCTTTCCCACAATTGCATAGACACTGAAGGACACAAGCGCCATGATTATGGCCACAGACACTGCACTGACACACCCAGCGAAGAGCGCTAGTTGGCTGGCGTTCTTGAGTGGCGCAGCGTTGACGGGACGGGTTGCTGTGGGAGCCCCAGAGCCGCGAAAAGGCGCAGTTGCCGGTCGTGGATGAGCACCGTCCTCCATGGTGTCGCTCTTCTTCTTCGGCGCCTCGCGGCCCGTGACTTGCACGTGCCGTCATCGGGTTGATTACGAATGTGAAATTTTCAGCTAAACTGCTTGGTAATGCGACTATAAAAGCGCTCGAAAGCGTTATAGGTCAGCTATCACAGTTTTCTTAAAAGAAGAAGGAAAGAAAGCTACATAACACACGATGATGTTTATGCTTTGACAGAATGTGGGCAATTATAGGGGCAACATGCCGGCAAACTCTGATGTGTGCCCATCAGAGGCTAAATAACATGGCTAGACCCTAGTTTTCTGGCCGCTTGGAAGCTTTATACGAAATGTTTCAAAATGTTATCCGCTTGCCTGAGTGGAGGAAAGATGGCAGGTAATTCATATTTCCAAGAAATTGGGGCCACATTATGGGTTGGCGTGTACGGACAGTTTGAAGTGTTCATGTAATTATGGGCATTGAAACATATTAAGGCACAGTCTCTCCTAGATGATTACACTGGTCATGCAAAACATTTATGAAAGGTATAGACGACGCAAATGCGAGGAGGAGTTGGGACGATGGTATGACACGACAGCATGACAACCATGAAATGAGGACGCCTGAGCGGGCGTCGACGGTATGGTATGAGGGCGGTGCATGTGGTGTACGATGGAGCATCGTCCGCCATAGAATCACTCTTATTTTGCGCGTCACGCCCAGTGAATTTCACGTGCCGTGAATGTGAAAAAGACCGCGCGAGCATCAGGCCCTCGTTTCGATGCGAAAGTGTATACTGGGTGTCCCAATTATGATGAATGTCTTACTTTTAAATTAAAGCCTTCTATATATGCGGATGAAACCAACTCTCTAGTCCAGAATTTATTCCGCTGCTCCTAATTAATCCAATTGCAATAATTATTTACCAAATGTAACACTGTATATAGCTATATTTCAATATTATATAAAATAATATTCTTTGTAATTTAAATGTTATACGTACGGCAAATGTTAAACATAAATTAAACTTTGGGGTCTTACGTGCCAAAATCACGATCTGATTATGAGGCACGCCGTAGTGGGAGTCTCTGAAAATTTGGACCACCTTGGGTTCTTTAACGTGAAACTAAATCTAAGTACGCGGGTGTTTTCGCATTTCGCACTCATCGAAAAGCCGCCGCGTGGCCGGGATAAGATCGCGCGACCTGGTGCTTAGCAGCCCAGCACCACAGCCACTAAGCAACCACGGCGGGTGTACGGCGTATGTGTCAACAGGATGCTTTAGAACAGATTCAATAAGATGCAACTAATTGCGACGCTACATTTCTTTACAAGTGTGGCTCTTTGTTTGTTCAACGTCCAAAAAAAAAAAAAGCATTGAAACTAAAACCCTCCCGGCTTCCTGCTCACGTGCCGCAGAATTGCTACTTTCAAACACTTGTCGAACGAATTCTGCTCTCGTAATGGAGCATTTCGCTCATAAATATGACATGTTGAATTTCTTCTAAGTCACGACTACGTTGACGCCATCTACATGCATGTTGGACTCGGACTCACGCAGCAAAATGATCGCTATGCATCTATAGCTAGCGATAGGATGTTTGATAACTTGGCTCTGTCAGTATGCTAATTGCTTTCGCAGACGCTCGTGCACTCGGACGATAGGCTCACAGTAGGAAGCGTTTCGCGACCATCATCAAGCGCTGTCAAAGTGGTGTGGCCACCGGGTCACACTTGGAGAGCGTGAATTTTGTTCCTTTGTATCATATTTGAGTACAGTCCTGTCGCGGCTTGCAAGCTGGACACAGGGACGCATTTCTTGAACACAGTGGATGCGTTCCAATTTTGGCCAGCATGCGCGACAGTCTACGTAGACAGGTTCGAACCCAAGTATTACCGTCTCTCCGCTAAGCCCCGGTAGCACAGGACGTGCCCGCTTTTTAGCACTGTATATGCTTCTTTTGGCCTCCTAGCTTCACTGAGCCCTATTATATCCCATTTACTGCCCTCTAATTCCTCCAATAGCACAGCTAGACTCGCCTTACTAGATAACGTTCTAGCGTTAAACGTTGCCAGGTTCATATTCCAATGGCGGCCTGTCCGGAGCCAGGGATTCTCAGCACCCTCTGCAGCGTCGCAGGTCTGACCGCCGCCGTGGTCAGTTGCTTCGCAGCTGCTGGGGACTGAGGGCCGGGGTTTGATTGTTGTGTTCATATAGGAGGTTGTGGCCAAGTACTGCACTAGGGTGGCCAATCCTGCTCTGGTGAGGGAGTGCGTTACCGGTTCTGGTCACCGGGATCAGGCCACACTCCAGCCCTGTTTATGCAATTTTATCAACACGCGGATTTCTTTTTTAATCCGGTGGAAAATTGCCGGCACCGGGATTCGAACCACGGACCTCTTGCACGCGAGGCGGGTGTTCTACCTCTACGCCACCGCTGCACAACTACTACTATTACTATAAGGAAGAACAGACGTGCACGCTTTGAGTGTATGCATATCGGCGAAAACAGCCACAGTCGCGTCTACAAGTACAAAAACAAACGCCACACAGGAGCATTAAAGGGCAACTCCGGCGTTTTTCTTTTTAAACAATATTAGGATAACATGATTTTGGCTTCTAGCGCGAAGTGAAACACGGACACAGGAAGGAGCAGACAGGACGAGCGCTAACTCTCAACTAAATTTTTATTAAAACGAAGAACATATATATAGGTGAATGCAAAAACCGTAGCAAAAGAACATGACAAGGTAAAAAGCATCAGTTAAACATATCAGGGGGTATCGAAGTCAAAGAACAAAAATTACTTCAGATTAGTACACGTATTGCGAAGGTACTGAAATTCGCAATCTAACAGAGACAACGAAGCATGACTGACGCAAGTGTCTCCTAATCTTTTTATGTGGAATGCCTCGATAATTTCCCGCGTGGTTTGGCATCTGTGTCTAGAAACAATTTTTGTGTCTTCAAAGAAAGGTTTGCAACCACAATCGAAACAAAGTGCCGCTAAATGTGATGCATTAGGGTTGTTTAGTGAATGTTCGTGTTTTTTTAGTCTAATGTTAATGCACCTGTCACTCTGTCCAATGTAAGCTTTCCCACACTCGAGTGGAATCTGATAAACTATACCCTTGTTGCAAGGCACTAAAGGGGACACATGTAAAGGGGACACACACACACTAAAGGGAACACACAAAACAGATAGCGTCTGTAAACGATTCTCTGCTTTCAGTTTGCCCAAGGTTATTATTTAGACAGTAAAAAACTTCTCTCGTTTCGAAAGTACTTACAGAAATGTCCGGGAGAGCTCCCGCGTGGTGCTTTCAGTTAGCGCTAACAGCAAAACCTATGAGGAGCGCGCCGCGTGATCCCTCATACTACGCCAGTGAGGCGCTTCCGATAGATGGCGACTCCGTAACTCCTCGCCGCCAATATTTGCATAACAGAGAAGTGTGTCATTACAAAATCCATGTTGAAAAACTCAGCAACTGTATCTTACAATAATTATTGGAATTGTAGGGAATTTCATTTTTCCGATTTATGCAAGAACTGGCTATGGAAGTTGGCATCACTGAAGTCACTACTCGGGTGTGATTATGCTGACATATGCAATATGATCATAATTTATTTCCAAGCGTAATATTGTTCAATGAAATGGGATTTTGAAAAGACAGTTGGTTCTAAATTCTTTTCTAACATGCGAGTTTTCGACCGGCTGTGCGATCCCATTAGCAAAACGGTTCTGTCCCTTTCGACCTTACCATAACCACCTTGCATATATGCGGAGACGAAAAACTGCATTCTGAGTTTACTCTCCGAGTTCACACAATGTTTTGCCCTGATTGCATTAAAGGTATCATGTGGGGAAAAAAATCTGAATTCATCTCACGATGACTGTCGGCAGTAATGCTTCTCGTATTGAATCAATACAGCGATACAACAGTAATACAAAGACGATACAAAGACGTTCACTGAAGAGTGGCACCAACCTACCGGCAGCTACCCAGTGACCCAATCAGGTATCGAAGAGGTTCCCTGAAGACCAGCACAGACCGAGTGGCTCATGCCTAGCGCGCCAAGTCAGCGTTAAAGAGTTTTATTGAACAGCTGTACCCACCCAGTCCCACATCTACAGTGACCCAAGTCGGCGTGGAGGAGGTTCGTTAAAGAGCGGCACATATGTTTACATTGCCAATAATCAGTAACAGAAGTTGGTCCAAGGACTGGTTTCGAGCCGTGTTCTCTCAGCACAGCAGCCCGATGCGCAACCCATTCTACCATGGTCTACCTAGTTGACGGAAAAACGATTAGATACGAACATTTATAGATACACAGATACAAACCCAGATAGGTAAGCTCGGAAAAGTGCGCGAGGTACCCTAAGAATGCTAACGCTGTAATTTAAGATTCCTTCTTTCGTGGTCATCTATGTGCTAACCAATGGGACGCTATGACGTTTTGCTGCTTAGCACGATGTCGTGGGTTCGACTCATGTACTGCAATATATATTGACGTTAAAGTATCGCAGGTGGTCAAAACTATATCGTAGCTCCCTCTCCTCCTCGCCCCCCCCCCCCCCCCCCCCCTCTACGGCACCACTACAAGCGTCTGTTGCTTTATTACGTCAAATACCACAATTTGAAGAGCCACGACCAAGCCACGGCCACACCTGTCTTAAGTGCAAGCAGCCTATTACACGCATTGCTAAACGCCTGATGCGGCGCTAGGGACCCACGACACAGCTCGAAGGAAATGCCTCCGCCAGAAAGAAGTGTTAAGTACGATGAATGGGTTTGACCGGTAGGCGGTCTAGAGGACCATCACGTGGCCCTGGAATCTCTACTGACTTTTGCCAAAGAATCCCGGCCCTTACACCGCTTGGTTCTCCAAGCAGCGCGTCGTTTTCGAGACGCCATCTTATTTTCCCTTTTCCCCTTCACCGTAATCGGCAGCCATTATGTGCAAAATAAAACATTTATTTGATCAACCAGTGGCAGAAGCTCAGCCATAGCTTTGCGGTACAAAGTCCAGAAAGGGCATAGCGTGCACCGATCAATGTGTGATTGGCATGTGCAAATAATATTGCTAATGAAAGTTGTAGCAGGTCGGAAATGCAGTACCAAGACAAAAGATGGTACTTGGCACCACTGCAGTTGCGTAAAACTGGTTCTGAGTGCTCCGGGCATAAACAGCTGTGCGTCTTGGAAATAAAGTCATTGCGCCGACTCGGTACCACGAAACTTGAGAAGTATTTTCGGGAGCAGCTTTGAACAGGCGAATGCGGCTCCTAGCCTATCTTTCTTTTCATCCCTTAACCCCCACCGCTCTGTCTATAGGTAGCAGAACTGCTTACCTTTCCTTCCTCTCCTACTCCGCACGGTACGGTTACGCACGCGGTTTAAGGTGCCACCTATCGTACCAACAACCGTCCAAGAATTTTCAAACATATCTCATTAAAATTACAACAGTCGGAGAAGCCATCCTTCAATCTCGTCCCACAATGTTTCGGACGTCGCATCGTATGCCATGCCTCTCACCCACTAGAGCAGAACCGGCCCCAGCCGATGCAGCCGTCTGGAGAGCCATATTCCTCTACTGTTACAACTGTACTACTACTTATTATAACAGAACGTCATTCCAGTACCGTGCTGCATACCTACAAGTGCGTCACTGAAATGGTGCCATTGTGCACGCACAGAAGAGTGGTATACATGATGGTGCGCGTGCGCGTGGCTGTCGAGCCTTTTCCGCGAATGGTATAGCAGTGCAAAGCTCCCGATCTGCCATAACTCTGTATACTGTTTCAAAAGTGGCTCACTCGCCAAGCGTGCAGCAACGGCCACTATCGAAATGGGATTCTCGGTGGCACCCAAGTGGAGCGCACCACCACCGGCTTCTTAGGTAATGTCGTATATCTGACTGGCTCCGAGGAGGCAACAAAGTTATTCGCGGTGAATTCCCCATCTGGTCCGGTGGTGATGAGGCCCCATGGTCTGCCATGTGTCTCGAAGATGCTTCTCTGCTGAATGCCCTCTAAGCCGGCCTATGGGCTCCGCAGGGCGGTGACTGCCTTCCAAGCGCAGTAGGCCGCCACACAAGAGACGCCGGACGCGGCGAGGGCTCCCGTGGCGGCGACGAGCAGCACGTGAGGAGGGTGCCGCTCCAGGAAGGACAACTCAAACGGCCGCGCTTCCACATCCTGCAACAATCCAAGAACCATGCCGTTAGGTACCAGTGAGCGGCATCGCCAAGTAAGCTGACGTTTGAGGCTGCCAACAGTGGTTCTAAGCAGTCAAAGCAGCCTATTGCCAGCTAGAAATTGCCACCTATAATTGTGGTTATAAACCGTAATGGCTTATACATTTTGCAGACGCAGGTGTAGTGTTGTCAAGTCGATGGCCACACGTTTACATTTTATTGCGCAGTGGAATCACGTTCGGGTATAGTACTTGTGCACCGTGGCTCCTGTTTCGTTGACTCTGGAATCCGTTTTAACAGGAACAACATGACAGTAACCACTGCGTGCAGCGAAGAAGGGATGGCTACCCTTTGAAAAAGTTAGTGCGCGATTTTGGATGATGAAATTAGAAATGTTGTCAACAATTGTGTCGCCAGCATCTCCACAAATAATAAATTGTATGTTGAGAGGATAACACGAGGTGATATGAAAACGTTCCCGCAATAAATCAATTTCACAAACGCGCTTAGACAAATAATATCGAAAAATAATTAAAGAAACAAGATCAAAACGGCACATTATGTAGCTCGTGTATTTAAACACGCGTTCGTCAGTGAATTCAAGAAATAATGTAAACTAAATAAAAAACACACACAAGGAAAGGTCATGTGTTAATACATGGCTAAAATATCACTTTCATTAACGAAGGCTATTAAATATCTTAGAGCGCATCACATAATGACTCGTTACTTCACGGTCCAGACAACTTATCTGCATTGTCGGGAAGGACGATCACCAATTAAGGCGACTTGCGGCTGACCTTGAGGGGACGCTTGCGTAGCTCGGTCGGTGTAGTTGCAGAATAGCATGAGAGATGGCGCGAGTGTTGCGCTGATAACGCCGCCAAACGGCATGGTTACTCCGGCGCAAAAGGGAGTAGCCCCTTCCTTTTTTTGATTGGGGTTGGCGGAGCGCGCGCACTTATCGCGGTCCTGTCGGCACGGATCTGCGGTGCCGTCTCGCAAGAGGCTTCGAAGCGGGGCACCGGGATGGACGAACACTACGTTTCGAACGCGCTACCATTCGCGTGAATGTGTACGCGCACGATTAGGCGTTGGTGTCTGCCATGGGGCGAACATATTCGCCCGATATCCTATCGCGGTGAGTTGGACTTCCTCGATTTATCACGCGCCCATGGGCATGTTATATTGGTGAAGTAATTCGGCTTGCTAGATTGGTGAATAAAAGGCGCAATAAGTGCCTTTTCCATTGCTTGCGCCCCTGTGTTGTCGTTCCTTTGTCCCAATAGCACAAATGAGACCCACAAGCTCAAAGCATATCTTTGCTGTTCAAGACATAGGACATCATATGAGAACGTGTACGAGGTCTGTTAGAAAAGTATCCGACCTTCTTTTTTTGCGAACACCTGATGGATATGAAACAAGCGCACTTCCATCAAGCGACATTGAACCTTCGTGCGCATGTGCAATTTTTTTCCCGCCTGCCGATAGCGTCAGTCGCTGGGACACAGCGTTTGAGTGGGGTAGTGTGCAGTGCTCTCGACGATTTTTTATTGCAAGGAAAATGGCGGAGCGACTGGAGCAGAGCCACTGCATATAAATTTTGCCAGAAAGTGGGCGACAGCCAAGTGGAAACCATTCGGAAGATTCAGACGGCTTTCGGTGACGATGCTATGAGCAGCACACAGATTCAGGAGTGGTACAACCGGTTTAAAGACGGCCGCACATCGATGGAGAGCGAGCCACGCTCCAGTCGGCCATGAACATGCCGAAATGACCAGGTCATTGCCGTAGTGAACGTTGTAGTGATGCGGGACCTTCATGTGACTATCTGAGAAATTGCGAAAGAGGTGGGCATCAGCACTTTTTCTGCACATTCCATTATGACCAACGATTTGGCCATGAAGAGAGTTGCGACGAAATTCGTGCCGGAGCTGCTCACGGTGAAGCAAAAGCAACTTCGTGTTGAAGTCTCACAGGACATGCTGGATTCCGCAAACAGTGACCCTGACTTCATGAACACCGTAATCATTGATGACGCGTCTTGGGCGTACGGGTACGACCCGGAAACCAAATCCCAGTCGTCACAGTCGAAGCATTCCACGTCACCAAGACCGAAGGCCCGCCAAGTGCGCAGCAACGTCAAAGTGATGCTGACTGCTTTCTTTGACTCCCGCTGTGTGGTACACCACGAGTGCACACCACAGGGTCCATCAATCACCAAATAGTACTACAGGGATGTCCTCCGTCGCCTACGTGATGCTGTGCGGCGCAAGAGGCAGGAGTTGTAGTCAAGAGGAAATTGGCGCATCCATCACGACAATGCTCCTGCACATTCCTCGCACTTGATTCAGACTTTTCTGGCGAAAAACGAGACTCCTGTAGTTCAACAGGCTCCTTACTCTACTGATATGGCCCCCTGCGACTTCTGGCCGTTTTCTAAAATCAAGAAGCCATTGAAAGAAGCGCGATATCAGAGAAGAGAGGACATTATGGCTGCAACGACAGCTGAGCTAAACTCCATTCCGAAAGAGGCCTTCTCGGAATGCTTCTAACAATGGCAGTACCGCTGGAAGAAGTGCGTGGAGTCCCAAAGAGACTACTTTAAGGGTGATTAGGTTTCGAACGCTCCAATTATTGCCAGTTTTTGTTTTCTTTGGCCAAAGGTCGGATACTTTTCTAACAGACCTCATATACGTTCTTCCACGAGTGTCTGCATGTTTAACCAGGTTTAAATAAACGACATAAAAGTACGATACAAAAACCACTGCCTCTATGTTCCCTTGCAACCTGACA
This sequence comes from Dermacentor andersoni, assembly GCF_023375885.2. Taxonomy (NCBI): domain Eukaryota; kingdom Metazoa; phylum Arthropoda; class Arachnida; order Ixodida; family Ixodidae; genus Dermacentor; species Dermacentor andersoni. The sequence continues at coordinate 104,840,099 of NC_092815.1, forward strand.
CGACGTATCAGGCAGTGTGTGTCATGGCCAGCACCAGCAGAGATCGGAAATTGCAGCTGGGGATCAACTTTATACAAAAAACTTCATATCATTGGCATAACATCGAGAAACGTATAGGCTTACATTATTGTTTTGTTATAATTTAAACATCAACCATCGTGAATAGAGTTAGTATGACAGGAGCACAATTCATCTCTAACAAGTTTGTCGACTTCAGCGTCTGTTGCGATACCGACATGTCCAGGGAGAATCCTTCGCAGCTTCCTCTGATGCCCTAACGATACAGCGGCAAGCTGCCTTTTCCACATTGTGAAGTTGCCCCAAATGTGGCGGAAAGCAACATAGCTAAAGTCACAACTAACAAGTACTGAGCAGCCGGAGAACAGCTATTGGTTTCATGCATTATGTATGATGGAAAGAAATGCACGAAAGCAAGAAAAGAATCACCATTTTTATATGGACGCCTGAACTGACATCTTGGAAAATGTTTACATTGCAGGAAAGCCAGCCTGGAACTTTGTTAAAGGATCCGTTACACAGGAAAAAATAGAAGCAGGAAGTGGTTATGGGAAGAGAGAGAGAGGTTGTTCGTGACTTTACTAAGAATGAACGACCGATGACACGAGTCACTGATGATTTTCCATTGTTCGTTCGTCCAGTTGACGCAAGTGCAGGACTAATTCGAACAGCAGCCGTAATGTTTATGAACAGGATGAACACACAAATGTGTTTTCCAATTACATGACCGGATTTCGGCAAAATCGATGTACAATAGATTCAGTATTAGACATTGCCACTTACGTCGAACATGAACGCAGTTGCGGAAATGTGACAGTAGCAGTATTTTTAGACCTTCAAAGAGCATTCGACACTAAGTCATACACATCCTTGCTGGTACGTTAGAGCTTGGCCTACACGGTCGAGCACTGCGATGGGTATAAAATTTCTTGAAAGACAGAAAAATATTTATGGAAACAATCGAAGGAAAGAGTAATTATCACAGCATCACGCAGGGCGTTCCGCAGGGCAGTGTTCTCAGTCCGTTTTTATTCAACTGTGTTATGGTAGCCTTGCCACTAAAACGCCCGTCTGGTCTACAGTATTCGCTGTACGCAGATGACATCTGCATGTGGGCCTTTGGATCTCATATACAAGACATTCAAACAACGCTACAAGAGGGTCTTGATAGTATCGACACCTTTTTAAAAGAAAGAGGCATGAGTCTTTCATACGCAAAGACAGCCGTACTTCCTTTCACTAGACGACAGCTGAATAATTTCCAAGTTACGCTTCATGGGCAAACTTTGATGTTTGTCAAAGAGCATAAATTTCTTGGAGTTCTTCTTGACCGCCAGCTAACATGGGCTTCACACATCTACATTTGAAAAGCAGACCAATGCAGTAATAAACGTACTTCGGCGACTCGCTGGCACAACGTGAGGGGGATCAGTCTCTTCACTACTACAGGTTCATAACGCACTCATAAAACAAAGAATTGCTTACTCGGCACCTATTCTCCATGGTTTATCACAAACTTCTGAGGAACGTCTTCAACGTTTACTGGCAAGAGGGCTGCGAGTATGTCTTGGGGTTCCGCAGGCTACCTCGAGTTCTTTAGTAATTGCTGAAGCTCGTCACCCACCATTTCCAGTCATACGAACGGTTGAAACATGCAGACATATTTGTCGCATCTTAACCCAACACGAGAAGCATCCATTAAACCTCGCGCTTACCGAAAGAAACAAAAGCAAAATTCACGATGTTGTTCGAGAACATAAAGCATTATTACCAAGATTTGAATTATGCAAAGTGGATGTTTGTTACCCTCCCTGGATGTTACCATGCCCTAAAATAGAATTATCGGTTGACGGGATTATATCTAAGAGAAACATGTTCATAGTAGTCGCACAACAACTGGCACTCTTCCAAATTTACTTCTTATATCCCCAGTACATCCACGTTTATACAGATGGTTCATCTCATAAAAATTCCTCGACTTCAGCATTCGTCATTCCACATTTAGCGCTAGAGCAAACGTTCTAATTATTCCGAGAGACATCTTCCACCGTGGCAGAACTGTTAGCAATCCTGTGTGCTTTGCGTTTCATAACACCAGAAAAACATTCGCAAAAATGGGTTATCTTTAGCGATTCGCACAACACAAACGTTGTTCATGGTTCATAATTGGTTTATGTGGTAATCGCAACTTTTACGCAATATGTATAATTTTGTTCTGTACTTGCAGTGCATTACATGTGTTGTGTGTTTTGGCTGCACAATATATCCGACTTTATATATGCGTACGTGGACTGAACTAATGCACAGAACTTTGCGAATCATGTACTGTTGGACTGTATATTTTTTATTCATCCAGTGTTCTACCGAGTGCCATATTTCGTGTCGCTATTCTCCCTTTTTACGCAAATTTGTTTCGTTTGCCAAGTGACAAGGAGTAGCCGGTGCCACCATAAAGGCGCCAACCTCTCCTAATATTCATTTCAATAAAAAAAAGACAGGATGCTAACTAACAGAGTCGGGCTGATCGTCTGGACTCGATCAGCCCGACTCGCCAGCATCTATGGCTACGCTTACATCAACCCGACAAAGACTGGTCGAGTCCTCTTGTCGACACGAAAACCGGCATTCGGGTTCATGTAAACGCTAGGGGGTCGGTCTGAGCGAGCATGGGGGCGAAATGCGAAAACACCCGTGCACTTAGATTTAGGTGCACGTTAAAAAATCCCAGGTGGTCCAAATTTCCGGAGCCCCCTACTACGGCGTGCTTCATAATCAGAAAGTGGTTTTGGCACGTAAAACCTCATAATTTTTTAAATATATACTTATGTATATGTATGTATGTAATGCACATGTATGCATATACTAATATAATAATATAGTGTACTAATATAGCACACTGTAGGCGAAATGCATATAAAGGCCGTCGGGTCAGGCTGGGTCAGCTAGACATCCGAGTTTTGACTTGATCCACCCGCGTCAAGTTCACGTAGAAACGAAAGGATATTTACGTGATCCCGCCGAGCATATTTAGACCCGATACCCTGTCTCGACCGTGTTAAGCGCCTTGATATAGATTAAGAACCGCGTACCTCTATTGTCGTTTCATAACTGCGATAACGTATGTACACACCTTGAATTCTGGTTCTTCCACCCAGATCTCGTCTTTCCGTATCATTTTCATCGCATGTAGGACCTGGTTGTGAGGACAAAAAAAGAAAACGCAGATGATGTAACAGAAGCGCACAACGGCCGAAATATGCGTCGAACGGGAAGCTGTATGTATGTTTAGTTTACTTTATTTATTTATTTAGTGCTACTGTCGACCCAGCAATCTTAAATATAAAGTATCTTAACGTGAGCCAACATGGGCCAGTCAACAGAAAGGCAGTGTATATGCTTTATTTCATCCCCTTAAAGAAACGGCTTGAACAGATCAAGAAAAGACACAGGAAAGGTCAAAAGCACATGTCACTATGTCATGTCCTCTTACATCATCCATCACGCAATATCTACTAGTACATAAAGCCCCTACTGAGACTTCTCAACGCAGGAGATCAACTCCTCCACCCCTGGCGGATAAGGCGAGTATCATTGTTTGAATTTTTGTGAGACTCGTAAAAGGTTTCAGACTATCAAAATACTCTGCACAGCATTTTCTTACACTGCTGAAGCATATAAGTTTGCGCACCTGAAGCATGCACCTTTCTTCATCTCAGGCAATACATCCCTCACGAGAGCTTTCAAGTCACCGTCGTAAGCCAGCCGGGAACTGATGACCTTTTGTCAATTTGAACTGTTATTATCGGACGATCATCATCGCGAGATTTCGGCTTACTAGCGCCAGACGTATACATTTAGAGAGCATTGTTAACAGCTTTCCGAGCGCTCTGCATTGGTACATTGCTAATAACGCTGTCCCCGGCAGGCGCCTATTCTTCTGGGGGGCGGGGGGGGGGGGGGTGTATTATCGTGCGATCACTTTCTGACATTGTTTCACTTTCGCGAGATTTCGCGTGACTCGGAACTGGACACCATTTTTTGTGGAGTAGCTTGCTCTAGAGAAACGAGATGGAGCTTGCTCTAGAGAACGAGCTTTCCGCTGCAGGCCTCACGTTGCCTCAGGCGAAACCAAATGAATGCGAAGCCATTACCGCTTCTGCCCTGTCCGATCAGCTGTCGGAAATGAAACTGGGTGATCGCTAACACACTGTGCTACGTTCATGTTGCAAAATGTGGAACGGTAGAGGGAAGACGTGTGCAGTAGTTGGCTGCAAAAATAGTGAATATTATCAAGGAATGGGATGAGCCTGTGTGACCAAGTTAACGGACCACTGCTACACACAAGGACTGCCTGTCACAATGCCCTTCACAATGCATGGCTATCCTCGAGGATAAAAAAATCTCTAATCCTCCAGTGTTGCATCGCTAAGCTCCGAAGAAAGGACTTTAACCTCGGAACTTCGGCAGACACGCCGTATAATGTTCGAAACTGAACGTTTCGCGAACGGTCCACAGAGTAAGCTAGTGACTAGCGATAATACGTTTTTGCTACAAGTTATAAAAAAGTACAGACCATATAAATTCCACGCATTCTGCGCGGCAAGCATAAATCTACCGCAATTGAGCACATCTGCGAGCGATTGGACAGAAAATAAGCAGCCAGGTAGTGACCGCACCAATGAAGGTTACTGAGTCAGAAACGTGACAAGCCGCTGCTTCAATGTGATTGGCAAATAATGAACGAATAGCCATATTGAACGATCCTGATTTAATTCAGAAGCGGAAAATTAGGACAATTAGGACGCTCCTAGCACCGTTTCCAGTGCACGCTGATATCACAATTTAATTGGACAAGGCGTAATGAGCTCCGAAAGCAACTTCATGTCCTCTGAAGCTGTGGACAAAGCTTGGTTTCGTCCGCCCAGTTACCCTCTACGATAACCGCCGAAACAGGTTGGCCGAGCCGCACCGGCGTCATGTAAACACGTATGCGATTCGGAGGCCAGCTGAGGACGCTTCACCACGTGATCAAACGTGACGGCGCTTACGCAATCGCAGCGAAAAGGGTCTAGTATACGGCCAACAGCGTCTCTGGCGCTGTGCCAAGCTCACCGTCTTTGCATATTGCGAAGAGCGCTGTCCGCCGCATATTGCTTATGTTTCGACTCATCCAGTGCCGATCGAGTCACGCAAAAGTTAAACTATCTCCAAAAATGATCACCCGAAAATACCGGCAACGGTGCTGGTCATGCGGAATCTGGCAAAACTGAAAGTATCCCCGAAAATGATCGTCCGAGCATACCGCCCCTCCTCTATTGAAGATGCAGTGCCTATAATGGGACTTTTTTTTTGGGTACTATTTAGGTTCGTGTTTCATTTTCTACATCTAGGAGCAGAAAACTATTGCCAGTTGCGATTCCATATTCGACGCCCGCAATTTTTCGAATATTTGATCTGAATAAGAAATTCGGCAGCCAACACGGTCAACGCTCCTGCGATATTCTCACAGCCGGCGCGAACGTCATCATCATCATCATCATCATCATCATCATCATCATGGTTACGCCCACTGCAGGGCAAAGGCCTCTCCCATACTTCTCCAACTACCGCGGTCATGTACTAATTGTGGCCATGTCGTCCCTGCAAACTTCATCTCATCCGCCCACCTAACTATCTGCCGCCCCCTGCTACGCTTCCCTTCCCTTGGAATCCAGTCCGTAACGCTTAATGACCATCGGTTATCTTCCCTCCTCATTACGTGTCCTGCCCATGCCCATTTCTTTTTCTTGATTTCGACTAAGATATCATTAACTCGCGTTTGTTCCCTCACCCAATCTGCTCTTTTCTTAACCCTTAACGTTACACTTATCATTCTTCTTTCCATAGCTCGTTGCATCGTCCTCAATTTCAGTAGAACCTTTTTCGTAAGCCTCCAGGTTTCTGCCCCGTAGGTGAGTACTGGTAAGACGCAGCTGTTATACACTTTTCTCTTGAGGGATAATGGCAACCTGCTGTTCATGATCTGAAAGTGCCTGCCAAGCGCACCCCAGCCCATTCTTGTTCTTCTGATTATTTCAGTCTCATGATCCGGATCCGTGGTCACTACCTGCCCTAAGTAGATGTATTCCCTTACCACTTCCAGTGCCTCGCTACCTATCGTAAACTGCTGTTCTCTACCGAGACTGTTAAAGATTACTTTAGTTTCCTGCAGATTAATTTTTAGACCCAGCCTTCTGCTTTGCCTCTCCAGGTCAGTGAGCATGCACTGCAATTGGTGCCCTGAGTTACTAAGCAAGGCAATATCATCAGCGAATCTCAAGTTACTAAGGTATTCTCCATTAACTCTTATCCCCAATTCTTCCCAATCCAGGTCTCTGAATACTTCCTGTAAACACGCTGTGAGTAGCATTGGAGAGATCGTATCCCCCTGCCTGTCTCCTTTCTTTATTGGGATTTTGTTGCTTTCGTTATGGAGGACTACGGTGGCTGTGGAGCCGCTATATATATCTTTCAGTATTTTTACATACGGCTCGTCTACACCCTGATTCTGTAATGCCCCCATGACTGCTGAGGTTTCGACTGAATCAAACGCTTTCTCGTAATCAATGAAAGCTATATATAACGGTTGGTTTTATTCCGCACATTTCTCTATCACCTGATTGATAGTGTGAATATGGTCTATTGCTGAGTAGCCTTTACGGAAACTTGCCTGGTCCTTTGGTTGGCAGAAGTCAAAGGTGTTCCTGATTCTATTTGCGATTACCTTAGTAAATACTTTGTAGGCAACGTACAGTAAGCTGATCGGTCTATAATTTTTCAAGTCTTTGGCGTCCCCTTTCTTATGGATTAGGATTATGTTAGCGTTCTTCCAAGATTCCGGTACGCTCGGGGTCATGAGGCAGAACGTTGTAGGTGTCCTATATACAAAGCCAGCACATTACGCACCTCCCTGGCAGCCCTCTCTCCAGCCTGCACAGCGCCATTCATGTAGCCAGGCCACGCGGTCGCCGTCTCCGTGCCCGCGAAGTACACTCGGCCGAACGGCTCCCTCAGGGTCCTGCGCGGAGTCGTGATCGCTCAGGTGCACCGATTCGTGGCTTAGTTCGTCCACATTCAAGGCACTGACCCTCATTCCGTAGCCACGGGGTGCATGGAGTTATTGGCGAAGGATATGGATAGAGGCAGGCGTGAAGAACATATATAGGTATGTTGGGGGTGACCGTATACCCCGAATGAAACATTGGTGAGTGAAGGTTGAGTGTCGATCGCCTGTTAGTCGCGACGTATGGCATGCTTGGGCGTTAAACGGCTCTTTGTCCTCAAAATCCGAACCGAGAGAAACCAACTAACACACACACACACACACACACACACACACACATATATATATATATATATATATATATATATATATATATATATATATATATATATATATATATATAACCGTGGACTGAGCGAGCTGGATGCGTGGCAAAGAATTTTGCCGAGCAACTAACACGTAACGAGTCAGACGCCCCACACGAGCTGTGCCACTACCCGTGGAGGTAGCGTTCCTGTAATGACTCCGTTGGGACACCATGCACGTGGGGGCGCCATAGCTGGCCCCCTTGTGGTCGCTTTCGAAACTACTTCCGGAAGCGGCGCTTCAGCTAGCGGCCATCTGCAACTGGAAGGTCAGCTTTCATTTAGCGCATCACGGGGCAAAGAGCGAATTGTTGTTATTTTGCAAAAATTAGAATGATTGTCCACGACATGTAGCAGCAATACCAACTGCTTTCCCCGCTTCGTAATATGTGTAATTGGTGAACGATACTGTCAGCTAAAAGGTATTGCACATGACATACCAGTATACACGTACATTTGCTCCCGAAAGGTGAAAAACGAACAAAAACAATGAAAGGCGAAACATCATGTTCGTAAGTAATTCTCTATTTTTCTTTCTTTCTTACTGTCGTTTAGTGTTACTATATATATATATATATATATATATATAGAGAGAGAGAGAGAGAGAGAGAGAGAGTGTACATGTCAATAAAGTATGTATAGTATGTTACAGTAGGTCGATATGTACAATGTATACATGTTACATGTGTAGAGTGTTAGTGTTATATGCTTGGCGTGCCAGCTATCATGCACCAGGTTTCAATAAAACGCGGATTACTCTAGGCCAATAAGGACAAGTGCATGTTGTGAGTATTGTTGAGAAACCGCCAAAGTTCCTTTTTTAGTCCCTGACATTCAATTATTTAATTAAGAGGGAATATATAACTTTCTAATTACTGTTCTAATTGACAATATGCGGATTAAGTGGTTCTATAGAACCGCAAGACACACAAATAATTAGGTGTTTCCGGCGTAGGCGCGGAGACAAGGGCCTGAACTTTAGACGTGTCTTGCGATTCTATACAACCGTCCAATTGACATTTTGACACTTATAGCAATTATAGCAGGGAACAGTGTTACGCCATACGTGGAGAGTCGAGATAGGCATCAATCGAAAGCTGAGTCTCCAGACTACATACGCTGCACTGGGTATTACGATAGACGCCGTAGTTTTATCACAGGCATCGTTCTTGCCTCGAAAATTGAGTACAAATTTTCGTCGTTTCCATAGGCTTCCATTGTTAAATCTTTAACCGCTGTGGGAACAAAATTCTTACGTGCGATAGCGTGATCACTGCATTTGGCTCGTGTGGATTGTCTTCCAGAACACGTCCGTCACCTGCATTCTTCAATAATCGACCTGCAGTTTTTGTTATTCGCAAAAAACCCGCTCGTTCCATCGAAAACGCGCTAGCTTCGTGCCAGGCCCGCTTGGGGCGCTAGTTGGTACGTGTCCAGAAAAGCTGCATAGGTTTTGCAGCCGTAATTTTTACCGGGAAACGCTTGCGGTGAACGCTATGCGCGAAGGCGAGCTTTCTGGTTCTTTCTTTTCCTTTCCCCCGCCGACCAGTGCTGCTATTGCTGCGGATGCGTGGACGTGAGCGTCATCTGGTGATGCTTCAAATTGGCTTCCTCCGATTTTCTTCTCGTGCTTCCGCTACACCCTCCTCCTTCGCTTTTCTCATCGCACTCTCTTTGCTATCGCCGTCTTTCATCCTCCGCTGCGCTCCGCTTTCGCTCGATCACGCCGAGGGAGGACGAGGCATGCCGACTTCAAATGCAGGAACGGGCGCCTATAGAGCCGCGCTGTAAAGCTAAATAGAAGCATTCTTACTTTCCATATTTACTCATGACCCCTGTCGGGAACGTGGACACGTAACAGCCGCCCGAGTACTGCTCCTCGAGCCAGTTCTTCTCTTCGAAGTGCACAGGCTGCAGCGAAATGCGAAAGGGAGAGAGGGAGAAAAGAAGGAAGAGAATGACGTCAGAAATCTCGCTCTCTGCAGAAATTTTGCCATGCCATCCTTAAAAATATTGTTCCCAGTCTCGTATGCAAACCCTCACACTTTTCTCAATACATAGAGACACTTAGGACTCCAGCTATAGTTCTCTATTGCGTGTAACGGGCAGCCACTTTACGGTATAAACATTCGCAGTGAGAAAATGAAGTGTTCAACGACCAGATTAAAAAAAAAATTAATTATGGGGTTTTACGTGCCAAAACCACCTTCTGATTATGAGGCACGCCGTAATGGAGGACTCCGCAAATTTTGACGACCTGGAGTTCTTTAACGTGCATCTAAATCTAAGTACACGGGTGCTTTCGCATTTAGCCCCCAACGAAATGCGGCCGCCGTGGCCGGGATTCGATCCCGCGACCTCGTGTTCAGCAGCCCAACACCATAGCCACTGAGCAACCACGGCGGGTACGACCAGATGACCACGCCTACTGTATATAGTGTATTCTGGAAGAACACTAAATCTAGTGGTATTAAGTCGTGAAATTATATGAGCGGGAGACACATAAGCACGTTCTGTGGTCTGGCACAAGAATTGATGCAGCTAATTAACAAGACCGTCACCGCTGTGCACTCCGTGAATGAGTAAGAAACAATGCGATCATCATATATCGCTTAACGCCTAGCACAGTATTTCTTCCTGTCCGGTAAACCTTAAAGCGATATTCTAAAATATTTCGCAGAGTAAATTTTGTGATATCGTTTCCCGAAGCTTCTGCAATAGGTTCACGCATCACTGTACTTTATTAATGTACTTGTCAATAAATGACGCGATATCTTGCCATCACTACGTGCCACGAATGAGGGCGTAAAAATGAAAGTATTCTTGTGCATTATATTATATTACGCTGATGCATACCTAAATTATTTTAAGCTAGAATATTGAGGCTGCTCCAGACAAGACGATCACAGGTATACAAGAATAGAATTTCCAGTTTTGCGAGTGTCGTTGTAGATAGGCTGTGTTGCGCGGGCTGTGTCCGTGCTCGCGGATTAGGGTAATTTGAATCACAATGTAATAAGAGCTTCGCCGTGTGTAATGTAACTGCGACATACACACTGCATTTTATTTGCGGCATAACAGGGCTATATACAAAGTGACGACGAAGCACCAGCCTACGCTATAGGTCTTTTCGCTGTAGACTCACAGAGATACGACAAAACTCCGACCCATGCACTATGCACCCATCATAGTGCTGAAATCAAATGCCACCCACAGAAGAAAAAAAGAGATTTCGCAATGTGTTAACGAACGCAACTTACGTTGTAGGCCGCTTCGTGTTTGAAGGCTTTCGCCAAATCCGCGGCAATGACTTTGGGCCTGACGTGCTTCGGTAATTCCTGTAGTCTCAATGCCTTGTCACCAATGACGAATCTGCCCGCATAGACAAAAAAAAATTACGAATAAATAGCGAAAAGAAAGCAATAACATGATGGTGTATGTATAGTGTACCTCATGTGCCAAAGATAGTACACGTGCTCTTCGTTTTCGGCATACACAGCTGACGTATTGTCGCAGTGATTTGCGCTACGCTCCTTGCAGTCAGTTGGAGACTGCTGGAGACGTTTCCTCAAAAATTTTGGTTGAGACCATTGCGTATTTTCTCGCCTTTTTCTCGCCTTTTTCTAGCTTTCTTTTCTGCATGATTACACATATGACGCTCGAAAGGCTTCATTTAGATGAGAGGACATGAACCAGTGCAAATACTAACTTGCTACCGAATGAAAAGTTTTATGCGACTACAGATCCCGGTGGCACGTATGTCACACAAGAGGATTCAGACAAGAGGCTTGACGAACCATTGAAAACACCAAGTATAACTTGTCACCGCATTAAAAAAAAAAAAAGAATTTGCCTTACACCGTAAGAGCCGCCAGCGAGAATCCAGGCCTGCAGTCGTCCGTGCTGTAGGTGAAAGCCAGTTCGTCGTCGCAGCAAGACAACGTTCCATTGTAACCTATAAAATTCAGCCCATACAGTACAGGTATTCTCTACGGCCTTGTTCAAGAGATTGGCTTTTAGTTACGCTTTCTGTACATCCCTGTGTCACTATAGGTGTCGTGTAGCTTGTGCAGCCACTCGCACGAAGCTCGATAGGCAGTATTAAGCTATAGTGATACTGTGTCGTCTGCTCACTCGTCTCTGTCTTTTACGCTGTTCACAGTATGATGCGAACTATACGCATCAAGCGCCCGTACCACGGTTTGAGACAAAAGTAACACGAAACCTTTCGAAGAGTCAAGAGCCAGGCGGTGTCATTCTATTTAATGGCATGGACAGCTTCAAAGAATACGGCCCTACGAAAGTTAACCCAGTATTTAAGTTAATTTTGCATTAAACCTCCGTGTAGCCAGCTGGTTGTCGAGCGACACATTGAATGAGTAAAGACATTTCCGGCTGATGTGATGTACTGTAAGATTAATTTTAGAGCTGCTGGATATTAAATTACCCCGTCCCCGAAATGCTGCCGAGTGCGCAACATGTCTGCCATTCGTGCATTCAATAGTAATGACGTTTTGCTTTGAAATAAAACGTAACTGGCACTCTAGCAAGGCGTAGTGGCGTGTGTCGACGTGCACATACCTATTTGCCTCCAGAAGGGCTTGGCATAGTAGATGTTCATTTTGTACGCCGAGCCGACCGGCGTACGTTGTATGAGCTGGTTGCGCAGTGACGGCAGTGGCGGTTCGTAGTGCACTTTCAGCTGAATGGGCAACGGGATCGCCATGATCACGTGGTCAGCCTGCGGTATGCAGAGTCTAGATTGTCGGCATGCACAGCAGTAGACAGCGATTCGCCACATCATTGCGTGACTAACACGTCCTAAAAATAAAAACAGCTCCAAATCGTGCATATGTAAAATTTTGTCACTTGTTGAATTCTGGAGAGGATTTTCTTTGAAGGCATACAGGGGGGGGGGGGGGGGGCGCAGAGATCAAACTGAAAATCTTTCATTGGATTGATTGTTTTGGGCTGAAATGTGAGCAGGGTTGAAGGCGCATGATAACGACTATGGCTTAGTCAGTTGCAACAAGCTAACTTACAATCCGTATAAGTAAGAGGGTGTTCTCAATACGGTGATAATGCCGTCTTTCGTCGATTGCTGCTATACTTGCCTGGAACTCCCTGCCATCGATGACGCCTACGACGACCCCATTCTCGTCCTGCTGAAGGTCGCATACTTGGGCGTCGAAAACTACTTTACCTGTAAGCAATCGGCGAGACAAAAAGGGGTAGCTGTTATTTCACCGCTACAGGGAACGCCTCAGTAACGCTTTGCTGACCATATTTAATTAGCACGTGAGATCAAACTACAGCTATCGAGATTCAGTTAGACTGCCGTGATCCGTGCACAAATCGGCAGTGAACTAAATCAAGTTGCTCGACGTAGACAGTCGCACGTTGTTGAGGTGCAGCTATAGACATCAGGGCTAACGAATGGAATGCTTTCCGCCTTGAATTCGACCCGAAAACCGTGCGGCAACGACATCAGGCCGCCACTTCACCGCGAGGCGTTTACAAGTGTTCCAGAGAGAGAGACAGAGAAAGAGAGACAGATATAAGCTTCAATGATATGCTTGAGATGTTAGCCTGACATAACACTCCAGGTGCTTGGTGATGATTATGGTATGCACAGTGATAAACACAGCTGAACACATATTAACAGCACATAGTCACACACACGCACACATGTACACTACACAGCGTTCCACGTCGCTTCATACAACATCAACAGCGTGTCGGTGCCCGCACTGCACGGCTGTGATAGGCTATTATCTTTATTTTATTTTTAGTATCCAGTTGCTGTGACAGAAAACTGCGCACTTGGCGCATCTGCGCAGTGGGAAAGTAATAAGGGAGCAGGTGTATACCTTCTAGCAGCTGCAGGAGCCTTTCGCACACTGTCATGGAGCCGTTTTCGAATTTCCTTTCCTGCGTGCAACAAAAGTTATTTTCATGTGAGTAAGCGTTGGAATGACGCGCAAAAGAAATTGCGTGGTACGCGTAATAATAACGAGTGCTCCAACGCAACGTCATTAGGAATACAAGCGTCGAGAGGGTCCGTATATGTATACTTCCACAGCAGCATTGTGCATGGAAGCCAGGGCAGTCTGTATGTACATACTGCCTGCAACACCAGACGTCATGAGGCTCTATACCTGTTCCATGCTATATACCTCAACGAACAGCTGCGGAGCTTGCTGCCTTAGGCACACCCCTTGAAGTCATCACTCTATGCATGGAATCCCCAGAATACGCGGGACACTTTCTGTGACCTCACGGTATTCTCGCGGGCTTCGTTACGCCGCGGATGCCATGTTTAACTTGTCTCAGAAAACATGCACATTCACTGCTGAGCAATGGAAAAAGCCCGTGATATGATTTTTCAATGGATATACCATGTAATGGCGGCATCAGTGGCGATGACCGTGCGGAGGCAGTTGACGATAGTGCTATGAACTATGCCTCCATCTCAATCACGAGAACAAACGCTCGAAGTAGGTTATACGCAGACTGCGCTCGTGAGCTTAAACTTTAACACATTGGAGCTCAGGTGACTTCACGATTTATATCTACGTTCCCTCGACCATTGACTGCGCGCACCGCCTTCGTTCAAGTCTGCTACGACGGGAATCGAGGTTCTTGTGCTGCCCGTGGCCCTGCCTGAAGTATGCTTGAGAAACACGTGGTTGTTAAGGGGTTCCTGAAACGGTTTGGGCAAGTTTTGTAAACGGGTGGGGTACAGCTACAGTAAAACATTCCCGCCACAATCTAAGTTAAGCGTCTCATATTCTGACAGCTGCACACGATTACAAGTTACCATCTTGACTAGCCATGTGTTTTCTCCTCGACTCGCTCGCCGAGCGATCGGGGCTAAGCTCCACCTTCACCAGCTGTGCGTCTTGATTTGACGTCTTGTCGTCTTTTCCCGGTGTCTAGGAGCCAACGTGCGAAGCCTCTGCAACTACTCCACCAGCCGCCTGACTGTCGATGCCCAGGGAAGTTATCCCACAACATGCGTTGCGAGCATTCTGTCACATCGTCGAGTGGGTCCAGACGAGCTTTGGCGTTTTGACGGATGGGCAGATGCGTAAAATAAAACCCTTTCGTACTACTAGCGTGGTGAAGGGGCTTTGATGTAAACGTGAGCGGCCTGAGAGGCCTGTACGGTGCAGCCACCTGGTGGCGCAGAGCTAAACAGCCAAACACAGAGCTAATATTGCTGCAAACCTTTAGGGTGTTCTTTTAAGAAACCATCGAACATCTCATATGTGACTTCACCCGGTCTCGCCAACAGAGAGAGGCGCCGTTCTCACAGAGGTCGAGCATCAAGGTCTTAGTATCTTAAAATCAATACGCGTATGTAGAATACGGCCATCGCACGCCGACGTAACTCCCATTTCCCCCCTTATTTCTTGATATTTTTGATTAAAATATAATTTTGAAGGCACTGAAGCACCTTCAAAGTTCGAAGTATTAGTAATTTTTAAACAGTAACAGTTTCGCGATAAGCATCGATTGTGATAGCAAATTAGTAGACACCTATACGAATGATAGTAATTTAATCGGCCGTGTAAATTTGTAAACATTCGCTTACTAAATAAATTAACATGCATGCGCGCGCACACAAGTAAGCATGAACACATCTCACTCGATGAACGCGGAAACTCGCTGCCAGAACGCTGGAGTGAGGAAGCGCTGCAGCAGCAGCGAGCGAATTGACCTTCGTGCAGTCTCTCGCTTCAAAGCGAACTAAGCGGCCAAAATATAGCGCCCACGAAGCTGAGTCTGTGGCGCACCTAGGCTCTGTATTCATCGCAGATCGTTTTCAAGATAGAGCGCGCGCGACGGCGCCATACGCAACAGCCTCCAGAGCAGAGCGCCCTCCGTGCCTTGCGCACGACGGAAGACGGCGCGCTTCATCCTTGCTGCCCTCCGCGACGGACCTCCCGAGGTCCTCAGAGCTGTGATACAACGGGCTCGAAACATCGCCGGAATCATCTTAGGGACCCTGGACTGAGGGTTCCTCCCACACTGCTCTTGCCATTGCAGTATTATTAGTAAAGATGTTTTACTCTCTCTCTCTCCCTTCCGCGCGCTAGATTAAGTCGCGATCGTAGGCTCACATTCCCACGCAGCATACAGCATACGGCGCTCGGCGACGATTTTATCGCCGTTGGACTTTATACGGAACCTCACGGTGACGGTGACGGCGATGGCAGAAATGTGAGTGGAGTGTACGTATAATTGTTCTCGCAATAAAAAAAAAAAAAAAACTGTACGCTGGATGGGCAAATGCGGTTTGCACATGTGGTTTACACTTTGGCGGGCACAATATTCGCGAGTACGTGCAGCCAGTGAATACACAATTAAAATAATCGCTGTTTAAGTGATTAATTTCAAGATTATAGCACATGTCCATACATTATAGTTGAAGACAAACCTGTTCGAATGCAACTCCATTTTGTTTTATTCATCTGGAGCCCTTATGTTCCGAGATATCCGTAACGAAACTTGAGACCCAGTACACTAACTTAGCGTATACTCCACCTCACTGGAAATAATCTTTAAATGGGGCGGCCGCGAATCGGCTTGTGAAGCCTTGGCGTGCGCCATTGTTCATCTAAAGAGAGAGAGAGAGAGAGAAAGCAAGGACAGGAAAGGCAGGGAGGTCAACCAGAAGAGCACCTGGTTTGCTATCCTACACTGGGGGTGGGGAAAGGAGAATAGAACGTGGAAAAAAGGGAGAGAGTAAGCAGGGAGTGCGTGTGGGAGCGACACTATACACAGGGGCACTATAAACGGTCTCTTAAGCCGGTGCACTTCAAGTATTGTACTAGTGCACAAATCGCTTTTCGTGCCAGTGACGGGTGTGGCCACGGTATCTTTGACTCGGTGAACGGTCTTGAGTCCAGTTCGTGTGAAGTTGCCCGCAAAGAGAGGCGTTGTACATCGTAGCGAAGGCAGGTACACAATAGGTGCTTGGTGGTTTCCTCGCACTCACAGGAGTCGCACATCGGGCTCTCGGCCATTCCCAAACGATAGTAGTATGCGTTCGGGAACGCCACTCCCAGTCACAAGCGGCACAGCAAGGTTGTTTCGCTGCGGGAAAGGCTAGAAGGCAGTTGTAGCCATAGCGTGGGGTCCAGTTTATGTAATCGGCAATTGAAGGCACTTGAACTACAGGGATCTTGTGACTTTTTGCGTGCAAGTAAAAGAAGTTCCCTGGCAACGTTTGACCTCGCTAAAGGTGTTGGACGCGTCTGGGTACCTTCGTGGGCAGACCCTTGTCAGCTAGGTTGTTGCCGACGACGCCACAGTTATTAGGAATCCATTGAAATATAATGTTGTGCCCTCTTTCCAGTGCATGGTGGTGCACTTCCCCGATGTCAGATATCATCTGCTCGTAAGTTCTGTGATGCAATGCAGACTTGATATAGTGAGGAGCTGCCTTAGAATCACAAAATACGATCCATTTCTCTGTTGGCTCTTCGGTGACGTACGTCATAGCGGCATGGGAGCTGCAAGTTCTGCCGACGTAGATGTAGCCATGTGTGACAATTTGAATGTAACTGTAACCTGCTTAGCTGGAACGACGAATGCGGTAGTTGAGCTGGTAGGTGGAAGTCGAACAATCACTATATATATGTATGTGGTCATGATACGTCTGGTGCAGTAATAGGAGCGTAAGTTGCTTCAGAGCCGGCGATGGATGATTGGCCTTTTCTGTAATTCCAAAAATAGTAAAAATCACTTGAGGTTGTCGCAGGCGCCACAGGGGAGATGAAGGCTTCGCCGCCGGTGTAAAAGATGACGGTATGCACTCTTGATGAGCGCTAATCACTCTTGAAAAGGTCTCTTGAGGTCTCTCAGCTGGTAGGGAGGCCAAATGATGACCGGGGATCCTTGACAGATGGCGAATGTGCGCTCTGAGAGAGTCGATAGCTACATGTGTCTGGATCATATGGTCTCCCGCGATGGCAATTGTTGCTGCTGTTGAGGTGCACCGAGGCAGCCCTAAACACGTGCATAGGACTTGACCTTGTATGTTCTCCAAAGCGCGAAAGTTCATCTTGCATGTATTTGACAACACTCGTAGACTGTAACGTAGGGGTCCGAGAAACAGTACCCTGTACAGCTGCATCATAGAATGGACTGGTGTACCCCAGTTTTTCCCGGAGAGAAATTTCAAGATCTGAGCCATGGCAACTAACTTCTTCGGATAGAAGCAGTGAGGGCTCCATGAGAGGTTGCGGTCAATGATGACACCCAGAAAGTGACGAATCTGAACAGAGGATACAGCTTGACCATTGATTGAAACAGGATACAATGACATTTGTTTGCACGTAAAGCCAACAAATGCGCACTTTTCAGTGGACACACTGAGGCCTTGTTCTCGGAGATAAGACGCTGTCGTGGTTGCCGCCCGATGAAGCCTGGCCCGTACTTGAGCGAAAGTTTTCCATCGCTTGTCTTCCAATTTATCCATACGACGCTGGACTTTCCTTTGTATGCGTCTTGAAGCCATCAGGTCCAAGACGGACTTCGTGCGCCGATACCTCCTGTCTGCCTGTCGGCGTGCCGCACGCAGCCTCTCCAGCTCCATGTCCAAGTCTGTTCGCCTTGCTGACCTTGTAAGCGAGCAGATGGATGTTTTCAATGTCACTGTGATTGCATCTTCGATAGTGTGTGAAAAGCTTTCCCGGCATGCGTCATCCATATCCTTCTTAAACTTTGACCAATCAAATGTACACAAGACAGTAGAGGAGCGTTGCTGAACTCTTCTAATCTTTATGTATGTTAAAATATGGTCGCTTCCATGTGTTTGTATGTCCGTAAACCATTGGATGCTCGAGGCAAAGCGTCGTGACACCACAGTTAAGTCCAAGCAGCTAATATAGGTCGTGCCTCGCAGAAATGTAGGGCTGCCGTCATTCACACAACACAAATCATGGTCGGCAGCAAAGGAGGCCAGACTCCTGCCTCTGTAATCAGTTTTAGGGCTTCCCCATAGCTGGTGATGCGCGTTAAAGTCACCTGTGATAACCCAGGGGCCATTGTTCATTAGTAATATTTTCTTAAGTCGTTCGCCGTCAAAGTGACCCGCTGGGGATATGTAGGCTCCCATTAGTGTAAATGACACTTCCTTCTTTTGCACATTCAGACAGACATATTGGTTGTCATCATGAGGCTCTACCGCGTTAGCGGCATATGTTAAGTCCGTGCGGATGTAGATGATTACTTTTGCGCTCGCACCGCATGTGGACGAGACGAAAGATTCGTAACCGGACAGTCTGAGTAGAGTAATGTATTTGGTTCGTAAATGACCAGTATGGGGAAGCGATTTGTAAAAATGAATTGGCGAAAGTCTGCTATACGGGTGCTTAGGCCCCTGGCATTCCACTGAAAGATCGATGCACTTTTAACTTCAGTGCGGAAGGGGACTATTGGTAGAGCCATGATGTTTAAACGATGCTAGCAAGCACTGGATTTAGCGCATCCAGCATTTTCAGAGGACTTCGAGCTGCTGGTGTTTGCAGCTTGTTCAGTATGATGCGCATTGTATTAATTAGCGATTGCAACATATCAGCCACTTGCCTGTCTTGGTCGCACAAATCACCGACGGTAGACGTCGGGGGTTGTCCAGCAAAAGTTTGCTGTGATTCTGTTGGTGAATGCTGTCGTTTCGGTAGAGCCAGCCAAGATTCGGCAGATGTGGTCTTCTCGGTGGCCTTGTTCTTCGCGGTCCTTTCCACAGTGTCTAGCCTGGGCGGTAGAGGAGGAGGTGGTGTTGTAGGAATTGACATGCGCGTCGCAGAGGCAGCAGCCTTCCTTGAGGAGCGCCGGCGACGGGAACGTCACTTCCTCATTTTATCGGCGGCTTCGCGATGAGATGAATGATCTCTCGCCATCTCTTTCAAAATGACCATTTCCTTCTTAATATGTGGTCATTTTTTCGATGAAGCTTCATGTGACGCTCCGCAGTTTAAACGCTTCATTACATTCGCGCCACATTTATCCGCAGTGTGGGGCTCGGCGCAGCGGAGGCATGCTGCCTGATTTTCGCGTACGCTGGTCACGTATCCCAGTTTCATGCGGTTTCATGCGATTTCATCCCAGATTTGCGCCACTGAAGAGGTTTCGCAATTAAAGGCCGCATTGCACGTCTGAAGTGTCCCACCTTACATATATTTACACTTGAATGCATTCTCCACGCAGCGCGAACTGCCTAGCCGCTTAACATCAACAATGACCTCATCATTGGCTGGCTAGATAAAAATCGGCAAGAAATTATTAAGGATGGCGACGTCTACGTCGTAGATAACACCGGTCACTACGTCAGTTCCCAGAGGAATGCAAGAGCGCACCTTGATGCTATCGAGGTTCGTTACGCTGCGTAGAGTGGTCGTATATAGCAGCCGTATGTTGGACATAACCGCCAGTAAATTTTTCGGGTGTTCACTCGAATGTCCGATATTTCATTTGGCACCAGGGCTTCCAGTCACATCGACACAGATTCCCTGTTAAGTAGCTTCATGTTGACGGTGAAAAGCAGGGGCACAAATATGATGGTACTGGTGTCCGGCCTCTGCGCGTGTCTTACTGTTTGCGTGCTTCACAATGAGGACGTCCTGGTGTTCATTCTCTTAGCTCTACGGCTCTGCACAAACTGGAAGTCGTCATCGGAAGTATCCTCACTGCTGAGAGAGTAAACATGGGTGTCCTCGCTGTCGCTGTCGCTCTGCTGACCGATCAGCTTCCTGGAGGTGGCCGCCGCTGACGATGCCATCGCCGGCAGACGTGCGGGATGGTCCACTTCCATCATTACCGAGCAAGGAGCGAGGACCTGCGGATGAACTTAAATTTTCACAGAAATAAACTGGAGCTAGAAAGAACGGCGCTGTATCAAAAAACACTTCGTCGTCGTCTAAAAATGTGCAGAAAATAAAGTACGCAGAAAGAAGTACGCAGCAAAACTTTAGCGAACTCTTATTATTGCCCCAAAATTCCTGCACTTATCCTTAAAAGAATCATTGGCATGTAACGCACATTATACAACAATCCAGCATGTGTACTACTCAGGAGAGCTGGTGTGTTGACGAAAATTGGTTCCTGTATATTTTCACTAGTACAATTGACAGGCTTTACAAAAAGTGCCTGATAAATTCTGAACTAACACTTTTTTTTATTTTTTTTTCGACAGAGGGTGCTTTCTCTTATAAAGATATGGATACATTTTGCTTACATGAGAACCCCGATAGATTGCCGTAAGCTGATGCGCTCTAGCCTGGTACTTGGCAGGGAAGAGGAAATGGGGCAAAAGTGATGAACGATGAAGAGGAGGAGAAGGGAGAGGGTGGATGCGTATGTAGTTTACCGAGCGGCCTCACTAAAGCGGCTCGTCCAATCCCGCATGCCAAGTATGGAAGCCAAGTAAGGTGTTCGTTGCCTACCTCGCACAGTTGCGTGGAATCAGACCATTGGCCAAGAACGGCACCCTGAGACCATGGCTGCCTGCCGAACCCGTCCAGCGCGCGTCGTTCTAGCGAGTTGCTCTTGGAAGCATCACGAAGCCTCAACCACTTACTCCGTGGCCTCAACACAGTATACCGACTCAACGATCCTATCGCTGCCAGCGTCCGTCCTCCTCACACAGTTCGGCTGCGCGAAGGCTTCGTCACTATAAAGGGGGACATGAAGCGGCTTACCTCCGCGCCATTGAAGATGCAGCACATCCTGCGGTTCCCTCCACAGCACTTGATGTACCATAACACCCACAGCAGAGACACCTGGCTCGGCTCGCTGGACAGATTTACCTGCGCCATGGCGCTCAGGTAGTCGCGGCAGCCCCTGTGCACGAGGGCGCGCTTTGCAGGCTAACAGGTATACGACTAACGCGCCGACATTTGCACGCAGACCGGCATTTCCTTCGTCTGCCCTGCACCTATAGCTTAATGTGCGCCAGCGTCCATACGATTGGTTTCCTGTGCCTGAACCCGTCGTCACACTTCTGAAGTTCATCTCTAAACAGACTGGCAAGGAAATCAGCGCGTGACGGTACAGACATGCCGGTTTCGTCACGCCGTTTGATGTTGTATTTGCTGTGTTTAGAAGCGATTATGATTAAAAATGGATTTATATCTGCGAAAAAAGAAAGAGTTAGAGTTGGTACTAAGTGGTATTAAGTTGAATTGTGGGGTTTTACGTGCCAAAACCATTTTCTGCTTATGAGGCACGCCGTAGTGGAGGACTCCGGATTTTTTGACCACCTGGGGTTCTTTAACGTGCACATCAATCTAAGTAGACGGGTGTTTTCGCGCTTCGTCTCCATCAATATGCCGCCGCCGTGGCCGGGATTCGATCCCGCGACCTCGTGCTCAGCAGCCCAACACCATAGCCATTGAGCAACCACGGCGGATACTAAGAGGCATAGAATAAATACAAATGCAGGACGAGAAATGAAATGTACCCGTGTCGATATATAGGCCAGGATAACATAACGGTCCTACTCCAATTCTTTTCTTTTTTTACGCTTCGACGAGTTTCGCGAGCTTCACTGCGTGAATACATTATCACCGTGATCGGCCGGCGGTCGTTCATTTGTGCTGGATGATAGGGAATGGGAACAGAATCGAGTGAAACCTGTCGTTACGTTATACCGGCCCTAGATAGCTTTTGACTAATGAAAGTGGACGCGGCAGATGTAAGAGGTCACCGAGTGATCGAGGCTGCAAATTTGTGTTTCCACTCGCCAGCACTAAATGCCACTATAGTTACTGTGAAGCATTTCTACAATGTATATTAAACCAAATTTTTCGTGTTGTGTTCTCGTGTCCCATAGTCTGTTCAAATTATTAGTAGTTACCTGATCTCCAATAATGTATGCGTATAGTAACCCATAACCCGAGTAAGTAGAGGGAACCACGCCTTAACATTTACTTTTCACAGATGCAGTCGCGACAGCTTCGGCACGCGGAGTGGCAGTGCTCCTTTTGAGCGCGGATCAGCACACAGCTTCGAGAGGGTAATAAAAATGCCGACTGAGCAACGTCGGTCCTGCGAGCATTGGGTCACGACTACGTACTTAGTCCACGACTCCTTCTCGAAGAAGTTCTGCAGCGTCATGGCGTCCCACTCTGCAGCGTGTGGACAGTTCCACGGATCCACGGCGGCAATCTGCACAGAGGCAAGTCTGATGAATTCCTCGTTCACGAAGGCGATGAAAGTCTACTGTGTATGCCTGATCGGTTGCACTTAAACCTGGGCCCGCTTGAGGTGTACCAATTTCAAGCTGCCGATGAAGAAACCTATACCAAGTAGTAACTATACCAGTGCATATTTGCAATTTAAAACATTATTGGACTACTTTGGGGCACGCGCTATGCGGCCTTAAGTGCTACTCTAAAATCTGCCTTAAGATTACGTAGCAGCTCTTCAGAGTTGCACCACGTAAAGAAAAAAAAATTATGGGGTTTAACGTGCCAAAACCACTTTCTGATTACGAGGCACGCCGTAGTGGAGGACTCCGGAAATTTCGACCACCTGGGGATCTTTAACGTGCACCTAAATCTAAGTACATGGGTGTTTTCGCATTTCGCCCCCATCGAAATGCGGCCGCCATGGCCGGGATTCGATCCCGCGACCTCGTGCTCAGCAGCCCAACACCAATCCACTGAGCAACCACGGCGGGTTAGTTGCACCACGTATTTGGACTTTGAAGCAGTTCTGCGCACAACGAAGCCGCTTCTAGCTTTTCTCAGATACTGGCCCGGACCGGAGAATTAGTTACTCGTTGCTGTGTGTGCTTGTGTATATCGGGTGCGTGTGCATTCCTCGTGAATGCGTCATTTTACACGTCGACCTCGTCACGTGAAATAGCACGCGTGGCCAGGCAAACATCCCAAGCATCCATTAAAGATTTTCTCTCTCTCTCTCTTTCTCTCTCTCTCTGTCTGTCTTTTGGGCAAGAAAGTATTACCCTCGAGTGTATGCACACTTTTTACAATAACAAAAAATAAAAAATAAATATAGAAACAACTTTTTGGCTCATTTGGGTAGCTTCCCGTTAACGGTAGTCTTGACCATGAACGGTAGTCTTGAACCAAGACTACCGTTCATGGTCTCGCTACTGAGAAAATAAGAAATGCATTTTTTTTTCAGGTTTCCAGGTTATGTTAACACGATTCGCCTGATGCGTCCGCAAGAAACAAAAGGTCCTTCTGCTACCACCTCCTAATCTGCACGTGGTTTAAAAAAGAGGAAAAATAAAGAGATATTAAGCAAGACTTGACAGCGGGCTCGTTTGGCAGCTGTTTCCTGCCATGCAAACAAACTCCCACACTTCAGGGGCCGTATTCTGTAGCGGTTCCTTTTGGAACCGGTTCCTTTTGGCTGCTGCCATTGGTCGGCGCTTCGTTGTCGTCATCCCTGGTGGGCGGGACGACAAATTTTGATGACGTCACACAGGTTGCCAATCTTCTGGAAAGGAACCGGTTCCCTGCTAGGAGAGGAACCGCGGAGAAGTGGTTCTCTCGAGGGTCGCGCGCGGGGGCGAGCATGATGTCGAGGGTTGCTAGGGCAACCGTGGCTGCCGGCTAATCTCGCGCCAGCTGACGAGCCGGCACCTAGACGAGACGAGACAGAGACGGCAATGGCGGCTCCTTTGGTTGTGTTGCTGGCGAGTGCCGAAAGACAACGACGCAACGCGTTCGGCATGGCCGAAGAAGAGTTTCGAAGGCATTTTAGGCTCTCCAAAGACATAGTGTGAAGTCTTTGCGATGAGCTGGAAGGACATCTCGGACCTCAAAGATTTCGTGGTGTCGACGCTACGATGAAAGTGCTGTGCGCGCTGCGGTTTTTTGCCACCGGGAGCTTTCAACAGTGCGTCGGGAATGAAGAAGCGATTGCACTGTCGCATCCTTCGGTCAGCCGGATCATTACAGCCGTCGCCAAGGCCATTACGGTTGTGGGCAAAGAAAAAGGATGGGTTGGATTCCCATCCACGGCCTAGAAAGCCGCCGTCAAGGAAGGCTTTCTTAGCCGTGGAAAAATTCCAGGATTTCTAGGATGTGTGGACGGGAGTCTGATAGCCATCGTTCGCCCTAAGAAGCTCGGCCCCGGCGAAACGGAATCGTACTGGAGCCGTAAAGGGTATTACGCCCTCAACTGCATGGTCGTGAGTATTGTTCATTGACAAATATTTTCGATATGTGATTGCGCGAGTGCACGTTGTAAAAAACTTCGTTTCGTTATTTTTCATCAATTGCCGGTAATACTTGCGTTCCTATTCGAGAAAGTAGCGTTTGTGTTGTATGTGTAATGACGACTTTGATCTTGGCAATAGAACCCGGCCGCACTTTTTCAGTGCTCTCTAATCACAGTTGAATAGCCTTTTCGATGCTACAATGTAAACACATTACGCGCGACTTAAACCGGAATAGACGCCGTAGCAGTGAAGGGAGTCTTCGTCTGCGAGCGATCCTAACAGAAGACGAGCCCTTGTGATTCTTACTCGACGTAAAACTAAAGCATTGTGGCAACAGACTGTAAACGTGAAAAGGAGCATCCCATCAATGAAAATGGTGTGAGGGAGAATGAGAATGTGTGGACACCCATTTGCTCTAGCTGTTAATACGGCACATGCTGTTTCCGCGTTCTTTCGCTTGTAATAGGCACTTTGTCTGAAAAAAAAAAAAAAACACAGGTGGAACTCTTTAGCAGAATCTTATACAATATGGACGGAAGAAACCAAAGGAATTATTTTGCACATTGTGTTGTGACCGCACGCCATACATGAGCATGTGTACACATGCCAACATTTCATTTGCAGGTTAAGATGACATTGTTATCATGCTGATCATTAGTTCAACTGCCTACTGCGTATGTTGATATCTCTTTTTCTGTAATTGTGTTCGCTGACTGAACAGTAACTGATTGGCAAGTAGTGTTGTAAGCAAAAGATTGTGCCAGATATTTGTTGCAGTGGCACTGACACCTTCTCTTTGCTTTCCCTTATGAGGTGTGCGATGCGAAGCTGTATATCCTGGCAATTGACCCACGGTTTCCGGGATCGTGCCACGATTCTTTCGTCTGGAGCTGTTCTGCATTTCGCCGCCGCCTCACTCGTGGCCTGTTACTTCATGGAGAAGTGTTGCTTGGTAAGTGCACCTAAAGTAGCAGTGCTTCTTCCACATGTAAAACATTCACAGACAAATAGTTTTGCATCCTAGCAAGCTTTAAGAAAGCGTGATTTGCTAGAAATGTGTTGTGAATGCAGCAGTACCTAATGAACCTGCAGCGACTATCGAGAGAAACAAGTCTCTCTTAAAAGGCAGATATTTGTACCAGCATGTATACAACAGCTGACATGTTATGCTGTTTATTGATTAATTTCAATACACTGAATGCCACGTGGAGCGTTACAGGCAGGAGTGGAATTCTACAGAACACGTCAAAATGTCAGTTTTCAAGTATGGTGGAAAAGGGTTGGTGACAATGGACTCGGGGACCTGGTCCCTGTCCTTGGAACAAAGGAATAAGCGTGTGCGTGAAACTTTCGGCATCGACGTTAGTGATCGGTGTAGTATATATTGTAGAATGGTGCAAGTTGCGCTATTTTTCTTTGTGTCGCAATGTGTGCGATTTTTTTTGTTGCAGCGACATGTGGTGCTGGAGTGATTAGAAAGGATCAAACGGGTAGCTCGATTTTGGGTACCTTCATGAGAAGAGGTACGAAAGGTAGAGCAAGGATCCCAGATACTGGCAGCATATTCGAGAGTAGACCTTAGAAGTGTTTTATAAAATAACACTTCTGAAGAGAGAAGAGCTAATAAGTTTTAGCGGAGGATGTACATTTAGGGAGGGGCAAATGGGATGAACGGAGCAGAAAACCGCGAGTATGAAATAAATATTACATGTCCAACTTAACCTGAGAATGAGATTTGCAGCCAAGACAACAGGTGAAATTGGGCTTTTCTTTAAAATGAGTCAAACTTTCTTTACAGCTTTCCGGGAAGGTAAATGTTTGATAGATATTGCAACAATAAATCCAAGACCCGCTCCTGTTGTAAAAGGGCCTTGGCGTAGACTGTGTTCTTGCATTGTGCCTTAATGTATCCATTTCGTTCACTGACATGCAACACTTTACAGGGGACTCTGGGTACCCGCTAGAGCCATGGATCATGACTCCTGTGCCTGGTCACCCAAATCGCCTCACGGCAGAGGGGCGCTATAATGAGGCACACGCCTCAATGCGAAATGCCGTTGAGCGGTGCATAGGAGTCGTCAAAAGCCGCTTCCGATGCCTGCAGAGGCATCGGGTGCTCCACTACTCGCCTCAGAAAGCAGCCACTATTGTTGCAGCTTGTGCAGCGCTGCATAACCTCTGCCTTGCAGCAGGCGTGCCTCTGCCAGACGACCCAGATGACGACGGTGCACATGACGATAGCGCACAGGAGCCAGCCCAGGCACAAGTGCCGCTTCAAGTACAGGTGCCACCGCAGGCGCACCCTGTACAGCCTTCTCGAGCTTTGTTTCAAAGAGGCCGTGCGGTGCGTGAACCCATAGTTGGTGTGTTTCGGCTGCCCAGAAATTTGCGCATTGCCTACCTGCAAAGTGTGCGCCGGTGCATTCGCTGGCAAATGAGGCGGAGACATGTGCTGGTGTAATATGTTTTATTTTTCTTTTCATGAAAGTAAATAGGCCGTGCACTTCAACATAACACATTGCGTGTGCTCACATGTGGCTAATCATAGTATGCTGCATACTGCAGTAGTGAAAAGCACATGATTTGTCTATGTTGAGCATGACAGATACACATGCAGTGACAAATAACCATGTGCCATTATGTTACTCCTTTGCTTTGTTCACTGTGCTTTTGAATATTGTCTCGCCAGGGAATTTTCTTTAAATAAAGGTTATTTCCAAGGTGAATGGCAACCAATCTTGCATTGTTGAATATTGCTTTGCAATGCCTATTTTACTGTGCAGTATGCATTGTTCCAAAGCTGTAGATGTCTGTTCATGTGTGACACGCAAGAACAGCATGAGTTACACAGCAACTGAAATGTCGTTCAGCAATCTGTATAGCACATATTGAAACGTATAGCAACAAACGAGACATGTCAAGCACTTATTGGAGCAGGATTTCTTTAAATAGCAGACACTCATGCCTACTACTGCTTTGTTTAAACTCAAGAGTTGCTTCAACATTGCATTTCTTGCACGCATGATTTCACATAATGCTCGTAATTGCTGCTTAACAAGGTGCTAGAATATAAACAAAATCATGACAGTGAAACATTTCTTTATTTTTTTATTCATTGGGTACCTGCTTCGTCATTCAGGCATTACAGCAGGGAGGGTACAACTCATATAAATGAACACTCAAAATTACATTCATAAAGCATGGAAGAAATCATCATTTGAACAAATACAGACAGTGTCAGGTGGTAGAGTATTCCAGTCTCTTGTAGTACGAACATAGAAAGAGTAGCGGAAAGCGTCGCTTTTAACCCTCTATTGCATGGCATCCCATATTTGGCACATACTGGTTACCATTCTTTTTTGTGTGTGTGAGATTCCCAGTTGAGAATGTGATACCGTCAGAGTAAATCTCGTAGTTATGCGCACTTATTATGGGCAAGTGCTGCCATCTCTTGAGTGATACACAAAACAGAGGTGAAGTAGATTTTGGGATGCGACGTGAAACTCGGAGGGGGCAAACACGAGCAATTGGTTTTTTTTTTTCTCTGAAAAGTTCGACCGCAGAAACATAGAAAAATTATTGTGGCATATTTTTTGGCCTCGCCAATTCAAGGCAGTTACTAGTTTTCTCAATTTTGCCTGCAACTACAGCAGAGAAACCGAAATCGGTGTGTGCACAGTATGAACTTGAAATACAAAATATGATAACGTGCTGCCATCTGTTCAATAGCCCGAAGCTGCAGGTCACTCTATCACAAGATGTAATTTTGACGATCGGTACGGTGAGGGCGAATTGTCTGCCAAACAGCTGCCTGAAAAGTGAAAAGGAACTGAAATGTAAAGGAAGTGGTGCTTCAGAGGCACTCACAAGCGCGATAGATGACGTAGAGTTATCGTGTGTGCGTTGATACGATAACCGCGCCGTGACATTTCTGTCGAGCTTTGTTGGGAGAGATCCAGTCCAAAAGACTCAGCGCTGGTTTACCTCCGCCAAGGTGTTTCACGAAATTGATTGCCCCAGCGTAGTAAAGGTCCATAACAGGCACATGGGTGGTGTCGACCTGCTGGACTCTGTTTGGACTTTACTGCATACATATCAGATGTCGAAAAAATGGCACTTTCGAATTTTTACGCCTATGCTAGACTTATCGGTAGTAACAGCATGGGTATTGTACAGGAGGGTGCAGGAGCAGCTTAGGAGGAGACAAGTACTACCGCTGGCTCAATTAAAAGCAGAAATTGCAGAATGCCTTACCTCGCATAACAAGTGCCTACCCAACTAGCGACCAGGAAGGACTTCTAGTCAGGACATCGAATTCCATGTTCAAGTCAAAAAAGCACAGGGACCAGCAGCCGCAATGCCACCCAAAGACGACCGATCTGACCAAGTCAGCCACTGGCCAGAATTTGACGAGAAGAAACAAAGATGTAAGCGGCCACCTTGCACAAACAAGTCGTTGGTAAGATAGAGGAAGTGAAACATTCATCTGTGTCTGAACGCAGCAAACAACTGTTTCATTTCATTCCCCACATCACATTAAAAGGCCACCGTCCGTGAAGCTTTGTTTTCCGCCCATGGCAGCAAGAGCGCTCAGCCATCTTCATGGTGTGCCATATTTGGCACAAAGCTTTATCTTTATTATTACAGTCGTGTTTGTTCATTCAATCAATAATGAAAGCTGAAAAAATGACTTTCATAATTCATGCAATAGAGGGTCAAAAGGAATCTCACATATTTTTAATTTGTGATCTCGCCTTTTAGAAACATATGTGGGCGGCTGAAAATACAATTACCTGGCTATCCCCGTATTAGAGTGGTATATGTTATGAAGAAATTTTAATCTGAGATTTCGGCGACGGTGTTCAAGATGCCAATTTAATGCTTTTTTGCTTTCTGTCATGTTAAGCATCCTGTCATAATTGCCAAGGACAAACCGAACTGCCCTGTTCTGCTATTTCTCTAGTTTATCTACAAGTTCTGTAGCATATGGATCCCAGCAAACACACGCATACTCCAGTGTACTGCGCACATGTGTGAAATACAGTTGCTCCCTAAGTTTCTGTGGCAAGCTACTAAAGTTACGTTTCAAAAAATCTAATGCTCCGACAGCCTTGTTCCTAACATGAGTAACGTGTCTGTTCCACCTTACATCAGCAGAAAAAAATACATCTAAGTATTTATATTCTGACACTTGTTCAAGAGTAGCATTATTTAAGTGTTACGATTGCTGTCGTATGAGCTCTTCCCGGTAAAGGTGACGTGGACACTCTTTTTCTCATTCAGTGACATTTTTCACACCATATGGCAATCAAATCCAAATCGTGTTGTAGTGCTTGTTGGTCAGATTCGCTGTTGATGACCCTATATACTATACAGTCATCTGCAAACATTGTAAATATTTATTTATTTATTTACATGTACCTTACAGGCCTTCGAGAAGGTATAGTGTAAATGGGGAAATACGGTAACATATTAGTATGGAATCGGGAAAGAAATAAACATCAGCATAATGAAAGGAGTACGCACAGAACATGGAAAATTATTACATTAGCAAATACAATATGTAGAGCAATAACAATAAATGGTAAACAACAACATAATAGCATAATAACATTGTAAACGTTTTTGCATGTTATACAGTGGTAAGTATTGTAAAGAAATTGGGACCACTGAAATTCTTTAACTTGTAGAAAAAATGCAAGAAAATTACAAAAGACATGACGTGTTTAGACGGTTGAAACGGCATATTGATCGTTTAGCAGATTGCGAAATGCAGTGTGTTTATATTGGCATGCAATGGTATCTGGTAGTGCGTTCCATAAACGGACCGCACGGGGCAAAGTTGAAAAATTAAAAGCGTGTGTGTTGCCATAAATCGCGACAGCGCGTCGACTTGGCGTTGACCTATTGAAACTCATGCGCTGATGTTCACCTCTTCGTCGGGCTCGAAGAACGGCGGGCAGACTCCGATGGCGCTCGCCCTTCCAACTAGGGAGAGGACGCGCCCTCGCGGTCCGGGCAGGCTGCCTCCTCCGGTTCCTCTGTGATTAACACGTTTGTTAGAATATGGTGCGCAAAAGCTCCATCAACGAGTGTGCTTACCTGCTTTCGGCGTGCAAGGCGGCTGCATCACGGCGGGCGTTATACACATCTTTCTTCCACACGCCGCGCCATTGGGCTGCAGTTTTCACTGCCGGGCCCTCAGCGTTCAGCAAGGCAGTCACTTGCTGCCAGAGCTCCTCCTTGCGCGCCGCCGTCAGCTGTTGACCCAGCACACACGACGCCTTCGCAAGGTAGGGGTGCTCTTCAACAAATGACACGAGTATATCGCGCTGCCTCGCTCAAACATGAGGACCCAGTTTCGGATTCGGCGCGCAAACTGGCAAGTCCAAAACGTAAACAAAGCGAGGCAACTTGTTTGCATAACGTATGGCACACCACCTAGCGACTAAATAAGAAAACAACACAAATAAAATTACAACTCCCAGTAGCGGTCTGCGCGGCAAGCTCACATTTATTACTGAAAATATATTTGCAAGTGTTCTATACAAAGCAATGTTTTTTTATCAAACCAGCAACATCCTTCAATTGCTATACCGTCCCCTAAGTACAAACAAAAATGATGACGTGATCTTCCGGCAGACCGCCGCTCGTTGATTGGTTCCCCTCACGCCGCCCCGTTCCACTCTTTCTCCGAGTGACGTAATCCAGACGTAACAGCCAAAGGGAACCGGTTCCCAAAGGAACCGCTACAGAATACGGCCCCAGTTTATGCCGAGCTTTACCATTAATGGAAAAGTCTAATTCATCTTCAAGCAGCAGCAAACGTAGAACAGATGTGATCCACTCTACAACGCTTGTTTTCAGCAGCCATGTTTTCAAAGCCAATGTATATATACGCACTTTCAAGATCACAATACTGTGCTTACAGTCATCGCCAACAATTACACACATTTTACTTATACAATAGATGGATGTATACGATAACCTCCGTTTATTGTATTTACGAGTGTAAACAAAAAGGGTACTCAAATGAGTTATAGTCGATGGGTAGGCCAGGGAAATGCAAAGCCAACTGAATGCTTGATCGCAGAGTAAGGGATTCTTACCACTAGTGCCGGGGGGGGGGGGGGGGAAGGAGAGGTTCAGCGCAGTCGTGTGCTAGGTCTTTCTTTATTATAGATAACTGTGAATGGGCTACATACATCGTTTTTTTATTAATACTTTTAGACTAGGTATACGTAATTTTTAAGTGACCTGCAGTACATATAGCACAATTCTGGCCTTTGAGCTGGAATACTCGAAAAGTCGGACATTACTTGCGCGTGAAGTCAAAATAAATATTCGACAAATAAAAAAAAATTCTCTGCATAATTCTGATAATTAATCAGTCATGCATTTCGATTTATTGTGGTAGTAATCGTAGTAGTGGTCGCTTCGTCGAGTAATACAGTTCAAGAATTAGAATTGTGCTGCCTGACAAAGGCTATTTTAAAAATGTTGTTACACTAACAAAAGGTACCTGGTTTATAGGAAGCCCGGTCATTTCAGACACAGTTGTTGCGAGCCTCTAGCTTTTCTCCGTAAAGATGATTAAACTATGTAATCTTTATCATGCTCAGTATTTGCATAGGTTAATATCGTCTGTAACGTTGACCTGAAGCTGTAATCGGTGAGGCCCTTCCGTGTATTTGCAGCTAACCGCCTTTTTTTTTTTCTTCATGTAGGATTCATAGCTAAATCTGTATCGCATCGTTGTTTTTCACGTGAGCAGTATGACAAGCACATTGTGAACGTATACCTGCTCCATCATGATGTCCATCTTACGCATGACGTAGTTGATGTCGAACCACGCCAGAGGATCACTGATTCCGAAGTGGGCCCACGTAGATTCATACGGGTACGCCTTGCCCTGTGCGTGTATGAATGCATAGCATTTATTATTATTATTATTATTATTATTAATATTATTATTATTATAATCATCATCATTATTACGGTTATAATGACAGTAATACTTTTTACAGAACAGCCTAGCTGTGCATCTGTACTCGCACATACAAGGCTCAAGTTATCAAGGAATTGTCTGAATACCAACGTAGCCTTCTCATTTCTTCATGATGCAGTGTTTCATGCTACAGCAGAATGCGAGCAGCTCTATGTTATTGACTGACTGGTAGATGGATAATTGATTTCATTGATTGATTGATTGATAATCGATGATGGAAATGGAATGAAATGAAACTGCAACATCTGATAGCAACTAACCCTACCAAAAGTATAGAAATTACGCAACACTGCTGTCTCTAAGGTATCAGATGTGCGATAGCTGCCCGGGTACGACTTGACATCTTAGCGAGGAGGGGAGATACCGTAACTAAAGAAACACGTGCAACGAAGGTAAAACAAACAACGAACGCGCGCGTATAATACGTGCCTCGCTGAAGTGCAGGCTCTTGAGGTCGTCGAATATCTTGTACGTGTCCACCTGCAGCTCGCTGGCCAGGCGCAAGATGTGGTCCTGCGTGGGGCCGACATACGAGCCGCCCAGGTCGACCCAGCCAACCAAGTCGTTCTTACAAAAGAGGAAAAAAAGAAGGAGAGAACGGGAAGGACAGGTCAAGAACAGATTCCTGCGAACAAGACCATCGCACTGTTATCCTCGATTCAGCGTTGTCATGACTCAGTGGAAACGCTCACTCATGGGAGAGACGTCACCGTTTGAGTGTTCTTTAATGTGCACTCCAAGTTTCTAATTGACTCCCTAATGTTTTACCCCGCATTCACATTTAATACAACATTTCAGTTGAGGAGCATCAAATTTCCACTATGTTTTTCTTGGCGTCTTGTGCGGTTGTGAATGGAAATACAGCCCTTCGGTTCCCCCGATTGTTCTCCTTCATTGAACGGCAAGAATATCGACTTCAGGTATAGCCTTGATGCCTTTAGCATGCGATGGTTTATAGGCCTATTTGCCTGCGCCTAAAAGGCCACATGATGCCTACGGTTGCAAGCGTGTTCCCGATCCGCCGCGATGGCTATCAATGCTGCCATGGCTGTCATGGCACTGTAAATGCTGGGTGGGCACACCCACACAAATTCCAAATAATTATGGGCGGACGAACAGCCGTCGCCGTAGCGCGAGTGGTCGTGTGACACGCGTCACGTCGCTCACAGAGGCTGCAAAGTTTTTTTTACAATAATTTCCCTTTTAATTTGTTAGGAACGTGAAGCTTCAGGCTTAACCCTGATGAACGTTAGCTTAACGTCCGGCTTAACCCTGATTCATCACTAATAGCGCACCAAGATAAAATACGAACAGCTAATTTCCCCTATATGCTTTCGTTGGTTTCGACGTCTGTTGGCTTCGTGTGGTTGCTTGCAGCCCGGAGCACCGTAAACGATTGGAATTTAGCCTATTCAAACACGCGCACCCGGAAAGAGCGATGTTACGCGCTGTACGGCATTGCGTCGCATTCGTCTGTTGGATCATGTAAAAAGCGACAGCGGAATTTTTGTGATGACCTTAGCGTTCCAGTCTCGAACGAAAAGGCAAGGAAAATGTTCGTTTTATAATGTACAAGAACATGATTGCATTCCGCACTGCCCACTGCGGCTTATCGTGCAGCTATTTGATGACAGCCTCATGGGTCTCGTATATGAACTGCCGTGGACGTGAATTGAGATAGCGACGCTGTCGTAACGCTCACTCTTCCTAATCTGTTTCTTTTTTTTAACGCGAAAGCATTATATTGCTCATGAGGCGGAAAATCCGGCGTTGTCGGCGTGATCACACGATGGTCCGAAAAGGCTACGAACCTTCGACCTTAGGTGGGAGTCGAACCTTTGGTTTCAATTGAGGCTACGAACCCTCGACCTTTGGTGGGAGTCGAACCCACGACGTTTGATGTCAATTAAGTCGAAGTTAATGAACGTGCAGTTAGGATATAGTTAATTAATTCTCTCGAACCCACGACCTTGCGTTGTGCGCAGTTTGTGACGAACACCGTTGGTCACGCGACGTATCGGCGCTTCTGTTGACGTGGTCGCCAGAGTCACGTGACTCCGCCAGCGACGCCGCCGGACGTCGTCGCGCTTCTGCTGATGTGGCCTCAATGCTTTTGCATTCATCCACGCAGGGGTAAATAAGCGGTCGTGGAGTTTTTAAAACTTTGTTTTGTTTTTGTTTTTTGCTTTCTGAAGCTCGTTTAATACACCGCGCAGCTCGACAGCCGATTAACCCAAATGCGCGTTTCCACGGCACCGCTGCAAATATTGCATCGCAATGAAGATAATTTGTTTTTTTAAGTGCGTAAGCATTTTTATGCCTATTCAACGAGGAAATCCGTTCGTCCTTTCGTACATTTGTCCGTCCGTCACGTAAGACGATCGCTTTAAAGATAGGGACCGCAGCAGCGAGCGTATTGACCTTAGTGCTGCCTCTCGTTTCAACGCGAACTAAGCGGCTAGAACACAACGCACACGAAGCTATCAGTACTCGGTGCACTCTGTCTCAATCGTAGATCGCTTTCAAGACAGGGCCCGCGCGGCCACGCCATACGCAACCCCCACTGGAGTACGGTTGATCACGACTCATATCAAGAGGAAACAGTGTTAGCGACCACATGTACGTATGGATGTCTACCAAACGTGGCACTGTTCAATTATGTCACGCACTACAGCATGCATAGGCCATTGCTCATCTTCCACGAAGCAGCGGCACCATCCAAACGCACCATCGTACAACATGAGTGAACATTCAGTTTCAGTTTATTTCTTTAATAATTAAGTAGATATACATGCTTACACAAGTATACAGAAGGAGGTCCCAGAGTATGTAACATTGACGTAATAGATCTGCGGAAACCCGCAATTTGGAGAGAAGTAAATAATTAAGGGAAAATGAGAAATCAACCTATTCGTAGCAATTGCTACAAAGGAAACTCATACGGGTTACTCGAAGAAAAGCCTCGCAGTTGAAGAAAAATTAGTTCTGGTCCGGGTCTTGAAGCCGGGACCACCGTCTTTCCAGGGCAGCAGCTCTACCATCTGAGTTAACCAGGCGGCTAGCAGATGGCAGAGCGAAGTCGAATTTGTCTTGCCTTTGCTTCGAGTTGACAAATTGGACTTCGCTCCGCCATTGCTCGTGGTCCATTCAGAACTCCGAAAAATGAAACGTGAGCACTTTCAGAATAATATGTCTGATGCGAAGAAAGACCCTTAATTGATCTGCCAAGTTGTTACTGAACTAGTCCCTCATACCGAGCGACCTTTTTTCTAAGTCAGTGGTGGCTCTAAATGCGAACTATGCGAGAAAGCAACTTGCGAGCAAATTTCTGTCACTGGCTGAGCCCGTGTGCATGTAATTTCATCACTAGTTCTAATTCTTGCGTACCATAACTAGTTCCGCTGGAACATTGACGATACACCACTCACCGATTTCACGCGACCCCCGCATGGACAGTCCTTTCTCCATGGACGAATTCTAAGCTGCACTTGCCTTGTGCAAGCGTTCATCTTCACCAGGACCCAGCAGTATAGCCTACCGTGCCCTATGTAATCTTGGCGAAGAGGCTCGGAAAGTGCTCCTGCTCTTGTTCAACAGCTCCTGGCAGACAGGTACGGTTCCCCAGGAATGGAAGACCAGTCGCCTGATTCCGCTGCTCAAGCTTGGCAAGTCGTTTGTAGACATTGCATCATACCGACCAATTGCGCTTGCCAGTTGCATCGGAAAACTAATGGAGAGGATGGTTCCAGCACAGCTAGAATGGTACTTCGAACATTACCAGGTATATCCGGATGCAGTGGCCGGTTTCAGGCGTGGCCGTTGTTCCATAGACAACGTTATCTACTTGGTGACGTACGTCGAGCACCAGAAGCCCTGCAAAAGATTATCTGCCGCCCTGTTTCTGGATGTTAAAGGAGCGTACGATAACGGAACGCACGAAGCGATTTCCAACGCATTAGAGGCAGTAGGACTTGGCGGCAAGGTCTATTTCTACCTAAGTAGCTATCTACATAAGCGATCCTTTTTCGTACTTACCGAGGATGGCCAGACCTCCCAGCATTACAGTAACCATGGGGTGCCTCAGGGCGGAGTTCTGAGCCCTACGCTCTTAAGTCTAACGCTCATTGGACTCGCCGACATCCTGCCATGCACCGTTTGGCTCTCCATCTATGCCGACGACATTTGCATATGTACGTCGGCTGTGACGGGACTGCAGCTTCGCGAGTGGCTTCAGAAAGCGGTCACTTTAACACGATCCTACTTTCGAGAACAATGACCTCATATAACATGTGAAAGTGTGCAGTTGTTGCGTTTACCAGGAAATCAATCTCTCCATACATGATATCCGTCGACGGACAACTGATCTCATGCACCACGAGTCGCAGAATTTTGGGGGTGGTCATTTACAGAAATCTGTCCTGGACCACTCATGTGAATTATGTGAGAAAACGCCTGACAGTAATTTGCCATATGTTTAACTTCCTAGCAGGAAAGACCTGGGTAGTACCAATACAATCTATGCTGCAAGTGTACAGGGTCCTCTTTATTAGATTCCTGCTGTACAGCCTACCGGTCATGTCCAGCACCTGCATAACTAGCTTGAATATAATCCAAAGCATCGAAGCCCAAGCCCTCAAGATATGCCTTGGTCTACCGCGGGGTGCGTCAACGACTGAAGTTATTGCAGTCGCTCAAGATTCCACTCTTAGAACGCACATTACCATTGAAACGATGCGTGGGCACATAAGACACTTCGCCCTGACCCCTACCCACCACCTCGCATGTCTCCCAGTAGATATAGGCCCCACACGATATTCAGTGCGACTGTCTTCGCGCACCGGGCCTCTCTCGGGTTAGGTTACGCACCTGCGGCAAGACAGCGTCCATTCCTCCATGGTGTGTGCTCCGTACTCAAGTAAACCTTACAATCCCAGAACTTCAGAAAAAGTCGGACTTGCCGTCATGAGCACTCAAGCAACTAAATTTACTTCTCTTGTACGAGAAATACAGCGACTGCACACACGTGTATTCTGATGGATCAACTACATCAACCAGTTCCGGTGGCACTGTAGTTATACCAACAATGAGAATAACCCAACGGTTCAAGACTACCCATGTCACTACGTCTACAGCTGCAGCGCTCGCGGCTCTCCGCGACGCGCTTCATGTGATAAATGCTGAAAGTCCTAGAAAATGGGCAGTCTTCTGCGATTCAAGGCCGGCCTTGCAATGTGTGCAGTGATATCAGTGATATCAATGTGTGCAGTGATATCACTTAAGAGAAAAAGGCCGTGATATCTCTTTTCAATGGATACCAGGTAATTGTGGTATCACACAAAATGATTAAGCAGATAAGGCAGCTCGGACGTCAAACCAAGAATACCGCTGCGTCCCCATTTCTCTCTCAAGAACCTACACCACGAGACAACTTCGCATTCTAGCACGCACGATCTTCTTAGCAGGATGGAATACCGCACATACAAAGCGCACAAGACTGCACAAACTAAACCCGTCACCACAACTCAGACCTCCGGCCGGTCCGCACCGACGCGAAGCGTCTCCTCTGTGTTGGTTGTGGCTTGCAGTTGCTTTTACGGATGCCTACTCAACACTAATTGGAATGGCTGATAGTCCTGCATGAGATGTTTACGAATGCGAGGAGAACATTGACCACTTATTGTGCCATTGTCCTCAATTTCAAGCGCGAAGACAATCTTTGTTCAACACATTGAGGAAATTAGATGATCGTCCTCTGAGTGAACAGTCAATACTGGAGCACCGTCCCCCCCCGATCATCGGCTCAGAAGGCAGTGGAGGCACTTTTGTGTTTTCTCAGAACGTCTGGTTTGCGCGAGCGGCTTTAACTCAAGCACATTCCGTACATGTCTCTACACCTTCTCTCTCCCTTCCCCCAGCGTAGGGTAGGCAACCAGACTCTCGACTGGTTAACATCCCTGCCTTCCTATGTTCCTCTCTCTCTCTCTTTATATATATATATATATATATATATATATATATATATATATATATATATATATATATATATATATATATCCTCGTTTGTCATCCTGAGGATGCTTTTGTCAGCCAGGTGCGCAGACGAGGTGCAGAAATTAATTCAGGCGTTAGGAAGCACCTGCGTATGCATTTTGGACGAGACAAAAGCAAAATCTATCGAAAGCATGACACATGTACAGGCCAGTAGCGCACATCTGCGACCTCATTTTATGCACTGGGGAACTTTCTGAGCTAACGAAAATCGCCAGAGTCGCAGTTGTGCATAAAGGTGTAACAAAGATAACTTCATTAACTACGATTGCGATTTAAAATTTTCTTTTTCAAGAAATAGCTGAACGTATATTTTTCGACATAGCTAAGAAACTTTACTATGCATTGGTTCACTCCAGGCTCAGCTACTGCCTTCTGGTATGGGGCACAGCGTCCAACACAAACCTTACATCTTTATTGAGGCGTCAAAAATGGGCCAGTCGATCAGTTAGCAACTTATTCTTTCCTGAAGACACTAAACCGCAGTTTAAAAAAACATGCAATACTTCCAATACACTATTTATGCACTCACAGAATCGATCAGACACATACACATATGGAGACACGCACATATACACACATACAGAGAAAAAAGGACATGCATGGCTGAATATGCCACAGCGGCACGCGTGCACAGCTCTCGACGTACATCGTGTTCGTCGCAAACGGTGCTCTGCAATCTGCTTCGTTTTCGCTGGTTATTTGCACATCCATATATTACGCAGTGACTCCCCGGTGATGTTCTGTACTTGGATGTTGCGGGCACAGACATATTTACACATTGAACACCCCGTAACACACGCACGCTACATGCACGCGAACGCGTCTTGGCAGCTCAGGGAAGATGGCGGCTGGTCGCTGGGTTCCGGAGTATGCGCTCAGCCCATCCGGTTCGAGACTATCGTGTTTTGGTCTATATAAAGGTTAGCAGTTATACCCGTTATACGCCCTCAAGAAGCGCACGCGTACTTTTATTTTCTTGCCCGGAGAACAAGGGAAGGAAAATGTGGAGGTTAATCGCGTTTGCGGCCGGTTCGACGTCCTAGTCACCAGCTGATAAGGGAAATGCGGAAAATCAAAAGAAGTATCAGAAATAAAAAGCAAGGAAAGCACCCGTCGTAAGCTTTCATAGCACGTACAGTCTACAGAATTGCCGTCAAAGACCCCCTTTCCCTACCCCCCGTTTGTTATTACTTTTTTAATGTACTGAAGGCGCGATAGTAGAGGTTACAGTAGTACAATACCAAATTGGCCACATTTAAGGATAACGGTGGCTAATTCATATGCCGGAGATTAACGCAAAATCGAAAAGCGTTTGAAGACGCAACCTTGAAGATCCCGCACGACCCCGATCCGCGAAGTTATTGATCGTGCGACATTTCTGACTCAGACCTGTACGTATCTTACGTACTCTGCTCCCAGGTTGCTATATCTGCAATTTCTTTCAGAGTACTTGAGTGTCTTGGAAATCATTTGAGAGAGGAGTATTCTTGCAGTAGCTTAAATACATTTCAGAGTATCCTGTATTAATTGTCTCAAATACTTAGGAGGAAAATCCAATCCTTTCAGCAAGAGAGCACCAGATCAACGTACCTGGCCGCTACAGGCAAAATACCTTAACTGGTTCAACACGCGTACAAGCAGGCTGTAAGGCTGCGTACATTCAAACCTGTGCCGCCGGGCTGTCAGGTTCCACGTGGCACGTACGCGCCGACTTCTTCCACGAAAGGATTAAGCTGCCCCGTACTCCCCCTGCCCCGTTTCTTTTAACTGCCGCCTAGCTTTTGTTTTCCCACTGTCGCTTCCCGACCCGTGTGCACATATTGATTGTCTGCCTGGTAGCGCATGTGTGAATAGTAGTAGAAACCGTTGTGGGGCTATAGTTGGTTCGTAACTTTCAAAAGATGAAGCTCCAACAGAGACAGCACGCTAAGAAAGAACAATGACAGGACAAGGCGCTTCCCGTCATTCTTCTTTCTTAGTGTGCTGTCTCTGTTGGTGCTTCATCTTTTGAAAGCAGGTGTAAAGATCTGCTGCTACAGAAATCCTTGCCTCGTGGTAAGCACGCCATCTGGCACCCAGTGTGGCTTCCGCGGAGCTCTCGGCTACGAATAACTTAAAGCTACGACAATCGAGAGGAGCCCATTATGGTTCAAATTCCTCTGGTAGGAGTTAAATGGCGACGTGGAAGCGTTAGCCCAGCATAACGATCACAGGCAGTCCTGGAGCGGATTACTGCAATGTCGCGGCCGAAACTGGATCGTGCGGTGCATATATTTGCCGACTGTGCGTCGCATGGGCGATCCCGGTTCTAAAGGAAACTTGCACCCGTCGCGTCAGAATGGCATCACTAATGTGCAGTGCTTGGCTGCGGCTGCGGAAATGTGGGAAATCAAGTGAGTGTCGCAGTGAGAAGGTGAGAAAACAAGTAGTTTTATTTTGAATTTGTGTAAATATGGTGGTACAGATATAGGCACAACCCGATGGGTTAGTGACGTTGAAGCTGGCTGAAAGTAACAGGATTGGGGGGTAGAAGTCTTTATAAGCTGTAACTACCAAATAATTTTCCTTTCTACAGCTTTCTTTTTTAATCGTCAAGACCGGCTGTATGGGGCAGTAATCATCGTAGATGGTAGAACTGTGAGGCTCCACACTTTGCAGATAGTCTTGGTGTCAGCAGCAGTTATTGTCGCCGCCGAAGTATGTGTCCGCAAACGTCGGGTGACTATAAGGTTCGTACCTTGGACTACCAGCTTTTGCCGGTTGCAGTGCAATTTGCAAATAACGAGACAAAGTATAGGGTCGTCATACAAACAGGCTTAATTACCCGCCGCAAGGCGCGTCTACACGAGATAATAGAGCTTCAGCTATTTGCGTGTTGTCTGCGTATCTGTGTGAAAAGGAGTCAACGCAAGTCACAGTTGTGTTGAAGTACCCTGCGTTTCATGAATTCTTCCTGCGACATAACGCCTCCGTACCGTCGAGTGTATATGTGGAGAGCCTTTTCAGCAAAATGAGTCATGTTTCTAAGAACAGAAAATTTCGAATAGTGACTCGTCTTGCGCGTCAATAATGCCTTCTAGCAGTACACAGTTTTGTCGTACTGCCTTTCCAACTTCGGAAGAAAATGTTTCTTGGAAGTATATTTGAAGTAACGCAATACTCCTGACGAGTATTCAGTACTCTATACAAATACTTTTTCTGAATTGACGGCGATCAAAACGAGAACAAGGTAAAAGCGGGAGCCAGCGTTTCGACAAGTGGACTTGTATTTTTCAACGCTGAATTGAGTATGTTGTACCATCTACTCAAATACGTTTTCGCGAAACACTCAATGAGCTGTCTCAAATACATTTCTGAAGTACCTAGTACAAGTCTAGTCTGCAGACTGTAAAGCACTGTTTGGACTTTTAAAAATGATCACACTTTACTAGAGATAAAGACTTGATCCAGCAAAGTTTTTTTTTCTTGTTGTCTTTACCTCTTTTGACAAATTCTAAGAAATATATTCAATGTTATTGAAGCCGTTTTTCTTTTGTTTCAACGCGAAATGGAAAACAGGAAAAATTTGCTTTTGTTTTTCGCATTATCCAGCCATTGTTTAGGATGGCACAAATTCGTAGAAGGGTTACGTCACAGCTGACTCAGTGTTCGTAACCTTAAGCATAGTTAAGCGCTCGACGCCTGGGTCTCGATAGAGTCATCATCATCATCATCATCAGCCTGATTACGCCCACTGCAGGGCAAAGGCCTCTCCCATACCTCTCCAACTACCCCGGTCATGTACTAATTGTGGCCATGTTGTCCCTGCAAACGTCTTAATGTCATCCGCCCACCTAACTTTCTGCCGCCCCCTACTACGCTTTCCTTCCCTTGGAATCCAGTCCGTAACCCTTAATGACCATCGGTTATCTTCCCTCCTCATTACATGTCCGGCCCATGCCCATTTCTTTTTCTTGATTTCAACTAAGATGTCATTTACCCGCGTTTGTACCCTCACCCAATCTGCTCTTTTCTTATCCCTTAACGTTACACCTATCATTCTTCTTTCCATGGCTCGTTGCGTCGTCCTCAATTTCAGCAGAACCCTTTTCGTAAGCCTCCAGGTTTCTGCCCCGTAGGTGAGTACTGGTAAGACACAGCTGTTATACACTTTCCTCTTGAGGGATAGTGGCAACCTGCTGGCAACCTACTCGATAGAGTAGTTTACCCTTTAACGGAGAAGCGTACTTTCCTTCGGTCTCCCACCGAATTTCTGTTAAATGGATGGACATGTAAAGAGAAACACTAAATCAGCCTATAGACTTGTAATGTGTTCGTGCAGTATACCCCATAGTTTCGTTAATTTCACGGCAATAGAGTAGATTATTAGAAGCGAAAGCAAAGGACAAATATACATCTTATCTCAACTTCACGCCAGAACCCCAGCGCCGTTACGTCTGTGTAACGTCACAGATTTCAAAGTACTTTCTCATATTTGGTCTGTTGTGGTGGAGTACAAGTTCTTGAAACTCGCAAAGTTCATTCTTTGGCTATCTTGGAATGCAACGTAGTCCATATTTACCGATGAAAAATATTCTAGGCCGTGAAAATCAATGAACGTCACGGCAAGCTGGTGCGGTATAATTTCAAGGTTTCGGTTATCAAGTTTTCGAGTCTTCTCTGGCTTACCGAGCCTCTTCTTGGTGTATAAAGCGGCGTTTTCGCTATTGCATGGTGTCCATGCAGGACACCATGGACTCCATGGTGTCTAGCATGGTGTCCTAAAGATACTCGTGAGACGCATAGCTTGCTTGCAATGAAATCAAACAGTACACATATTTTTATATCTTTGAAATCGCACTTCTCGGTTCGCGATGAACAAAGAACCCACCTTGACAGTGAACAGGCGGCCTCCGACCCTCTGTCGTGCTTCGAGGACAGTGACGTCAACGCAGCGCTCGGACAGCAGTTTGGCAGCCGACAGCCCTGTTGATCAGCCGCCATGAGTATGCAGAAACGTCACATCAGAATTCACATCACATCATTCAGAACTCTGCATGCGATCATATTTTATCCTACTTAGGATGATACGACCAGATATATGAGGCCCTGCGGAATGACATCAGTCATCGCAAGTTATAAGCCTATAGTTGTAATGAAGTTGTTGCCAAAAAGAAAGCCGGACTTTCGGCCAAAAGGCGAAGCATCGATTGCGATAACAAATTATTAGACGTTTATATGAAATAAGGATAGTAGTTTTATCAGTCGCATAAACTTGTAAACACTCGTTTACTAATTAAATCAACAAGCATGGTGCCACGCGCACAAGCAAACAAAAACACATCTCACTCAATAAGCGCGGACTCTCGCATTCAAATTGCGTCCTCACCGGACCTGCAATAAAGTTTACTCACTCACTCACTCACTCACTCACTCACTCACTCACTCACTCACTCACTCACTCACTCACTCACTCACTCACTCACTCACTCACTCACTCACTCACTCACTCACTCACACTCACTCACTCACTCACTCACTCACTCACTCACTCACTCACTCACTCACTCACTCTCGCATTCAAAACGCACCATGAGAGAAAACGCGGT
Organism: Dermacentor andersoni; assembly: GCF_023375885.2. NCBI lineage: Eukaryota > Metazoa > Arthropoda > Arachnida > Ixodida > Ixodidae > Dermacentor > Dermacentor andersoni. Next base: position 104,884,377 of record NC_092815.1, read on the forward strand.
AGCAGCAGCGATAGAATTGGCCTTCGTGCTGCCTCTCGCTTCAGCACGAACTAAGCAGCGAGAACACACTGCACATGAAGTTATCAGCAGTCGGCACACTCTCCCGAACACACATCGCTGTCCAGGTAGGGCCCGCGCGGCTGCACCATACGCAGTGACCACCAGAGTGGAACGCCCCGTCCCCCTCTCCCCCTCTGGTGTCTTCCTTGCAATGAAACATGGCGCACTACCTGCCCACTTTCCTCCTACGCGCGCTCCAGATTGAGCCACCATCGTCCGCGCACTCTTGTACTTTATACGAAACATCATGGCGACACCGATGGCGACGATGCAATTGCGCCTGGAGTATCCATATAATTGACATCGCAATAAAAGTAAGCGAGTTTGTTGTCGCTCATTCTGTTGCGACGCGGTGCACTGCCGAGCAAGTATGCGGAGCTTCCGTGCTGCGTCAGTTCTAGAAAGTAAAATTGGGACATGGTGCTCCTCAGTATGGGCTGAGCGGGCAGCTTGATCCGCCCGTTCATTGCAGATAATCCCGCAGTGACTTGGAAGCCACTGTAATATGAAACATTAGTTCTTCGTGCGGTCCGCGTCGTTAAGGTGACAGTAGAGACTGTAGTGCCACCTTCGAATCGCAGAATACCCTCCACTTGTGTGGCGGTTGATCACCAATCTGATGAAGGGCAGTAAAGAGCGCTGTGAGCTGTGCTGCCGTCGATGTTGTCGCGTGGGTCGTCTTGAATTTCATTGTTGCAACTTTCGCTGGTATGTCGATTGCCGCCGCGGAACTGTTTGGAAGGACGATCCATCAGTGTAAATATGCGTAGAGTCACTGTAGTTCTCGTACAAATATAGTAGCGTGAGCTGTTTAATGGCTGGTGATGCTAGATCAGCTGTTCTCGAGATGTCAGGTATTGTGAGGCTGATTTTTTGCTGAGCGAGGCACCATGGAGGAATCGAAGGTCTTGTAGCCGGAGTGAAACAAGGTGCCAAAGATTCATCATATGCGGTTATCGTTTGGCTCAAAGATGTGTGTGGTCTGTCCGCTGGTAGAGAGGCTAAGTGGTGACGAGGAGTTCTGGCTAGATACCTTATATGGGTCCTGATCACATCAATTTCAATGTGCGTCTTGACAAGGCGGTCTGTAGCGATTGCTATCGTAGCCACTGTTGAAGCACTCTGAGGCAGGCCTAGATAGATCCTGAAAACATTGTATTGCGCTTGAAGTGTGTATTGAACCTGAAGACTTTGTATTGTGCGTAGATTCGTTTTACCTGTGTTGATTATTGCTGGCAAGCTCTATCGCAGAAATCCTAGAAAAAGCACCCTGTACAGTTGTAACATGGCACTTGTCGACATTACAGAGGTCTTGCCAGCGAGAAACTTGAACAGGTGGCAGATGCCTGTCAATCGTTTTTTCACGTATGATACGTGAGGGCTCCATGACAAGTCCCTGTCGATTATGACACCTAGAAACTTGTACGATCGAACGCGTCGTATTATATGGCCATTTATCATTACACTGTAGTTTACCATGGGTTTGCGCGTAAATGGCATTAGTGCGCATTTCTTACAGGAAATTTCCAGGCCTCGATAACGGAGCTAGATAGCAGATTGGGAGGCGGCTCTCTGAATTATCGCTCGCAACCGTAGGCGTGTTACTGCAGACGTCCATATGCAGATGTCATCCGCGTACATTGATAGCGTGAGTGTGGTTGGCCCGTGCTCAAGGAGAGCAATTAGTGTTAGATTAAATAACACAAGGCGAAGTACACCGCCCTGGGGGGCGCCGCGGTAGCTATAATGTAGACAAGTATGGCCTTCCTCGGTGCTTACAAAAAAGGATCACATGGAGAAAAAGCTCCGTATCCATTGAAACATCCGACCACCACTCCTACATCTGCGAGAGCAGAGAGGATGGCTTCATGCGTAACGTTGTCATACGCGCCTTTAACGTCGATGAATAAAAAAGCACAGAGACGCTTACGGCATTTCTCATGCTGAATGTAGGTGACCAGGTCGACGACGTTATTGATCGATGATCGACCAGGTCAAAAGCCCGCCATTGCATCCGGGTAGGTGTTGTGGCACTCCAAGTACCACTCCAGGCGCCCTAAGACCATCCTCTCCAATACTTTGCCCCCACAGCTCGCCAAAGCTATCGGGCGATATGATGAGAGTTCAAACGGCGACTTGCCGGGCTTCAGCAGTGGAACAAGGCGACTTGTCTTCCAGCTTGTTGGTATCGTGCCATCTCTCCCAGATTCATTGTACAACTCAAGAAGAACACCTCTCGCTCGCTCCCCCAGGTGACACAGAGCTCGGTAGGAAATTCCGTCAGGTACTGGCGCTGATGTGCGGCTACGCAAAGCTAATGCTGCCTTAAGTTCATGCATTGAGAATGGTGGATTCATCCGGTGATCACGTGGTGGCGGACAGTTACTCGAAGGCGATGGAATGTTGGTAGCTGTGAGTTCGCAGGATAATCTGGCGCAGAAATCCTTTGCCACGTCAATCTCCGATTTCTTTCAAGAGAGGGCAAGAGCCTTGAATGGGAATCGCTGTACGGGGAATGTCCGGAGACCGCGCATCGTTCTCCATAGTTGCGATAAAGCCTTGCATGGATCTAGCGACTCACAGAAGGCAGTCCAATGTTGCGATTCGAGCTTGTCTAAACGGCGCTGGATCTTCTTTTGCGTGCGTCTGGAGGTCCGTAAATTGTCCATTGTCTTCGCACGTCGGTATCTTCGTTGAGGACGTCGTCGGATTGCTTGAAGTCGTTCTAGTTCCACATCAAATTCGGTCAGTTTCGAAGGGCATGTGAGAGTACGCATAGTGTCTTGCACCGCGCTCTTGATTGCCTCTTCCAAGTCGAAAGATTGATTGTCGTCGCAGTGTTCTTCCATGATAAACTGAAATTTTGACCAGTCCACTCTTTGGATCGTATCCCGTATTTTGGAAGGTGGCAATACTCTGATCTTGATGTATGTGGGGATATGGTCGCTTCCGTGCGTCTCTATGTCCGCAAACCACCCTGCACGTCTGACAAGGCTTCGTGAGACGAAAGCCAAGTCAAGACAGCTGCTGTACGTGGAGCCACGTAAAAACGTAGGACCTCCATCATTCAGCAGCCAAAGTTCATTACTGGAGGCGAAAGATACCAGAGCTTTGCCTCTTGCGTTGATCTTCGGAGTTCCCCAGAATATATGATGGGTGTTGAAATCTTTCATAATGACCTAGGGATTGGGAGTTGAGGAAAGGATGTCTCGTAGCCTTTTGTGATCAAATAGACTTGACGGAGATAGATAGGCGCCCACCAAAGAAAAAGGCCAAGTTCTTTTTCCTTACGTTTAGGCAAATATATTGATTATCGTCATTAGGTGGTACAGGCTTATGAATGTAGGTGAGGTCATGGCGACTAAACACCAAAAACCATGCTGTTTTCACCCACAGTTGACGACATAAACGATTCATATCCAGAAAGCCTGATCATGTTCGACAACTTCGGCTCGCAAATGATGATAATGGGAAACATATTGGCATACACGAAGCGACGGAAATACGAAAGGCGCGCTCTGAGTTCGCAGGCATTCTACAGAAAAATAGCTGCTTGTCGAACCTCATCCCTAAAAGACAGTACCTGTGGAGCCATGATCTACTCAAGGGTTGCCAGCACCGGACTCAGAACGTCCAGTACTTGAAGCGCACTTCTGGGAGACGGTGCGTGCATGTTGCTTAGCAACACGCGAATGGCATTCATTAAGGGCATAATAAGAGCTATCACTTGCTCATCTGTTTTCCCCCACTCCTCGGACACAGCACCTCGCTGTACTGGGGGCTGCTTCTCCTGCGGCTCTTCTGGCGGTCGTGTACGCGGAAGTTGCGGCCATTCCTTTGTGGAGAGAGATCTGGCAGTTTTCTCCCTTCCAACATTGGTGTTTGGAGTGCTGGAAATTTCCGCTAATGGTGCTGCTTGACGGTTTACTTTTCCTGAAAAGTTGATATTTTCCGTCGTGAAGACCTTCGACGGTGACGTCGTCTTCGCCGCACTTTCACAGCGGCCTTTTTGTGGGTAGAGTTGTCTCTCACCATTTGTTTAAGAATGGTGATCTCTTTCTTAATCTGGGGACAGTCTTTGAAAGAGGCGCAGTGATCACCCTGACAGTTAGGACACCAACGTGGTTGCGTTGCAGTTGTCTTCTGAGTGGGGTTCAGCGCATCGAAGGCACACGGCCGAATTTCTGCAAACATCCATCATATGGTGAATCTTCTCACAATTGAAGCATTGCATTGGACTTGAAATAAATGGTCGAACCTGGCGGCGAAAGTGGCTGACGTTCACGTAGGATGGAAGGCAGCCACCTTTGAACGTTATCCTCACACAAAGTGTGCTGCCGAGGCGACCAGCGTGCACAATGACGTTGTGTTCACTTGCTGGTTTTATTAGAACTGGGAGGTCTGCATTAGGTATTTAATTGTCATTGTTATAGATGACTCCATCTCCATCCAGGATGACTCTATCCAGGTGGCACCATTCGATGGCACGATGGAGCGGACCTTGATGTTTCCCAGCTGCGCTACATGTTGTAGTATGTTCAGCGCGCTCGGGTTCATCACATCGATTGCCAGGACGTTTCGCCTAGTGTTTATCCTGACATCCTTGATCTCGTTCGGCGTGGTATTTTTTAGATACACGGAGAGTGCTTGCCTGTTGAGGACGCGCAGGTTCTCAGTAGTGTTCTGCGGCACAAACAGGATGGAGTGAGGCCATCGTTGAGGTGCTGTTTTCACGGTGTTTGAGCTGGCCGCCGAAGATGAGTTGAGAATTCTTCGTTTGGCCTTGCGGTACTGGACAAGTCGAAAGCTGTCTTCCGAGGACTCGTCACCTGATGCGCAGTACAGGACAGTACAGGTCAGCTCTGTGTCCTCGCTGTCACCCGACGTATTTCCTCGCTTCCTCGAACCGATGTCCGCGGGTGAACGGGAACCGGGAGTGTCCTCGGGGTGTTGTACATCGATCATCACGATGGAGGGGGCGGTAGACCCCACAGGTGCAGTGAGAAGTCCAGTAAAGCACAGAGGTGGTCGAGATGTGTTCCGGGGCAGAAAAGCTGAGCGCCAAGGACAAGACGACAGCTCTTTCGTCCTTCACAACAGGCAACTGTGGTAAATGCTAATTGGTCAACCCTTCGTTGCTAAACTAGCAGTCCACTTAGTACAACGAAGAGGCTCACAAAAGAAAGTGGGATAGTCCCACTGTAAGATCTGGCATCGTAGAATGTCCATAACGCGAAAATTTTTGCCAATTCCATTGTCATGTGTAAGTGCCGCGAGGCACCTCTAGAAGATCGGAGCGGCTACCCAAACTTCGTGAAGAACGAGGAAGACAACGGGTGCGCGAGCACGACAGCACGAGGGCGCGTTCGCAGTGTTCGAACTAGGTGGGCAGCAGTTCCGAGCTCCTGGGCTGAACGAGGAGATAGTTCCTGCCAGGCAATACGTCCGTGGCAAGGTGCGGAAGATCGCGGAGCCGAGCGTGGATGAGGACGTCCGAGGAACCAGGGCTCCTGCTGCCAGTACTCGAAACGCTGGCTGACCCGAGGGCTGCCGGTCCCTGAGCTGCTGCACCTGAGCTGTGCCGAGCAGCGTTCCAGTCTGGCACAGATGTTGCTGTGCTAGACCCGGTCCTCACGCGCGACCGCCGCACGTGGATTTCGAGTAGCGTACGAGTTGGGCACTGAGGCCGTGTTGGGCGTGCGACTGTAGCACGTCGGTCGCGAGTGGCGTCCGAGCCGGACATCGAGGGCGTGTGGAACATGGCGTCCCCTGATTGCTGCCGCTGCGGCTCCTGAGCGTGCCGAGCCCGACAACCGTGCTGAACGGAGCCTGAGCGTGTCGTCGTAGCAGCCAGCTCAAGCACGGGTGAAACCACAGTACCGTGGCGACCGAACCGTGAGCTTCGCAACACGGGATTGTTTGAGCCCGTTTATTCCCGGGCGCTGTGTGTGTGGACACACTGACTGCGGTTACGCTGTCAACTCTCTGTATATATATATATTTTAAAGGTCGCTTTGATTTCTATAAATGCACCTAAATGACTGTCTTCCGCATCACTGCGCACTAGCAAAAGTGCCGAATAGTCCTAAAGACCAGAATTTCTGGCGTCCGCGACAGGACTAAGCTCTAATTCCATCCTTAAGAGCCGCACTTCGCTTGTGTGCAGTGGTCGGAAATGGACTGGGAGAAATTTATTCCGATAGGCAAAGAGCTTGGCTTGTCAGGTAAAGAACTAAGAGAATCCACGAGCAGCATAACAGAGCGCGATAAACGAGCTGAGGACAGGGAAACATCCCGAGTAGCCCATAAACAGGAGATCGCTCGACTGACGGCGGAACGAACTCCGCTAGAGACTAGATGTCGTTTTGCAGAGCACGCGTCTGGGACGCTCGAAACCGGAAGAGAACACGGGGAAAGTAGCGGTGAAGCATTTAGAAGTCCCCATAAGCCTATCCCTCCCTACAACGAGGGCCGCGACGAACTCGACGCGTACATACAGCGCTTCGAGTGGGTAGCCACCAAGCAGGGATGGCCAAGCGACAGGTGGGCGCTGTCAGGCGAAGCCTTGAAAGTGATCGGACGCATGGCTGCGGAGGATGCCACAGATTATCAAAAGCTGAAGCAAACTTTATTGCAAAGGTTCCGGTATACGGAAGAAGGATACCGTCAAAGGTTCCGCGAAGCTAAGCCTGCGAATTCTGAGACAGGGCGGCAGTTTGCTGGTCGACTGCTTGGGTACTTCGATCATTGGCAGCAGATGGCAAAAATAGAGAAAACATATGACGCATTAAGAGATAAGATTGTTTCGGAACAGATTTTGCTACGTTGCGATGCGACTCACCATCTTCCTGAAAGAGCGAGGATGCCACGACCTCAACAAGCTAGCCGAAGCGGCTGACTATTATTTGGAGGCGTAAGGCCTGACAAACCTCGCCAAAGGAAAGGAAGAGAGAGGGATTAGTAAAGCAGTTTTGCAAAACAAGAATTGCGAAATAGAGGCCAAGAAAGGAAAGGTTGAGTGCTTTCTATGTGGCAAGCAAGGACACCATGCTGCAGATTGTTGGACGTGGTCAAAAGGACCGAAGTCCTCGTCTTGCTGGAAATGCAGGAAACATGGGCATAAAGCTGACGAGTGCCCGAACGTAAACAGCAGCAACAGGGAGGCATCAAGTGCCATTGCTGTCTGCGACCGGATGCCTGCCGGCCGGAACGAACAAAGTCCGACCCCTGCCACTAAATTCGAAGAGAAAACAAGGCCACCTGTAAAAACAGATGGAGAAGACATCTGTCTTGACCTTCAGACGCAAGAGATGTCGATGGCAACTGGATATCTCAATGGACATCCTGTGACGGCGCTGAGAGATTCTGGATGCAGTACTGTGGTCGTAAGGCGTTCGCTGGTGCCGGAAAAGAATTTCACCGGTAACATGCGCACCGTTTACCTTCTGAACGGTTCATTTAAGCAGCTTCCAGAGGCGAAGGTCTACGTAGACTCCCCTTTCTTCTGAGGAACGACACTAGCACTCTGCATTGAAAAGCCACTCTATGATGTTGTTCTTGGGAACAGGACGACGACGAAGAAGCGCTCGTCCCTAGTCAGAGATCGGCTCCGGGATTGCTAGCCAATTACGCAGTGCTAATTACCTCGAACCAAGGTTTTGCTTGTACCAATGTGTCCGTGAAGGCGAGCGGCATCGACCGATACCAGCTGACCGCAGAGGTGCGTTTTTCTTTGCCACATTTCGTGACTACTTCTACTGCCGCCGTGCGAAGGATTGCTAGGCTTAGGCGTGTTCCGCGGACACTCGGCCCAACACCGTCGCACCGACAGCGGCCTGCCGTACATCCCAGCGGCTGCCGCTCGTCAGCTCCGAGATGGAGGCGCCCTCTCAAACAACAATGATCGTGGACAACCACATGTGCGTTCAAGTTCAAGGAAAAGAGATATCACCCGAGGAATACCACAGCGACGCCGGATGGACGCTCGCGGGGGATCCCATGTCGAGGCTGCGCCAGCGGACCCCCGCCAGCGGCAAGCCCGACGGACCCGGCGGGAGTCAAACAAGCACGAGGTCGAAATTCTACAAGAACGTCAGAGCCTCGGCCATCAAGGCAGCACGCATGCCAGCCATGCCACTAGAAGAAAGCAAGATAGTTTTTAGACCCATAGGGGGACTGGATATCGTTAAGACCGGCACTACCACCGTCGCTGCGGCCATACTCGCTGCGGCCAAGATCACGAGCGAGGAAAGCGCCGCGGACACCATTTGCCCCAACACACAACAGAACATCATGGTCGTAAGTACACCGAACGAAGACAACGCGGCAAGGTACGCTAAAATCCAGGAAATATCTATTCAAGGCAAACCCTACGAGGTCAGCGCATATCGCACGGCACCTCACGACACCGTAAAGGGCGTCATCAGAGGCATCCCCATCGACGCGAGCGCCGAAGAGCTCGATAGAAACATCGTCAACGAGAGGAACCCGCTAGCAGTGGCCGCAAAAAGGATTGGAAGCACGACCACTGTGATTGTGGTGTTCCAGGGGCCCAAGGTACCAAACTTCGTCCGATACGGAGTTACCCTGATACCGTGCCGCCTCTACAAGAAACAGATCGACGTCTGCCAGCAGTGCGGCTGAGTGGGACAACGCAAGGACGTGTGTCCGACCCCTACAATCAAGACGTGCCTGGCCTGCGGACTCGCGAATCCTACAGAAGACCATCGCTGTACCCCAAAATGTCAGTTGTGCGGAGACGAACACCCGACCGGAGACCGAACGTGTAAGGCGAAATACAAGATCCCCTACGTAGTGTGCAAGCGACAATGGGAGCGCCGACAGGCCGAACACCAGCTGCTGTCGGAGAGCGATTTCCCGCCACTCGACAAGCCGGCAGATGCGCGAAAGTCAAGGACCCCACCGGAAAACCGCGCGCCGAAATCCAGAGACAGCAGCTGCTGCAAGAGAAGCCTCAGCAGGAAAACATAACCATCACGTGAGCGAGTGAGCTGGGTCGACGCAGCGAAAGGAAACAATATAAGGAACGCGCAGAAAATCACCGAAACCGCGAAGAAAGAAGATATGAATAAGGTGCGCGAGGCAAATGAGATCCTAAGACAAGAAAACGCGGCGTTGCGAGCGACCATCAACAACCTCACGAAAGAGATCGCCGAGATCCGTCAGTTGCTGCTATGCAACAACGACCCTCTACAGAGACCCACGCCAAGCACAAGCAAGACCGAGGAAACGACAACGAACATCCAGGAGAAAGCCATAGAGGAACCGCCACCGAAGAAGCGAGCCGTCGAGGCCACGCGCACGCAAACAGAAAACGATCGCATCGACAGCCTCGAAGCGAAATTCGAAGCGACATTCAGCAAGCTCGAACAGCTAATCACGACAAACATCGCAGCAGTGACAGCACTGAAACAAACAATGGAGACCTACCAAGCCGAGAACAGGAACAGAGTCGCCTGCATCGAAAGGACCCTACAGCCGATGGTAAGCCACCCGACGTTTGCGCCCCTCTTCACGCAACATTCACCCAACCAGGGAGCCCCGTACGCGCCAACGCAATCATGACCACCAACGCAACACCAGCAGCAGCAGGTGTAACCGCGTGGCAGTGGAACTGTCGCGGCTTCGGAAGGAAGAAGGCAGTCATCCAACAGCACATCGTACATGCCGCGCGCAAGCCAGACGTTATACTACTACAAGAAACACTAACCGACGCACCGTCCCTCCCCGGCTACAGAGTGCACAAGGTACCGCCCGACGGCAGAGGCCTGTGCACCCTGGTCAGGAAGGGACTCACGTTCGTCGAACATGAGCTGCAAAGCAATATCAAGATCGAGCACACACTCACCGAAATCATTCCGGGCAAGAAGAGAAAAGGAAGCATATTTCTGCTCAACGTCTACAGCAACCCACCTCAGAGAAAACAGAGATTCAAAACATTATTGCACAGAGCCAGCACCGCAGCGGGCCGCAACACGCTGATCGCGTGCGGGGACTTCAACGCGATGAATCCTGCCTGGGGTTACAACAAGTACACAGCAAAGGGCCGCGACCTGTACCATGCAAGACGCCACGGAACTCGACTTCACCCTCATCACGGACCCGACACATCCGACGAGAATTGGTAACTCCGTGTCCCGGGACACCACTCCGGGCCTCACGTTCGTCAAGAACGACATCCGGGGCGCGATCACCTGGAGAAACACGGGGATCGACCTAGGCAGCGACCACACCATCGTGGAAATCGGCATACCGGAACACAACGACACCAGCATCAAAATACACAGATGGATAGACTGGGATGCCTTTCGAGACGCCAGAAGCCAGAATAGCGACGGTGATGACGAGATCGAAGACATCGACTCGTGGACGGCCGAAATCACGAAGAGCGAACGCGACGCGACCAAAGAGATTGAAACGGGCGCCGAGATCGACAAAGTAGACAGCTGGCTTGCGCATCTCATCGAGGCCAAACAGTCGATACTCAATCGCTGGAAAAAACAACGGCTTAACCGCAGACTCAGAAAGGAGGTGGCGGAGCTGAACCGAGTGATCGAGGATCACTGCAGTGCTCTCTGCACGCAACAGTGGAACGAGATCTGCAACGCGGCAGACGGGCAGATGCATAGCGGGAAGACGTGGAACCTACTGCGGCACCTGCTCGACGAAACCAAGACCAACTCGCACCAAAGGGACAGACTCGCCAGGCTCATACATCGGGCGGTCTCAGCACACGGCGTCGACGAAGTCACCAGGCGCATTAACGACAAATACCTGCCGACTACACCTACCGAACAACACGCGCCGTACAGCGGCCTGCCTAACGCGAAGCTCGATCGTGACATCGACGTCGAGGAGGTACGTCACGAACGAAGCGCTCAAGAACCTCGATGACGGCTCGATTGAAAAGCTCGCAAAATACTACAAGTGCTGGAGAGCGGGCGCGCTGCCAAAGCTGTGGAAGACAGCCAAGCCCATCCTGATCCCCAAGCCGGGGAAGCCGCCGGACACGGATAACCTCCGGCCCATCTCGCTCACGTCCTGCGTGGGAAAGGTGCTGGAGCACGTCCTGCTCAACAGGTGGCAAGACTACCTGGAACGAGAAGGGCTGTACCCAGCCACTTTGATCGGCTTCAGACAGCACCTCAGCACGCAGGACGCGATGCTGCAGCTCAAACACCAAATCATCGATGATGGCGGCAGCGCCCGCGACAACAAAGCAATCCTAGGGCTCGACCTGCAGCGCGCCTTCGATAAGGTGAAACACTCGGCGATTCTGTCCCAAGTCTCCAAGCTCAACATGGTAGAAAGATCCTACAACTACATCAAGGACTTCCTCACGGACAGGACCGTCGAGCTACGAGCAGGCGACCTACAGACGCAAGAGAAGAAGCTCGGGAGCACCGGCACACCGCAGGGATCGGTCATTTCGCCGATGCTGTTCAACCTGGTAATGATCGGAGTGGCCGAAAAACTCAGGCACATCGAAGACGTCAAGCACACCATCTACGCGGACGATATCACGATATGGGTGACCGATGGCAGCGACTCCCACATCGAGGGCGCGCTGCTAGCCGCCGTCGACGCAAAAGTAGACCAGCTGGAAGGCACCGGACTGAGATGTTCGCCGAGCAAATCGGAGCTTCTCATACTCCCACCTACCAAAAGCAGCAGAGGCAAGACCAGACAACGTGAAAACGAAAAAAATCAGAATCGTCACCAAATCCGGCAACGTGATCCCTGAGGTTGGCAAAATTAGGATCCTAGGCATGGTCATCGAAAAGCACGGAAGAAACGGCGAAACCATCGCCCGTCTCAAGGCAAAAGCAGCCAACGCGATTCGACTTCTCAAACGAGTCACTTCCCGAAAGGCTGGCATGAGAGAGGAGAGCCTAATTAGGCTCGTCCAATCCTTCGTCATCAGCCACGTCGCGTACGTTGCAGCCTACCACAGATGGCTGCAACACGAACGAAACAACATCAACGTGCTCATCAGAAGAGCGTACAAGACGACGCTGGGCCTGTTCGAGTCCACAAGCACGACCCGCTTGTTACAACTCGGGCTACACAATACGCTCGAAGAAATAGCCGAAGCGCAACGGACCTCTCAACTGGAGCGGCTGTCCATGACCAAAGCCGGGAAGAAGATACTGGACGATCTGGGAATTAGACGCTCGAACGAGGTGGAGATGAAGCTCCCCGTCCCCGAAGAGGTCCGACGCCAGACCAGAATCGACCCCATACCGAAGAACATGAATCCCGAGTTCAACAAGGGAAGAAGAGCGGCGAGGGCCAAGGCTCTCATCTACCAGCATGCCAACGACGAACACGCGCGGTACGTGGACGCGGCCGAATACCAACGGAACGCCTTCGCAGCGGTCGTCATAGAGGCGTCAACCGGCGCCGCGAGAAGCGCCGGAGCGGAACAAGCGGAGGAGGTAGCCATCGCCCTGGCCATCGCCGACGCAGACTGCCGCACGGTGCTGAGTGACTCAAGACAGGCGGTGCGAAACTACGCCAAAAGGCAAATCTGCAGGGAGGTTGAGCGCGTACTGCGAGCGGTAAAACTAGAAGAACGAAAAGTACGACTCAAGTGGTTCCCGGCGCACGCGGGCGACGCGTCGGAACGCAATGAGAACCATAATGAGACGGCACACGCAGCGGCGCGAGCGCTAACCAACCGCGCCCCGGCGACAGACCGTCCGACGTGGTTCGGAACCAAGGACCGCATGACGGATTACAATGAAATCACGAAGGCCTACCGCTTGGCTCGCAGGACTCTCCCACCCCTGCACCCGAGACTGAGTCGAGCGGAGGCGGTAGTACTGAGACAGCTCCAGACCGGATCGCTACCGAGCCCGAAACTGAGAATCGCATGTATCCCGAGACATATCCGACAGATATGTGCAGAGTCTGCCGGAGGGAGACCGCAGACTACACGCACATCTTGTGGGACTGCATTAAATATCCAGAAGACGCTAAATCAAGAACACTCCCACCGCGGCTCGAGGCAGCCGCGAAGAGCTACGACCGAGACGATCAGCTCTGGGCCGTCCAGCAGGTCCTCGAGGCGCTCGAAAGGCACGGACCTAGCGAGCCGGCAACGGCGAGCGGAGACCCGCGCCATAGAATAAAGAACAACTTTAGAGAAGGGAAACTGTACCTTCCGCAGTGGTTCGAAAATAAGCAGCGGCAGCGCATGGAACTTACCTAGGTGGACGCCAGATGACGCTGCTAAAACAGAAAGCGGAATTGCGCATTTTTTTTTTTTTAGAGCATCATTCAATATGGCCGCTTTTTGCCGGTCGTGTACGCTTGTATCCGCTCGTACGCGCCGTACTCGCCTCGGCTGCCGCGTAGCCGGTGCGTTCTAATTGCCAGGAGAGCAAAGAGCCTCTACTGACGCCCATACAAACAAGCCACAAGTGAGTGAACAGAACGTGCGACTTTATTGGCAGAAGACAAGCAGTGTATGTACATTCTCGTGCAATAGCAGAAATAAAATTTGTATGTCGAGATACACTGGAATCTTTGACGCGAGCTCGTAAACGGCTCACCGTCGTCGTCACACATGGCGGTCTAGTAACGAGCGAAAACCAGCGGCTCATGCAGATTGGTCAGTGTCCCGCCTGTTTGCAGCGGCAGTCGCCGTTAAAGATGAGCAACTAACACTGCGAAACAATCGGGTGAACCAGGCATCTGCTGCCGCAGCCAACACAGCGACATGGACTACCCGGCATTTTAGCCTTAACTCCTTTCCAACCTGCACGTTACTTTTCTTTCGGGGGCCGCTAATGTGTGGCTCGCACTTGGTGTCCCACATTGTCTCAATATGGACAAGTCGCTTTCGTGGGCATCACCTTCATCAGCCACTTTTGCGGGCCTTTGCACCCAACTTCACACACGTCGGACCATGTAAGCACGTATGCCGGTCTCCGTTCGTGCTTAATCGCGGCCGAGAAAGGCAACAGGCACAATTTGCCCATGGCTGCAGCAGGAAAGGCTGAACGTGAACGGGGAGCACGAATCACGGTGTGTAAATTGGGAGTCTATGTCGCTGTGCAGATTGCAGGAGCAAATGCTTACTTCGAGAAACTGCTTTCCAGTGCAACTGACCAGGCCGCCACATCCGATAAGCATAACACGGCGACCGTAACCAAGTGAGATAACAGCAAAAATAAACGGCAATCATTCACCACATAGTGTTCAGAGAATACGTTATACATTGGCTACAAACCATATGGCAACAGTGAGCATTCACATACACGGGTCTCTTAGGATACATTCAGCCGCCTACTTACAGGCATAATGCTTGCCTTCGTCGCATGTGGTGGTCTGGTAACGAACGACGAACAGCAGTACAAGCAGATTGGACAGAGCGTCGCACCTGTTTGAACCGACAGTTGCCGTTGAAGATGAGCAACTTCCATTGCGAAGCAATCAGGTGATGCAGGCATCTGCTGCCACAACCAACACAGCGAAATGGACTATCCGGCATTTTAGCGTTAACTCCTTTCCAACCTGCATGTTTCTTTTCTGTCGAGGGCCACTAATGTGTGGCTCACATTTGGTGTCCCACTTTGTCTCAATATGGACAAGTCGCTTTCGTGGGCATCACCTTCGGCAGCCATTTATGCGGGCCTTTCCACCCATGCGGCTATGAACTTCAAACACGTTGGACCATGTAAGCACGTATGCTTGTCTCCATTCGTGCTTAATTGCGACTGAGAAAGGCCGCAGGCACAATTTGCACATGGCTGCAGCAGGAAAGGCTGAACGGGGAGCACGAATCATGGTGTGTAAATTGGGAGTCTATGTCGCTGTGCGGACTGCAGGAGCAAATGCTTACCTCGAGAGACTGTTTTCCAATGCAACTGACCAGGCCCCCACATCCGATAAGCATAATACGGCGACCGTAACCAAGTGAGATAACAGCAAAAATAAACGGCAATCATTCACCACATAGTGTTCAGAGAATACATTATACATTGGCTACAAACCATATGGCAACAGTGAGCATTCACATACACGGGTCTCTTAGGATACATTCAGCCGCCTACTTACAGGCATAATGCTTGCCTTCGTCGCATGTGGTGGTCTGGTAACGAGCGACAAACAGCAGTACAAACGGATTGGACAGAGCGTCGCACCTGTTTGAACCGACAGTTGCCGTTGAAGATGAGCAACTTCCATTGCGAAGCAATCAAGTGATGCAGGCATCTGCTGCCACAACCAACACAGCGAAATGGACTATTCGGCATTTTAGCGTTAACTCCTTTACAACCTGCATGTTTCTTTTCTATCGAGGGCCACTAATGTGTGGCTCACATTTGGTGTCCCACTTTGTCTCAATATGGACAAGTCGCTTTCGTGGGCATCACCTTCGGCAGCCATTTATGCGGGCCTTTCCACCCATGCGGCTATGAACTTCAAACACGTTGGACCATGTAAGCACGTATGCTTGTCTCCGTTCGTGCTTAATTGCGAGTGAGAAAGGCCGCAGGCACAATTTGCACATGGCTGCAGCAGGAAAGGCTGAACGGGGAGCACTGAAACAGGAAAGGCAACGGGGAGACTGCTTACCAATGTAACTGAGCAGGCCCCCACATCCGAGAAATGTAACACGGCAACCACAACCAAGTGGGGCAGCAAAACCAGATTCTGCAATCTATCATTCAGTGTAGCTTGCGCAAAGACCCAGGCTATCGAGGAAGAAGAGCAACCATCAACGAGACTAGGAATATGGAAAATGAGAAAGCTTGCATTCAAGAGAGAAGCCACCCTGCTCTGCAAGCATTGAAGGCCAAAAACATCAAGAAAAGTAAAATGGTGCATAGCAAACAGTGCGTAGGTTAATGCAAGAAACATGTCGATGTTGCATCAGCTATTTCAGGTGAGGAATTGTGCATGACAACATGCACTAAAAGGTACTGCTACAGATATGTTACGCTACTAGACAGTGACTGGTATTAAGTATCAGCGAAGAATCGGTTGACCTTTATATTTGGATGAGGATGAATGACCTCTAACAAAAATGGGCAATGAGAAAGCTTGCATTTATAGAAGAAAAATTACTCTTGGCACAAACGGAATTAACATGGCTAGGAAGCTGATTAAGGGCAAACTGATGGAACTCAATCTTTTGGCCAGCGTCGTCCGTGCTTGGTCAGATGTTGCCGGTGCACCTGAAGACGAAGAATTTCTAGAAAGTCCTTTTTGAGTTACCTGGATGACTCAACCAAATGTCCGTGCTGGTGGAATGGTGGCTGAAGCTCTTTTCAGTCTTGACACAGTCCTCTGCAGACTTGATATCTCATTCATATTCTTCTGCATGTGCTTCTTTGTTCTTGGTGTAAAAGCCTTGCAAATTCGGCTCCAGCCCCTTCCTGTTGGCGCAGATAGGAGCTCCTGTGATGACCAAGATGTGCTTGGCATAGACTCTGTTGAGGCAAAATGGTGACACATGAGATACAGCACAGATTAGCCAAATTTATGTGTGTTTTATATGTTCGAACCAATTATACTGAACGATAAATATGAACAAACATTCATATCTGCTGCAAACAGCAAGCCAATACAGCATATATCAAACATATTTATTTCTGAACCATGTGTTGTTTACCTTGTAGTAGTAGCCAATGTCCACACAATGACCTTGTTGTAGCAGGCAGCAGCTTCTGTTTAGTGCGTGGAGTGTGTTGCTTTATACTGGTGCCGTCTTCATTACTGCATGTCTGGAACAGAAATTTTGACTGAATCAGAAATTGAAAAAGCAAAGTTTTAAAATGCAAAAAGGTGTGACATATATGTTGTAATGATTTGCGACTACAGAACACATGCAAATGTACACTGTCTGTTCTAGGGTGCTTAAGCAGCATGTTAAATAAATATTGCTATTGTCCATAAAATTAATGTCTGCCTAACTACAATGCATGTCAACAGCGCAAGTACTATTAAGATCACAAATGAGAACATTTGTGGGTTCATTTATACACTAGAAGTGATCACACTGCTAGTTCCACAAGCAAATGCATGAAAGTCATGAAGCTATCAGAACTGATGCATTATTTTTCTGCACGAACGTGATGCACCGCTTCACTACTGCAAAAATAAATGCCCTACGGTAAACCAATCTGAACAGCAAGAACATTTGGAACCAAGAAGTACGATATATGGGTGAATTATCATGCTTGCAACTGTTTAATACATTAAATTCTGTACTTTCACTTCATTTTACCAAAGGATTATTCGGTTTTGTGGACGAAAGACGTTGCCGGCCGACTCGAAAAAAATGTTTAATATGTATATTGATAAGGCTACTCAGTCACCTACAACCACGGCTACAATAACATGAAAAATGAGACGCGCGTTCCGATATCGCTCTTTCTTTCCTGGTTGTGTGTGTAAACCAAACGACAGCCTCGCAAGTAAAGGTTTATTTAGGAAACAGCAACTGAGATCCTCACTGCCCATATGTAATGCAGGATCTAGTTCGTTAACTTGTGCCCGCCTGTAAGTTAATTAGACGAATATTATATAACGATTCAAGGAGCGGTGTTAAACGACTCACCGTTATTACCGTTGTCAGCCGCACCAGAATCCAGCTCCCGTTTCGATGCAGACGTGTTCCGAATGGCTCACGACCGATACCCAACTTTCGGGCTTACATGTCCGCTTGCAAACACGTCACTTCACCCCAAGTTAAATAACGCGTGACATCGAAGCGCAATAAACTAGTTTTAGCGAAAAAGAAGCAACCAGTCTGAGCGCACGAACGAATGAATCCGTGCCGCCATGTACTCGAAAATACCGGTAAAAATTTTAAATCCAGGCCAGAGGTCACGTGAAAGATCGATGATGCTGAACGCTATTTGCGTTTATAATGACAAAAAAACAGTAAACTTATTTACAAAGAATACAATATCAAATTAGCAATGATAATTTCGCCCTTTTTTTCATGTAATAAACGTGCTTCGGTAATTGTAGGAGAAAGTTTGCAAAAAAAATTGCGCTTATTACGGCGCCTCCAGCGGAAAATGTTCAAACTAACGTAAGCATCCCGAAGTGATATTACTATGCTGGTTTTGTTAGCAGCAGCGCGCGGTCGATTTTTTCGCCCTCTGTGGCCATTTGTTGAACTTGAGAGTGTGCGGGGCCTGCCCGCGCCGAGTAACGGCAACTTCGAGGATGACGTAGGCCCTCGTCGGGGCGCGCGAGCGCCCAAATGCAGGCATGAATAAAGTTTATCCAATCCAATCCAATCCAATCCAATCTTGGGAACATCGACGGGGTGCTCTACCATATCGGTTTCAACACGCCACATGACCCATCTGTTGCGTCAAAACTACACAAAGAGTCGGCACTAGCGGAGGAGCCTATTCAACACCAAATCGTGTCCCAAGGTAGAGCTACCTTGAGTGCTGCATCAACCCCTGTACCTGTGTCGACTGGGGAAACCAAGCAGGAGACGAAACCGTCTACTGAAGCAAAGGGTGAAGGTGCTGCTCAAACAGCCGGAGAAGGTCAGGAGGGAAGGAGACGAGCGTCGAACCGGGCCAATGGGCGTGTTAGTGAAGGCAGTCTCGGTGGCCGTCCCAAGCGGCGCAAGCCCAGAAAGGAGGCGGAGAGCCACAACCAAAGTGAGCCCGAGGACATTGACCGGGAAGGAGGAACTCCATCTCGGGGTGGGCTCCGTCCTTACCAGTGACGCGTCCCTCAGGACCGTTCAGACACAAGGTCACGTGTTGATGTTGATGAAAGAATCCCCGAGTCACATCGTTACGTCTGAGCTGATGACACGTGCAAGTGTTCATTGTACATTGGGAACATGTCAAGCCTGGTGACTAAGGATGAAGTTCGTGCCCTGTCAGATGCCATCCGCAGTGTCCGCTTTGTAAACAGGCACATGCATTCCTGGATTTTGAGAGCCCAGAAGTGGCTACTGCACAGCAGGAGCTCCTGCGCAGCATGCAGCTTAAGGGGCAACCAGTGCAGGTGGAGCCTAGCAGACCCTGGAGCAGTTCCACATACAAGTCAGACCGTCTGCTGTATGTGCGAGGGTCTCCTGATGATACATACATTGATGCCCTTGGGCCGCTGTTTCCTGATGCCTTGCTCATTGACCGCCGGGAAGGCAAAGGGCTGCTGAGATTCAAGGACCATGAAAGTGCCATAAGTGCCATCAAACAAGTTATTGCTCATGATGGGAAAAACTACAAGTTTAGCTTTGCTGCTACTCGTCCTAGATGGAACCGCCGGGGTCCACCCCGAGCAGTGTGGCGTGAAGGGTAGCGACAATGTAAACGGTAGCGAAAATGTAGGCGCTGACTATAGGAGCCGAGTGTAAACTTGCAGCGTGAAGTGACTGCATTTACTGCGTTTTTGAACACTGCATGAACTACTTCTGTGCGCGTGGAAAAACTCTGAACTTTGCCCATGCATGTGCTTTGGAAAGTTGTTTAAACGAAACAACTTCTTAAAGTAGGGGATAAAATGTCATGTGTAAGTGCCGCGAGGCGCCGCTAGAAGATCGGAGCGGCTACCCAAGCTCCGTTAAGAACGAGGAAGACAACGGGTGCACGAGCACGGCAGCACAAGGGCGCGCTCGCAGTGTTTGAACCAGGCGGGCAGCAGTTCCGAGCTCCTGGGCTGAACGAGGAGATAGTTCCTGCCAGGCAAGACGTCCGTGGCAAGGTGCGGAAGATCGCGGAGCCGAGCGTGGACGAGGACGTCCGAGGAACCACGGCTCCTGTTGCCAGTACTCGAAACGCTGGCTGACCCGAGGGCTGCCGGTCCCTGAGCTGCTGCACCTGAGCTGTGCCGAGCAGCGTTCCAGTCTGGCACAGATGTTGTTGTGCTAGACGCGGTCCTCACGCGCGACCGCCGCACGTGGATTTCGAGTGGCGCGCGAGCTGGGCACCGAGGCCGTGTTCGGCGTGCGACTGTAGCACGTCGGTCGCGAGTGGCGTCCGAGCCGGACATCGAGGTCGTGTGGAACAAGGCGTCCCCTGATTTCTGCCGCTGCGGCTCCTGAGCGTGCCGAGGCCGACAACCGTGCTGAACGGAGCCTGAGCGTGTCGTCATAGCAGCCAGCTCAAGCACGGGTGAACCCACAGTACCGTGGCGACCGAACCGTGAGCCTCGCAACACGGGATTGTTTGAACCCGTTTATTCTCGGGCGCTGTGTGTGTGGACACACTGACTGCGGTCACGCTGTCATCAACTCTGTATATATAGATATTTTAAAGGTTCATTTGATTTTTATAAATGCACCTAAATGACTCGCTGTCTTCCGCATCACTGCGCACTAGCAAAAGTGCCGAATAGTCCTAAACACCACATCCATATAGCTGGCACAGATTCGCTTCTCGTGCTGTGTTCCAGCAGTAATTTTTTAGGAGTTTATTATGCGAAGCATATTAACGTAGGTTTCGGGCCTTCGCGCGACGCCCGGTGGTGGCCACCATTGACCTTCAAGTGACCTTCAAGTAGGTCACGTGACATGACGTCACGTGATGACGTCACACCGGCTGCAGATGGGGCCTCATATCGCGCCGTCGGTCGCCTCCCGGCGGTGGCCACCATTGACCCTGAAGTGAGATCACATGATGTGACGTCACGTGATGACGTCACACCGGCTGCAGATGGGGCCTCATATCGCGCCGTCGGACGTCGCCCGGCGGAGGCCTCCACGCTTCGGTTCGCGCCGTCGCGCGCGACGCGGCGGCGGCGCCACCATCGCTGCATCACGTGATATGTGACGTCACGCCAGGGATGAAGCGGCGCGCGCCCGCCGTCGCGTCAGTCTCTGTGCCCGCAACCGCGCCAGCGTCTTTGCGCCGGGCGTGTCTGCGGTCAAGATGCCTCCAAACGCTAAGGATACGCTAAGGTTAAGCCCAGTGGATGCGAAGCATCCACTGGGCTTAACCTTGATAAGCCTCCAATTTTATTATTATTTCCTGAAATCTTATATAAATAAATAAAGTGAGCGAGTGTTTCTGGTAGTATTACACAGAGATAACTTTAGTTTCTTTCGTTTTTGTCCTTTTCTATTGCAATTGGGACTGTAGAATGCATACTTTGTTATGCTGTACAAGACCAAGGTACAAAAAAAAAAGTAGAGACGAAGCGATTAACAGTGGTCGCACAAAGCAGGTCACTGGAGCCAGCGTTTCGACAGGTCACCCTTGTTTTCAAGACGAAAGCAAGACCCCTACTCGAAGCGTTGGCTCCAATCACACTGCTTGTTCTACCACTACGATATGCTTTTGGCATGCAAACTTCTAAGCGGGCCAATACTTTAATTATACAATCTACACAAGTATATACCTTATAACAGTTTGCTTGTTGCTGCGCTGTATAGTTAGTGCATTTCCCGCCGTTAAACGGCCTCCCGCCTTATTCCTCTCCCCTTCCTCCGTTTCTTACCACTGAGACCTGCTCCGATGACAAGCACCGTGGTCTTTTTGACAGCTGGACTGCCGTTGCCTCCGGGCCCCGTCGACTGGTCCATCCCGTCCGGGAACCGGCGACGACCTCTGCGTTGTAAGGACGGCAACGGTTGCTGCAGTGCGGCTGCCGCCACCTCGGGCGATCCCGATGAGCCGCTTTGGAAGCTCATAATAACGCGGCGACAAACGGACGGAGAGCGCGTTTTCACGTTTGGGTCGCACTCAACTGGCGGCGTAGTATGTGCGGCGCGTAAAACTATTACGAGCAGAGGGAGAGAAGAAATCGATCGTCAGAACTTCCCGTCGAGACCCGCTGGTGCTGCTTGCTACGTACAAGCCAGCGCTGCTGTGCCGACTGCCCCTCCCCCCCCCCTCCCACCTTCCCCCGCTTGCGGTGTAGGTATGTACAGTGACATTGGAGGGACGGCGTAATCTGCGTGCGCATACTTGGCACAGTCGATGCAAATGGCGGGCAATTTTACCGTGCGCGGTCTCTGCAGTTTGTGTCAGTCGAGTTTGTAACTTTGCGAATCGGCGCTTGCATGCGACTGCCGGTCCGTCGTCGTCGTGGGGTAAGCAGTGTAAAATGAAAGGAAACGAGTTCACGGCCTGGTGTGTGTGTGCGTGTGTGTGCGTGTGTGTTTTGCAGACGTGTTTTCATATCACCGAGTAATTAAAGAGGGAAATACATTGCGGGTGAAGGCTGTAGTGCGGCTCAGGCCAATAGTCTTGGTGATTTAAAGATTACATTTTTGTAATGCCACAAGCGCCTGACTTCGATCGTCATAGTATAAGCAGTGAAAAATTAAACGAAACGAGTTTACGGCCAGGTGGTTTGTTTTTCTGCAGATGTGTTTTAATATCTGCATTGCGACATTGCGGGTGAAGGCTGTAGTGCGGCTCAGGCCAATAGTGTTGGTGACTGCTGAGCACGAGGTAGCGGGATCGTATTTCGGCCACGGCGGCCGCATTCCGATGGGGGCGAAATGCGAAAACGCCCGTGTACTTAAATTTAGGTGCACGTTAAAGGACCCCAGGTGGTCAAAATTTCAGGAGTCCTCCACTACGGCGTGCCTCATAATCAGAAAGGGGTTTTGCCGCGTAAAACCCATAAGTTAGTAGTCCTGGTGATTTAAACACTACACTTTTCTAATGCCACAAGTGCCTGACTTCGAAGGGTTTGGGTGCGAGCTAGTTGGTACGGGTCATTCATTTTAAATAGCGCCAAAAAAAAAAAAACGCAAGGACAAGGAAGAGCACAGGACTAGCGCTGACTTCCAGCAACATCTTTATTGAAGCCGGCACAAATGTATACTATTCGGAACAGGTTGAAAGGAAGAAAAAGAAGACGAGTCATCGTGAATCAACTCTTGCTGCGCATGCGTCACAAAGGTAAAACCATACAAACATAAAATACACAATATGGACACAATCCAAACTGATTAAATTCTAAGGAACGTAAGTTCCTTATCGGAAAGAGATATAAAATGGACACTTACGCAAGTGGTTCCTAACTCGCAAATTGAAAAGGCCTCAAAGATTTCCTTGGCCATCAGATAGCTGTATCTTCTCAGCACGCGTGTGTATATTAGGCGGGGTGAACAGCCACACTTTGCCCAGTGAACAGCTAGGTTGCTACCAGTCTCAATATCGACGCAGTAAACCTGCTCACGTAAACATTGACTAAGGCAGCGTCCTATTTGCCCTATCTAAGTGCAGCCGCAAGGGGTGGGAATGGCATAAGCTATACATAAGTATTGCGATCTACGGGCTTGGCGATATGTCGCTTACTACAGTCTAGGCGTTTGCCGGCTGTCGCTGACTTTTTTCTGCAGCCTTCCCCACTTGTTAGGAGCGATAAACACCACCTTAACACCGGTCCGGCTCGCGGCTTTCTTGATGCGGTGGGAGACATTGTACGTACGGGCTCGCAACAGTCTTGGTTATGTCTACGGCTCCGTAGGATAAATAAAAAAAATCCGATAAACACTTGCCGGCAAAATATGTGACAATTCGGATTTATCTGATAACCTCAGATTTTAACGGCCAATATGACCCTTTTCTGTTCTTTATCGAAAGACTTTCGATAAAGGGCATGTTCTAAGCGGTCATTGATACATCGGCCAATTCGGCCAATATAAACTTTATCTCACGTCAACAGTATCTCGTAGACCGCACTCATCGCAGGTTTAACAAAGGGCTTGTCACCCCCCCGGGAGCGCGAGACGACATCGTGACATACGGTCCCCTGGCGGCACTCGAGCGCCAGGGGACCGAATCGAGTGCGGAAAGACTGCGGAAGGAAAGCATGGCATGCTCACATGACGCACTTCTGTGGCGCGTGAACAGATATTTTGGACAAGCAAAATGGGAAGGAAACGAAACCTTTCCAGCGTAAAAGATTTTAGTGATGCTGAAGAGTCAGCGTATTCTGAAGGAGTCAGTTTGCAAGATTTGTCATGTGACAGTTAGCATTGGCAACGGCAAGGGTGCCTTCAGAATTGCGGAGCATCTGCAATCACAACGCCACGTCCAGCTGAAGAAGCCTCGTCTAGACACAGGTGAGTCCTTTTTTAACTGTTCGTGCTCTGAATTTACGGCTATATGACAGTGTATGTACCATGCTTCCCACAGTCTGATACAGTTTCTCCGTTTAGTGTGCACCCTTCCTTCTATGCCAGATGTCTTAACAGACTTCACATGGTCGCAATCCAATCTGTTCACATCGTCTTGTTATTCCTATCCCTTAGGCAACTAGTCACAGCAAAGCTCGCTGGAAGAAAGTATCACACGGGCCCGATCCAGCGGACAAGACGCGCATGACATGCCGCACCAATTTTGCCGTACACTCTGTCATGCTGGGATTCCACTGCACCAGGCTGATGGACCTCTTGGCAGCCTCTTTCGAAGCAAGTGTCCGGCGGCATGCACGACGGCAGGTGGTGATCAACTATATCGGAAATACCTACATGAGGTCAGTGCAAAAGACATTGCGACGATAAGCTATTCGATGAAAGATCGCCCCATCTCCATCACCATCGACGAGTCGCCGGAACTCAGCTGACGTCCGGCAGGGGCGGTGCTTACACCCTTCTACGACGACGAGCTACCTGGAGGTAGGACCTTCATGATAGACTTGCAAGTAGTCCAGCAGTGTAACATTGTACTAATTGGCATGTTGATACATGCCGCTTTTCAGAAGGTTGGAAAAGCCTTAGCCGACGTAGCTGTGTTGGGCTCTGATTCAGCTTCCTCCATCCAGAAACTTCACAAGGACTTGCAATTCTCCAGCCCTGATTTCAAGGCACTTCACTTTAGATATCCGTGCTGCCTACTTAACACTCAAGGGGGTGGAATTCAGACGAGCTCATTTAAGGTAGTTCAGTATTTTGTTGGCACTTTCCTGCACTGTCGAAGTCGTTGCGGTAGCCGCGCCATAAGTTTGGTCTTATGTGCGTGGACATGGGAATGACCATCAAGTCGCTGATGACTGTATGTACATCTAGGTGTTTCTCTTTTCATGAAGCCCTAGAAGATGTTCTGGACTACTGGCGTGCCATTTTTTCTTTCTTGAGTAGCGACGATACCAGGGGAAAGAAGTGTCAGAAGTTCAAAACTCTTGTTTCATCGTCTGAAGTTGTGCACGACTTGGTGATTAAGCTGAGGTTTCTTAAGATGAATTCGTGTGCTGCGCTCTGAATCTGACCTTGAAGCAGAGATTACCGTGGTACACCAGGCTTACCCCATACTGGGGGTTCGTTTGCACGCGCTTCTCAGTCAATGGCGTCACCCACCTGAGGTCTTCACATGAAATGTCGCAAGCCTGTTGGTTCTCCTTGACTGGAATAACCGCTCAATGACTGTCGCAGACCTTCATGGATACTATGCGCTGCTGTCGCTGAATAGTGGAGACAGACAATTGAGAGGAACCTTTGCGTTGCACTCTATTACACCAGTTGATCGTTTTGGTACAGTGCTCAAATTGTGAATCCAAATGTGAAGCATGAGCCACCCTGTGCGTTCGGAACCTATGCGCCGAATTTTAAGTTAGTGTTTCTTGGAACTGACGACATGAGCCAGCTCACGAGTGATATTGCGAACTATCAGAGCTGTGAAATCAGCGACATTGATGAACCCCTGTCGTTATGGAGACTTCACACTGTCCAGTGGCCAGTGTTTTCTCAATGCTCGCTGACTCTTTGGCTCCCTGTTTCTAGCGCAGACGTTGAAAGGACATTTTCCCGGCTGAAAATCATCAATCGAAAGGAGCACGCTCCCATCAGCGACAGAAACCTTGTAAAGTTTGCTTGCGTCCATTACAGCAAGCTTTAAAGTTATAATACGCACCAACGTAGGTGCTTTGTATTCAAATATTTGTGCTTGCGTGTATTTGTATTTGTGCGTTCAAACCTTAGACTACTAAAATATGCTTCGTGTGTTCTGATGTTTTCGTGTTCATATATCATATCATCCAAGATTTTGGAGTATTCAAAATAACGCAAAATTAAACTTCGAATTTCGGAGAATCGGGGATTTACGAGAAACGAACTCCGATAAACGCCGAATTTCCGCCAAATATAAACTCCGAAAAACACCCTCCGAATTTTAAGAGAAATAAACTCCGAAAACACGGAGCCCAAGTTATGTACTTGTACATCTAGTTACGTACATGATTAAAAACCTCGACAGTGACACATGGATAACACTTCTTGCACTTTTTAACTCTATATGGGCTGCCGGATGCCTGTCATCCTCATGGAAGGAAGCTATTTTTATCCCAATTTTCAAACACACTAAAGATTCACCCGACGTATCAAGTTATCGCCCGATAGCTCTCGCAAGCTGCGTCTGTAAGGTTTTTGAAAAAATTATAAAACGTCGCCTTTTACATTTCCTCGAATTTAACAAAATACCATTTTCAGTGCAGCTTCAGAGAGGGTCGGTCCACTATTGACCATCTCGTGCGCATTGAGGGAAATATCCGGGATGCGTTTGTTCATCAATAGTTTTTATTATCGATATTCCTCGATATGGAGAAGACGTATCACCAAACGTGGTGTTACGGCGTCTTGCGAGACTTGTAGGGAATGGGCATCCGTGGAAATACGCTAAACATAATAAAAACCAATTTGTCCAATCGTACTTTCCGCGTGAAAATCGGCAACGTATTGTCGCGTCAATATATGCAAGAAACTGGTGTACCTGAGCGAGGCGTGCTCAGCTGCACACTCTTTATAGTTAAAATGAACACACTCCGCGCTTCATTACCACCAGCTACATGTTATTCCGTCTACGTAGGCGACATACAAATAGGTTTCAAATCCTGTAACTTCGCAGTGTGCTAGAGACAAGTAGAGCAGTGCTTGTACAAAATCTCTAAATGGGCAGACGAAAACGGGTTTAAAGTCAAGCCTCACAAAGGTTCATGAGTTCTTTTCACAAAAAAGAGAGACGTGATTCCACATCCAAGTTTAGAACTGTATGGAGAAGAAATACCTGTGCACAAAGAACACAAGTATTTCGGCATAGTACTCGATGCGAAACTGACTTTCATGCCGCACATAAAGTACATCAAGGGAAAATGCTTGAAAACAATGAACCTACTGAAAATTTTATCACACACAACATGGGGGAGCGACCGAAAGTATTTAATGAATCTCTACAGAAGTATCATCCGATCACGACTGGATTACGGTGCCGTGGCATATCACTCTGCCATGCCAAGTGCCTTAATGATGCTGCATCCCGTCCACCATCTAAGTATCCGCCTGGCCACTGGCGCCTTCAGAATAAGTCCTATTGATAGTCTATACGTAGAATCAAATGAGTGGTCACTTAATCTGCAAGGAACATACATTAGCTTCACATACCTTCTAAATGTTTTCTGCAACCGCGAACACCCTTGTTATACTACAGTTAGTGATATCTGGTATGCTACACTTTTTCACAATTGACCCTCTGAGACAGCCTTTGTCACTGCGTGTGAGGGAACTGAACGAAGAAATGGATGTCCCACTTCTCGAACATGGCCTAATGCCTCCAGCCAAGCTGTTACCATCTTGGAAGTGGCAGGTGATACAATGTGACGTATCTTTTCTAGAAGCCTCAAAGCGGGCTCCAGAGGTCGAAATACGAATTTATTTCTTGGAGTTTCAGTCGAAATACTCCTGCTCTGAATACTACACCGACGCGTCAAAGTCACATGCCGGTGTATCGTATGCAGCAATTGGTTCATCCTTCTCCGAGTCGAATATTTTACATCCAGAAATAAGTATCTTCACGGCTGAGGCATATGCAGTATTGACCGCTGTTAAACAAATCAGGAAAACAAGGACACGACAAGCTGTTGTATTTACTGACTCGTTAAGTGTTGTCAGATTCCTAATGGCCTTCACTAAACACAAACATCCCCTGCTTAATTATCTTTATTCGCTTCTGTGCACAATTCATATGTCTAACCAGCAAATCACAATATGCTGGGTACCCGGCCATAGAGGTATTGAGGGCAACATGCTTGCAGACGAAACCGCCGCATCAATGGTCACTAAAGCCACCAACATCTCTGTAGCTGTTCCTGCCATAGACTTGAAACATCTCTTTAGGAAAAAGCTTAGGAGCTAGTGGCAACGCCTAGGGGACACTGAAACGTCCAATAAGCTGAACGTCACTCTAAATCACAGTTATGGAACTGGCCACCCATATCAAAAATAAGACGAACCGAGGTTATCATATGCCAACTGAGAATCGGCCACTTACGGTACACACTCGTACTTGCTGACTGGTGATGAGCCACCTGCCTTTAGTAAATGAGGCGGGGCGCTGGGGGTCCTGCAAGTGTTGCTGTAATGTGGAGAATTAGAGGCTCTTAGGAAAAAACACTTCCATTTACCTGACCATCAAAAAGTTCCATTACATCAAATCAAATCAAATCTTTATTTTCCATCAGGTGCTACAGATGGAAATGTTTCTGAGCACCAAGCCGCTCTTTGATGTTAAATCAACATTAGCTTTTCTAAAGGATGCAAGCATGCTGCAGGTTATACACCCGAGGGATCTGTAGCACAGCCTCTTATCAGAGGCTTATGCCGCGATAATAGTTTTAGAACATGTACCTCCCGCTTCTTGCGCTCAAGAACCCGAAAAAGGCTTTAGTACTATTTACATACTTCTATATCTTTATCTCCTGACCACATTCAAAAGTACATTTTATGGTCATATAGAATACTTCACTTGTCATTGTCATCTTTCTAGCACATATATATTTTGCGAACGTAAACGCTCACTGATTTTAGGCCCCTTTACAGCCACGGTACTTCCTAGACTTCATCAACCATTGTTAACTCACTCTGTCATGTGTTTGGCGCTCTTTGGCCAGAACTGGCCCTTGCGCTATTAAAACCCAATCATCAATCAATCAAAGCCAGCACCATAACTGCGGGGAAATTGCAAGCTGGTTGCACAAAATGGGACGCAGGGTTACAGAAATGGTGGAAGTAAAAGCTGTTGTTCTCCGCAGCTGTAGGAAACAGGACTGTGGCACATCGGCATTGTGCACAGCTGCGGTTGAGAGACTGTAAACAGGAGAAGCGATCTATGCATGGCGTGACGACAGCTTGTAATTTTCGGTTCTCTGTTTTGCACCTATATAATGCAGAGGGCTGTGTTGATCCGTAAGGCCTTATCTCCGGCTTCGGTAACCCGCCGTGGTTGCTTAGTGATTTTTGTGTTGCGCTGCTAAGCACGAGGCCGCGGGATCGAATCCCCCCCACGGCAGCCACATTTTGATACGGTCGAAGTCCAAAAACACCAGTGCATTTAGATTTAGGTGCTCGTTAAAGAACCCCAGATGGTCAAAATTAATCCTGAGTCCCGCACTACGGCGTGCCTAATAATCAGGTCTTGGTTTTGGCAGGTAAAACCCAATAATTATTTTTAACAACTGCGCTCCTTTCTCGCGCTTCTGTCTGGACACGTTGCGCCATCTAGCGGCGCTGCCGAGAAGTCTGCACGTGACCTGCTTCCGAGACGAGAACAGTGGCGCGCCGGTGCGTGCGAACGCTGAAAATTGTTCCCCCTCTTGCCGCCCACTCAGTGGCACTTAAGCAGTGCCACTGAGTGCCAGATTTCAGAATCAGGACCACATTTCAGAAAGTGCTTTGTTCAGTGATTTTAGTCTGCCGATTTGAAGATCATTGGTAGGGTGCTTTCTCTGCAGTGGCTTGTCGTTGTTGATTCTCGGTCGTTCCAGTGGATATTCTTTGGGCCGAGCAGCAAGAAAGACCCCCGGCGGAAAAAGAAAAGCCTACCCCTCTAATCAATTATCGACGTCGATCAACCAGCGCATTCAATCTTCCGAGCTGCGTTGGACAGCTTAACCTCTGGATGCATTCTCTGGAGGCAGGGGCGTTGTTGGGCCACACTGCGTGCTTACCATCACGGGCGCTCCCCCCTCGTTCTTCAGAAGTAGTTGCCCTTGTGCTGAGCTCCAAACATCCACTGACAAACTTGATGTCGTCATGTCAGGCCAACTCGCCCCACTATGTGAAATAACCTCCAAAGTTCCGCGAAACTGCCGACCCCTTCCCGTCCCGTGTGTTGCGCTCTTACTGCTATTTGTATGCTATTACTTGTTATATATGCACATAGCGTACATAGCTTTTCGTCTCTTCTTCGTCTGCGCGAGAGTCCGTCTCTCGTCCTCGACCCCGAGTCACAACGTCATTCGACCATGGACTACCCTTCGATCCAAGTAGGCAGAAAAACGGTTAGTAACAAACATATAGATAGATAGAAGGCCCCCGGAAAGTGCGTGAGGCACCTTAAGTATGCCAATGCATTAAAAAGAAATGCACAGGTAACAGTAATTGTTTGGGGACAAGAAAACACCAAAGGAAGCACAGCTTTCTTTTAAATGTGCATGCTTCATAACGTCTCGAGCTTGCATCGTGGTCGTCGACGCGATATACACTTTTACCGGTGTCTGACGCCTTTTCAGCTGTTGCGCTCAACAGGGTGTAGATATGTGTTGTCACGGTACAGCACCTATGAACGTGCCGATAAAGCGTAAAGAGCAGTAATCAGCGGAGCAAGTGTTTTCCTGCACAACGGTTTGTGGACTTTGTGGTAGCTTATCACTTATCGCTATAGTCGCTGGGATAGTTGGTTCTTTATCACGGTGCGTTAGGACGCGAAACAAAGCATAAAGCCACCTTTATGTTCAGTCCTCTTAACACATATACAGCTCAGTCGAAAAAGCGTGAACCACAGTGCCCTCGTCGCCAAAGATGGCAGCACTTGTGCGATGGTGCTGCAGCCACTGCCTACCGGCACTCTCATGCAGTGATAATGGACTTCCATTTTTCTTACAACGAAGTCAGGCAACCGTGTGAGAACAAAATTGAAGGCAACGAAATTACTGCATCGAGGTCTGATTGTTCGCTTAAGCTCCTTGAACATGTCATACACACCCATATCATTACTTATCTTGAAGATCACAACATCATATTTAAATATCAGCACGGTTTTCGCAAGAGATTTTGTTGCGACACTCAGCTTGCTGGGTTCACTAACGACTTATTTACTTTAGTAGACGCCGGGTTTCAAGTCGACGCTTTGTTTCTCGATTTTTCTAAGGCCTTTGATCGGGTCCCCCACCATAGACTACTACTTAAGTTATCGCATCTCAATGTTCACCCCCAGGTTTTAGCATGGATTAAAGACTTCCTCTCATCTCGCGTTCAGTTCACAGCTGTTAATGGTTCTAACTCTTCAATGGCTCAAGTCACATCCGGTGTACCCCAGGGGAGCGTGCTTGGTCCCCTGCTCTTTCTAATATTTATTAATGATTTACCCACTTGTGTGTCTTCCCAAATTAGACTGTTCGCGGA
This sequence comes from Dermacentor andersoni, assembly GCF_023375885.2. Lineage (NCBI taxonomy): Eukaryota > Metazoa > Arthropoda > Arachnida > Ixodida > Ixodidae > Dermacentor > Dermacentor andersoni. The sequence continues at coordinate 104,915,794 of NC_092815.1, forward strand.
CGACTGTGTTGTGTACCGAGCCATTAAATGTAAAACTGACCACCAATTTTTACAAACTGACCTCGATTCAATTAACACTTGGTGTTCATCGTGGCTAATGATCCTAAACCACAAAGCTGGTCTCCTTTACAAGAAACTCTTCCCGCATCCCAACAGCCTACACTATTAATCACGTAACAGTTGAGACAGCTTCTACTTACAAATATTTAGGAGTTCACCTTGAGTCCGACTTAACCTGGAATTATCACATTGATCTGATTCTAGCAGCTGCTAATCGTTCTCTTGGCCTCTTAAAACGTAACCTTCGACACGCTCCGACGCCTGTGCGTAAACTTGCTTATACCACCCTAATCCGACCTAAAATCGAGTACGCTTCAGCCATATGGGACCCGGATCAAGCCTACCTCATAGATAACATCGAATCCCTGCAGAACCGTGCTGCTCGTTTCATTTTTTCAGATTACTCACGTTTCACTAGCGTCACAGCGTTAAAGGCTCGTGCTGGTCTTGATAGCCTTTCCCATCGTCGCAAACTTGCTCGCTTAACACTTTTTCACAAAATTTACCATCATCCCTTGCTTCATGAAGATTTCTTTCAATCACCATCGGCGGTCTTTCCACGCCGTGACCATCCTTTCAAGATCAAACGCATCATTTGCCGCACTTCATCTTTTGCGAAGTCATTCATACCCAAAACAATAATTGAGTGGAACCAGCTGCCTGCTTCAATCGCAACTGAAATGAATACGTCTAAATTTCATGAACTTCTAAAGAATGAATGCGATGAGTAGCTTTCCTTCTAGTCTTGTGTTTGATTTTTCATATATATATGTTTATGTATATGTGTGTATATATATGTATATATATATATATATATATATATATATATATATATATATATATATATATATATATATATATATATTCTTGTGTTCTCTTTATTATGTTGCGTTTTTTCATTATGTCTACTTAAGTGTTGCTGTTCTACTTTTTTTTATTCTTGTTGCCTATTCCTTGAATACGCTTTACTATATGTTTGTTGAATTTTTGTCACCCCCCTATGTAATACCCTCGTTGTGAGGGCCTTTAGGGGTTTCTTGAAATAAATAAATAAACCTGTGCTAAAACAATGGCCTCCAGGATTTATGGTTTCGTTTGTGAATGCGGCCGCCCGGGCGGCGGCTTTACAATTGCTAGTAAGTAAAGCGGGGCGTGGCACTTCTGAAGGCGCCGGACGTTTGCGCGCATGCGCGAATGAGAAAATGTGGAGGCTTTTGCTTCTCAAATGTATGACTCTGCCTAGGCCCTATGAAGAAGTTTCTCAGCGCGCGTTGTATGCGTTGGTCCCTAGGCGTGCCGGCATTACGCAGTGGGGTCCGGTTTGTTTACGCTCCGACCCTGGCTGCCGGCGCGGTGAAATAAGTAAAGCAGCGGGCACTGGCGCCCCATTTGGCGAGCGCTGTATCAAACAGACTGTCTCGCAACTGCGGCGCTCTTGCTAAGCCACTCATGCCGGACCATACCTTTCTTGTGCCTTACGGCGATATACCTTGAAACTAACATCACAGGTGTTGCCGTGGGAGGAGTAGGGAGCGTAGTTGAGGTTGGGCCGCATAATATATTGAAAATGTAGAAGACAGCAACCGCGATTGAACGCGAGCAGGGTTGCCAGATTGGGCTATTAATAGCCAAATTGGGCTACTTTTTGTCCGAGTTGGCGTCAGAATTTTCATTTTGGCTACGTGGCTATTTTTGGGCTACATCTTTCTCCTGGGTAAAAAAAAAGTAAAAATAGTTAAGAACAAATGAAAAGCACGCTGGAATCAAAATGCAGACGACAGCAGGATAAAGAAATTGAGCGCGTCCGGCAGAAAACCAAAATTTGCAAATTTTATCTTAAAGAACACACATGCATGTCGAAAGGGTCAAGGATCGCGGCTTTTTGATAACTTTAATTAAGAAAGCTGGCCTCAGGAAACACGTCTCCATACGCGAACTAACGCTACCCGCGCGCCAGCGAACATAGACTGTTGCTGTTTCCACATGTGAGCTTTCGGCGTCCTACGTTTTAAGCATGAGATGCTTTTAGCTCCCGTTGACAGTGCGGCGCGGGTGACCTCGGCGCCAGAAGGGAGGGAGAACACCGAGCTGAACATAACCGAAATGTGCCGAATTTTCTGCCTGCCGCATGGCGCCTACGTGGCAATTGCCTCGGGCCCTTCCTGCCTAAATTGCCCCTACTCCAACGCCAACGTAGAGCATATCCTCTTCCATTGCCCTGCAGCCACCACAGCTATTCTATACACAACTCCAAACCCTCCTTTTGTCTTTACTGTCACTATCCGTATCAAATACCGCCGTCTCGCTCAGGTCTCGCTCATTAAAACCGACCTTCGGAATAGAATGTCGAACGAGACATTGGTAGTGCTCTTCCACGGGAAGTTTGGCCTGGCTAGGAACGGAGGCTGCTGGAGGATTTTAAAACGGGCCAATATTTTTTGTCCCGTTTCAGCTTTGGCATTTTCTACGGACCAAGTAGTTCCACTTCGCAATAAGCTTGTGATGCTTAATGATAGCATATTTTTTATGTGTATATATCGTACTAGATTTTCTACCATCCGCCATCTATTGTATTGGACTTGGTCTTGCAATTTTTTGTAGTTTTTTGTTTAGTGAATTGTGTGGTGTTAAGCGAAATTATCATGAGCTGTAAGCTAGTAATAATACTAAACGCCTGAATGCATGCCATTGCTTAGTGCATTTACTGCGCGGTGCTATTTGTGTGTTCTTTTCGTGATTTTTTGGTGCTCTGGGAAAAATAAAACAGTGCACTTGCAATGAAGACCGCATTTGCCTTATCATGAATTTGCCTGAATGCCTGCGTTTCTGCACTGCTTGCGCTTGTGCAGCATCCGTTTGCCGTGCCGCATGGCCTCCGTCTCGATGCGCGCGGAGGTCATGCGTGGTCTTGCGTGGAAAAATTATTATGTAGGTATTCTTGCCGAAAATTAATTCAATATGCTTTAAAAAATGACTTCATAAAACGAAAAAGCTTCTTGGCTACTTTTGGACTGCCTAAAGTTTCGCTCTTGGCTACATTTGGGCTACTGCGGAGGCCAATTTGGCTACCTGTGGTTGAAGCGATCTGGCAACCCTGAACGCGAGTGGCTGAAAGGCCGCCGGTGACGCTCGACGCCCCTGCAACCGCTATGAGAATACGTCGCACTACCCTAACGCCTTTTACGCTAACCTAAGCTAACGTAACCTAACGTTAACGTAGCCAAACGTGGCTGCGACACAAAGGCAATAATCCTCACGGCGTAACCGCTGTGAGAATACACCGCGCCGCCCTAACGCCTTTTACACTAACCTAACCTAACCTAACCTAACATTAACCTAAACTAACGTGGCTGAGACGCAAGGACAAATGTCCGCGCGACATAACCACTATGAGAATACGCCGCGCCATCCTAACGCCTTTTACGGTAACCTAACCTAACCTTGTCTAACCTAAGTATACCTAAACCTAAACTAACCTGACCTAACGTAGGCGAGACGCAAAGCCAATAATCCTCACGGCGTGACGTCAGGCAGTGGCGTTCAACCGCGGTTGCTAAGGAGCTGTGCGTGTTTTTCACTAACCACTCGATAATGCTCCTGAAAAGTCGCGGACAGCAGCATACGAAAAGCCTGCCAAGAGCGAAGTTACTGCACAAGGAGAGCAGGCGCCGGGCCTCTACTAGATACGGCCCCCACTGCTCCCCCAGAAAAATCAGTGATGTTTTTTTGAAGGTAGAGCGCCGTGAGGGGCAAGAAAGGTTTAAGCGGGCGTGACTCAACACTCAACACCAACTCAACTGACAATTGACGTGACTCAACACCAGCGCCGCAGGCGCGAGAGTCTGTCCGACGTACCTTCATACACAGCGGTCCCCACTACCTCACCACGCAGGCAGCCGACTCCACTCGACTTAAAACTCGACTCGACTTAAAAACTCGACTCCACTCCGCAATGCCGGTATGCCTACGGGACAAACGCATGCAACACGAGCAAAGATACTGCGCATTCTCCGCGCGCAGCACCCGGATCCGCGCGTTGCTGCAGGTACGCCCCCTCGCCTCCTCCCCCGCGCGGGTCTCTCCCGCTGGGACCGCTCGTTTCTCCTTCGGCTGCGCGTCGGCTGCTACAACACGGCCGCCAGAATGCACAGACTGCACGAAAGAGGCAGCCCCGCGTGCTTGGATTGCGGCGAGGAGGAGACGCTTGAGCACCTTCTGCTCCGCTGCCCGGCCTTCGATGTTGAGAGCACTGCGCTATTTGCATCATACCGTCGTGTGGGACTGCCCTGTGACTCGGAGGGAGCACTTCTCTTTCCGGTAGCCCACCCTTCCATTGTCAAGAAAGAGCTTCCTGCCCTACTTGACGTTTGCTGTGACATGCAGCTGAAAGCGCGGCTGTAAGCCCCGCATTGCTTCTTCACCCTTCTTGTTATTTTTTTTCCGCCTTCTTTTCCTTCTCTCCCTGATCTTTTTCTCCCCACTCCCCTTTCCCTGTGCAGTGCTGTTGAGGTGTCCTCCTCTGAGAGACAGTTACGGCACTGCACTTCTCTCTTCCTCTCCTTCAAAAGTCACTACACACACACACGAGCAAAGAAACTTCTCCTCCGTAGTGTCTAGGCAAAGTCAGATATTCAAGGACCAAAAGTTTCCAGATTTTCTCTCTCGTGCCCGGCCTTTCTCGCGCTTGCGCACAAACGTCCGGCACCTCCGAAAGTGCCACGCACCGCTGCACTATACTAGCCATCGTAAAAATGCGCCCAGGTGAGCGCGCGCGTGCGCACGGTCCGTCCGGAAGAGAAAGAGCACCCCCCCCCCCTCCCTACTCACCCCCCGGAACCTTGATCGTAACGGCACCCCGAAACTGCCATCTATTTCATGCGCGACCCCAGCCCTTACAGCCCGCAAACCTCGCTTAAGCACTGAATGCCACCTCTCTACACTATTTGACTGAGGGTGATAGAACTGTGTATTAACTTTACCCCGCACTTTTGCAAAAATGTGGAAGTCAATGCGCTCGTGAATACTGACCCTTGATCTGCCTGAATTTCGGCTGGAAACCCAACTCGTGCGAATACTGACAAAAGCGCGTCTACTACTTCGGTGGAGCTTATCTCTTTCAGAGGGATTGCTTCCGGAAAGTTTGTAGCCGGACACAGCATGGTAAACAAGTACCTGTAACCAGACTTTGTCTTTGGTAGAGGCCCTAGCTTGTCCATCACAAGTCGGCTGAAAGGTTCTGAAATTAAGGGTACTGCCTTGAGTGCAGCTTCCCAGGTTTCTCCTGGTTTACCCGAGCGCTGGCAGGCGTCGCATGATCTTACAAAGTTTTCTACGTCTTCGAAACAGCCAGGCCAGTAGTATTCCATAAACAATCTTTCCTTCGATTTGTTTATGCCTAGGTGGCCAGACCACCAATTTCCATGACAGAGACTTGAAAGGTCCTCCCTGTACTTAGTATGTACGACTAACTGATCTAGAATTCTGCCCTTTCGGTCTCCGTAGTGCCAATACAACAATCCTCCTCTCTCTTGTATCGTCACGTTGCGCCTAGCAATGCCTTCTTTAGCTGTGTGATGCAATTTAGCTAAGCTCTCATCATTCTTTTGCTCGGCTGCCAGTGACCCTCTGTCCACACGTAAGAGCCGATCAAAATTCTTTGAGGCCGGGGATAGGAACGACCCTGTCTCGCTTGCGAGTGCGTCAGCTGGCTCTTCCTGCAGGCATGAACTTTGACACCCTAGTGATACGCTCTCATTGAGCTGGTGAGCTGGCAGGATTTCCTCAACCGTTCTTTCGTCCCTCAAGCCTAGCTCGGATTCGGGTATTGAAGTTATCCCCTTTTCTGCTTCCGCTGGAGCAGCTTTTGCATTTTCAGCCGAAAGCGACGCGATTTTACGAGCTTGGCCTCGCGTCAACGCTTGTACAACGCCCTCTCCCAGTTTAAGCCATTTGTCACGCAGTAATTGAGCCGACCGATTAAAAAAAATGTAAGGGTACTGCAGTGACAAAATTTTGGAAACTGCAGCCTCGGTCACGAGCTCCCCGAATGGTCCACTGATTTCGACTGGCCATGGGCAGACGCACGCTGTGTTCTTCTACAACCTGTTTGATCCATGCTACTTCTCCAGTGAAGTCATCTACCATCACGTAAGACGGATGGACAATGGCCATATAATGGCGGCACTGTCTCGCAGCACCCGGCATGGTTTGCCATTAACTTGCAGGACGTGAAGATATGGCCTTATAAGTTCCATATTCTCGTCTTTTTCATCCACGTAGGAGAAAACTACGCTAGGCTTCCCGCAGTTTACTGTGATATCTCCGAGTTTGTGGCACTTATAGCAACGGATCTGTCTAAAAGATTCAAATTTTCTTTTCTGCTCTTTTTGCATGGTTTCCCTGTTTGACTTCTCGCTCTTTTCTGAGGGCTTTTCCTCCACGTCTACAGGCTCCGGTCGTCTAGTCTGCGAACCCTTTTTGAACGGAAGTTGTTTGCGCGGTCCATTTCGACCATCCCAATTTCCGTCCTCGGCGTTCAGCTTTCTACGCGTTGCGTACTCTACGGCTAATTCAGCCGCCCTTTCCGCAGTGTTTACATTTCCTATGTCTTGCACCCACAGCTTCACAGATTGTGGGATGATTTTGTAAAACTGCTCTAGACACATGCATTCAATAATCATTTCTCTGCTCTCGTACGCTTCCGCGCTTTTCAGCCACTCGACTAGGTTCGCCTTTAAGCTATATGCAAACTCCGGATATCCCTCGCTGTCCTTCTTGCCCGTGGTTCTAAAGCTATGCCGAAAAGCTTTGGCTGAAAGGTGGTACTTCTTCAAAAGACTAGCCTTAACCTTCGCACAATCATATGCATCTTGCGCACTGAGTCTGGTGATTACTTCAGCGGCCTCAACCGCTGTGGCCATGTACTCGGACCGAAGTTCATCTTCTCGCAAGTCCTTTCAAAATTTCCTAGGAACAAGCCTATGTCGTTCCCAACCTCAAATGGCTTTAACAGCCTGTCCATGCGGTATTATTCGGCCTCACTTGATCGTTCCAGAGCCCTTTCACTTCCTTGAGACAGCTCCAAACGTTTGCTTTCAAGCTCAAGTTGCATTTTTCTTAACTCGCGATCTTTCTCGCAGTCCTCTCTGTCCCGTTTCTCTCTTTCTCGTTCTACTCTCTCTCTCTCTGTCCCGTTTCTCTCTTTTCTTAAAAAGTTCTAACCCAATTTGAATGTCCTCCTCACTGGCCTGTACGGAAATCAGCTTCAATAATTCCCATTTTAGCATTTCCTTGTGTACCTCAAGGCCCAGTTCCTCACCAACAATCAACAAGTCGTCTCTCAGCAGAGTCCTAAACTCTATGATTGCTGATTTACTACCTTGGTCTTGCTCGCTAAACATACCTAGGTAAACACAACCTAGCTAACAATCAACAATCCAGCTTCCCTACTGTTCTAAACAGAACAACCGCAAAATGAAGCCTAGAGACTCAAAGTAAGAACCAAGCACTCACCGCAGACAGCACCACGTCGCAAAGTCCGTCTCACCGCTGCCAGGTGGTTGTAAGAGTTGGGGTCGGGCATGAAATAAGTGGTAGCTGGCTCATGATCGTCCGACTCATCCACGCTAAGGACGTTGTTGAAGGGAAGGACTTGTTCTGATCGATGACGAGGAATATGGGATTTATTTACAATATCTACATGAAGAGTGGAAAACGTTACACTTCATCAGTCTAGCATGACTGAAAACGAAAGCACACTGAAGAGCCGACAACGGCTGCTTAAAAACATTCTGTCCTCCCTAGAAACCTAGGTTAGAGAAACCTGCCGTTCAACCTTCGTCCAATGGGAGAGGCATCGTAGTCGACCCGCCTTTGAGGGGGAGGGTTCACACACTCACTTCCGCACTTTGGTTTCACTGAACACACCGAGGTGAGAGGGTTCTTGTAGACAGGCGTTGATACACTTGACCCAAACAAGCGCCTCTCGATTTCGGAGCTGACCCCGCAGCTAGCCGCCGCGTCTGTCCATTAACTGTGACGACCTCTGGGGCCCGTGAGAAAGCACCGCAAGACACCCCTTTCCAGGAGCACTCTTGCTCCAAGCAAACAGAGGAGGCGACAGCGAATCAACTAACAATACTCGATCCACCGAACGTGGCTAGACATGCCGGCGCCGTTGGGCTGTCGAGGAGGCGCATTGTTGTCTTTACAAAGCGAGTTGTCGCAGCGGGCTGGGAAAATTTTGCAGGTTGGTACCCTTGCAGGCCGATCGTAACAAGCGACAGGTAGTCCTAACGGTAGGCGGAGCCGTAGATTCGGACCCAAGTTGTGGAGACGAGCGTTGGTAAATTCCGTTGAGTTCCACTGTACGAGTGTAAATTCAAGTGCGAGCGGACGAAGCCCTGTAGCCGCGTCTGTTCTCGATAATGGTATAGCTACACAGTGGGGACCATCACGAACAGATCGGGCGGCCTCTTCTGCACTGTCGTTTCCCTAGATACCGCAATGACCCGGTATCCACTGATATGCCATGTTGTGTTTTTTTCTCTATTGCGTGGTGGTGAAGAAGTCTTACGTCAGGGACTAATTGCTCATTCGGACCATGACGAAATGACGACATAATGCACTGGAGAGCGGCCTTGGAGTCGGAGAAGATTGACGATGCATGTGACGGTTCTTCAATTACGAACTCTAAAGCAGCACGGAGGGCGGCGAGTTCTGCAGCTGTCGATGTTGTAAAATGCGATGTCTTGTATTTTATGGTGACGGACTTCGCGGAAATAACCACTGCTCCTGTTGAGCTTGAACAAGAAACTGAACCATCCATGTAAATGTGATGGCATCCGCTGGGCTTTTCATACAGGAGCAGTAGTTGGGCTTGTTGTAGGGCAAAAAATGACGACTGTGTTTTCTTTTGGATTCCAGGAATGGTTAGAAGGGCTTCGGGGGGATTTAGGCACCACAGCGGTAATGGGGGTCTTGCTGCAGGCGTGAAGTTGGAGGGAAGCACTGCACGATTAGAAGCAATAATATCGCTGAATGCAGGGTGTGGCCTAGAAGCAGGAAGTGAGGCGAGGTGGCGTGATGGAATCAGGGCGAAATGTCTGATGTGCATTCTTAAGGCACCGACACGAATATATGTTGTGATTGGGTGATCACGCGTGATGACCACAGTGGCTGCTGAAGATGCACATCTCGGAATGCCAAGGCATATTCTCAGTGCTTGAGCTTTAGCCGACTGGGCGACGTGTACGTTTGTTCTTCGGGTCCTGCCCAGCACAGGCAAGCTTTAGCGCATGAACCCCAGGAAAAGTACAGTATAAAGTTGAAGCATCGCTCGTACAGGTGCACCACACGATTTTCCCGAAAGAAATCTCAGCACATGGGTGATCATGGTGAGTTTCCTTTTCATGTAGGCAGTGTGACGGCTCCAGGACAGGTCGCGATCTATTATTACTCCCAGAAAGCGGTGGTTCTTCTCATAACTAATAGCCTGTCCTTTGATTTTATTGACGTATGGGCCCATCACCTTGCGTGTGAAGGCAACCAGGGAGCACTTCTCAGATGACAGCTCTAGTCCCCGCTCTTGAAGGTAGTTTGACGTCAGTGTAGCCGCTCTCTGAAGCCTGGCACGTACGTGTACACGCGTCACCACTGATGCCCAGATGCAGATGTCGTCTGCGTATATTGACAGATGCACGGACCGTGGAAGTACATCAACAAGGCCGATGAGCGTAAGGTTAAAGAGAGTGGGGCTCAGGACTCCACCTTGAGGCACACCGCGACAGGTACAGTGGTGCGTTGTTGTACCATCTTCTGTCTGTACAGAGAAGGCTCTGCCCTTCAAATAACTGTAAATCCATTATAGACACGGCCCCCAATCCAATGTTCCCAAAGGCGTCCAGAATAGCTTAATGCGATACGTTGTCATATGAGCCTTTCACATCCAAGGACATAGCCGCAAATAATCTCTTTAAGCTTTTTTGTTGCTGTACAGACGAGACAACATCAATCACATAATCTATAGAGGACCATCCCCGCTGAAAGCCTGTCATAGCATCAGGGTGTATCTTGTTATGCTCCAGGTACCACTGTAGGCGAGTGAGTACCATCCCTCCATCACCTTTCCAAAACAGCTGGCTAGTGGGATGGGGTGATAGTTAACCAGGTCCAGAGGAGATTTGCCTGATAGCAGACTTGAAAGCTTCGTAGCTAGATAATCGTATGGCATTGTGAAGGCGCGATTCGCAAATGACGATAATCGGAAACTGATTCTTAAATACAAATGGCCGGATGGCCGAAATGCGGGGTTTTAAGGCCTCGGGCATTCCACTGGAAAATCGAAGCTTCTTTGACTTCTTTACGGAAGAGCTGCAGAGGAGGAGCCATGGTGCTTCTCCAGACTTGACTGCACCGGATTTAGAGCATTCAGTATTTGAAATGCACTATGAGCAGCCGGAGTGCGAATGCTAGTTAGGAGCACTCGAAGGGTATTCATGAGGGCTTTTGCCATGGCTATGACCTCCTTATCTTGATTGTTGCCACAAACACGTTACGAAGTGTCGTTGGACGAGTGCTGCTGCGGCTCTGCTGGCGGGTTTATCGACGGCAGCGCAATGGACGAATGACACTTGTGTCCTTCTCATGGTGCTTGTTGCCGGCATTGCTGGGCGCTTGTGCTGGTGGATGGACCGTCTGTAGAAGAGGCGCATCCCTAGCTTCGGCAGCAGATTTCTTAGAAGTTCTCCTGCGACGAGAGCGCCGACGTCGTACCTTGGTAGCAGCCCCTTTGTGGGTGAAACCGTCTCTGACCATTTGCTTCAACACTTGCATCTCCTTCTTCTTGTTTGGGCAATCCATTGAAGACGCATCGTGAGGGCCGTGACAATTGCGGCACTTGCGATTTTCTGCATGGTACTATGTTCTGCATGGTACTGTTTTCTGCATGGTACTATGCACGTGTGTGGTACTATGTATCAGTCCACCTTGACTGATCAAATAAGGCACCACTGTAGGTTAAATGAGGCGTACAACTCCTGCGGGACCCGCCGTGGTTGCTCAGTGGCTATGGTGTTAGACTGCTGAGCACGAGGTCGCGGGATCGAATCCCGGCCACGGCGGCCGCATTTCGATGGGGGCGAAATGCGAAAACACCCGTGTAGTTAGATTTAGGTGCACGTTAAAGAACCCCAGGTGGTCGAAATTTCCGGAGTCCTCCACTACGGCGTGCCTCATAATCAGAAAGTGGTTTTGTCACGTAAAACTCCATAATTTAATTTTTAATTTAACTCCTGCGGGGACGGTAGAGTATCCGCCTCCCGTGCAAGAGGACCGTGGTTCAAATCCCGGTGCCGCGCAGTTCTCCACCGGAAAATACAAAAAAAAACGTGTGTTGAGAAAATTGCACAAACAGGCCTGGAGTGCGGCCTGATCCCGGTGACCAGAACCGGTAACGCACTCTCTCACCAGAGCAGGATTGGCCACCCTGGTGCAGTACTTGGCCACAACCTCCTATATGAATACAAAAATCAAACCCCGGCCTTCAGTCTCCAGCAGCCGCGAAGCAACTGACCACGGCGGCGGTCAGATCTGTGACGCAGCAGAGGGTGCTAAGAATACCTGGCTCCGGACAGGCCGCCATTGGAATCTGAACCTGGCAACGTTTAACGTTAGAACGTTATCTAGTGAGACGAGTCTAGCAGTGTTATTGGAGGAATTAGAGGGTAGTAAATGGGATATAATAGGGCTCAGTGAGGTTAGGAGGACAAAAGAAGCATATACAGTGCTAAAAAGCGGGCACGTACTGTGCTACCGGGGCTTAGCGGAGAGACGAGAACTAGGTGTCGGATTCCTGATTAATAAGGAAATAGCTGGTAACATACAGGAATTCTATAGCATTAATGAGAGGGTGGCAGGTCTTGTGAAACTTAATAAAAGGTACAAATTGATGGTAGTACAAGTCTACGCCCCTACATCCAGTCATGATGACCAGGAAGTCGAAAGCTTTTATGAAGACGTGGAATCAGCGATGGGTAAAGTCAAAACAAAATACACTATACTGATGGGCGACTTCAATGCCAGGGTAGGCAAGAAGCAGGCTGGAGACAAGGCAGTGGAGGAATATGGCATTGGCTCTAGGAATAGCAGAGGAGAGTTATTAGTAGAGTTCGCAGAACAGAATAATATGCGGATAATGAACACCTTTTTCCGCAAGCGGGTTAGCCGAAAGTAGACGTGGAGGAGCCCGAATGGTTAGACTAGAAATGAAATCGACTTCATACTCTCCGCGAACCCTGGCATCATACAAGATGTAGACGTGCTCGGCAAGGTGCGCTGCAGTGACCATGGGATGGTAAGAACTCGAATTAGCCTTGACTTGAGGAGGGAACGGAAGAAACTGGTACATAAGAAGCCAATCAATGAGTTAGCGGTAAGAGGGAAACTAGAGGAATTCCGGATCAAGCTACAGAACAGGTATTCGGCTTTAACTCAGGAAGAGGACCTTAGTGTTGAAGCAATGAACGACAATCTTAAGGAGTGCGCAATAGAAGTCGGTGGTAACGCCGTTAGACAGGAAACCAGTAAGCTTTCGCAGGAGACGAAAGATCTGATCAAGAAACGCCAATGCATGAAAGCCTCTAACCCTACAGCTAGAATAGAACTGGCAGAACTTTCTAAGTTAATCAACAAGCGTAAGACAGCGGACATAAGGAACTATAATATGGATAGAATTGAACAGGCTCTCAGGAACGGAGGAAGCCTAAAAGCAGTGAAGAAGAAACTAGGAATAGGCAAGAATCAGATGTGTGCGTTAAGAGACAAAGCCGGCAATATCTTTACTAATATGGATGAGATAGTTCAAGTGGCTGAGGAGTTCTATAGAGATTTATACAGTACCAGTAACACCCACGACGATAAGGTGAGAGAATAGTCTAGAGGAATTCGAAATCCCACAGGTAACGCCGGAAGAAGTAAAGAAAGCCTTGGGAGATATGCAAAGGGGGAAGGCAGCTGGGGAGGATCAGGTAACAGCAGATTTGTTGAAGGATGGTGGGAACACTGTCCTAGAAAGATTGGCCGCCTTATATACACAATGCCTCATGACCTCGAACGTACCGGAATCTTGGAAGAACGCTAACATAATCCTAATCCATAAGAAAGGGGACGCCAAAGACATGAAAAATTATAGAGCGGTCAGCGTACTGTCCGTTGCCTACAAAGTATTTACTAAGGTAATCGCAAATAGAATCAGGAATACCTTAGACTTCTGTCAACCAAAGGACCAGGCAGGATTCTGTAAAGGCTACTCAACAATAGACCATATTCACACTATCAATCAGGTGATAGAGAAATGTGCGGAATATAACCAACCCTTATATATAGCCTTCATTGATTACGAAAAAGCGTTTGATTCAGTCGAAACCTCAGCAGTCATGAAGGCATTACGGAATCAGGGTGTAGATGAGCCATATGTAAAGATACTGGAAGATATCAATTGCTGCTCCACAGCCACTGTAGTCCTCCACAAAGAAAGCAACAAAATCCCAATAAAGAAAGGCGTCAGACAGGGAGATACGATCTCTCCAATGCTATTCACAGCATGTTTACAGGAGGTATTCAGAGACCTGGAGTGGGAAGAATTGGGGATAAAAGTTGATGGAGAATACCTTAGCAACTTGCGATTCGCTGATGATATTGCCTTGCTTAGTAACTCAGGAGACCAATTGCAATGCATGCTCACTGACCTGGAGAGGCGAAGCAGAAGGGTTGGTCTGAAAATTAATCTGCAGAAAACTAGAGTAATGTTTAACAGTCTCGGAAGAGAACAGCAGTTTACGATAGGTAGCGAGGCACTGGAAGTGGTAAGGGAATACATCTACTTAGGGCAGGTAGTGACCACGGATCCGGATCATGAGACTGAAATAACCAGACGAATAGGAATGGGCTGGGGTGCGTTTGGCAGGTATTCTCAAATCATGAACAGCAGGTTGCCACTATCCCTCAAGAGGAAAGTGTATAACAGCTGTGTGTTACCAGTACTCACGTATGGGGCAGAAACCTGGAGGCTTACGAAAAGGGTTCTGCTGAAATTGAGGACGACGCAACGAGCTATGGAAAGAGGAATGATGGGTGTAACGTTAAGGGATAGGAAAAGAGCAGATTGGGTGAGGGAACAAACGCGGGTAAATGACATCTTAGTTGAAATCAAGAAAAGGAAATGGGCATGAGCCGGACATGTAATGAGGAGGGAAGATAACCGATGCTCATTAAGGGTTACGGACTGGATTCCAAGGGAAGGGAAGCGTAACAGGGGGCGGCAGAAAGTTAGGTGGGCGGATGGCATTAAGACCTTTGCAGGGACAACATGGCCACAATTAATACATGACCGGGGTAGTTGGAGAAGTATGGGAGAGGCCTTTGCCCTACAGTGAACGTAACTAGGCTGATGATGATGATGATGATGATGATGATGATGATGATGATGATGATGATGTGACTCTGAGCATCGCGAGCACACGGCAGAATTCGTACGAACAGCACTGACGTGTTCCATCTTACAGCTGTTCCGGCATTGGAGTGGTCTTGGTACAAACGGCTGTACTGCATGTCGAAAATGACCAAATTTGACTTGTGATGGAAGGATGTCTTCTTTGAAAACAAGTTTTACACATCGCGAATTGCCAAGGCGACGGGTTTGCAATATGAGAAGACCTTCCGTCACCGGTTTGATGAGAATCGGAAAGTGACTTTTCCTGATGGAAATGTCGAAATCGTAAATACCTGCTGTAGAGTCCTTGCCGTCTGGTATGTAAGAGCATACATTGATGTCCCCCAACACGTTGACTTTGTTCAATACAACCAGCGAACTACGTTGCGTAATGTCGATAGCGAGAACATTCTTGCGGCCATTGATCCTCACGTGTGTGGTTTGTCCCGGGGCGAGGGCTTCAAGTGACACAGACATGGCTTGACGATTAAGCCGGTTGAAACTATCAGCAGCACCCACCAGTACAAGCAGAATGGTGTGAACCGGTGGTTCTCGCGTGATCATGGTATCCTTACTCAAGGAGAACACATAAGTATTCTTCTCTTATTTGCTTTAGGCCTTGTCACGGGCACAGTGTCACGTTCATCCGAGCTTTCGTCACTGACCGAAGAGTGTATCAGCGTTAAAATAGACCGACTGAGAATGATTAGTTAGGAATTCTTCAATCCATTTAAGAATATTAGGATGTAGGTTCAGCTTCTAAAGTTTTAGTAACAGACGGCGGTGAGGAACTTTGTCAGAAGCTTTTGCAAAATCAAGAAAGATGGAGTTAGTTTGCACGTTACAGTCAAGATTACTCTGGAAGTCATGAAGGAATAGTGCTAGTTGGGTTCCGCAAGAGACGCCCTTATTAAACCCGTGTTGTGAAGGATGAAAAAAATTAGTTAGAGTTCAAGAAGTTGATAATTTGCGAGTAGATGACGTGTTCCATGATTTTACAAGGCACACGTACTAGTTCATGAAACGAGGCGGTAATTCAAGGGGGAGTCTCGGTTACGTGATGTGTAGGCTGGAACGACCTTGCCCGTTTTCCAGTCAATTGGCATAATTCCTGAGGAGAGTGACTCTGAAAAAAATGAGCCATAAATATGCTGCACAAATTGATTCCACGTTGTTCAGGAGTTTCGAATTAATAAGGTCCATACGAGCTGACGATGCTTCATATTGTGAATTATGGATGAATTGCCTTCTTCGAAGAAGATGACAATGGGCATGGAAGTTTCTAAGGATGGTGACTGCGATGGCGCGTCATGTTCAGTAGTGAAGACAGATGCGAACGCGTTGTTAAATATTTCTGCACATTCATGGTCAGTAACTGCCTCGTACGAATTGTTCGTCAGTGTAATATCGGGACGATGCGTAGGATTTAAAACTTTCCAGAGTTGCAAGTTCCTTGGGAAAAAGAGAGAAAGAGAGGGAGAACATTTGCACCTACGAAACGATGGCGCCATAAGTACACATGGCATGCTGCCCACGCCTGCGAGACACAGCGACATAAATGTGGCTGAAAACTATAGTTTATCGCGAGGATGCTTCAACTTGTATTTTTTTTATTCCTGGTATTAGAAAGTGACGGTGCGCGAATACTCGAGAAATTTACGAATAACTAATCACGTGCTGCCAAATTTTATTCGGTCTTCGAATCGAATACTTGCTATTCGTAAGTACGAATACTACAGGAACAGTTTTCGAACATTTTAAATCGCCAACTGTGGGCGATCAAGCATATAAAGTTAAAGCAAAAGTACGATAAATTTCACCCCGATGGCTGTAGAAGACACCAAACAAGTGAAGATACTAGTGGAACATGCTGTACGTCACTCAGGTAGGTAGACTTTTTCGGCTAAACCACCACCATTCTTTTTCAGTCACCACTGGCTGAAGGGTTTATTTGTGATATTAATAAACAATTCTTCATGTACTGCACTGCAATGATAGAAGCTTGCTAACATTGTGAATAATCTATCTATCTATCTATCTATCTATCTATCTATCTATCTATCTATCTATCTATCTATCTATCTATCTATCTATCTATCTATCTATCTATCTATCTATCTATCTATCTATCTATCTATCTATCTATCTATCTATCTATCTATCTATCTATCTATCTATCTATCTATCTATCTATCTATCTATCTATCTATCATACCTTCAGGGGCATATGACACTAAAGAGGGGAGTGATTACGAAGCAATTACGTTAAGAACAAGTAGATTGCCTTGTGGTAATATCATAAAGATATTCCTGATTGTAGAATGTTAGCTAACGTTTCACGAGAACGTTTGTTATCGGTGATGACTACGGCACTCTTGAGAAGGTGATTCCATTCCTGAGAAGTACGGACGATGAAGTATTGAAAGAAAGACTTGGCGCCACATGAATAAATACCAGCCTTACTTCGGTGATCGACGTGGTTTGAAATCTACTGCGGCAGCAGTACGAGGTCGTCGTGAAGTGTGGTATGATGGACAAATTTATGAAACAACCAAGGACGGGCAACATTGCGACGGACAGTTAGGGGAACAAGTGGCGGATTACTCACTCTATTCTTTCTTACTTCCTTCTATTAAGTCTTTACTTCCACGTCGCGCTATTATGTACCCCCTGGCAGACTAGCTTTTATTGAGGTTATGCGGGCCGTTCGATTATAATTTGAGCGCATGAAACGAACACAATTATTTTGTATTAATTTGATCAAGTGAATCAATTAGGTGACAAATGTGACTGCAATATCATATTATAGACGCATATTCAAGTTTAGAGCGCGTTAGTGCCTGTACAGTAGTAACATTACATTAGACGGTGCTTTAAGGAAGTACCTCTGTAAACACCCGTACATGCGATTGTTAATAATACACTCTAGATGGTTAGTCCAAGTTAAATTGTTTGTGTTGTGCACACCGAGATACTTATATGATGTGAGGAAATCTAAAGGGTCTTAACATTGTTATGACTGCAAGTTCAATGGATGGATGGATGCAAAACTTTAATAAGGTCCTGAGGTACGCGACTCAGCGCGCTGCGGGCCGCTCCCACGTTGGGACAGTCAGGCCTTGCCCGACCGTCGCATCGTGGGCCCTCTGGACAGCCCATAGTTGCGCCCCGGCATCGGGGCTCTTGATAGCGGAGAACCACTTGTCCTCATTGCTTTGTTCTGTGCCTCGTAACGAGGGGCAACGCCAGAGCATATGGTCTAGGCTAGCGATGTCATTGCAGTGCCTGCAAGAACTAGTGGCATAGGTGTCGGGATAAATTTTGTGGAATAAAGCCGGGTTGGGATATGAGCCAGTTTGCAATAATCTGAGGGTCAATGCCTGCGCTCTATTTAACTTCTTGTGTGGAAGGGGAAAGTCTCTCCTGCCGAGATAGAAGTGCTGCGCAATTTCGTTTTGTTCTGTGCCTCGTAACGAGGGGCAACGCCAGAGCATATGGTCTAGGCTAGCGATGTCATTGCAGTGCCTGCAAGAACTAGTGGCATAGGTGTCGGGATAAATTTTGTGGAATAAAGCCGGGTTGGGATATGAGCCAGTTTGCAATAATCTGAGGGTCAATGCCTGCGCTCTATTTAACTTCTTGTGTGGAAGGGGAAAGTCTCTCCTGCCGAGATAGAAGTGCTACTGCAAGTTCAAGGATTATAATTATTTCTAGATACATGCATTACTTTGCACTTGTTGATATTTATTTCCATTAGCGCCAAACCACTGTATTATTCAAATGAGATTGCATTAAAATTATATTAGTGCCATCAGCATTAACAACTTCCCAGAACTCAATCATCTGCGAGCAAGTGTACGTTAGATTATGTTGTAGCAGTGAAGTCATCAATATAAATAAGAAAAAAATATTAGGGGTCCCAGAACAGATTTTTGTGGTATACTTGATTGAACTTCAGTGAGTGAAGAATTATGACCATTAGAGGCAACGAACTAAAAGTGATTAGTAAGAAAATGTTCAATCCATTGCGAGAGGGTAAAGTCGACATTTAGGAAACTTAATTTAAGAGAAGTCATTTGTGGCGCACCTTGTCAAATTATTACTAATAAAATTAATAATAGAAAAAGCAGTCGGCGCAGAATGATTGATCTAGGAAGCGGTGCAACTCATGAGTGAAATGTAAACGTTCAGGTTCGCAGGAATATGTTTTGCGAAAATCTTAGTGAAACAGGATCTGACGTTAGAAAGTTATCAGTGTTTGTGAATATGACATGCTCTAATAATTTGCAACAAGTATACTTATAAAGGAAATCGCTTAGTAATTAAGAGGTAACTTTCCATTCCTTTGGAAGCATGGATGCGCTAAGAGGTTGTTGAAATATTTTTGTTAGTGTCATGGAACTGAAGACGCTAGTGCTTTTAGGAAATTTACTTGTAATTCAGTCGTAACCAGAGGATGAACGATACGGTGAGGCATCTAATTATTTGTTAATTCAAGTTACTTCAACAAACACTGGAAGCATTGATAAGTATTCATATTTATATACATCACGTAGTTCAATATTGCATGGTTGCGAAAGCTAACTAACAAAAGGATCGTTAAGAATTGGTGCCCACATTTAATTTGAAACTACCTTTCCAGATGAAGCTTCTAAATTTATAGAATTGTAACCTAATGTGTTAATTATTTGCCAGGACGTTTTAATCTTTAGCAGTATATAGGGCAGCGATATCGATATCAGAAGCAGCTTTGTATGTTGCTCAGCGCACACCTGATGGCGATGTTGTCTCTAAACGATAGAAACGATTTTTTCAGTTGGATAACAGCTTCAGATGACTGTAATAATAAGGCGCTTGCGTGTTTGTAAATAATTGTGCAGTTAAGAACGTATTTCTCAGTTAGTTCGCAAGCTGTACGTGCAAACAAGTCCCAGTTAGTTTGAACCGAGTGATCACCAAAAGTTTTAATAAAATTGTCATAAAAAGAGGGATCGTTCGTTATTTATTGCCACGAGGTTGGCTTTTTGACAGTCACGTACGGTTTGTCGATGTTGTCTTCTTAAGGAAAGAGACGTTAATGTTAAATTTGAGCAAGACGTGGTTACCAATTCCAGGCAAGGGTGTGGTAGGGGAAGCTTGATCGGCATGCATTGTAAGTACTAGGTCGAAGGTGGTAGCTGCGTTGCTTGTTATCCCGTTATGGCGTGTGTAACGAAATAAAAAAAAAAACAAATATAAGTGAAGAAAGTCTTTGGCGATCGTTCCAAGAATGGCGATAAACGTGGTGACAAAGGCTGCCATGTCATATTAGGGAAGCTAAAATCGGCTTACAAAAACTAAGCGCGAGAAGGAAAACGAGAAGATATTACGTTTGTAGTGTCATGCAGCTCGTTAATAAATGTGGATGATGAAGAAGGTGAGCGGTAACATTTGCCAAAAAGCAGTTTGATGTAACCGAGAGGTAACACAACCCGAATTACGAGTAGTTCAAGGGCGCTGTTAACTTGGATCTATAGGTGACGATGGGATGTCTTTGAAAAGACAATTAGTGTGCCTCCTCCCCTTCGCTGTTACGGTTGACGTGTAACAGCCCCGGAAAAAAGGATGCTCGAAATACCCTGCTCAACTGAAACGGAAGATGGATTCCTAATTTGCTATGGTTGTCTCATGTGGTTGTCGGTCTGGCAGGCGCCCCGCAGTGATGACGAGCCCCTTTGTGACAACGCCACGCTACCCAATAGTAACGCCAGTCGAGGTTCGACAAACAGGCATCGAAACAGCGCTCAATGCGGTCGCAACGGTAAACTGCAAACTGGTGCGCATCATGAAAAATCTCGCAGTCATTTACACGCGCAGAAAACCAGATTTCGGTTAAGAGGAAGCTTTAGCTCGGGTGCTCCTATCTAAATACATGTAAAAGGAGAATTCGTTTTTCTCGGCAACCACTGCACCAAATTTGACGGGGTTTGCTGCATTTAAAAGAAAAACTTAAAATCTAGTGACTGTTGGTTTCGAATTTCCGATTTAATTGTCATTCTTTTATAAAAAATTAGGAAAAATCTCAAATTTTCAGAAAACGAAACTATCAAGTTTACAACTCCGTAACCCAGCAACTAAAAATGATATGGCAATTCTGTAAATTGTAGCTGATAGCACATCTAAAGCGGACAAAATTGATATGTTACATATGAACCTCAAAAAATGCGTCAATGTGTTATTACAACTTTTGCAAAACCTTCGTAAATAACGTAACAAATTCACGTAAGATGTAAAATAACACATAAAATTTGTCCGCTTTGAATGGTCTAATGGATGCCGTTTACAGAATCGCGATATCTGTTTTTGATGCAGAGCTATTAGTTTGTAAACTTCGTGCTTCTATTATTTTCAAGCTCCTGAATTTTTGAAAATCTTTTTAACAATATTCAAGCCCTAAATCAAAATTCCGCTTCCAACAGTCACTAGAATTTAACTTTCTCTCTCAAATGCAACAAACTTCATTAAAATCGGTCCAGGGGTTATCTCAGAAAAACGTTTTTGCGTTTTACATGTATTTGAATAGGCCACGTCGGACTTGGGCCCGAGCTAAAGCTTCCTCTTAAGTCAATCATTTTGGCTCCGTATGTATCGATTGCGGATGAAAGAAAGTTAGGCTTATTAAGCATTACAAATTAAAGAAAAAAAAAACGATAGTAGGGATGATTCTGATTGAGGACATGTGCCATTAGCCTTCTCTTTTTCCTAGGTTGGAATCACATGGCAGGGCAGCGTCGCGGTGAGTTGCTCCGATGGCGCGTGAGTCTGCGTCTTGAACGCTGTTGCCGTCAGAGTTGTAGATAAAACAGTTACCGTATTTACTCGATTCTAAGCACCCCCTTTTTTTCACGATCGCGATGCCCAAAGTGAGGGGGGTGCTTAGATTCGAAAAATCTAGAATGACCCCCCTCCCACTTTTCGCTGCGACATCACGACGAGATGGGTGCGAGAAAGAACATTTTATTTTGCAAACATTCAAAAGAAAAATCGGTGCAGACAGTGAATGCTCAGTCACCATGACTGCCGCTCGAGTTCGTCGCACCGCTTGAACCGCTGCTCTCGGTATCCCACAGCAGATCGTCTTTCGTTCCGTCGAAGTTGTTTGGGATCGAGCACTTCCTAAATGATTTGACCACAACGTCCACTTGGACCCTCTTCCACGCGTCTGAAATCCACTTTGCGATGGTTGATGGGGACGCTTTCTGCATCTTTCCCGTTGGCGTCTTCTTCCGGTCAGGGTTTCGCACCCACTCTTCGTACTCCTGTCGGAGATTGGCTTGGAAGGGCTTATTGACTGAAACGTCGAGGGGTTGCAGCACTGGCGTCATGCCACCCGGCATCACAACCACGTCGCTATTGATGTTCCGAAGCTTTGTCTTTATCTCCGGGGTCAGATGGCCGCGAAACGCGTCCAACAGAAGCATCAACCGCGTGCCTGCAGGTCTGCCGAGCACTCCAGAGTGAGCAAGCGCGTTTGGCGGCCTTGGATACGCGCTCTTCCTAACAAATAGGGGGGTGCTTAGATTCGCATGCAAACTTTTTTCCTAACTTTTTTGCGAAAATAGAGGGGGGGTGCTTAGAATCGGGGGGTGCTTAGAATCGCGAAAATACGGCATTTAAAGAAAATTGTTATAGCGTAGTCTGAACTGGGAGAAACCAGACTGCCTGTTAGTAACACTAGTATGTGAATGCCGTTTTATGTTAATGGTGAAGACGGCGGTTAAGTATTCGAATCAATTCACTTCTGGCACTATTCGATTCGGTTTGAGAAATTACTGTTTGAGGGAGGCCGAGGGGTACGACGGTAAATGTGGGATATCTCAATGCCACTCATCCGAAGTGGGCGTAAGTATTAGCGGCATTCAGGTTTTGTAACCATAATTCACGAATATTCCAGAGTAGTTGCACTCGAAATTTTTTATCAGTATTTGTTGCTAAGGGAGAGATGGAGAAAATGTATAGTTGCCGCTTTGGTTCGTGACTCGGCATTCGAATATCCCGCGTGGAAAAGCTACAGATGGTAGCGGTGCGTGGTGGCAAGTCTGGCCGTACAGATCGTCGATTGTTCTCTCTCCTGCCGGCAGGTGGCGAAAGCTGTTTATTGCCTTCGAAATTACCAGAGCCACCGTGATCAGGGTTACTGTGATCAATATACTCATTGTCTCTGTTGAGCTTATCGTGTTCATAATGGTTGTCACGAACGAGCAAGCTTTCTTTGATGAATGTTTCGTCCGCACTCTTTTATCCGTGGATGTGCAGGCCAGAATGCGGGTGGGTAGTAATCTCAAAGGATAGAGTGTTGTGTGAATCTGCCGTAAGGTAGCACGACCTACGCAGTACGCGCTACTTCTCTATTCTGTACGGCCATTCAGCGCGTTATTTTACGCGCGACTTTATCTCGGGTTTAGTTTCTTTTTTTGTGTGTGTGATTGTTATTAAAAAAAGTTTATAACACGGTAGTTTAAAGCACAGAATTCATCTATGTGCACTGACTTTAAGGTCGTGAGAAAGCAGCATGCACCGCTGCTGTTCACCAATTGCATATGTCATAATACATGTATATGTCCATGAGGTTTTGTAAGAATTTGTGGCGTCTGCTTTTCGTTTCGTTTCATGAATGAATTGAACTACGCGCAACATGTCTGTAAAATCACTGCAGGCCCTTTGATGAGCACTTAGAAACAGCTTGATTGTTTCAACTTGTAGTTTTGGTTAGTAGTGGCAAGTTCACGCGCGCGCAAACTGTAATAACCAGAGCATTTCTAGGGAGATTCAGACTTCCTTGTTGAAGTAGTTTGTCTAGAGACAACACCACCTCGCATGTTAAAGAAACAACAAAGAAACAAAGAACCCGATCCGCAATAGTTGAATAATATTTGCGCAAGTTATTTATTTCATCGCACAAGTGTTCACTTATGATTATGAGAACTAGCAGGGTTGTTTTGAATGTTTTGAATGTTGTGCGGCCAAGCTAGGTACTTTCTAGGTGCCGAAGCTCCCTAGAAACAAGGTAAGCCGCAACGTGCTTCACGGCGGAGCCAGGCGCGCGGATAGGAATGTTGTCAGTCCGGCTAGTACGCCAGCGCGAGCGTGCTGCAAAAGTAAACTAAGAAAATAGAAAGGCAGCGCTTATTTGGCGGCTCGTTTTCTTTTTCTTCTTTTTTTGCTTTTCGCCTCGGCCCCAAAGAGCTTCCCTGAACGACGCTGAATGTGACGGGCTCACGGCGCGAGCGGGAGTCGTTCGTGCCGATCGCTGTGGTGCTGGTTGTGTCGTCTACGTGGTGCCGCTGCGGCTTTCGGTGTTGTGTGCGCGCGTGACAGCAGTTCTGTGCGACAGGCCCCGACACCTACGGGATCGACCTCGGTGGTCAGCGTGCTCTCTCGCACACCATGGATTAGACGCGGCGAGCGCTTCGTGAGTTTTCCGGGGGCAGGCCAGGCCTCCGAATGGAGTACGCCAACGGCGCTGTGGCGGCCGCCGATGGTGGTGGATTCAGCCAGATCGGCATGAAGGCGCGTTCGCCGGAGGGACACGCAGCTCGGGCCATGCACATCAAAGGTTTGCGACGTGTTTTCTTTTTCAATTAGCGTAACTTTTCTTTTTTGATTGTTTGTTTAGCGTATAGCGCGTGCGCGGCAGCGTCCGTCCCGGCGCAGCGGACATTCCTGCAATTGCTTTTACGCGGCTTCAGCATTGCCGGCAGAGCGGTTGACCAGTCGGTTCGCTTGGCCTTCGAAAACTCAGCCTGGCCGTCTCGAGGAACCAGAAGCTTCTGCAGCGGGGCCTGCGTTCAAGCCGGTACAACAGCGAAAATGGCGAGAGAGTGAAAACGTTTATTACGTGTCTGTTGACGTGGTTTGAACAAAGCATTCACCCAATGACAACTTTAGTAGTAACTGCAACTTGTCCATGCGGATAAAAAAGCTCTTGTAAGAACGCAGTTCAGTTAATTTGAATTGGCTGTTTCTTTGTAATGACGCATGATTTGCGTGCAAGTGCACCGCAGTTGCAGTTATGCACGCCGATATGTTACATTATCAATTTGACAACGCCAAGTATTTTGAGCTGCGTACCTACGGTTATACGAAATTTCACATTTGCCATTTGACTACGTTGCCGGAGCCTTGTGCAGTCATGTCCCGAAAACACGCCCCCTGCTTGAGCTGACGAGCTCAGGACGTGCCTCTGCTTCAGCTTTCATACCTTGCATATTAATTGTGTCTCGTTTTACAAACTTGTAAATATTCAAGCTTATTCTCTGTGTTTATTTCCTGGCAGGCAAGAATTTACGAAGTTCCGACTTTGGCTTTTATAAAACAATCTGTACTTAGGCTAAACGCTCAAGTTCCCGCGACTTTAGAAAGATGTGCTTAATTTATGACAGCGCACATGTCTGCTTGTTTGATGCCGTGTCATTCCGCACTTGTAAAATGCGAATCGTTACTTTGGAGTGTAGGGTATTCGTGGCCAAACACTATCCACAAAGCCTGTCATTCTTGCGCCCATTAGTCGCGCACTGGGCGATTACCAGCTATCGTAGGTGTGTCAACTACTTCGCAGCTTTTGGTGTGACATGGCGATAACATCCGACAGACGACGGTTGGTTAATAATGTGAACTTTGCACTCGCTTGCTGTTAGATATACAATTCATTTAAATCATAACATAGGCTTCATGTGCCAAAGTAACCAACGGGGATATGAGTGACGCCGTGTATCTTTTTTTGAGAGGGACGTTGCCCCCAGGCGGGGTCCCGGCTACATTTTTTCACACGACAAACACGGAGATATCACAAGTCCCACAACATCACAAAAGTAAAATAAATACATTATAAAATGGCGTTGCGATAAATCCTCGATACATGAATTGTCACAGCAGAGAGACACAGCTTAAAAAGTCACATACACAAATACTTAACAAAATACACGAGGGGAGGGCCACCGCGGTATAACCTATCGGTGAGTGAGAGCACTGCGCGCATAATGTGTGTTCATGCACTCCAACCTGGGAGGCCAAGTTAAGTTTTCGTCCACTTTCATTTCCCTTTAATCTGATCATTTCTACGTTTCGACTAAGCATGACAATTAATTTTTCCAATGCTTCCGCTGTCTTCGTTTTCTGTGTTCTTCGTAAAGACGTGCCTAACAAAAAAAAAAAATAAAGAAACCAAGCCGAAACGTGTGCTCAATGCACGGGACGTGATCGTGTTTTGTCGTATCTTTAGAGAACGGAATACACCGTATTTCTGCCGAATATCAACCACACTGCTAACAAACCACGTTTTTACTCTTACCTTTTTTTACTCCAATTTCTCTGGTTGAAATATGTTCCCGGAGTCCGAAGCGGAAGAATAAGCGTCGGTACTGCTGCGGAACAGGTTGCCATGCCTCAACGGCGAAGGATACCCAGAAACGAGTTCATCACGCATAGGTTCCTCAATAGTTTTTCAACGGCATGCAGTACATTTCGAGCAAACTTCGTTTTTCAAACGGTGCGCACCCGGCGTCAAGTATGGCGTTGCAGCATCACTCAGGACGTTGCCGGACCACTGACAAACCAGATTCCTTTAATCCACACTAATCGCTGACCTCTCTCTGAACTTATCCCTTTCGATGAATATCACTTTAGGCCCGTGACTGGGTTTGGAAACGTTATGTTTGGATCCATGTGCAAGCATGCACGCGTGTCGCTTCGGTGAGACTGCACTGGAGCGCGACGTCGCACAAAAGTGAAAGTGTACGCCCGAGAGTGATCAGTCAACTGAAAATGCGGGCCCTGGAGCTGAGATTGCAGCAATGCGACGCTCGACGGAAAGAAACGGCAGCCAAAGGCTTGACGCGTATGTGTGGAGACCACAAACTATAAGCACGTGTCGTACGTTGAAAGATGAGAGGTTGCCTTGTCATCTTCAGGTCCGCAGTGCATCTGCAGTGGAAGATGCCTCAGTACGACTTCCGCATTTCCTTTGATTAGAGGCGATTAGAAGGCATCCACCCGATGACGCGTACGTCCTGAAGTCGCCGACGCGACGAGGAGGAATTCCGTCCCAGTCGTGTTCGTTGTTTCTCCATGCCTATCAACCCCGCTGGCTTTATCAGACTGTTCGCCTGACTCATCTCTCGCGTAGTCAGCCAGGCAATTTACCAGTTACTTTGGCATTATCATCTCCATTTTTGTACAACGTTGTTTCGAGTACAGTTGACTCTGGTACTCTCAATTTTAGCTGTTAAACATCGCCAAATTAATAAGAATCGAAAAATGTGTAGTCCGCATTGCGAACTAAGTGTTTCTGAGTCAGTTGTGCCTGTTTGAGTCGGAGTGTCCAATTCAATTGTGCCTCCGTTGGTCACAAAGTCTTCTTTTGTTCTTGTTTTATTAATTACCTCGTGCGCATTGGTTTAGCGGTTCGGTAAGAGGGCATTTCAGCGTTCTGCGTATATTTCGACAAGAAAAAAGAACTAAGTAGGTCGCGAGCACCGTTTTAGGTTGAGGGTGGCTTTTTAGCATGAGGAAAGCAGAGAGTGATGTCACAAATAAAGTAATGAAACCTACACAAACGATATCAAAGCTGCAACGATTTGTGTATCTTAGATGGCAGGATCTTTGGGGCCACAACATATTGAGTAAATGAATTAAAAATTATGAATGTTTAGTAACTTCGATGTCAGTTCGACAGAGTTAGGCCACGAACGCCCATAAAACAGATTAATGATTCGTGTCTTGCGTAAGAAGTTTCGCATAGTCCAGGAGGGGCCAAATTGCAGCTCTTTTCTAGTCCAGTTGCGGCTCGCCCCCGGTTACCTAATTACTTGGTCAGGGTCTCCTGTCCACTCGTGGGTGCTCTTCTGAACGCCGTCAAACTGCCCGATATTGTTGAATTCCGCCATGTCTGCGTTTTGAGCCAATCAGAGAGGTTGCAGCTCTCCCTGTCAACCAATAAGAGCTGGCAAGATGGCGAATTCGACAATATGGAAAATCGGTTCTGTGGAATCCCGCAGTGTGGAGGACGGTTCATGAAAGGGAAAAGTTGCCATCCGCCCAAGTGTAACACGAAGCTACAAAGGAAATAGATGCGGCTTTCTCACAGGTTTCTCAGAAAGAGAAACCTGTATACAAAGAACGCCCGTACGGGTTTCTCCAAGTTTTCTTTCTTTTTTTACCCCCTTTTTTTGTGTGTAGCTTTGTGTTACACTCGGGTGGATGACATCTTTCTTTCCTTTCACGAATTCCACACTTAGGCGGAATTTGAGTCCATATCCTCGATCGCCGAAGCTATACTCTCAAAAGTCGTTCGTAGTGCCGCCCAATATATAATGCGTATAAAGGCAATATCCTTGCGCAGCGAAATGTAGTTCCGGGCATAACTGTCGGAATAATGGCAGGATTAGAGAGTTTTGTTTTTGCTTGGTACATTATACGTTATATCGATACGAGACATGTTGAAAGATTTGCGTATTCACGTCGTGTACCGCGAGTTCATCAGCCGCTGAGCAGACGACACAGCGCGGATGAACACATATCGAGGGGCCTGGGGCCTTCTTATGGTCTATAATGAGTAATGCAGCTTCCACAGTGCTGTGAACGACTTGTGAGAAATGTTAGCGGCATATGGAAGGTTCGAAACACCCGTATTTTGCCACGGCCCTTGGACACTATATGGCTAACTCTTGTGGCTTTTTGAATTATGTATGCCTGGCCACCTCGATGGCGCTCTAAAGAGAATCATTTCAAACCGATAAGAGATTAGTGCCAAACTCTATTTTAATGACGTCCAGGTGCAAGTGTTTATCAGATAAAATGAAGGCTAAAAGTGAATCTTCTTTCATGCCGCGCCAAAACTCTAGCGCCGGAACGTCAGCGTGACGTCACGGATGTCAAAGTATTTTCTTGTATTTTGGCCCTTGTGGCGCTATATAGAAATTGTCAAAACTTACGAATTTAGGCGTTTAGCTCCTTTAGAAGACAGTTTAGTCCATCTTGTAATAAAACATATAAATAAGACTGTGCACGAGCTTGCAGACACCTTCAAAATACGTGACGCCATGGCGAGCTCGCGCCGGTACTTCAATGAGGCGCCGCCACCCTTTTATTTAGTTTTTACGCCTTTTCTTGCCCACTAAGCCTCCGTTCATCTCACGGTGGGACTGTCTGTTTCTTAGTATTGAAGAGAATCTAATTCACTAGTACAGCTAAACCTATTTTTCTCTTTAATGCCCTGTAACTCGCAATTCGGCGCACGGAATCGTTGCCAGATGTCCGCTTGATGGTTTCACGTTCGTACATTGAGAAGAGAAAGGGTTACCGTGTCGCGAGCAATGAACCTCGGTTTTCTAGTTGACCCATCCTCACTGAGTGACTCACTAGGGGTTTCACTGAGTAGCTTAACTTAATTTTTGCATACCGAAGAGACGACGAAAAATGCCTGATAACTGCCATATACGCGGCCGTGCAACGATGCACACGTCGTTCCATATTTCGTATAGACTCCTCCGTCATTATCATTCATTTTTAATCGCGCGTATAGTTCCGACCGAGACAGTGCATGTCTTTTCTCATTACGCGTACCCAAACTGCTTTCGTCAGTGTATACCTGTGTTTGAAGCGGACATACGCAGATTAACGGCGTCGCGTGCAGCACTGTTGTGACATTCACATCGTGTACTCCTCACCGTGACTTAATGTGTACAGTCGCGAGGAAAAATCTGCAAATTATGGCTGCCGATGAAAACGAATACTCCTGAAGTATGAAGTTGAGTGATATAGCGCATGTGTGTGTTTCCGACCATTACCTCGAAAAAAAAAAAGAAAAAAAAATCTTATACTTTTCGCTGTCGCCGGGGTCTCCGCACTTTTGCTCGCGATGGTGTATATATATGCACTTGTTTCATTATCGCGTTTCATTTGTTTGAGTGTATATGCATCCTTTATGTAAGAGTGTCAAGAGGGCAACGCGAGGAACAAGACAGACGAGCGTGTGCTGTTCGGCTCCGCTGCTCCAGTCTTTGCACCGCGCTGTTGGAAAGAACGTACACAGCTAGCCGCACCAACGACCGCCCGGCAACAAGCTCTTTTCAAACGCCGAGAGCGTTGTCTCGTCTAGCGAGAACCGAGGTTTGTCGCGGTGGACATTTCCCTCTGCGGGTCAGTTTTCCTTCGGAGCTGCCACGCTCTTGCCACGCACATCGTTGGCCAACGAACCGTCCGTCTGCCGCACGCGCTGTTCCCGCTCGGTTTTCACCTTCGCTGCTCTCTCTCCTTCCTACCCTGCCTTCGTTACACTTTAAGAACGAGGCGAGTGCTTGCAACTCGATTTTTTGCGAAAGTAATCTGCTTATGAGTGTAGCGAAGTCACTGCTACATAGCAGAAGAGCAGGAGCTCTGCCATGGCTGGACTCGACTCTCTCCTCCGCGCGAGCGCGGAGGAGCGAGTCGAGTCCGGCCATGGCTCTGCCAAGAATTTTCCTATAATAACTATTAGAGGGAACTTTGGCGCTGCGATCGTTCGTCTGCCATGGAAATGACGGGCAGTTCACAGTTGGGTGTCTAAATCCACAGCCCGGCTCCCTCCGAGTAACTCAAAACCGATCTCGGAGGCTATGTTTCGCTGGCTGCGTGCGCCGGAAGTGATGGCATGCGCCGGAAACACGTCACTACCGCTGTGCTTTTGGCATCGCCTATTTGGCTCATCTTCGTGCTTGTGGCTTCGTGCGATCTTGTAACGTTAATTATTACGACCTCTCCTTCTAAACTTCTAGGAAATATTTTTCTCTAGACGTATGAATGCGATACGTTTCTAGAGGCATGCGTAATCATCCCATTATCATCGTGAACTGTTGCGTTCATAGCACAGTACAGTCGAGCGCCTCTACAACGAAATGACCTGTATAACGAATAAACTCGTTATACATAAGGAGCTCCTTATATCACGCTCCATATCAGGTGGAGTCGAGCCGTGGTGTTTGTGAAGCTGGTACACTTACGAGGATCTCTACGGAAAGGATAGGAATGTTAACTTGAATGAGCGTGATGATGATCCGCGCCTGATTCTGTTTCGCAATTTGCAATGTACGGGGTGATCATTTTCAAGTCTTATGGAAATTTCAAATGTTGCCTGTGGCAGGTAGCGTAATTCTTGTTCTTGAGCTGGGTTATTCGAAGAGGTGGGCGGTATTAGCGCCGGAAATCAAAACAAATAATCAAATAACGAAAATTCACTACCCACCGTGGTTGCTTAGTGGCTATGGTCTTGTGGTGCTAAGCACGAGGTCGCGGGATCGAATTCCGGCCACGGCTGGCGCATTTCAATAGGGGCGAATTGCGAAAACACCCGTGTACTTAGATTTAGGTGCACGTTAAAGAACCACAGGGGGTCAGAATTATTCCGGAGTCTCCCACTACGGCGTTCCTCGTAATCAGATAGTGGTTTTGGCGCGTAAAACCCCATAATTTATTTTTTAATTCGCTAATTAGCTTCATTCCTAATTATTTGAATTACGGCGAATATTGCAATTTGCGAATTGTAGCCAGTGAGCTTGCAACACATATCCACTTGAAATTAATTTGCAGGATGAAAGCAGTTTCGAGATATTTCCCAAAGTGTAGGACGAAATGCACGGGTGTTCTAGTTATTTTTGTGCTTCAGCGCACGAAAGAGCTTTTTGGTGCAGATAGTAAGTTGAAAAAATTGGAGGCTTATCAAGGTTAAGCCCAGTGGATGCGAAGCGCCGCCGCGTCGCGCGCGACGGCGCGAACCAAAGCGTGGAGGCCTCCGCCGGGCGACGTCCGACGGCGCGATATGAGGCCCCATCTGCAGCCGGTGTGACGTCATCACGTGACGTCACATCATGTGATCTCACTTCAGGGTCAATGGTGGCCACCGCCGGGAGGCGACCGACGGCGCGATATGAGGCCCCACCTGCAGCCGGTGTGACGGCATCACGTGACGTCATGTCACGTGACCTACTTGAAGGTCACTTGAAGGTCAATGGTGGCCACCGCCGGGAGGCGACCGACGGCGCGATATGAGGCCCAATCTGCAGCCTGTGTGACGTCATCACGTGACGTCATGTCACGTGACCCCACTTCAGGGTCAATGGTGGCCACCGCCGGGCGTCGCGCGAAGGCCCGAAACCTACGTTAATATGCTTCGCATAAAACAATGCATTTTTACGGCGAGTTTGATGGCGCATATCTCCAAATTGGTGTCATTCCGGAAATTGATTCCAAGCGGATACGTCTTGCAAACTCACCGGCTACAATTTGTTAATTGTCGTACGTTCCGTAATTAGGAAGTGTTCATTAGTGTGTTTCGACTCCTTGCGCAAGTAATTTCCGCCTCTCCGAGTAATGCAGCTCAAGGACAAGAATTATCTGCAACAGAAGATTTTTCAAAATTCAGTAAAACTTAAAAATGATCAACTCGTGTATCCTACAGTAAGGCACTGTGAAGTTCATTACTTCGCACTTTGAAGCGAGATTTTCTTATTTAATTAATTGGATGTTCCGACTTGACCTTCGATTAATAATGTCCGCAGTTTGCAAGGTAATGCACCTGAGGAAGCGGGATTACTCTATCTGGCTCTTCTTTAAACGCGACTTTATTTTCCCTCTGTTCGACGCTAATTAATTAAATTAATTAAATCATGGGGTTTTACGTGCCAAAACCACTTTCTGAGTATGAGGCACGCCGTAGTGGAGGACTCCGGAAATTTCGACCACCTGAGGTTCTTTAACGTGCACCTAAATCTAAGTACACGGGTGTTTTCGCATTTCGGCCCCATCGAAATGCGGCCGCCGTGGCCGGGATTCGATCCCGTGACCTCGTGCTCAGCAGCCCACTATTTCACTCTGCTCGAAACTTCTTTCGAGTGGCCAGGTCTGCGCCGCCCACTGTCAGGATTGGGGCTCAATCCCATCGCTCGTGATCCGTTGTCAAGATTGGAGTCGGGCATGAATTAGAAGGTAGCTGGCCCATGCCGTCGTCCTACTTATCCACGCTGAGGACGTTGATGAAGGGAAGGACTGCTTCTCATCGAGAACGAGGAATATGGGTTTATTTACGGCATTTATGTCAGTCTAACATGACTGTTTGAGAAAGTACATCAGTCTAACACGACTGCTTGAGAGAGAGTGACCTGAGCAGCCGCACAACAGCGGTTTTTAAACACTCGGTCCTCTCCCGATACAAGGTGATGCGAACGTTCGTTTCGTCATCGCAAACTAGCCGCCTCCCCGCAGGACGGTCTACACACACAAATGCACACACGTTCGAATGTCCGGAGCCGACGTCAGAGGGGCCCCGTAGAACTCGGAGCCGTTCCGGGTAGCGCGTTGGGGAGTTTGGGAACAATAGTTGGCCCGCCGAACTCATCCCGTCACAACGGCGATGAGGCTAGAGGTTGGTGGCGGTTTCAGCACAAAGCCTGCTTCATCGAACGCATCCTAGCTGAAGCGACGGAGAGTGGGGGATGCCCATATTGTTCCCCGGCACAAAGTCGATTTAGTCACGCTGCGGCTAGAAGTTGGCGGCGACGCTCCCAGAATGTTGCCGCCATAGTTGTAACTGGGTGGCAAACTTGCACTGCAGCTGGCCGTTCTTAACACCACGCATTGCACCCCCCCCTTCCCCCGACTTTTCACCTTTTTAATGGAAAAAGAATAATGAGTGAATTAGATTGCGGAAGAAGCCGATAGAATAAAGCGATGGACAGAATTGGTTACGGGGTTTAGAACTACATCTACAATGACGGGCGGGATAACGGGAACCATAATATTAGAAGGTGCACGCGAGCCAACGGAAATACGGCGTTGTAAGCGAGCTTGTAGCACCGTTCGCACGATAGTGATTGACTGAGCTAGGGTTTCAAGTCAAACGGAAGTAGGTCTTACGGGAGAGTTTTAAACTAGAGGACGCAAGAAGCTTGCGTGTCTCCTAAACCAAGCCTCGCTACCAAGTCCAACTTCCGTTTGACTTGCAGTCAGTCGCTGAATGAGCTCTCTCTAATCTAAAGCTCTATGTTAAACCAACCTTCTCTTCGCGTTTAAATTGGTGCAGTCCAGGCTTGGCACTGTATATCGACTCAAGAAGGTATAGTCTGTGTCGTGTCCGTTTCTGAGCTTGTGTGAATGTGTAAAAAAAAAACATGAGAACAGGAAGGGTGTTTCAAACTTAATAAAGGTGTTGTTTATTAAGTGCTAATTAATAAACGTGCTGTTTATTATTTCAAACTAATAAACGTGGAGACTCCATGCAAATATGGCTAATAATGCATATATATATATATATATATATAATCTGACAAGTGTGCTGTAAACGCTGGACATTAGACATTTGTAAGATGCGCGGTGTTCTCATTCTATTTAGAACCTGCATTGTTCTCACAAGTGGTTCCGCTTTCGTTTGCGTTAGTATGTGCGCATGTGATTGTCCGGCGGAACGCCTCAGGTACATGGCACTGATTCTAATTGTCAAAATTTCATTCGCGGCGTCTATCTGTAAGGCCGTGTACAAGCCTAGCGTAACGAGCCTAGGTGGAAAAACGAACTTATGCCCGTGAGCAAGAAAAACATAAAAGCAAACACCTGTCTTAAAAAAAAAAAAGTCTCACAAAAACGGTACACCCTAATGCGAAATTTGAGCGCAGCTGTATACGTGTTTTCGTTTCGCGATATATTGAGGCAAAGAATTTGATATCGAAATGGCCGCACCGGCTGGCATTGGGCCAGTGCCGTCAGCGCCTTCGCAGAGGGAGGTGCAGTATATGGGAACGCTGGCATGATGAGCGGCAACGGAGCCATCTGTGGAAGAATGAATGACTATTTCCCTTAAAAAGAATTATACGGTTGGGTTCTGGGTAAAAAGTTGCGCGCAGGCAACTTGGCCAGCCCAAAAACCCATGATGGGCAACAGAAGGCAGATGGCGCTCAAATATGAGTACACCGGAGCAACTGCCATCACCCCGTTTCAAAGGGGACGCTCCTACCTTCCATCCATCCATCCACCGGGGAGATAAGAGAAGCGATCGCCGAACGACAGAAAGCATCCTGAGAGCACAGGCAGGCAAGAAAGAGCAGTTGCCACAGGATGAAGTAGCCACAAAGTGGGAAATATACCGGGAGAGAAGAAATGTATGGTTCAAATACTGGTTCAAGCAAAGATAAAAGGTGGAAGTGAATGTTGGTTGTCAGAAATACGTGAGAAAAAGAAGGCCGCGCTTAGAATATTTTGTAACCGCATAAACTTATTAGGCAGGAAGTCTGGAACAATACAACAGCATATCTTAGACGAAGATGGAAACAAACTTGAGGGGGACGCTGCATTAAATTACGTCCGAAAAATAACTAGCCGAATTGTTCCAAAGCAATGAGGTTGTATTTGAGCAAAAAAGAGCACGAAAGAGAACCAGATAGAAAAGGAGCTGGCGCTGACAAATTTCAACTGGAAGAAAGCCGAAGAGAAAATGCCTAATCGCATAGCCATATGGCTAGAGGAGGTTTCCGTTAGGCTGATTAATGAACTAGGACCAAGAAGTAAGGAACTCTGTTGAAAGCAATAGAAAAAACTTTAAAAGATAGACGAATACCTGAGAGTTGGCGACAAAGTAGAATGAACTTAATTTATGAAGCTAAAGGCAAATAAAGAAAATAGAATTCCTTGATATTAGACCGTTGACCATTGATTACATCGGTAATATACAGGTCAGCAATGCAGGCAATTAAGTTAAAGCTGCAAGCATGGTAGAGAATAATGGCATTTTGGGAGAACTTCAGAATGACTTCAGAATAGGTAGGCGTCTGGATGACCACTTATTTGTCCTTACTCGGTGTATTGAGAGAGAGAAAATGATAAATGAAAGGTTGGGAGGTTAACCAGGACTGAGCCCGGTTGGCTACCCTACACTGGGGAAAGGGAAAGGGGGACGGAAAGATTAAAAGAAGAGAAAGTTCACTGGAGATATCAGTCGGTCACTCAGTCCGGATCACAGACGCTGACTCAATCCGGTCTCTTTCAAATATCGCAGCAGCGCTTTTGTGGCCTTTTGTAGCTGCGATATGCGAGGTCATGGTCCCAAGATCTTGTTCAAGGGGAACGGCTTTCCATCTAGCTGATTGAGAGCTGTGCAGAGGTCTTGCCTTTCATTTTCAAAAGATGGGCAGTAGCACAGTAGGTGTTCTATGGTTTCCTCGACACCGCAGGCATTGCACTCGGCGCTATCAGCCATTCCAATCAGAAATGCATAAGCATTGGTGAATGCGACGCCCAAACGTAAGCGGCACAGCACTGTTTCCTCATTTCGCGGAAGACCTGGTAGCAGCCGCAGTTGCAGGGAGGGATCGAGGGAATGCAAGCGATGTTGAATAAATTCAGGTGTGTGCCACTTCTCCAATGTCAAAGAGTGCGCTAGCTTGCCTAAGTGTTGGGCTGCGTCGGTCCGCGATAAAGGTATTGAAACAAGGGTTGCTCCTTCGTGTGCTTTTCTAGCAGCTTCGTCAGCGAGGTCGCTGCCGGAGATACCGCAATGACCAGGCAGCCACTGAAACACGACGTCATGTCCTTTCGCGATCATGTGATGGTGCATTTCTCGTATCTCCGACACGAGTTGTTCACATGACCCGCGACGAAGAAATGCCAAACATCCAGAGTAGAAAGGAGACCGTTATATGTGGCTTTTTTAGACATTACAGTAGCGTATGACAACGTAGACTGCAACATTTTGGGGAATATTTTGGAAGGGGAAGGCTTAGGCGACGATTGTATACAACTTTGGGAGATATTTACCTAGAAAATACCGTTTGGCGTTGATAGGAAGGGATGAGGAGCGAGGAGAAAGTTGATATCAACAAAGGACTGAGGCAGGTGTGCCATTTATCCCCTCTGCTGTTTATTATGCACATGGTGAGGATGGAAAAGGCGCTATAGAGGGAAGTAATATCTGGTTTAATCTCTCATACAAACAGGTGGGTACAGTAGTAGAGCAGCAGCTTCCAGGTTTGTTTTATGCGGACGAGATTGTGTTGCTAGCTAACGAGCAAAGTGATATGCAACGTCTGGCTAATATCAGTGGTCTGAATTTTAGGTCTGAAATTTAGCGTTAATAAATCATGTATTATGGTATTCAATAAAAGCAGTGAACAGACAGTGTCAGTACGGGTCCAGGAAATATCTCGCGTAAAAGAATGTAAATACCTTGGTATATGGGTAAACGAAGGCAATAGATATATGGAAACACAGAAAAAAACAACAGTAAAGGGAAAGAAATGGTGCCATAATGAAACACAGAGCGCTATAGGGATACAACAGGTACGAGGCGTTCCGCGGTATGTGGAAATGTGTAATGGTTCCAGTACTTGCATTTGGAAATGTGGTTGTTTGCTTGAAGTCAGGCGTACAATCAGGACTCGGTGGCAACCAAAAGTCAGTGGGGCACCTCGCATTGGGCGCTCACGGGGACATTACAAATGAAGCTGTGCAGGTTGATATGGACCGTACAAGTTTTGAAGTGAGGGAAGCTCACAGTAAAATTGATTATGAAGAACGACTGAGGAATATGGAAGAAAGTAAGTGGGCTGGGAGAGTGTTCATGTATTTGTACAGGAAAAACATTAATTCACAGTGGAGGAAAGAAACTAGGAAGCTTACCAGCAAGTATGCGACTGGTATGGTGAGCAACATGACAACAAAGAAAGTCAAGCGGAAAGTCGGAGAGGCTGAGATAATCTCATAGGTGGCGACGATGGAAAAGAAACTTGCTATGAGGAACTACTTAATAGGAAAAAACTAAATCTGGAAAGAAACTATTGATGATAACTCAAAGGGAATCTCACTACTTTTCGAAGCGAGATCAGGATGCCTTAGAACACGCAGTTAAAAAGTGAGATATAAGAATTAAGGAGAAGCATGTACTTACTGCGCTAAAGCTAGGGAAGCGATGGAGCACGTTTTATTGGAATGTGAAAATGTCTGCCTAGTGGTCGATTTATGCACCTCCGGCCTCCTTAAAGCCCTTAGGATCAGCGAGAGCAGAGGGAAAGTAAACATGTCCGCCATAGAGATTAGTAAGAGGCGATTGGAAAATTGGTGGAAGAAAAGTAGGGGAACGACAAACGACGCAGGCGTACAAAAATAAAGTTCCCAATTTTAAGAACTAGAAAAACAAGTAGTCTGTGTGCACAAGGAAGGAAGGAAGGAGGGAAAGAGATAAGTAGAAGGTTGGGAGGTTAACCAGAATAACGTCCGATTGGCTACCCTACACCGGGCAATGGGAAAGGGGGAAAACAAAGATAACAGGGAGAGAGAGAAGGGAAGGAAAGAAGGAAATTGCGGTGAGTTCGCTGACGTGTGTGGTCTTACAGAAATTGCATTAATAGTCACAGATGGCCGGTCGCACAAGCCCGTCGTCCTTAAGAGGCACAAAAGCGCATTCACCGCTTTATGGGCCGACGGGCGATGGGGGCGGTGTTCCAGCAGCACCTGCACAGAAAGCGGCCGATTAAACGCTGCTCGCACAGCACATCAAGAAGAGCACAGCGTTCCAATTCCGCTTTCGAGGACAGACGCCGCAAGGCAGCTTCGACACCTGGCACACTGACCACTTCACACTGACCGAGTGGAACTCGCCAAACTTACGACTTACACGACTGCACCGACTAAACCCCTCCCTGCAACTCCGACCTCCACTCGGACTTCCTCGACGTGAAGCTACGCTTCTCTGTCGCCTTTGGTTAGGAGTTGCCTTCACAAAGGCATACTCTACATCAATTGGAGTGACTGACAGTGCAGCATGCGAGGTCTGTGGCACCGAAGAAAAACATCGATCACCTGCTGTGCCACTGTCCACGATACACCCCAGAGAGACAAGAACTTGCCAAAGCTTTCCAAAAACTGGACAATCGGCGGCTTTCTGTGTGTGCACAAGAAAATATTGTATTGGTACATGAGCACTATAGATTAGTCAAAGCATTGTTATGCTACAAAAATTGAAACACGAAACGAAAAAAGGAAAGAACGCAACACAGCACTATATTCAATACAGCACAAACTCAAAAAGAAAAAAAAAATAATATACAGCATAGCATATGCACAATAAACAATAACAAGAATCAGTTTGATTGGAAGTAGTTTTGCGAGCTCCATAAGGATAGATCTTTTTTTCGTATGGTGAGGTTGTTGAGTAAAGTTGGAGGTGTAGGTCGAAACATTTGTTGACCATAATTCGTTCTTGAGTGCGGAATGGTGCCTTGTTCAGGCGTTCTTGTGTCATAGGCTGCAACATGTTTATGCAGACGAGCTGTATTTCGAGTACCGGTTACCGCGTGCTTGAGCTCCTCGCGATACGTCTGTGCCAAACTGTCCTCAAAGAGATTTTGAATTCTAAGTAGATTGATTATTGTGAACACTGGCTGAGTAAGAGCATCGTACGGCTTATTACAGATCAAGCGTACTTTTTTTCTTCTTTTTTTATAAGATCGAGAGCCATTGTGCTCGTACATTAGTCTTTGATGCCGTGTCCCAGACTAGACAGAACTAATTTAAGTGACTTAGGAATAAACCATTGTAAATTAGTATTTTTATATTGCGTGAAAGATATTTAAGGCAGTACACTGCGCCTACGACTTGGGACAGTTTTCCAGCGAGGAAGTCGTAACGGGTGTTCCACGTCATATGCTCAACGAAGAAGACACCTAGCGTTTTTATTGTTTCTACAGTTTCAATTTTTAAGCCCCCTATAAGTCAATCTGTTTCTGGTGCAATTTTCTTAATTTTAGCTTAAAACAACACTACTTTAGTTTTGTTTTGCATTAACTATAAGGCCGCTTTCAACAGACCATTCGTAGACTTCCCTTAGA
The DNA here is from genome assembly GCF_023375885.2 of Dermacentor andersoni. Lineage (NCBI taxonomy): Eukaryota > Metazoa > Arthropoda > Arachnida > Ixodida > Ixodidae > Dermacentor > Dermacentor andersoni. The sequence continues at coordinate 104,955,224 of NC_092815.1, forward strand.
ACAACGTTGGTGGTCGTTATGACGCTATGTGCATCGTTCCATTTAAATAGCAGAGTGGTGTCGCAAGCATAGATAACATATTTTGTGTTAGAATCAACATCAACTAAATCATGTACGTAGAAATGAAAGCGAAGGGAATTCCAAGAGGCTTCATTGCGGGACGCCAACTTCGACTGGCCTCACATGTGAAAGAGTGTCAAATTGCACTAGCTAATTTCTGTGTTTCAAGTACGATGTGATTAAGTTGAGAGCTATGCCCCGTATGCCGTAATAAGTTTTTTTTTTCAACAATATAGCATGATTTATACTGTCAAATGCCTTACTGTAATCTATAAATACTCCTGGGGTTAAAAAACGCCCCTCGAGGTTGTTCAGCATGCATTTTTGTTGAAGGAGGGCAATTTCCGTGGATAAATGTTTTCGTAAAGCATACTGGAAACTAGGAATCAATCTCTTTCTTTCAGTAAATACTGTTATACGACATGCAATAATCTTCTCCGGTCCTTTCGTAAAGATAGGTAATATTTAAATCGGTCCATAATTACATATTCGTGTCTTAAATCCTTTTTTGAGAAATTTCAAGGTACCTCGGCCAGCTGCATCTTACACGGGAACACGCCAGGAGGAAGACAGAGATTGTCGATATACATTAATACCGCGCTACAATATCAGTGCTATACTTCACATGTCTGATTTGTAAATTATTAGTATCACATGTGGTACTATACCTCAATTCGCGAGAAACGGTGACTACTTCAGACACAGTCGTGGGGCGAAAAAAAAAAAAAAAAGATGTCTGGACACGTACCTTGACTGGCGTTAACAGGCGTTCATGTTTACTGGTGGGTTGTCGATTTCAGTAAAATGTTAATTGAACGCTTCCGCCAGACACTCACCTCGTATTTCTTTTCCGTCGCGTACGATGCCTTCTATCGTACGATCATTCGGTGAGCGGCACAGTTACGACCTCAATTTGTTCCATATCTTCTTACTGTCATTTTCACAAAATTGAAAATAATTCTCATTATAACATGTTTTCGCTTTGCGTAGCTGACTATTTAGCTTTTTACGGAACTTCTGAAATGTTTCAAAGTCAGCTTTGTCAGCGGATTTAATAATATTGTGATACAATTTATTCTTTACTTGAATGTGAGTATACAGCTCATTTGTTAGCCATGGTTTGCGAATTTTAGCTGACCGCTTTTTTTCATATGCGGCAAGGAAATTTTGTTTTTGGTAGAAGGTGCAAAACTTTGTCAAGAAGCCTATTAAAGTCAGCATCGATCCCTCGTTTGGTAGACATCGCCCCAGTTAATGAGACTCCGTTTTGCCCGAAAATGCTTAAGCCGAATAGGTGTAATCAGCAGAGCGCATGGTACCTATACACAAATATTTATTTATTTATTTATTTATTTATTTATTTATTTATTTATTTATTTATTTATTTATAGCCGCGATCAAAAGTTAGAAAAATTGGCGTGTTGTCACTACGTTACACGAAAAGACACCTGCCTTTATGCTGCATTGGGCGAAGTTGGTTATGAAAAAATCAAGGCACAATTATGTAGAGCACGTAACCCTCGGAAGTGCTTTGACAGCATTGAAGCACCCATGAGATCGCAACAGGATAACAAGGTCGCGCTTAGCTTTACATTGCGCTGAAAAGCTTATATTGAAATCTCCTCCCCATGCAATGTTATGTTCATATTCAGAGGTGTACAAAATCATTTTTTCTAGAAACAAGAGCAAGCACTCAGCATTAACAGTTCGGTGGGCGGTAGAAAGTGGAAAATACAGTCCGCTCGCAAAGAACAGAAAGTACTTAATAATCTTTAGTTGTAACACAGAGTTCATTAATGCGACTCGCTTGAAAATTTGAGTGTATAAGCAGACTGACGTCTCCATGCACCTCTGCAAGTTTTGCTGGATTGGGCAAAGCGCTGACAATTAGAGCGGTTCCGCGGATGCGAAGTCGGCTCATGCCACGTTTCTGAGAACATTATGACGTCAAAGTGGAAGAACAGACTGCCAGAAGGTACATCAGTATCATTAATTTTTTTTTTTCCGGATTGGCAATTAAGACGACGACGAACGCGCGAGCAGTGGCACGAGCGTGTCCGCTCGGTTACGCCGAGAGGCGGCGACTTCCAACCCAGGAACGGGAGCCCCCATAAGAGCTGCGCTGTGTAGCGTTACCGCCAGTGTCGTCGTCCGTGTTTCTTCGCGTTGGTGCCCGTCCATAGGCTGTCGCGGTAAACGTGTTGGCTCAGCAAACGCCTACTAGCCGAAGAACAAGTTCTTCTTTGCCGTGCGAAAATCACATTCGCGAATTTCGGTCGGCTTCGGCGCCCCCCGTGACGTCACTCGATGGAAAATTTGCGACGCTTGCGGTTGTATATGTAGTGCGACTAATAATATTGCAACAAGTGCAGTGCTGGCTGGGGCCAAGCTAATAGATCGGACAAGGTCGAACGAGGCCGTGCGCAAGGTGTGGCGCGCAAGCTTGGCTCGATGCGGTGCCCTACCCTTCTGGCCGCGGCAAATTCGAGCGCCACTCCGCGTTGCGCCGGTCATTCGTTGCACGCTGTGAAGGCGGGGCTCGGCGCCGTTACTTCTCCCCAACGGTAGATATATGAAGAGAGATACCGACTATTGAGAGTGGAGAACGTCAGCCCCGCTATACATGCAGTGCTTGCAACTCGAGATGTTGATGAATGGCATATATAGTGTGAAAGGAAACAACAACAAAATCCTTTTCTCATTAGACAGTTCTTCCTGTCTTTTGTCCTTTTCTTTTTCTAATGCCATCCGATTCTTTCTCACTCACTCGCAGTGGGTGTAGGCGCCACTCCTAGAAGAAAACCAAATCAAATCAATGAAGTTACGAGTAACAAAGAAAAGAAACGTTAAGGCAAGTCTACGGACGTACAAACGTCGTCATGGCTGGCGCAGGCTAAGTAGCAGTGCCTTTGTGACTCGGATATATAGCGTTAAGACTACCCCAGGCCGACGACCATTTAACTTTTCATTACTTGTTGTTGGGTTAGTTCTTTTTAGTATGCCTTTGTTGTTATTTCCTGTCCCGTCGTTTCTTCACATGGCTTCGCGTCTTTCCCACTATAACGACCATTTAGCTGCTGGAATCCTTCCACTCGCGCACGACTCTCATCGTTACAGTCTTATGCTGAGATGCCGCTCAACGCTTCCGCTATACCGCCTGCGCTGCGTTGCTTGCTTGCTTGTTAAATTCGAAGCGGCAAAATAACTAGCCACTTCTGCATGAGCCAGCGTCGTTGCGTTGATAACTGAATGCGTTTTTCTCTTCGGCCCTGTTATGTTCTGGTATGCATGATTTGCTGTGGAGATATAGAGGTAGCTTGTTCCTCTGCTACTCCATTCCTGTGTTCTACAGCTAATGACAAAGGAATAAATGATGACGCTAAAATAAATAAATTAATAAACAATTAAACTAACAAATGCGAAACCCCACAAAGGAGAGCTCGCCTCACGTCTGGCCATGCCGCTAACTGAATAATATACTTCGTAGTCCTCATACACTGGTGCGCATAGTCATGGTCGTGCATTTGCTGCTGCGATGGGGGCGAAATGCGAAAACACCCGTGTACTTAGATTTAGGTACACGTTGAGAACCCCAGGTGGTCGAAATTTCCGGAGTCCTCCACTACGGCGTGCCTCATAATCAGAAAGTGGTTTTGGCACGTAAAGCCCCATAATTTAATTTAACTTTTGCTGCTCTTTGCTGCTGGCTCCCAGCTGTCCGGAACAGAGAGAAACGCGCATGGCTCCTTGCTCTCTTTAAATCATCCCGGAAGCGTCGCACCATATCTGACACGTGCCAATTTGATCCATCACGCCAGAGATGTCGTGGTCGGCGAAAGAAGGCCGCGACGAAAGCGCGCTAATCCGTTCGGGTGCGTGCCACGCAGGCGGCGGACCCACGTGCGTCCCAAATATTTCATGCTCGAATCAGGGAGACGACGACAGGCCGTCCGAAATGCGGCCGGCAGAAATGCGTGGCGTGAAGGTTTCGTGGTCAGTTCTTCCCCCTGAATATGTACTTTGCAGAACGACTCTGCATTCCACTGGCATATGCAAAAAAAAAGGAAAAAAAAAGAAAATGTCGTGTCTCCCATCTCCAGACTTCGCTATTGGTTCGCCGCATTGCGCAATTGTAAGCGTCATCGACAACTGCGCCATGCTTGCTACAGGCGCCTTCTTGTTCTCTGAAACGGCACTTGTGTCATGCACGCCTGCCTGATCCACTCTTTGCCGCGGAGTGAAGTAGTTCGTGCGTGGCAGTCTTTAGGCGAATGTGTGCGCTCTCCGGAATAGAAATAACAGGTACACGCTTTCAAGCCTCTACACTGTCTGTGTGCTCAGCAAATCAGTTCGCGAACAACAGGGTTAACTATTTGTTGCAAGAGACAAGTTGTAGGTGCCTCAAAGCATCAGCCATTCACTGTTGCTATCCTCACTGCTTCTGCCTCTTTTCTACGCGCAACATGAAAACAATTTTTGACGGGTCGGAGTACGCCCATTTCGTCCGCGCGACCTCGTGTGCTTGTTTTATAGCCAAAAGCACTTCTCTTCAGGGCGAAACTCCCCTTAGTCCCCCATTTCAGGAGCCGGACACCTTAATTGGCTGGCTCAGTCCACCAGAGAAAGAAGGGCCTACGAGGATCGCTCTCCAGCTAGCCCCGATGGTATTAATGCAACACCCGACATCTCCATCGAATTATAAGGTCATAGCAGGGGTCTTTATTGAATCCGACCACGAGCCATACACACCACGGACGACGAAGATATCGTAGACAGATGCACCCTATGCGGCGAATGTCTCAAAGCTGGCGCCTCACGCATCATGTGGGACTGCCTCGCGAACGCAGATGTTCCTCACAAAGTGTATACGCACATTTCCTCGTCTATAAAAAGCGCCCCAACACCTTCGAACAGCGTATGTTGCCGGGCAAAGACATGGCGCGTAGGGAGAGAGAGAGAGAGATCAAAGGAAAGTAGGGATGTTAACCATGGCACATAGACAAAACGCATTAATCTCCCTCCCGAACTTTCTATACTGGAGAGGTCGTCTTCATCACCCATTTCTGACTGCGTCCCCTTCATCGTACTCCCATTTTCCCTACCCACCTTCTACCACACGTGACAGTTGTCAGTGCTGGTGTCAGAAACCCAAAATTTGATTTATTTATTTATTTATTTATTTATTTATTTATTCATTCATTCATTTATTTATTGATTATTTCGCCTAATAGGAGGTTTTAGAAAGGGAAGAAAATCTATTGTGAAGTGGAAGGGGCGATCCGAAGAGCAGGATCTTCAGCCGGTGTAGTAGCCCGGATTCCCTGGCCAAAGCCATGAGAGACGCCATGGCTGTAGTGCGGTTGGATCCACCCATCGTAGCTCGGCACATCTTCGTGGCGGAGTTGCTAATTGGCGGTGGGTAACACAGGTTGCTTGCAGTCAGCCGTGGTTGGGGGCGCCATGTGCGTCATCATCAGAGTACACATCTTGCTGGTAAAATAAATACATTACAGCAAAAGCAACGGAAAACGTGGAGAGCTGCCGACTGTTGCGTCGCATATGGACCACAAAACAAGACTAACTATAAAACGCCACTTTTCTTAGCACAACTGCAAGATGAAGGCTACAGCCACGCACTGTAAGCATAGCCAAAGAGCAGTATTTCCAACCAGTACCATTCTATCAGTTGATTTGGCCATCTCGAGCACATTTTAGTCGCCGATTGGTAGCATATAGCCTCCTATCTCAGAAGTCATGGGTGGAAGCGGGAGTTTCATTTTATGGCCCGCTAGTGACGCGTTAATCATTAACCGACCACGGAAGGGTACACAGAACATGCTCGGAGTTTGGAGTATAGTTATCATGGCAAGTATAGTTTGAAGCAATGTTTCGGAAATGGATATATCATAAATCTGAGAACTCTGGACAAAAGCGTGTGGTCGGCGTACGCGACCACGGATGCCGTGTTCGAGGTCTCTACCTTATACCTGGTGCTCCGTGCACTCCTTCGCCGCAGGTGACGAGTTCGTGTGGGTCGAGATCCAGGAGAAGACGTTCACCAACTGGGTTAACGAGCAGCTTCGGCCGGCGGGCGCCGGCGTCGTCAACGACCTCCGGCGCGACCTCAGCGACGGGCTGCGGCTCATATCGCTCGTTGAGGCCCTCCAGAAGCGCCGCCTACGGCGCATCGCACGGCCCCAGAACCAGCACCAGTGTCTGGAGAACGTCCAGACGGCGCTCACGGCCATGGCGCAGGACAACATCAAGCTCGTCAATATCGGTGAGCAGTCTTTAGATAGATAGATAGATAGATAGATAGATAGATAGATAGATAGATAGATAGATAGATAGATAGATAGATAGATAGATAGATAGATAGATAGATAGATAGATAGATAGATAGATAGATAGATAGATAGATAGATAGATAGATTTTTTTAACCAAAGTAATGGTTAGTGCTTTAAAGGGCCCATCAGCAGGTCCGGCCTTTTTGAGCTGACAAGCGCAGAGCGTACATTGCGCGATAACGGTCGTGTCTGCAAAGTATTGCATCGCTACGCGCCGCAGAAAGATTTGAAATTTCAAACCGAACGCTGTTTTCCCTTCTCGCGACCGCCGCGCTCCAAGCCGGATGGTGACGTAATCGTGCCCCTGCGCCTACGTAATCGTGTCCGCAATGTGACGTCGCTCGTGGTGACACGTGACTTCGAGAATTATTCTAGACACCTGTTATCTGTGCGATTTCGTGCTTGAATTGGTGAATTGAAGTTCAGAAAAATAATAAAGCGCACAAACGGAATGTCTGCGTGTTTTTTTGTTTTACTTCGCACCGAAACAAGAGAGATGTACTTCCGCTTCGTCTGCTTGTTCCCACTGTCGTGCGGTCACATGCGCAGGTACCGAAACTATGCCATTTTCTACCTTGTTCCAGCGCGCGATCACGCTCTGCGATCCGCTTGTTCCACCTCAGTATTCGTGTAGCACTGAATTATACCGCTAGTCATGTTTCCTTGTGCACAGCGCGCAAAATCGTGCGCTGCGCGAACGAGACAACAGCTCGCGCGCGACGCCGTCGGCGCAAGTGCGTAGCGCCGAAAACAAAAGCGAGGAGCAAAAAAAAAAAAATGAAGGCGGGGCCTGTGACGTATGCGTCACGCGATCCTCGAGGTCCGGTATGGGAGAACGTAGGGAAGGAATTTCGCTTGCGTAGGCTAGACGGGGTGAGTGCAGAGAGCGTCTTGCTTGGCAGTGGAGCCCGCCTGCTGAAATCGCGGCACAGAAGTATTGATATATCGCTATTAATGAGCCGATTAAAAAAAAATTTTGCGGCAGAACGCTCCCTCGAGAACACGTAACAATTTCCAGCGTATAACCAAAATTTGCTATGGGGCCTGGAGAGGGGCCCTTTAAAAGCCTCTTAGTCCAGAGGCTCACTGGTGTATTCTGCCAGGCAAGCCTGGAATGTATTGCCCGATATTGTTGGTCTGTCATATAGTGGAGGCGTCCGTGAGCCACTAGGCCGAAAGGGCAGGAATATGTTGATGGGTGTGGGACGGAATGGTGGTGCAGGGTAACAACTGCGACCCGCCGTCGTTCCTTAGTGGCTTTGGCGTGGCGTTCTATGCTGAGGACTGAGTCGCAGAATCAAATCCCAGCCGCGGCGGCCGCCGCAATGCATGAACGCCCGTGTACCGTGCATTGGGGTGCACGTTAATGAACTCCAGGTGGTCGAAATCAATCCGGAGTCCCCCACTACGTCGTGTGTCACAATCAGATCGTGGTTTTGCCATGCACGTGAAATTTCAGAATTTAATTAATTTAACGGTTGCGGCTGCCATTCGAAGGGCCTCAACAGTGGTGGCTCGTGTGCATCTGTCTGGGCATAGGGAACCCACACGGTGGTACTGTAGAAGGGTGCACAGTTTGGGAGGTTGTCGCCCGCCAGGCAGCCAGTATGAACCAAACCTGTAGAGAGGACAGTTAGATGTGGTATTCAGCTGTACAGTTTGCTTCCACATTTAGGCTGTTAAAGAAAATGTGGCCCGGCCTGCACACGTAGGCCCAGCTATTTAAAAATATATATATATCGTATATATTAGTAACCTGTATCACTATAGCTTGATTCATGCAGGATTTGAATTTGCCTGGCGTTGTCATTCTTGTGTTACTGAGGAGCGTGTTCAGGCTGCTTATGAGTAGTTTATGTACTAATAGTATGAACCTGTTCAAACTGGTGGCATATTGAAGGGGTGCTTCCAGACACTGAAACGCTGCCCCTGGTACTTGGCTGCAGCCTCTGTACGCGCTGCGACTCAGACCCTGATATTTGGTCACAGCTAGGACAGTCTATTAGCCAGCCGAAAATCGAGCTGTTGTAGTTATGCTAGGATTGAGTCCAGTAACTTAAACTCCTGACAATAAGAAATTGACAGACAACTCCTGAGAATTTTCCCTGTAGCATTCATACGCGTTTCTCGCTTGCCCTTCCCGCGTGAGCGGGTTCAGGCTCGCTTATCGACGACGTACCCGCTTAAAGGAAATAATGTATCGCATGCAAATGAAGGGTGAGGACAGGGGAGCCATTTCTTTTTTAGACTGAAGCTCCTAGGCGCCCGTTCCTGCGGCGAGCGTCGGCGTCGTCCTGCGTAACCGAGCGAACGAGCACAGCGAAGGATGAAAGAGCGAACGCGGATGAAAGACGGCGATAGCGAGGAGAGTTTGAGGAGGAAAGCGAAGCAGGATGGTGCAGCGGAACCATGAGGCCGAAAGTGGGGGAGGTTGGTATGGCAAAAACGTGAGAAGAAAAGCGTAGTGCCGCGCAAGACGGGCTCTGCTGCAACGATGGCTACGATATGGTACCAGAGTAGCGCGCCTCGCCTGTTCACCGATGACGTCGCCGATACCATGTATGGAAACAAAGCGCTGCATGAGCGGAGGTCTGCTTGCAGCGGCTGCTGTGAATCGCCCCCACGCGTAACCCACGCGCTGCCTCTCGCGGTCGATCTCCTGATATTAGCGAGGCAGTCGCACCACACTTCGCTCCGTATGCAACGTGCCGCACGAGACAGATTGTCCGCGCCAGCCAATATATCGCCAAGTGAAAACGCGTAATAGCTGCGCTCAAATTTCGCTTTAGGGAGTATCGTTATCGTCGGTGAATCTTTTAAAGCGAAACTTTGCGAACCTCGCCGGGTTTTCGTGACCGTGGGTGCTGCGTAGAGGCTCTCTTGCCAATAGGCCAACCAATCACAGCGGAGGAAGCGCGCGATGCCACAGCCGCTGGGTTGCTTGAAACACCACCAGCTGGCGCTTGCCTCCGCGCATCCGAGGCAGCGGTGGCGGTGGCCGCGCGGGGAAAAGAAAAAAGAAAGAACCAGAAACACGCCTGGATGCCCTGCGATTTTTACCTTCAACCATTGCACCACCGCGATGGCGCCCGCCTTTGCGCATCCGCCGCGCGAAAAAAAAAAAAAAAATAAGCACAAACTCGTGTTTCGACTCTTTGTGCATTGGCACAGAGCTTCGCTGCACGTATCTTTGAACTCGTTGAAACTGCTGCTTTTCTTTAACATTCGTTTCTATAGGCTGTTCTGAGACGGAAATGAGACACATCGGCTGGATTACGTGCGCTTTCTCCTTCCGTCGAAGTTAGCTGAGAGCCCTCGGGTTCCGCCTCTTTGCTATATGCAGATTTTTTTTATACGCTACAAGAAACGAGAAACTAACCCACAAGGCAGTGCCACTCGACCGCGCGCGTGTGATAACGCCTATGCATCAGGTTACGTATAACTAATATAACTATACCGGTCCTAAAACCGCCTCGTTTAATAGGGGGCTCTGCTGCTTTCAATTAAGCCTCGTTGCCCCGCCGCCGCGGCCGCTATCGCGACGGGCTCCTCCGTAAGATAGCGGCAGGTGGAGTGGCCGCTGTGTATATGCGATCGTCGAGCGTGTTGACTTTTCTGCGGAAAATGCGCGGTGACAGCGACTTATCGGCGCAACGACCGGAAGCGGCGCCGTGACCGCGCCACGCCACGCCATGCCGGCTCGGTGAGCTGGCCGTCACTGCTGCTGCTGCTGCTGCAACGTTCGTCTGATAGCCCGACACTAGAGTGTACTACCCGATACACAGACCGCGCGGATTGTGCATCACCGCCGAAGTCCGTGGCCGCGGGGTGCGCACTCTGGTGATGAGTCAGAGGTCGATCTCGCGTTTCCGGGGCTGGCTGTCGGCTGCGATAGCGCTATTGTACGACACTGCGCTCGAGGGCAGGGAGGGTACTGGGGTGGATGTCGGGAGGCGTTGGCGCGAATGCTTATGGACGATTTCGTCGATGCAGCGGTAAGGGTTGGCTGGGACTGCGTTAGGTATAAGGATTCTTTCCGTTCGATTCTATTCGTTGCATATCAGCCGTCGCAGCGAGTGGCCGGTACTGGCGATAACGAAGACCGGGCCTCACGCGAGCCAATCACGGGTAGCAGAAGGAATGAAAAAAAAAAAAAAAAAGAATCCTTGCAAAATACGGGCCCTGTCTTGATAGCCGATTGCTTTGCGTCCCCAAGAGCAGTAATCAAATCTATACTTTAAATTTTTATATGAAAGTTCCCTCGAGTTGCAAAATATAGTCTTGGATTCTGGAGCAGCGCTGCTACGGCTTTGCGCGCAACGAAGGCGTTATAGTTAATCTTTCCTCCGGGACACCGCTTTGGACCAGACATATTAAGTTGCATTGCAGGCCTCTTCTTCTTAAGCTGCATTAACTTTTTTGAAATTGCCTATGGCAGATAGCACAATTCTAACCATTGAGCTAAATTACTCGATAAGGCTGCCATTCTACGAGAAATCAGAAGGCTTAACTGAATAAATAACGTAATGACACTGTTAAGTTCTTAATTAATCACTTTACAGTACATTTGAATTTACGAGTTGTAGCTGGCGAGTTCGCAAGACATATCCATATGGACGAATCTTCAGTAGTACACCACTTTCGAGATAATAATGTTCAAAGGGTCCGACAAAATGCATTGGCGCTCCAGTTACTTTTGTGCTGCATTGCATAAAACAGCATTTTCTTAAAAAGGATGTGGAAAAACAGTGCATTCTTACCGCAAGTTCGAGCGCGCGTATCACAAAACCGGTGCCATCCTCAGAATTACCTCCTTTCGCAAGACAACGTAATCGATGACGCTTTGGACAGTCACGCATCGTTTTATGCGTGCCGAAAGTGCAATTCCAGTCCAGAAGTGTAACCTATCAATCAATAGGCTAACGTATATGTACCAGTTAACGCGTCGCGCGCCTGGACGTGCTTGCGACGTGCTCGACTTGAGATTGCGCTTACGGCGCGCCTTGCTCATGCTTACTTTGAAGGCCGGATAGAGTGTGGTTTCGGAGCGGTCGGTTTACCAATCTTTGCAACGCATACGTGGCTGTTTGCCGCAGAGTTCTCGGGAGAGTGCGCACGAGTTCGCTGTTTGCTCGCGCCATGTCGACGCCCCTTGCGACATGCGTGTGTGACGTGCGAGGAAGCGTGTCCGTGACAGCGTCCATCCGTCGAGTTCTACCACGCGCGCCAATGCGCCGCATGTCGCTGCGCAACGCGGCATACGCGACAGCACGCGACGTGCGCGCGCGTCATCGCGATCGCAAGTGTTTTATCTCAACTGCGGCCTCTATATGGCTCCTTGAGTCAACGAAATCGTGATGGTGGCGCTGCGGGCGCTCCTGCGTGCGATACTACGCCCAGGAGAATGCAGGGTTTTTCTGCGTCACATGTGTGCGGACACTCCCGATGCCACCAATCTTCTCGCATTCCTTAACCCGTATATATGTCTTTGCTAATATGGGCCACGCGAGCCGTCCTTTCGGAAATGCTTTACACATTCATTCGTGCGTGGCTGCAGGTGAAACCAGAGAAACGGTATACGTATATGAAGGGACAATAAAAACTTAAATTTGTACTGATAGAGGCGGAATAAAGGAGTGGAGTATTGAATATGTGCATGTGTAGTTTCAAGAGGTACGCAGAACAGAGATGATCAATATATATATATATATATATATATATATATATATATATATATATATATATATATATATACACACACACACGAAACAGGAATAACAAAGCCTCCTGATAAGGGGAGGCTTTCTTTCCATGCAAAGTATACATGGAAGTCTCGTCTCGAGAGCACAGGAAATTAAAAGTGTCATTGCGAACTTTACTTTGGCCGAAAGAGTCAAGTCTTTATTTAGGCCAAACGGGAGGGATCGTCGAGAAGCTTTTTCCTCTTCGACAAACCTGAGAAAAAAAAAAAGAAACATAGTAGTGCTTCAGATATCGAATGTTATTTCATGAAACGAAACGACAGAGAGATGACATAGCCAAGTCAGGTGCGTGCGAGTAAAAGCTGAGCGGGTGTAGCATATATTGGTTCTTGTAAGCGGTAATTCAATCTATAGCGCTCGTGGAGAACGAGTTCATGCCTCGCGCAGTCGTTGACTTCCGTGACGGTGCTTCTTTATATTTTGTCGCCTGTATATATATATATATATATATATATATTCATTCATTTAACGCCGAAGGGTTTAGTGCCTATAGGAACTCTCACAAGCTCTCTGTCAAACAAGATTTGTGACACGGAAATCGCTAGAATGAGTGAGTGAGTGAGTGAGTGAGTGAAGAAACTTTATTGCACGTCCGACGAGGACACGAACTCGTCGCGCACCCGGCTTGGCCCACGTCGGGACCGGCAGGTCTAGCCCACCAGCTTTTCTAGAGCGGGGCTACGCAGAAGTGAGTCCCACTCCTCCTTGGTGAACATGGGGTATGTCGACCCACACTCCCAGGGCATGTGCGCTAGAGTGGAGGTCTGCCCGTAGGACGGGCAGACGTCGTCGCGATACACGTCGCGGTAAGCCTCGTGGAGAACGGACAGACACGGATATGTGCTGGTCAGTAGAAGTCATAGCGAAACGGCTTGCGCCCAATTCAACTTGGGGTGAGGGGGTGGAAAGACCCTTCTAGACATGTAGAAGAATTTAATAACCTCGTTGTGAGTAGCGGGAGCGTCTCTGTGACCGTAGGGAGGAGGGGAGTCGGCGCTCCTTACAGAGGAAGCGCGGTCGATGAGGTCACTCGCAGCCTCGTGAGCAGACTCATTGAGGTTCGGGGGAGCACCCTCGACCGACCCTACGTTAGCGGGAAACCAGTGGATTGAATGATGCGTGAGAGCATAGGGACTCGAGCTGCTAAGAAGACGAGCAGCTTGCTTGGCGATGCAACCCTTTTGAAAAGCCCTAACTGCCGTTTTCGAATCGCTATAGATCTCGGACCCACGACCGTCTAGCAGGGCGAGGGCGATGCGGCTTGATCGGCGACTCCGGGGTCTGAAGTGCGAATGGAGGCGCTCTTGGAAATCTTGCCGCTGGAGTCGACCAGGGGTGGTATTCTGTAGGAGTCCACCTAGTGGACTGTCCATTTCGGCCGCTGCTGATTGGCTGGGGCCGCTTGACTCCTCCTCTCTTGTACACCTGCATCCAATCAGTAGCGGCCGAAATGGACAGTCCACTAGGTGGACTCTTACAGAATACCCCCCCAGAACGACGGCAAAGGTCTTCCCGTCACTGTACTCCGCGGCGTCGACGAAGCTTGCTCTAATGTCTCGTTGCTTGATCTATTTGAGGATGGCTGCTGCTCTGGCCTTGCGTCTGCCCTCGTTGTGGACGGGATGGACATTTCGGGGCACAGGGGCCACTTCGAACTTGTCTCGAATGCACCTAGGGATCGGGGTACTGACCATCGGGAATCCCGCAGGGTGGTAACCCAGCTCTTCGAGGACGCGTTTACCTGCCGCTATGGTGCTCAGGCGAGTGAGTTGCGCGCGTTCTTGGGCTTCGGCAATTTCCTCGGCTGTATTATGCACCCCCAGCGTGAGGAGATCCTCGGTATGAGTCCTGATGGGTAGCCTGAGAGCCCTCTGGACTACTTTGCGGATGAGAGCGTTGAGCTTGTCTCGCTCCGCTCTGAGCCAGTTGTGCATAGAAATCGTGTATGTGAAGTGGCCTAGTACGAAGGCGTTGATCAGCCTGAGGAGATTGTTTTCCTTCATGCCTCGGTGCCGGTTTGCTATTGTGCGAACGAGGCGGAAAGCGTTGTCCGTCTTTGCGATGATCTTGCGGAGAGCCGTTCCGTTCCCGCCGTTGAATTCGACAAACATGCCCGGACCCGAATAACGTCGACCCTGGGTGTCAATCCCCCCCCCCCCCCCCGTCACAAGTTCGAAGACTGATGCTGCTTTCGGAGACTGGCTTCCAATCTTTGGGCCTGCCTCCCTTCTCCTTTCTTTAAAGCAGAAGCTCCGACTTGGCGGGGGAGCATCGAAGTCCGGTGGGGCGGAGATACTCTTCGATCACGTCGATCGCCTCCTGCATGGCTTCTTCGACTCTGCCGTCGCAGCCGCCGGAGCACCATAAAGTGATGTCGTCGGCGTAGATGGTGTGATTGACGTACTCGACGCGTGCCAACCTCTCGGAAAGACCAATCATACAGATGTTAAACAGTGTGGGGGAGATGACGGCGCCCTGAGGAGTGCCCCGCCCTCCGAGGGGCCCGCTGCATCGGAAGTCTTGTGTAGGTCATTTGACAGCCTGGAGGAGCCCATCACGAGGATTGCTGGCTGTCTGCTGCATGCGTGTGCAGTTCTGGTTCCATTCCGAATTTGACAGGTTGTGAATGTGCATGGTATACCCGCAAATTGTCAAGCAGCAGTTTATTTCGTTTTTGTGACTTTTACTCATGTCGTCACCTTTACGCGTCATAGCACGATCACAACCAGCTGAAGAGAAAGTACACCCATCTGTCTGCAAGTAAACGTGATTGTTGAAGTCCGGATATATATATATATATATATATATATATATATATATATATATATATATATATATATATATATGACGTTTTTTGCTTTTTTTTTATTTCTTTGCGCCTGGTTGTTCAATTGAAAAGGCAGCTGCACTGTGCATGACATCGATTCGGGAGTGCTTATCTCGAAGCACAGTATATACTACATCCAGCTAGCGTTGCGCTCCGATTGCTGTGGCCGCTGCGTTCTGGACGTATAGCGCACACTCCACGGGCTGTATAGAAGTAGACCACTTCATCATGGCGCGTATAGGGACGGCCTTTCCAATCGAACGGCACTCGGTCATGCTACACGGCACGCACGGTACTTTGAGCAGGGCGCGAACAACTTACAACCTCGTACAGCGCACAGCTCGCAGCGGCGCGGCTTGCGATTGTGACTGTTCCGACGCAGGACCGGATCTGTAGCTCAGCACCCTCGGCGCGTTGTTCCGACTGCGCTCGCGTTGACGGCCTTGACCGACCTTATTCACAGCTGGCGGCATTCCGCCCTTTGATGCGAACAGGGGGCGCTGTCAACGCCCCGCTTCTGTGTTCATGTTATTCAGGCACGCGTATGCATTATAGGCGGCGAAGACTGGGGCAGAATGGGGTGAGCAAAACGAAAGAAGAAAGAAAGTAAACAGCGAGGCGCAGCTGCTGCCGATAGCTCGATGTGGGTGGCGCAGCTCTGGAGATGCCTGTGATCGTGCCCTGCCTCCTCTTCGCTGTTTGACCTCGTGTCTCCCCTGTGATGAGAAGGAACTCGACGGTCTCCCGTGTACCGGGATGAACTTCCGTCTGCCGTGCCTTGGGTGTACGTTAAATAATTAGCAGTTGATCAACGTTAAACCGGTTCCCGTCTAGTACGACATGCCTCATGTCCCCACTTTTCAGCTTGGGGACGCTAAACCCCATAATCTAGTTTAGGTTAATATTTCATCAGTTTAGACACATTTAGTCTCCCTTTAACAGTCTATATATAGCTCGCCGCAGGGGCCTCGTGGTTATGGCGTGCGGCTTCCGAGTACGAGGTGGCGGGTTCTACACTCTTAGGCAAAGTTACACCCTTTGGCTTGCCCCTTCTGCCACACAACAATAATCGTTATCTGCCTTGATGCGTTTCCTTTCTTTAACGCTGCGAGCCCGGAACTTTCCAGTAACGAACGGCACGCGCGTTATCAGAAGGGGCACTCCAAACGGTGTAAACTGTTCTATGCTGATAACACGCGTGCCGTTCGTTACTGGAAAGTACCGGGCTCGCAGCGTTAAAGAAAGGAAACGCATCAAGGCAGATAACGATTATTGTTGTGTGGTAGAAGGGGCAAGCCAAAGGGTGTAACTTTGCCTAAGAGTGTACACTCTTGAATGTGCACTCTTTGAGGTGTATATTTGCCACACAACGATAATCGTCATCTGTCTTGCTTGCGCTTCCGTTCCTGAAAACGCCGCGTTCGCTATTTTCCTGTCGAGAATGCTCTGTCATGCTGAAACGCGCATGCCGTTCGTCACATAGAAGTACCGGGCTCGCAGCGTTAAAGAAAGGAAATGCGGACAAGACAGGTGACGATTATCGTTGTGTGACAAGATACCACTCAAAGGGTGTGATTTTGCTTAAGAGTGTACACACTCTAAAGAAAGAAAGGTTACACCCATTGGGGTGCATATCTGCCACACAGCGATAATCGTCATCTGCCTTGCTTGCGTTTCCTTTCTAGAAAACGCCGCGCCCGCTACTTTCCTGTCGAGAATGCCCTGTCATGCTGATAACGCGCATGCCGTTCGTCACATAGAAGTACCGGGCTCGCAACGTTAAAGGTAATGCGGACAAGACAGATGACGTTTATTGTTGTGTGACAAGATACGACTCAAAGGGTGTAAACTTTTCTTACTCTCTTAGAAAAATTTACACCCTTTGGGGCTTATCTTGCCCCACAACGATAATCGTCATCTGTCTTGCCCGCGTTTCCTTTCTTTAACGCTGCGAGCCCGGTACTTCCCAGTAACGAACGGCATGCGCGTTATCAGCATGACAGAGCATCCTCGAAAGGAAAGTATAGCGAGCGCCTAGTTTTCAAGAAAGGAAACGCAAGTAAGGCAGATGACGATTATCGTTGTGGGACAAATATACACCCCCATAGGATGCAACCGTTTTAAGAGTGTATTAGCCCAACCCCGGCGACAGCATCGCGTTGGGCGCGCCGAATGTAGAGACGCTCACGTACTCAGATTTAGGCTCGCATTGAAGAATTCCCAGGTGGTCGAAATTAACCCGAAGCCCTCCACTATGCGGCGTGTCACGCGTATAACCCACTTGTTGCCGTTTCCGGACGTTTTAAACCCCGTAATTTGTTTTGGATATAACAAGCTCTAACATTGCTGCGAAACAACATTAAACGAAGACGCAACTAAGCATATATATGGCCTTCCGCAGCTTAGCGGATTAAATTTATAGTTATCTGGCTTGCACGCACTCGCGCGCACATCGTGGTTCCCGCCGCGTGTGGGGAGAGAAGGAATTCGGGAAAGGGTGGATTGGCGGAGTCGCCGCATGGCGGTCGTGCCTCGCAGCGGTGCGCGCGAGTGGCGCGATGAGTGACCGCATTTTGTAGCGAGCACGCGGGGGCCCGCCGCTTATAGTTGCTGCCTCGAAAGAATGATCAATTACGGAGGCGATTAACAACGTCCTGGCGGAGCTCCCGCTCTGCACGATTCCCCCAAGGTGCGAATAAACTGCATTTGCACGACATCCTCTCTCTCTCTCTCTCTCAATCTCCTCTTCGTTTAATTTATTGTTTCCTTTTCTGCGACCTCGTTCGCCTTTTGCCTTAACCCGAGCAGCCAGGGCAGCCTGGATTCTCTCTCTCTCTCTCTCTCTCTCTCTGTCCACGCATGCACTTTGCGCCCGTTCGGCGGTCCTCGCATGCGGTGCCTTTATAGATACACGCCGCTCAGCGGGTGGTTTGTAAACACGCCGCTGCAAGGGCGCGTCCGGCCGGTCTTACGGGCATTTTAGCTTCCTTCGTTTCCTTTTGGCTGCGTTTTATTTTTCTGTGTTGCTGCTAGAAATACCTCAAAGGTACCGTCACCGATCGCTCTGTAGCGCACAACCCTTATTTGATGCCGCCATTTCATCACGTCCCCCTCCAGTTTTGTTGCATATGTAAGGGCATGCTACGTAAGTCTACAAGCCCCCCCCCCTTCTCTCTCTCTCTCTCTCTCTCCCTTCGTTTTCGAAACATTCATTCTCTGTCGTATATTTGATGGTCTGAACGATCTCTATAAGGCCGAACAATCCCTCACAACGCTCATTAATAATTTTTTGCAATGTCTGTCTCACGGGCCTTTCTTTCTTCGGGGAGTGAATCAATGAAGTGAGAGTAACGATTTGCACTTCCCAGTGGGTGGAACGAACGGAGTCCTGGTCTTTAGGGACCTCGCCCACCAGCCAGCTCTTTCTCAATTTAATAAAGTTTTTTTTTTTTTCCCACCTACTCCTCCTCATTCGTGAACATATAGAACCACAATAAACTTGAGCTTCAAACTGTGGATATACAGAGGACCTCGCCTTCAGCGCTGCAGCTTGTGTTCTGTCTCTCAACACCAAGTCGTGGCTTCGATTTCCCGTGCACGCGGAGGCTCATTGCGACGGTGACCCGACGCAAGAGCATCTGCGCTCTTGGACTTTGAAAGAACCCAGCCCGGTCAGAACTACAGCGGTGCCTCCCGCTCCATTCTGCATGTGCGGCGTCACTCATACAAACTACGCATGGCACAACTTTCGGACACTAGCCGTCACACCTGACAGGCTGCCGTTGCGACTGAGAAAATTCGCACTTCAACTAAAACGGGAATTCGGACTAGTAGGTCTTGCATATCAGGTTAAACCACAGCGCATTGGATAAGGTACGACCACGACCCCAATAGCGCTTGGTGTATTTTGTTTCGGCGGTCGTCCCTTGTCTAATAATGCGTTGTGATTTGCCTCGTGTGGGAGCGGGAAACCTGTCACGCTGTGGTTCTTGCAAACGTACAGGTGAGGCGTAGAGAAGATAACGCGTAAAACCGCACAGTGTGGCTCTATAGTGAGTGTTTTAATGAGTCAGATGTTTCTATCACATATATAGGCCTCGCTGCATACGTATAACATATCTGACAAGCATTCGTTGAAAAGAAGACAGAAATTGGAAAGGAAACGTTCAGTCATTAAACGCAGATGATGTTGTCCGTTTGTTGTTTTGTTTGTTCGTATGCTGTGCCACTGTTACCGTTTCGGTTCGTATTACGCAACTTCTTGCGTGTAGTTTCGCGCGCCAGCTGTTACCTGCTGCGGTGTCCAACTGCCTTTCTCTTTTTACTTCTTGCTTCCTTTCTTTATTTTTCTCTCCTATTCCTTGTACCCGCAGATATCGCTTTTCGCACGCTAGGAAACGTGCCCCAAATTTGCGCATATATATAGGTAGCTCCGCTAATTGAACGACCACATATACCTGTTAGAACGGCGAGAACGTGGCCAGGTTGCACTCTGTTTTTTTGGTGGCTGCCTTATGGCGTTCGGTCTCGGGAAATAGTTCGGGTATACGCGGTCGCGGTCCGTGTTTAATGGAGTTGTCGTGGGCCGTACACGGAGCCGGTCCCGCGCGGCGGGACGCCCGTGCGAAATCGGCGCCGCTGCGCACGCGCGATAACCTCCGCGACAGCCCCGCCGCGTGGGCGTAGCCGTTCAGAGCTCGCATCCGGGATCGTTATATAGACGGGCTGCACATTTGTAAACAAAACGAATGCTTCAACTCGTATTGGAGGAAGTCGCTCATAATTGAGGTTTATACAAGTGCGTGTGCGTGAGAGAAAGAAAGAGGAGGGGGGGGCGCAAAGAGCAGCAGCAGCGCCAGACGATTACTTCCTCTCTCTCTCTCTGTACACACACACACACACACACTATATATATATATATATATATATATATATAAGGCTTTATTTTTACAAGCGGCTCCTTAAGAAAACTTGGTCAAGTAGGGTTTCTTCACGTTGTGCTGACTAGACCACAACATCAGCGGGCTGCGTCTTTTGGCGAGTTTGTGATGTACGATTCGAAATGAAATCTTGCAAAAAGCGAGGGAAGTGGAGGCAAGAGTAGGCTGTTGTGTGTCTCTTGCTTTGGTGTAGTTGTGTCAGCCAGGAAAGCGTGTGCATGCGCGCACGTCTACGAGTCTTCATTTCTACGTCCGCGTCTTTCCGCGCTGTGGTCGTTTTTATGCCTTGTGTGGCTGTTCGTAATCCGAAGAGAATGGTCATGCGAACGGAAGAATTGTGAAGTAGGCCGTCACTGAGGCATTAATCCTCTTTCTTTTTCTTATTTAGCGCGCTCTCGTTACGTGACGAGCGGAGTTGGTTTGTATTACGTTTGATATCTCAGAACTGTACTGTGCTCGTTGTCGGTGCAGTCTGCGATCCTTCTATCCGCTGCAAGAAAAAAAAAAAAAGGAAAAGAATGAATAGAGGAAGAATAAAGGAAAAAAAGGAAGAGAAGAATCGCTGTACTCGAGGAGGTAACAGCTTGCGCGAGATCGCTCGCTGGCCCGCGCTGCGTTTAATGCGTCTACCGTGTGACGTGGACAGCACACATGGTGTGCGCTGTACGTACGTGCATTTTCTTACTCTGCGTGCCGATGTCCCGCCGGGCCTGACGGGGGTCCACTTCTCGCTCGTATATATCTGTGGTGCATGCCGCATTCGCACTCGCGACGTAATGGAAGTCGGCGGGGACGAAGGAGGGGAGGGGGGTGGGGAGGAGGAGGGGGGTGGTGGTGGTATACAGTCGTCATTGCAGTTGGCGGTAAGCTGCGTGCGCGTGAGTGCGCCCGGTCAGCGGCAGAGGAAGCCTCGTAGACTCCCTCGGGACGGCGATGACTCTCGTGTCTTTTCCGGCTTCCCCCGTCCGGTCTTCCGTGGCGGCGGCGGCGGCGGCGTCCGCCGGTGTCCTTGCCCTTTCCGGTTCAGCTGCCGTCGCTGCTGCATCGCCGCCGGGCACCGCCCTCTGAGACACGGTGGCTGCGGCGAGCTCTCGCCCCGACACGCCTGCGGGGCTCGTGTGATCGTCTGCTATAGGCTGTGGATGCGCGTGCTACATGCTGCATCCGAGGGTGCGCAGGACCGCGCCAGTAGCATTCCTTTCCCGTGCGAAGGGGTAGCAAATCGGGCTAAGTTCCCTGCCTTCTGCCCTTCTCTCCCTAGTACCATTCTGCTTCGAATATTTTACAGTGCGCAGGGTAGTTCCACGACGGTTTTCGTGCGGTGACACAGCAACCGTTGTCAAAGGACATGGTGAGAGCGTAGCAGAGGGAAGAGTAAACAAAACTATTTGCATATATGTACGACAAAGTGACTTGGTAAGAAGTTACCTATAGTTCGCTTGTGGAGTGACTTCCGAAGGGTGTTTAACACAGCTTCGCTGTCTTTGAGCTATCAGTTGCTCGGATTTGCATACGTCTACTAAGGCGTTTAATTGTACTTCCCTTTTTTTGTGTGTGTTTTTGTTTTCTCGAGAGCCCTTATGTTTATAAGTCAGAGGCCGTCATATATAACACAGTCAAAGGGGACCTGACTTAACTCACCGACTTCAGCACCAAGCAAGCAAACGAACCAGCCAATTCATTTCGCCGTTGCAGAGAGAAACTGCGTCTTGCGATGACCGTTAGCTGGACGCAATCCTTACGTCGTCCAACAGCCGAACTATGGGTGCATTTGCAGCAGCAAACGTTCCCGGGATACTTTCCTGGGATCGGCTTCGGGCTTCTGCGTCGAGCGTGCGACATTGAACGACGTAACTGGACCGGACGAACGGAGGAGGCAGGGAAGGGGACCCCGAATATTCGCGCTTCGGGGAGTCGGCTACGGCGCCCGCATCTCTCGCTTTCAAGGCAGCAGCACAACGCCGGCATAAATGCAACCTTGCGTGCGCTCGCGCCCACATATCCCTCCGCAAAGAGCACTTTCGCGCAGAGCAACAGCCGGGGCAGCACCCTCGGACAAGCAAGCAAGCAAGCAAGCAAGCAAGCGCGCTTCGAAGGTGAAGTGCGTGGGTTCCTCTCGGAGGGCGCCGATTACCGGGTCGGTGCAGCAGCAATTATGCTGGCCGGCCTTTCTCTCTCGGTTGCGGGCGCCGCTTTTGTGGATGGGAGGTGTTCTTTACGCGTCGGCGCGCGCCGCTTTTTCTTCTGCGGCTCATCGCCTGACGCTTTTGTTCTGCCTCATGCCCTGCCCACGACTAGGATAAACAAACCTTCTTGAGCGCTGTGCTTCGATGGCGGATCCGAGGCCAGGTACGATAAAAGGAAAGAAACCCCCTCCGCTGCTTCTCGCTGTTTGTGAGGAGAAACCACGAGAAGGGCTGGCGGCTAATGCCGAAGACCACGGTTTTTGTGTGAGCCTGTGTGTACGTGGCCTCGTGCGCGGTTTTCAAGCGCCCGAGGAAGACGGAAATCGGGGCGGGGAGTATATGGCCTTGGGCGTCCGAGGGAATGTTTATTAGCCGGCCTCTAATGATGTTCGTTCGTTCCCGCGAGAGTCCCCGCTTGCAGTGTATTCCTTCCGTTTCTTTCCTTGTTTCCCAAGAGTTGCCTAGTGGACTGAACGTTTCCATTTTGCGGACCTTTAACAAGGACCTCGAGTTTGACGTCGCACTTCCTCGTTACGTATTTAGCCGGCTGGGAGAATTGCTTCGCGGCGATGAAGTTCCCTGAAGTCCTGGCTGTTACCACTGCGGTCGAGTGAGGGGAAGGGTGGGGGGGGGGGGGTAGTTCAACAGCAACCGGGTTCTGCCTAGAGCATATAGCCTTTCACTAGCCTGCCGAACTTTCTACGACGGCATATCCGGAGTCAAGTTTACATCGCAGAACCCTTTCAGGTTTTGTAGCAGTATAGAATGAGGTCGCACTTCCGTGTCGTCGTCGTTCTTTCATTTCACTCTTAGTGCTGCAAAAGCAAAGATAAATGTGCTTGCTCGCTATTTATTCTTCAGGAGCTGCTTCCTGATTACCGCTCGTAGACATTGGTTTCCTGGCCTGAGGTCATTGCATATTGCGTTAGTTTTCCGCATAGTTGTGCTACTTGCTGCATAACATGCGTGGCGGTGCACATGACTATAGAGCGCGCTCTTTTTGAGTCCTCAGACGGGAGCCTGCAGCGTGTCGGCTGATCTGCGGTTTCAGCAATAAGGGCGCGCGGCGTCTGTAGGACCTAGACAGTGAAGCCCTTGCAAAATGTTTTCGAACGCTGGTGGCGCTTGTTTCGTTGGCTGGCACGAGATCGGTGTCGCAATGTGCCCTTGTATCAGGAGGCGAATCCGCTGTTTTAAGCACGACGTGCTTATAGGACGACGCCTACAGATGGCAGAGGCAAGACGGGTCGTCTCATTCCACTGGCGTTGGACAGCTATAGTTTAGTTCGTTCATCGTTCGTCCTATATATAGTGGTAGCGTCAGTGACAACGAAGACGATGACTTGTTGCCGGAGTGTGCTTTCGAGGAAATAATATGCGTCGTTGGCTTGGCATGCCCAAGGACAGACACGTAGACAACAAATATGTACAGTAGAGGGGGGACCAAAATAAACTTTTTCGAACACGAATTGAATACAAATAATATGTGTCGAATAGCTCAGTGGAGGCGCATATATTTACGGCAGGAATATTTATTTCGGGATTATTAGGGACGAAGGAAAAAGAAGTAGCTAGCTATTATCCTTTGCTATCCTTTGTCCCTATAGGGACAAAGGATAGTTTTTAAACGTGAAATCGCAAATTAGCATTAAAACAAACTGTGCGAATAGCCTCTCACAAACTTTTGAGCCTGGTTGCAGACGAGCGATCCAAGAATTGATGGCTGACTAGCTTTCAAAACTAAAAACGCTAAATAAATGGTTAATGACTGGGAAAGTTGTCATCCACCCGATGTATATGGCACACCATCCAACCGATTGTCATCTACCCGACGTAGCACTAAGCTGCGAAGAAAGCTTCGTAGTTACGAGATCAAATTCGTCGTGGTTCCGACGAGAAATCGCGCGACTTGCGTCTTCCGCGCTGTCGTCGCTGTCCGCCCGGGCAACAGCCGAACGTTCGAAGCTCGATCGAAACCGGCACCTCTCGCGCGAAGCCTAATATATATGCACGATGTGTCGCGTCAGAGAAGGCGCGCCTCTACACCCGCGGCGGCGGCCTCCCTATCCCGCGCGTGCTTTCTATATAGCGGCGTGTGGGGGCCGCCGCTTTCTCGTCCTGCCAGCGGCAGGAAAACGCTATAACAGCAGTCGGGCGCTGCACTGCCATTGTTTTGCCCCGCTGGCCGAGACGCGCATACACGCGGGTGAGCGCTGCTTGCAGCGGGCCGATTGTTATCGCGTCGCCTTGCGGGAGGCTGTTCCCACAATCGGCCTCGACACGAGGGGGAGGGGCGAGCAAGCGATAGCGGATGGGAGACGCGCATTCTCTCTCCGCCGACTCGGCCTCGTCCGTAGCGTTCCTGGCTGTGTGTGTGTACTGTGCGCGAAGTGGGTTATGTGTACAAACGCGCCGGGTGGTTGTCTCTGCGCGTGCAGCAGACGCGTGCTTCCGGCCCGGACCGTCGCGGCAGACGTCTCGCAGCCGACCACCCTATATATATATATATATATATATATATATATATATATATATATATATATAGATTTAGAAACGAAGGTGCACACTCACGAAAATTGCATCTTTAATGGTTGTAACGTTTCGGCCGTGGCATGGCCTTCGTCAACATTTTATTCTGACGAAGGCCGTGCCACGGCCGAAACGTTAAAAACCGTTAAAGATGAAATTTTCGTAAGTGTGCACCTTCGTTTCTGAAACTACATATGCACCGGACCTACAGAACTCCTCATTGAATTATATATATATATATATATATATATATATATATATATATATATATATATATATATATATATATATATATATATATATATATATGCGCGAACCTAATTGCGTGACTGTGATGTTGTCAACCGTTGATTAAGATAGTGGCATGTAAGGAGCGCAACCTCAGGAAATTATATTTACACGTATAGATTTACTCGGAGTTGCTTTCGGTGA
The DNA here is from genome assembly GCF_023375885.2 of Dermacentor andersoni. NCBI lineage: Eukaryota > Metazoa > Arthropoda > Arachnida > Ixodida > Ixodidae > Dermacentor > Dermacentor andersoni. Next base: position 104,980,308 of record NC_092815.1, read on the forward strand.
AATGCGTGTATTGTATTGTATAACAGCGAAAGAACGCAGCGAGTATTTTTTTTATCGCGTTCTTTAGAATTGACTGTCGACTGTATCGGATGTTATGAAAGCCCCGAGTTCCGATTCCCTGTCGAAGTAGCCATTTGCAAGGCGCTGAGACTCGGAGCTAATTTGACCTTCACGTTGTTAGTGTAATAATTAGTAATAGCGTCCCGATACTCGTGACTGGAAATACACTTCCACCTCGTTGAATTTGTTCTCCCAGCCCTTGCCAGAAACGTTCTCATGAGGACAGCGCACTCCACTTGAAAAACACACTCGTCCTCCCAAGGAATGGCCTAAAACCCACAGGCGTTCGAAAAAAGCATTGCAGTGACGGTGAGAGGCAATAGCACGTTGCTAGAAGATATCCGATGCGACATATTTCACAATCGCATCAAAGGAAGGACTGTACAAATTGTATTACTGAAGGCTTTAACAAACCCAAGAAAAGTACTGCCTCCAATTCTACTATAACAACGCCATAAAGGGAGTAAATAATATGCATATTTTAGCAGGATATAATCGTACATTTTCTTAGCACAGAGTGCGCACGTCTCTCTCTCTCTCTCTCTCTCTCTCTCTCTCTCTCTCTCTCCGGAGCAGCCTAACGATGAAGTTTCTTCGCGAATACCAGCCCTCTCTTAACGGTGTTCTGGGACAAGCATGCTGTGACAGCTTCGCAACCCCTCTCGGAAAGGAACGTGGACTTGCGATTTCAAAAGCGGTTCAGCTTATACATTCGTTATTACGTCCGGCGTGCCGGCGTGCTCGCAAACTGCCAGCGGGGTGGATCAGCTTATATAGAGTTTCCTGCGAAATCTTGGCTCGTCGCTTGCGAGACACCGCCGCGCACATGTGCGACATGTCGCAACGTACGCGCCTGTTCCGTTCTTTCATTTGGTTGTTGGGAGGGAACTGCCGCTGTTTCGAACTTCTTCCTTTCTTCCTTTCTTTCTTTCTTTCTTTCTTTCCTTCTTTCTTAGCTCGCAATAAAGACTGCCAATGATCGCAGTTCTTCGGAGACGCGCGAACGCGTCGAGGTGAAGTGTGTGTAGGGGGTGGGGGTATAACGTACGGCATTCCGCGCATGCAACAAAACACGCCGCTTACGCGCTTCTTTCGGCAGCAGCGCAACACGCCAGCTGCGAGCGCTGGAATTCGCCGCGCACACCGGCGCGTTTCGTCACTCCTTCCATTTTCGCGTATACTTGTTCCGCGAAGATTGCGGCATTCAGCACCATGCACCTTGGCGTGTTCGAGGAGCCGGCATACCATATACGCATACGGCTGAACTCTCCGGTTTGATGACGTTGTCTCCCGAGTATAGTACGTCGCAAGTGTACCGCATTTTCTTTAGTGTAATCCGCGCCCTCTCTGATGTTGGCGGCCGGCCCCGTCACAGGAGTGCAGACTGAGGTGGACAGAGGGAGTTCGTTGCCGTAGCTGGTTTTATATACATCGTGGCAACGTTAGCTCCGTCGTTATTTACAACTTCGGTAGAGAACGCCCGGAATTGGAAACTGTGTGCAGGAACTGACGCACAACCACATCTCTCCCACACCCTTCTTTGTCTCCACCTTAGTGTTAGTGTTGTCTCTCCCTCGATCTCTCTCTCTCTCTCTCTCTGTGCGTGTGTGATGATCACATTACGAAGAGGTGTTTAACGTGATAACTCATTCTTCCTAAGTTTTTAGCAATAAATGTTATTTTTGTAAAGCAACGTTCAGAATTGGACATTTCCAGTTACTTTGCGAACGCATAAAACAAAATAGAACTAATGACGGGTGATAAAATATTTCTTTGTGGTGCCGGCTCTCGTTGTTATATAGACAACCGTGTACGATGCTTACATTTGCGTATTATTTGTTGTTGTTCAACTCTTCTGTGCTCAGATGGGCAGGGGGATCGATGCCACTTGTATTCGCGGTACTGGTTATATTCGAGAAAATGCGATAATTGATTCGCATATGCAATTCACGACAGCACGCCATTCTTACGCCGGCCGGCCGGCCGGACCTTCGCTCGGCGAGGCGTCCGAGCGTACTACCGCGCTTTTTTGTCGGTTTCCTCGGCGTATAGGTACGGTCGTCCTCCCCCTCCCCCCCTCCTTCTTTCTTTTTTTCCTTTTCGACGTAACCTTCGCTAGCATAGCGAGCTCCCACCAGCGGCCCGGCACGCGCCGTACTACGTCTTTCTCGCCCAGACCTTGAAACTCACGTTGGCGCGTGCGTAGCCCACATACGCGAGCCACTATGTACGCCACCATCACCGCCGCCACAACCACAGCCGCCACGCTCTTCGTGATGCCGCCGGATAAGATGGATGCGCTGCTGGCCCATTTTGTCGCAACCCCTTTCTATATGGCGCATATATAAAGTCGCCTTTTCTTTTTTTGCCGCCGCTATGGTATAATGCTTCCAAGCATCCACTGGCGTCGTGATTCCAGCTCTCCGCTCTTTTGTTGCTGTGTTACACTTATCCCGTCTCTCTGGTGGTTGTTCCTGCGGACGAGATCTTTATCACCCGCCGCCGCCGCCGGTTGCCGTCCTTCTTTCATTCTTCGTCGTCGCCCCATTGTTATAATCCCCCCCCCCTCTTCCCATTTGTTATTATCTTTGTCTCGCTGATAGTTGCAGCGAGGCCGTTGTGGTTATAAGTGACGGCCGCGCGAGTCTCTCTCTCTCTCTTTCTCTGTCTCTCCTAATCGTGCCGTGGGGCGGCTCGGTTTCGGATGTGGAGCAGTGGATCAGCAGTGCGATCGTCCGTAGTAGGGTGGAGGGCGTGGGGGAGTGGCGAGGAGGAGACAGCGCTACATAGACCGCGCAGTCAGCTGTGTTTCGCCGGCAAACTCCGACACCACACTCACGACCTTGCGGAAAGCGAGCATGCGCGCACTATTACGCACGCAGACGTGCTGCACTGCACATGCGTGCGCAAGAAAAGAAAGTATAGAAGGCGTTGAAGCATACCGGCGTACCTCGTTCGTTCCCCCCTAAAAGAGGCACTATATAGTGTCTGAGAGAAACGTCTTGCGTCTCATCACACCATCTAATCATCTGACGCCCTAAAGACTGCTTTTACTTTCCCTTTGCAGCGATTCTGTTACTCTTAATCGACCACCGGCCGTCTGATAGCTATGCATTATGCATAACCTGACCAACTCCTCTTCTGCTGAATCTAAACGAAAATAACTTAACGCCTACTGGTCGACGAAGTCGCCTGACGATGGACTGTGACAAACGGAAGTCACTGGCTCTTATGCAGTTGACTTGATAAGGCTGATCATGAAACCTAATGTGGTGAACATTTCCTTTCTTTCTTTCTTTATTTAAGACAATACAAAATACAAACCTTAATGCGGAGCTCTCCACTACGGCGTTCCACGTATATACGTATCCCTGTGTGCATTCCTAGACGTCAAAAAAAAAAAAAGTTATTTATATAGCGTGTAAAAATAATTATCGACAACAGGTGCGTAGTACATGTCCTTTTTTCGTTACTTTTTTTCTTTTGTGGATTCGTGCGATGAAGAACGCACTTGAAAGTACATTGGCCGCACCTTCGTTTCTTTAGCAGGGTAGGGCGAGAACTGGCGGCGTGGGAAACACTCGCCCCGAGAGACGACGCCGCGTCGCCGTCGTTGTACGTAGTACGTTCGGCCCGGCAGCGGGCATGCCCGCGCCACCCCAGGACTACACGCTTCTTTTTCCTCGTTTCGCAATCGACGGCAGAGGCCGCTCAGATGACCAGCTAAGCCTTGGCGTGCCTAGCGGGCTTCCTCCCCTTTCATGGCTTGCCGGCGCCCGCACAGACATTCACACAGACACCGTGTACCACACACGCGCGTGCGCGCACAAACACACGCACACTGCGTCGACTTCTTCATGCCGCGAGTACAAGTGTGTGGGTGCTTTTCCATCGTCGGCGAAGTCGCGCGATCGCCGTCTTTGCTGCACCGCGACGTTGCAACAGCAACGGACAGCGCGCGGCACTCGCCCGCTCTGTCCATTGTGCGACAAGAGGATGCTCCGGGATGGTGCGACGCCCGGGGAGAGCGCACGTCGTTTACAGTTTCGCGATTAAAGCCTCTTGCTCGCTGGACAATGCGCATCCCCCATCTTGCCTCTCTTGCACAGGCTCCACTCACTTTTGTCTACTGTTGCATCAATAACGTTCGGATGATTTCGCGATCGTCTCGATTGGTTAAGAGCCCAGGCGCTTCGTCGTACAGAGCTCGCTCAGCCGAGTAGTGTTTGACGGAGAGTTGTTGCTCTTGGCAGGGTTCGCCGTCTGTTGTCGACGCCGGTATGCGGCGGAAGTTCGGCGGTATGCTGTAACCGAGGTCGTGCGACGTCAAAGAAAGGCGCGTGGCCATGTGGCGCGTCTCACTGTCAAGCAATGCGCGTAGGCGGTTTCGGAACGGTTTTGCGCTGTGTCCGTCTAGGTGCTGTCGTCAATGCGGACGTGCTGACGACCCCTGCATTCTGTGCAGCCAACGGCTTTAGCATTCGCGCACGAAGACACTTTCACGCTTTCTGCGTCTTTCTTTTTTCTTTCATTATTTACATTGCTATGTCGTTGGCGTATAAAGGCACTTGTAATGCTTTGAATCGTTGGCCTTTCATCGCATGGGGCAATCCTTGCATGGTCTCGGATGCTGAAAACGGTTACCTTTCCTGACGCCGTCTTTGCGCATGCATCTCAGGTAGCCATCGTACGATGCCAACTTGGAAGGCTATCGACCGCCACGATTTCCCAAGGAATTTAGAAAAGACAAAAGCAATCAAATCAGAAGCGCGAGGCTAGTGCTTCGTCAGCTGCCGCCACTTAGCGGACGATGCATCAGAATGACGACATATTGAAGTGTTGCCACTCCTGGTGCCCGTTTGGCACCAGGCACATGCCTTGTGACATGCGGAACTATACAGAAGTGACTTAGTTGAATCTGGTGTTGGCGGAATCTTGGTCTCTTCGCTATAGTCTCGTCATATCCACTGCACTGGTTTCAAATACAACCTGTTTTAAATGCTACCCGCCTCTTTCTTTCGACTGTGTACTCGTCAAGGGTTGAAAATGTTAGCAACGTATCTGGATTAAATTATTTTGTCATTACAAGCTCGTCAGACGGCGGCTATTTAAGGTTAAAATTGTGAGACCATAGAATGCTGCCCAGCGTGCGCAGTTCAGTTGAGCGTGCAAGCTTGCTGGTCAGGGGAAGTAAGAGACCTCTCTTAAATGCCCGTGCCGGTGATGGCGCCTATATATTCTAGTACAGTCGCAACGACATTCGGCAACGGAAAGGACGATCTCGCATTACCGGCAGCAGCCAGACGCGTCGGAGGCTCGCGAACGGGGAAATCGCACACGTGCATCACACCTGAAGTGATATTATAGGCTCGTTCAGAATAAATCAGACACATTACCGCATCGTGGCTAGATCTCAACAACAAATTAGGAGGAGACAACGATCACATTAGAACACTCTTCATCATCGTCGTCAGCAGAATTATCACTTGTACTGAAGGCCAAATTTCGGGAAGAGCGAGGATACGGGCTGTATAAGAGAAGCACGCACGATCAATCCTTCGTGTAGCGTCTATCACGCGCACACGCACTCACAAGCAAGCACGCACACGGACGCGTTTAAGCTTGGATTCTCTTCCCTGCATGCAAGAGCGGCTTGCTTTTGGCAGCTTGCCGATGAAGAGCGTCTCGCGTATCAGTTCCGGTCGATGCCGCAACGACGGCTAATCGTGATGGAACGGCGAAAGACGAGATCAGCGTCGGTCAGCTGCGTACTCCTTCGGGACGAGAGCGCGCTGGCCCCGTGGCAGTGCGAGCTACCATCACGCGTCACCTCTTGCGTGCACGCATGCGGACGCTGCGCGCGTCGGCCGCCTATATATATATATATATATATATATATATATATATCGGCGCATAATTTGCCCGCCGTTTTTTGGGAGGGCCAACGTCGCTTCTCGCGCTGCAGTGATAGTGGGCCGGGTCAATTCTCAACTGTTTCCGTTACTCGGAATGATTGATCGAAATGCGGTGGCCCCATCTCTCTCTTTTTCTCTCTTATTTTTTTTTTTCTTTTTTATAGAAGGACGCCAAGTCATGCTTCATGGTTGGTATAACGCGCGCCTCCCCGTGTCGAGGTTTGGCAATAGAATAGGCTAAGCCATCATGTGGCGACTTTATACGCTCAGAAATTTTTTTTTATATAAAAGCAATTTCTCAAAAGCAATTTTATAAAAGCAAGCGGGACAGCGTTTCGTTCATATTTCTCTTTACGCGTGACAAAACCCTTTGTAGCAAGGCGTTTCCGAGCTACACTTTGTACTCCCGATATATACGTACAGCCTTCGAGATGGCGGCACATTTATTTAGGTCTCTAGGAAGTGTTTTGTGGTGTCTAACCTTTCCTTAGTCTGTCTTCGTTTCCTGAGCCGTTTTACCGTCAAAAGCCTATGCTGTCGCAGGTGGCGTTCAGTCAAGCTAGTCTTTTTATGCGTCCCTCGGAAAGAACGTAACTTCGGCGACGTCACAGGAAGTAGAACACCACTGCGTCCCTTGGCTTTCCCGAGCAATACTCAGCGTGAGATACTATTTCACTGCATTGCCTCCGCCTCAGATCGGTACTCATTGCAATGCCGGCTTCAACAGTGCTGTCGACCTTGCCTAAAGGGCTTCGCTTTCGACACCAATCGCATCATTTTTTCTTCCGACTTTCGAAATCCGCGACCATGTGCCTCTGGCACATCGTTGCGATTAGTCCTTGTGTGGTCTGAGTATGCTTGGCGCTGAGTGATTACTGAATGGCGACTCGTCAAACAAGGCCGCCAGATGGGAACCGTCTTCAGTCAGCCATCTATACTGTAATGAGACACCATGCAATGCCATGCGTGCATCGATCACTACCGATTCTTTGTAATATTCGTTGCGAATGAAGACTCTTTGGCCACACTTCCTCCCTTATCTGCCCTCCCTTTTGCGGATAGTGTTATTAGTTCGGTTGTATTTAGCGAGAGAAATGTCTTTTCTATTGTATTCGAGCGCAAATTTACATTCCTTGACTGGAGATCGTGCGCGCTTGTGTATACGGCGCCACACACACAACAAAAGTGTCCTTCTCCCGTCTGAAATGAATGAATGAGTGAATGAATGAATGAATGACATCTGTTTAGGGTTTCACCCAACATGCGCACACTTCGTGTCATTTGCACGAACATTGAGCTTTGCCTTAATGTGAAACGTAACGTAGTGGTTTGTGGGACGCAGTGGCAACACTGCTGCCATTGTTAGCTTTGCATGCATGCACATGGCGTCATATTTTGCAACGAAAGCTTTCCTTCCTTCCTGCCTTCGTATCGAGCGTCTGTGGGCGAAAACTATCATTACGATGTCGTGGCGCAGAATAAGTCCGCTGCTGCGGTATGTACTTGAATGCTCAGGTAGCTTTGCCAAGGGTCACACGGTGTTGCCATCCGAGAGTCGCGACCGTCGTGCCACCGTCTTCGTCGGTTGAGCTGACCCCTCTTACTGGGCCCTCTGTAAGTTTTGTCGGTGTCCCATGCTAGAGCGAGATGTATTATTTGGGAAAGTGAAGAGAGGACTCGGCCTATGGTAGCCTGCTACATTGCGCTGGATAAATGGGGAAAGGGCAAAGAAAGAAGGTTGGGAGCGAGTAGTGACAATGAGGACAGAGTGAGGGAAAAAAAGAACATCGTCACAGGACAACGGCATCCGCATCACAGCCGCTTGTCTCAATACCCTTGCGGCGCAGGAATGCAAGTAACGCATGGATGACTCTGCACCTCCATTTCGCTATTTTTGACATTGCCGAATTTCGCCACCTTGTCAGTTTTGATTTGCCAACAGGGCTGCTACGGTTTCTCTGATTGGCCAAAAATTCTGCCATTACATAATTTGACTGTACGGCGGAATTTGACGTTGTCTACAATAGCAACCCAGTAACGGCATCCGCAGTCAGCGGCCGATTGCCAAGTCTGGACAAAAAATTCGCCCAACGCCTGCCGTTCGCGCGCGCATTGGAAGCAGACACACAGACGTGGCTCATTTTTCCGGGTGTATATGACAGTTTCGAGAGCCGGCACATTCAGCAGAATGCACATATCCTTTTGTTAATGTCACGCCTGATCGCAGGCCGTAAACAATGCACTGAGAAATCCCCAGGAGGCCAGGCAGCCTTCGATCTTGTACGCTGTCTGTAAGGGTTGAATGCCTCGATCGTCCGCGTCGTCAGACTTTCGTGCATTGTCTTTGTATTGTTTCATGTACTTTCCTCTTGAACGCTTTGCACTTGTGCTGTCCTGAATGCCAAACTTTTAATCTATTCACTGGCCACGTGTTTTAATTTATCTGTGTCATTGAGTAGCGCCTGTTTATGTTGCGTGCGCCTGTCAGTGCATGCACGCGGTCTTGCCTGCGATCCGGTCGTGTGTGTGTATGGGGGAGGCGGATGCGTGTTGGTTTGTTTAGGATTGGTTAGGGAGTGTTGATTCAGCTTCTGTCTGTTATCCGAAATATTGTTGTCTTGCAGTCCTCTCCGTTTTAGGTTTTACAGGTTACCTGATTCTCAGGTTAGCCTTCTGCACAATGAATGCACTTTAGGCTCAACAACGGGCTTTCTGTACTCCTGTGGGGTGTTTCATCGCATTATCTTTCGCGGCTTCCTGCGCATGATTTATGATATGACCATTACGTGGTTTCCTAAGAAACATAAGCCTAAGTGCACTTAGCAATCAACTATCCGATGCGGAAAGACATTCGCGTTAAACAGTTATGACGGGGTGTGCAAACAGCGAAGAAATCCTATATTTAGGCTATATACTTATAGGCCTAAGTGCACTTAGCCTTATAAGTAGACTTTCCGCCTTCGATAATAGTTTATTGCTACTTTTCTGCTTCCTCTGCTTAAGTCGTCCCACTTTATTCTTGCGTGAAGTTAACGCACCGTATCATGGCTTCGCGTTAGAAGCGTGCCTGCACGCCGTGAGGGCGGCGTCACAACGGACGATGCCCGTTTTCAGCAGACGCGCTGCCTTAGAACGCCTGCTGTTTACGTGGTAGACGATCCATTGTTTTTGTTAGTGTATAAACGCGAGGTAAGGTGGCTTACAGGGGAGAGTGCGTGTATATGAAAAGGGGAGAGGGCGGTGGGGGCGTTCCGTTTTCTCGGCTGGGTGAGTACATCCCGGCGTTATTCCAGTTTCTTTCCGGGAAGTGGTGGATGACCGGGCCGTGGTGCCGCCGTCGCACGCGCGGCCGCTTGCAAACGACGACGCTCGAGCCGTAGCAGACGAACCGTGACCGTGGCAGACGATCCTGCAGAGTGCCGCGAAAATTTTCGAAAAACAAAAGGTGCCTCAAACAAAAATACAAAGAGACAAGTTCAGGAATGAATAAATAAAACATGTACTTCTACGGCAATACAGCGAGAACGACTAGGGACTCGTGCGTGTAGTAATGAAAGCAGCACGCCATCCGTCACTTCTTGAGGATGCCTCGGCGGACAAAAACAAAACGAAGGGGCATGGAGAAGAGATGAGAAGAGAAGAGTGGAAAAGCAGGGGAAGAAAGGAAGAAAAAAAGAAGGAAAGAAAGAAAGTAAGAAACAAAGAAGCTGTGGATGGGTACACTGCATCCTTTGTCTTTCCACCTTTCGCTTTTCTGGCTCTTTCGCGAGAGTTCATTGCCATGACCGGACGATCGGAGGCCATGCTGGCGCTGCTATAAGCCGCCCGCTTTCCTGCTGGCGTGCGCGAAACTGAGCTCTCTCTCCTCCCGTGCTTAAGGAATGGGACGGTCGCGAGAGGGCGTCTTCGTTGCGTTTCCTTAATGACGTGAAGTGTTGCTGCAGGCACACGATATGTGTTCGAGTGGTACCACGTGTGCAGAAGAAGATGGCAGCTAGGACAGCGCTTGCGTATTGCTATCGTGCCGCCGAGTCTTGCACCGTCTTCCGCTCCGCGCTCTCGATAGCAGACAACACGTCCACGGGGCAGGGAATGGCGTTGCGCTCTCGCTCGCTCCATATTGAACGACCGGCGCAAGCTCAGAGCCCGGGATTCCACGTTTGGCTGCTTGTGCCGGGACTGGCTAGCTCCTGTACTAAGTTCTTAGCCGTCGAAATTTTGGTTCCTCTGGACACAGTCTGTATACTTTTGACTACATCGGCGCAACAAAATATATCATTATGTAATTTCACGTATCTACTTTCCTTTAGCACCTGCACTGCTAATGTGCAGTGTGTGGCACTCCCCTTTCCGAGCTATAAATTAAGGGTGTCACACCGAATCGCATACTTGTGAATTCACACCAGTTCACTTAGAGAACAGCCCACGCTAGAGATATATGCCTTCATTAAAAAATAATCCGCACTCCATGCACCGCAGGGTCTCTCGTAACCTCAGCCCCACTTTGCGACGTAAAACCCCAGCAATTCGCGACCATATGTTGGGTGCACTGACTAAACTTGCGCCTATAGTCTTCTGGTTCAGGAGATGACGTCCGTGCCTTATATCGTATGCTGCACAGTTTTACCTGACCAGTGTTTTTAATGCGTGGTCATCGTTCCTGCCCCTTGCTCGCCGTAAGGTGCTGGCTCAGCGGGGCGAAGAGGGCTTGAGAGAGCGCGGCGCCGCTTCGTCCTCGTCCTGCGTTTTGCGTTGTTAGTCCAGAGGGCTCCACTGCTGGCGCGCTTCCTTTGTGTTTCGCAGAGCGTGTACACGTATACGGTGTCATGACGCGTGTAAGGTGCACCTAAAGCGACACTAAATTGAAGAATTAGTTGCATCGCTGGAAAACACAACGACAGGCGTGTGGGGACGCCGCCTTGAATTTCTCGCACCAGATAATCGTGACGTCATGGATTTTCACGGCGTGTGCTCGGGCCTATAATTGATTTGTTATCAGTAAAGGTCGACTGCGCAGTAGTCTAAAGGAGCCAGAGACAACATGGCGAGATTCAAGAACTTTTGCTGCGCCACTACGGCCCGAGTACGAGAAGTGTCCACCTCTTGTGGTCCCCTCTGTTTTCATCGTGCTTCTAAAAGCGAACCAATTGTGCACGTCGACCAACTTTGTTTTCAGATGATTGCACCATTTCGTTATTCTTTATTGTGCCAGTACGTAAAAAACCGCGGTTCCGTGCTCATTTCTGCAAGCGATGGTCTGCATGTCCCAAGTGTCCGGTATGTTGTGTAATTATTACGCAGATTCAGCGAATATTTTGGAATATTTGTGGAGCGGCTAATTAAATGCTACGAAACTAAATGCGATGCGCACTGCACCGTTCACAAGCTATGCCGAGATGCAAACAGCGATTCACGCGAATGCACACTGCAGAGACGTCGACGCAGTGATATCGCGAAGTCGATGTTTGACGTTTGTTCAGGGAGGAATGGTGAGGTGAGTTGCATGCAGAGAAAAGTACATGGGAGGCAACAGAAAATGCTAAGGTTGACTGTCATTCGCCTGTTCGATTTCTTCGTCTCTGGAGAATTGGAACTTGGTGCACGCGCACGGCCAGACGCACGCGCTGGCACGAGAGAATATGCGCGACAGTGGCCGAATGGTTTGAGCGTCGATCGGCTTGCTATGCCGGGACAACGAGGTTCGGACCCCGTTATCAGACACGTGATTCTTTTTGCAGCCGAGCTGTTAGCCTCTGTTTGGGCGGCAATCTTCGCGTCCGCCTCCGTCAGCAAAAGTGTGCGTCGATCCCGGCGGCTGTACAGAGCCAGGAGTGGTGGCTCGTATGCCTCCGTTTAAGGGCAGAGGCTTCAAGCATGTCAGCAAAGTGCATGAAGCGAACAGTGCAAACATTCCTTGTAATCCACGCATACAACACACAGAACAGCGTGCGTTTCAACAAAGAACGAGCACAAAACACTCATCCGAACCACATAACTGATGATAAGGCGCTCCCGGTAACAATGCGAAGCACGTGTAGCACTTCCCGCATACGTTTCCCGGTAAAGATTACCGTTTCGCAAGCTGCCCCGCCGATGGCAGCTTGCGACGTGGGGAGTAACGTCCCTAGCCTTTCGTATACAGAGTATCCCAGCTAACTTCAGCCATAGTTTAAAAGTAAGAGTATAGCCACGTAGGTGGACAGAACCAAGGTAATGTTGTTTGCCGTCGCTTGGAGATACTCAATTTGTTTCTTTCCGCCTCGTTATATAATTGATCTTCATTAATTAATGAACTTCTCGAATATTATAATTAGATGAAAAGTATCAACGAGAAAATGTTAGACCAACATGAAAAACTCCCGATACAGTTTTCGGTTGCTCAATACGTGCTATTGAAAAGTTTTTCCGAGCATGAAAGAAGCCCGCAAATGCACGCAAAATTGCGCTTGACTGGCCGCTCGAGGCACTTTGCGTTTCTGCGTGCATTTGCGGGCTTTTTTTACGCTCGGAAAAACACTTTTATGTAGCGCGTATTGAACAACAGAAAGATGACCCGAATACGCTAAATGAGTAACATAAATGTTGTTCGTGGTTCATTACTGGTTCATGTGGTGATCTCAACTTTTACGCAATATGTATAATTATGTTCTGTACTAGCATTTTATTACATGTGTTCTGTGTTTTCGCTGTTCAAAGTATCTGACTTTACATATGCGTCGAGTACTGAACTCATGCACAAAACTTTGCGATTTGTGTACTGTTGGACTGTATATTTTTTATTCAACCAGTGTTCTACTGAGCGTCATATTTTGTGTCGCTATTCTGCCTTTTTACGCAAATTTGTTTCCTTTTGCCAAGTGACAAAGAGTATCCGGTGCCACCATAAAAGCGCCAACCTCTCCTAATATCCATTTCAATAAAAAAAAAAAGCTGTATCGGGAGTTTTTCATGTCGCGCTACAATTTTTTCGTCGATACTTATCATATAATTATAATATTTGAGAAATTGATTAATAAATACTAATTACCTAATTAGGCGGAAAGAAAAAAAATTATTTGAGTGTGTCCAAGCGACGGCAACCAAGATTACCTGGCTTCTGTCCAGCTATGTGGGATTCGCACACTTGAACTACGGTTAGCTGGGACACCCTGTATATAAGAGAACCAGCCGAGCAACTGATTTCAATGTTGTTGCCGCACCGCTAGAGGCGGCGGCGTGCTGTCAAAATTACCATTGTTCCCATTACTTTAAATTACCATTACTGTCATTACCCTAAAGCACTAAAGCATTGCGTACCCCCTCAGCAGTTGTAGTGGTGGGTTTCAACGACTTCGCTGGACGTCCACTTTCGCAAGGCCGGGATCGCGAGTCAATTTGTTTTGTCTTCTGGCGTACGAGCTGTTCGGCAAGACAGCAACAGCCACGGTCAGCAAACGCCGGAGGTTTCTCAAACAAAACTTCACGTAAATGCTTGTGGATACGAAATAAACGTTCAACTTGGTCACGTCCACGTATATAGGCTGAAAAGAGGACATAAGCGTTCGCGTTTTCCCATTGATAACTACTTTCCGCTCGGCCGCACTTTTGGCGGAACGGAAACTCGCCGTAAAACGGTGGATAAGGATGAAGAGCGAGGAAGTGGAGCCTCGCGGCTGTTGGCTGACGGTGGCGTTCTTCTGCTGAGCCCGAGGTCATGGCAGATACGCGTTTCGATGAGGAAGCTATGCAAAGCAGTTTGACGACGTATACTTCAATTTATGTACACCTCTATGACCCGCCAGCGGGTCCAAATTAATTCGAAGCCCCCAATTCCTTACTACGCATCGTCTATCAAAGCCGGCGCGTTGTTTTGGGGACGTTAAACCCCACGATTAAATAAACGTATAAATTGAGGTTCTGCGTTCTACGCTATATGGCCATTGAATTGTATTTTCGCGGGTCGCATATTGTGAAAAATGGACGCCGTGCAGGAAAGATTGGCGGTCACGCGCTGACGAAGCCCAAGATGTATGCACTACATATCCGCCAGGTAAAGCGGAGGATGGTGGGGCGGGGGGGTCTCGGTTAGAGATTTTAAGGGGTGGATAGTTGGGGGGGGGGGGGGGATAGGCAGTGGGCGCGTGAGCGGCGCAGTGGTGGACCACGCCTGCAGGCAGCTCCGCGTCGGTCGCCCCGGCTTTGCCGATGGGCGATCTATACAGGAGACCGCGGGTTTCCTCGTGCTCCGGAGCGTCCGCGTTCCTTCGTGTGTAAGGGGGGGGGGGGGGGGGGGGGGGGGGGCATACACGGCGGCTGTCTGGCGCCGGCGGCGGTGCAAACTGCGCGACGACCCGACTCAACGCAAACTGTCAAGTGGGCGTGCCGTGCGGTGCGCGCGCGCTGAGCAAACGGGCCAGGGGGGCGAGCCTCCCCTCCGTGTATACGTATGTCCGCCCGAGGCGCGAACGTCGGCCTACTTGCTGGGCCTATTTGCTCGTCGTCGTCGTCATCGCCGTCTTTCGCAGGGTGTGTGCGTGCGTGTGTGTGTGGCGCGTGCTCGTGCGATCGTTGACCCGAGCAAATTCGCCTCCCAGGGCCGGACTCGAGTGACCGGCTCGATGAAGAGCGCCGAACGTCGTCGATGCTTTCCTTCCATAGGCGGTACGCGTAATACTTGCGTGTCTGTGCGCGTGAAGTGACCGTTCCGTAAGAGAGAGAGAATTAATTTAAGAGATGAAAGGCAGAGAAGTTAACCAGGCTGTCTGGCTAGCTACTCTGCATTGGGGTAAATAATAGAAAAGATGAGAACAGGTATGAGAATTACCGCTCCGGCACAACCACGACGACTGCAACGACTACAATCTTCTATACAGTCCCGATACTTATAAAGAACAAGGAAAAAAAAAGAGTGCTTTTATAGATCCTGCCATACGGCTTTCTGGTGACTACATTTATTACCAGGAAGTGCCTCTGGCCGTAGCGCATGGCTCATGCAGAGTCACGTAGCCTTCGTGCTCTTTTGTAGGAATCATCATCATCGGCCCATATTTGAGTCCACTGCAGGACTAAGACCTCTCCCAGCGATCTCCAATTACCCCTGTCTGTAGCTAATTCCAACTTGCGCCTGCAAATTTTCTAATTTCATCACCCCTACTAATTTTCTGCCGTTCTCGACTGCGCTTCCCTTCCCTTGGTACCCTCTTCTGTAACTCTGTGATGGCTATCTGCCCTGCGCATCACATGGCATTACACTACGTGGCATTGTAGGAATAGCGGATACTAAACCCAACTGCCCTGGACACCTCCGTAATCTTGGTCGTAACTGTACTGCATGCAGGTTCGCGGCTCCAATCGAAGTGAATTGCACCGCAGTGGTTCGTGCCGGCATAACGTACACAGTTTCCACGGGAAAGCCAGCTTTGTCGGTGAACAGTCTGTATCTAAATAACGTACCCTGCGTTGCAGCACTTTCATGCGCGCCAAACATTCTCATGCTTAAGAATTGTGCGGTGGATATGTCCGCTTGCCAACGCTCGGGATTTACGAGAACTATATGTAAAATGAGAAAAGGTAACTTGCATCCTGTTCAGGCCATGTGCCCAGGACTTACTGGGGAATCCTGAAGTATAATATATATATATATATATATATATATATATATATATATATATATATATATATATATATATATATATATATAGAGAGAGAGAGAGAGAGAGAGAGAGAGAGAACACCCGTACACACCCAGATGGATCAGGACAGGACATATTTGCTCTGGAAGTACAAGCCGGGTCATAGTCCCGAAGCGCGACGTGGATCAAAAGCGTGTGGCTCGCCATACAGATTGAGTTATCGCCGCAGATCGCACGATGCCTTGCTTTGTTGCGGTTTTAGAAGCCGCGCGCTCACGGGGGTCTATAATAAAGAATGGTATAGTAGAACGCCCATATGGAGAGGTATACGGGGGCTTGGAGCGAACTACGGAAAGCTGGCGAAAGTCTGACGGAGGCCGCGTCATTTAAGCGTGGCGCTATACTTTCTGTAATACTTCAGCGTTTGTGTGTGTTGTGCGTGAATGCTGTGAACGGATTGTTTGTACTCTTCTTCTCATATTTTTGCTCCCCTTCCTCAGTGCAAATTATCCAGCCAGTCGGGCTCAGTTCTCGTTAACCTCCCTGTCCTTCCTTTACTTCTCGCTCTTGCTATCTCTCTCCCTCTCTATCTCTCAGGCTCTCAGGCAGGCGTAAGTGATTTAACCTGGCGGCGGTTTGGGGCAGGAGGGGGTGCCGCCAAAGTGCGACCTCCTTTTTTTTTCTCTCTTTTATTTCTTTTTTTGACACGATGCCGACGCAACTGGAGCCGCACGTGGCAATTTCGACGGTTCGATTGACTACATAGTGGCGCTGGTCCTTCCAAAGGTTCTTTCATTTTCGATCGAAAGAGGGGCGCACCGGTTTTTCTGTTGTGCCTACAACCTACACACGGACGCCGCGCTGGAGAATGTGTGAAATTACGCCGCCCTGACAACAACGTTTCGCTCCCCTTTTATCAAAACGGGAGCAGGTACTTTTTTATTCGACTTCGGAGAGTTGAATGACATGCATTTTCCTTTATTCTCTGCAGCTTAGACTTTGTGAGCTGCGCAATGCTCTATTGCCGCCTTTTATCGCAGTTGCATCACGCACACCTTCGCGCTGCAAGACAGCGCAGTTTGTCAGCCGCGGTGATTTGCCTCCGAAGCGGATGCCGCTCAAGCCCGAAGATGCGCGTTGCGAAGCGAATTTCCTTGGACGATTCACGCGATACGTTCGGCAATCTACTTCGGTGCGCCGCGTTGACTATATACAATCAAGTCACTCTCTCGCCACTGATGTTCAACGGAACCTGCAGCATGCGAACGGCGGCACCAAACAAAGAAACAATCCGGATTGAGAAGAGGCCGGAGAAATTCTGTCGCGTCGCCTTTCACTGCATACGCCGTTATCCAGTTCCTTACGCACTTTCTGGAACGTCCTGAATGGCAGCCTTTGTATGCCATTTCGCGCTGGTACCGACGTTTCCCAGCAGGTCGGTGCTTTGGCGGGAGTCATCCATAGTCACGTGCGATCGAGCTGTTTCTGAGAAGCCACCGAGGCGACGTGGTCTCCATGTTCACAAGTCCGCGCGCTTTCTCTATGGGTCTCCAGTGCTATGCCGTAGCGACGGCGTCGTTTCCCGTTGGTTGCGTATACATACGAAAAGGCGTAGCGAGGCGTGCGCGTTGGCGATGCTCGTTTCATTTTCCCAGTGCCTCCGTTCCATTCTGCCGCAGCGCGCACAAAAGGAGCCCTCTGCAGCCGCTTATAGGCCGAGCACGTTCTTCGTTTCCTGGCGCATTCAGCGCGCAAACGCCACGAGCCCCTCCGTAGGCTCTTCGGTCGGTCCGTCGACTTGCGATGCCGATGTCGATTGGCGTTGCCGCTGCCGCCGGTCGCGCCTTTGTGCGGCGACGTTAGCTATTCTCGTGTCCCAGATAGTGAGACGGACAAGGTGGCGGGGAATGCCGGCTCGCTCTTCTGGGGCCATAGCTGTCTCTGAAAATAGCCCGCTTTGGAACAAGCAGCTCGACTGACTCGAGCCGCTGAGTCGCGGTAACCTTCCCTCTTCCCATATAGTTCCCTTTATTTTATTGTTACGGCTGTCCGAAATCGCGGCGTCTCGAAAGGTCTCCCGCGCGACCTCCTCGTCTGCTGCTCTTTTCGGAGGCTATAATCTGAAACCAGAAGTAACAGATATCTAAAGGGGAAAAAAAAAAAGGAATGCTTCTGGCCCGCGCAAGAAATGTGCCAGGCGGGAGGTCGGCGTCCCTTTTCTTGTGCACGCAGGGACTGTCTGCTCCGTGCGCCTGAATACTTTTTTCTCTTTTTTTTTTGTGACCTGACTAATTAAGTTGATTGCTATATACAGTTTCGGAGAAGTGGCGGGATTGTAATTTGAACGATATCGCGTTCAAATTACGTGAGGATACTTAAGTGACTGACAATTCTATTTCATAGTTGCAAACTATGGTGCTGCGAGTTTTGAAACCGAGCCGAGGAAAATGAATAGAAGACTTGTGCAAGCGAGGTGTAAAAAGGAGGCGAAATAGAAAAAGAGAGAAAAGAAAAAGAAAGAGAAGAGATGGAAGGGAAGGCCGGAAAAGAGAAGTTCTTATTTTCTTCAAGAGTCGCCGAAACTTCTCTCATTTGTTCGTGTGTGTAACACCCCTGTAGTCATGTCGACCTGTGCCCGCCCTGTTCACATTGTGCCTGCGTAGCGGCAGGCCAGCAACAAAGGCCCGGCGCAGTTTGGGGCTGCGCTGTTAACTTCTAGCGCGCCGGCTGCATGCTGGGCGGTGACAGCTCTGCGAAGGCGCTCGACTCGTTTCCAGGCTACGCGCGGGGCGGACGCGATGCCGGTATGCCAGAAATGCCGGGTCGCGTGTCAGGCCGAAATTGCACTGTTCCTGCCTCTTTCTTTCCTGTCTTTATTCGACGGTGCACTTTTCTGTTTTTCGCTTTTTCTTCTACAAACCTCGCGTTCTCGCTTGCACAGCGGAGCTTGTTTGCCGCACGGATTTCCTCGGAAAGCTTGTTTCGACAGCCGCGTAACGACGCCCGTCTGCAGCAGACGCGCGAGCAAATTCGCGCATGCCGTGCTCTTTTCTCGTTTTCTTGTAGAGGCTGGCGTGTGAAAAAAAGAAAAATTGAGAAATTGGCCAGATGACGCGGTTGGCAGCGTGTACTGCCCTCGCCGGCACTCCTTTCATTTTCCATTTCTTTTTCTTTTCATTTCTTCTATATATATATATATATATATATATATATATATATATATATATATATATATATATATATATATATATTTCGTTGGCGCGAAAGTCTTCAGAGAATGGAGTGGAGAAACCTTCACATCCATCTCACAGCGTCGGTTAAATTGAGCGGCGTTAGGCTTACTTTCTTTTCTTTCCCCAGTTTTCTTTCTTTCTTTTTTCCCCTGCTCTATCATTCAACGGTATTCCTCGCGATTGAGGTAACAAAACCTTTATGGCTACAGCGATATATTGATCGCCATGTCTTGATCATTAGAGCAGCACTACACGTAACTTATTTCGTGGCGTCTGCGTTTTGCAGGTTTTGCGAATGTGTTGTACGAGACGACGGAGCATTTTGATCGTTGTCTGCGATCCGCAACGCGTTTCTCGCGTGTTATTCACACTCAACCCGTGTCACCCTCAATTCGCAACTCGCAGCAAATGCCAGAAGCTGCACTTTACTCTTAAGTGAAAAAAAAAAAAAAAAAAAACAGAAAAGAAAAACGGTGAAATGGGGAGCGAAGGGGTGGAAAAATAAAACGGTGAACCAGACCTCTTAAAGATTGCCCCGTGGTTGACATCTCGCATATATACAAACAGAAATAAAACAAATTTTAAACGAGTTTTAGAGCGGGGTCTCAACGGAACCAATCACAACAGTAGCTGCTCCCTCGCTTGGCTTTCACAACGACTTTTCTCGTTGATGATGACTTGTCGCTGTGATTGTTTACTATGGTGACCTTGTACGTCGCTCGAAGCTACAGTCGAGGCAGCGTGCGTCCGCTGTTACCGCGCTCACACCAAGGTCCTGTTTCAGTGGACTTTTCTATTTTCTCTTTGCTTTATACTTTTATTTTCCCTTTGGCTCTGAGCAACGTATGCACGTTGCATATTTATCGTGTCATATTCTAGTTCAACAGTTGCAAGGTGTACGCAGACAGCCGCTTCCATAAAAAATGTTTCTGGTTTAATTACCGTGAGGTCGCCTGTTTGCCCACGTTTTGGAGTCACTTCTACAATGACGGTACTGATTACAACGTTGTACTAGCTTATAGAACCCTTCTTGGTAACAACAATATTTGAATTGAAGTCATACGTTTGCACGAGAAGTCTTGGTCGCTACCATTAGTACCCTGCATGTGTTACCATTGTTGAATAATCATTTAGACAAACCTCGGCAGTTAACTGAAACATGTATAATTGTATGCGCCGGTGTTTATCTGCCTTTTCTATGGGCGATATTATTTTTGATTCGTGGTCGGCGCCATCTTGGCCTGCAACACAGGCAATTTCTCAGTTAGGTTTGTAATGACATCAAATTAACATCGCCACGGAGCATCCAACGCATCTGTGCAACCATTTTCATGCATAATAGTCAACCGTAATACCGTGCAAGGGGTCGTTAGAGATTACAAAACGGCAGCATTAACAGCCCAAGATGGCGCGTCACTCATAAAAACGCTTTGGTAAAACTGTATACATTGATTGTGGGACGTAGCTATACAGTTTTGTGGCACAGCGTGTGGACGGACGTACAGTCGGTCACAAAAGATTACGGGATACGGGATTTGCAAGAATCATTGCTGAATCCCCGCGATATACCTGAGCACATCGCCCCAAATTTAAGGTTTCAATCCGTAGCTTCTTTCACGACCTACACAATGATCCATTATATTGGAAACATCATGCCTTAACGGAGCGAGAAATTCATATTTCTCGCGGAACTCCTGTCCCACTAACTTTTGGGGTCGACTCTATACGTACACTTCGACAGCCGAAGAAACGCATAACTACACCGCAGTTAAGGAAAACCGAAGCAGTGAGACGACGATGGTGATAAGTACAAGTGTGCAGTTATATGTACTATCGGTATAATTTCAAGCGCGAAGTCGCAAACGACTCCAGTGCGGAAACTACTCCAGTGTTCAGCTGCATTTGTAACAGGGGCTTAGTTCAGACTCGGAAATGTGCACTTTGGACGACTCCACCCTTGGAAACCGGCCGCAGGGCGCACTTCCCTGTAATTACGCGTAACAGTCGTTATCATCAGTTATTTTCTCGCGTTTCTGATGCTGGTATTAGGCACTACGCTGATGATACACACGCGCCAGTTTATAAATGTGCCATGTGTCTGTGTCCGTCATGTGCTTACTTTCGCTAATTGCTTGATGTGGCCCAGGCGCGCTCCTGTCACGATCCGCGCTCTTAAACTCCCAAAAGCTTCTCCATAGCACAAGCCGCAGAAAAAAAAAAAAAAAAAACTACTACAGAGAACTTTCAGTTCAATTCAATTGACTTCAGTTTATTTTTCATTGATAATAATTTGTACAAAGGAACTGTTGGGCCAGTAGCCAAAGGCTAGTGTAGGCCCATAGTCAAATATGTAGCAGCAGCTACAATGTCATGCGCATATCTAGTTATTAGTGATACAACCTAATACAGTTAGGTGCATACATACAATTAAAACCATTAAAAAAGAAAACAGTGCATATCAATCACTATTAATAAAACAGAACTGTTAGGAGAATACATACACACACAAAAAGAACAACAAAGAAATAGCATATACGTAGAAGTAACATATTTGCAAAGGTCTGTCTGTGCACAAGGGTTTAGGCTTTCTGAATAGATCCAAGAGGGAATAATCTTGCACAGTATGAAACAAGTGGAGAACCAGACCGACGGAAAATCACGTACTTTTTGATAGGTATAGCTTTTTTACAACAGACACGAAATGGCTGGCCATTTCTACCTCAAGAGGTACTGTGTTCCAAATTTTGGCACCATGAAACTCAAGTAGTCGTTGGCCATACGTGATACGAGTGATTGGTAAGTTGAAATTTAAATTTGTTGCACCCCTTGTATTGCGATTAGGTGTAATAAACAGGCTTGGTGATAATGAGTGATTCCCTCGTAAAATATTGTTAATCAAAATGGCAACTTTCATTTCGCATGCCAGAGATAATGGTAATATACCGAGACGACCGAACAGCATGTCACTATTATCATGTGGGCTTGTGTATGTCATAATGCTCAAGGCCCTTTTTTGTAACCGAAACACGGAATCTACGTATGTTTTATATGTGCTAGACCATGATTCAGAACAGTATATGATGTGACAGTGAAATATGGAAAAGTAAACAACTTTAAGTACGCTAAGGTCAAGATATTCTCTGCATTTTATTAATAAATAGCAAGCCGAAGCTAATTTCGCGCATATACTAGATATATGTGGTCTCCAGTACAAGTTGCAGTCCATTAATACCCCTAAATATTTTATGTGGTCGAGCTGTTCTATAGTTCCACCTAGAAGGTGAATTTGCATGCCTATTGTGTCACCCCTGGAATAACGGGAGTTGAATACTATGCATTTTGTCTTATCTCTGTTTAGTGTTAATTTATTACATGCAAACCAAGTTGATATGTTTGATAATTCGCTGTTTATAGTGTTCTGCAATACGCCAAGGGATTTACCTGAAAATAATAGCGTGGTATCGTCAGTGTACATAGCACATTTTGATGACTTTAGTATTGATGGGAGGTCATTGACATATAGCGAGAACAGTACGGTCCCCAAAACTGATCCTTGCGGAACTTCTGTAACCATAGTAGTATACTGGGAAGCAAAGGAGCCAGATTTTACATATTGCTTTCGACCATTTAGGTAGCTTGAAAAGAGGTCCATTGTAATTTCGCCAAAACCATTAGTTCGTAATTTTTTTATAAGTATGGAATGACAGATTGTGTCAAATGCTTTCTTTAAATCTAAAAATAATCCTACGGCAAACTCGTTTTTGTGTAGAGCTGTGTACATACTCTGGGTTAGTTCTAACACTGCTGATGGCGTTGATCGATTGGCTCTAAATCCATGTGGAGAATCTGCTAGAAGATTGTTTTCGTTTAGGTAATGCTTCAGTTGAGCCGCGATGACCTTTTCAAATGCAGTAATTATTATGCTAAGCACAGAGATAGGCCGATAGGTTCCAGGGTCATTGACGTCGCCACTTTTATATATAGGAGAAACTCTTGCGATCTTTAAGATGTCAGGGTGTGTGCCTCAGCTTATACAGTTATTAATTATTTTAGTGAATACTGGCACAAGAGTATCCATATTGTCTTTCAATGCTTTTACGGTAATGCCATCGTGGCCAGTAGCTTTGTAGCAAGGCATGCCTGATATAATTGAGGTTATGGCATGCTCGTCCACTTGATCCAAGGAAAAACATGCATGGATGATGGGGCAATCGACATTGCTTTCAGTAACTGGAATACGCTCCGCTAGCTTTGGGACAATGCTAGTAAAGTACGCATTATAAGTGTCGGCGCACTTGGCATCGACATGGTCAGGAGTGATCGGTTTTTTTATTTGGGTTATCAATTACTCCTTTTATAACTTCCCACATTTTTTTTTTTGTATTGCGTTGTGCTTGTTTTATTAAGAAAGCGTTGTATTCTTTTTTTCCGCCTCCGGATAAGAGCTACTACATGGTTACGAGATATCCGAAAATTTTGCAAATATTAAGTGTTATCTCTCTGTTTTTTTTTTCATTTTTGGTACCACCAGTCCTTTCGTTTTATTGCTGTAAGTATGGTGTTATTCATCCATGGGCACAAAGGTTCCTCGTATTTGTTTTGTTTATATGTGGTACACTGAGATATCATATGTGTTAATGCATTTGCAAAATTTGCGCATTCGATATGAGCGTCACTGCTAAATTCATTTTGAAATTCTTTTTTCTTAATTTTTTGCCGCAGTTTTTTGTAATTAATCCTGCGATTTTCCAGGATGGTCTTTTTTACAATGGTATTATTTGCGCTGTGTAATAACGCAAAAATAGAGCAGTGGTCAGTGAGTCTGGTATCGTATACGCCAGAATGTATGGTATTACTGTTACACAAAACATGGTCTATAGTTGTAGATGCACTTGGTGACAATCTAGTAGGTTCATGGATTGTATTCTTAAAGTTGTATGACTCCAGTAGGTGCGAGTATTCACAATTCGTGTCTTTGCTGATATCAATGTTACAGTCGCCAACAACAGTGATGGTACCATAGCTCTTACTACTTAGGGTGGAAAGGATAGATTCCAACGATTGATAAAAAACGGGCAGACTCGAGTTTGATGGCCGGTATATTGTACCAACAACTATGCGTGAATCGAAACGAACAAAGAGAGATTCAACCGTACTGTCACTAATTTCAGTATCGGTGATTATCCTAAAGGGTACCGTCTGCTTGATTAGTAGAGCGACTCCACCACCACGCGATACTGCATTCCTGGGATTGCTTACAAGACTGTATCCCGGAATGGAGATGTGCTCACCTTCTCTTAACCAAGTTTCCGTTAAGCGAATTACATCACAAGTAAAATTATGCTGTGCCAAAAAGGAACACAATGTATCTTTGTTTCTACGAAAACTTCGAATGTTACAGTGAAATATCGATATACACTGGATTTTGTGGAATTCCCGTTCAACATCACGGATTGAAAACGCCATGATTGGTGTTGCAAACAAGACTTAACTCGAGAGGCTCCTAAACTACCTTTTTCAGGTCGTCTTCAGAAATGATGTGCAGTACACGAGAATTCTCGGTTTTCCGCATTGGAATTTTGGCCTGCGATGCCCATACATACTTCCAATTTTTCTCTCTTCTCGCTTGGCGAGCTTTCGCGAGAAGAATTTTATTCTCTTGGCAGAGGTGTTCATTAACGAATATGGGCTCATTATTTTGGAAGCCAAGGGCAGATATAGACAATCTCTCTTTCTTGGCATTCTTTATCATTTTGTCTCGGGCTGCAGTGGAGGTAAATCTTACCAAAATGTTCTGTTGAGCCTTGTTATGGGTCGGAACTCGATGCACTACATCGATATCTTCGGTACGAAGTTCCATCTTCAAGCAAGTCGCTAATTTTTGCCTCATGTCTGGCAACGATTCGTCTGCCGACACAGGAACATTTCTTATTTCCAAGTTGTTCCGACGACTTTATTGCTTGAGCTCGATTATATCCTGTCGCATTTCTCTCATTTCAAACGATTACGAAAGCTTTGCCAACGAAAGCTTTGCCAGCATCATAATGAGTGCCTAATATTTGTCCTTCTGGCTTTAAACGGCTTTTTAACTTTGTATATTGAATACATTCAACAAAACATTGCACGATAAATGCAACAAAAATTGGCGTCCAAATTCTTGCCCCATGGGGGTAGCGCCCTGTGGATCTAAAATACGGATCTTAGAGGCTATTTTATTGCTCGTTGAATGCGGCGGAAGCGATTTTGGGAGCCGGAAGCACGTCATAGACTTTGGGCTTTGGACAACAATGATTATTCATGTGCACAGTCATATTTCCTCCGTGCGTTTGGAAAACTACGATTGCTTGGCAGTTTAGGTCAGTGAAGGCAGATAGAGCTTAATTAGCAAAGCCACAAGCACGCCTGAAGCCTCAGTCACGAATATTAGAAACAAACCCATGAGCTACCCACCATTCCCAAAATAGCTGAACGATCACAACGCCAGAGTCTCCTCTAGTGATTTTAGTATAGGGTACTCTATGGTCCAAGCGACTCCTAAGCGAGCAAGTGCCTTGTTGAAAAGTAAATCTCGCGCGCACGTGGTTCGTATTCATGGACGTAACTCGCAGGAAACGTGCGTGGGGTGGTCAGCGGGGTACCATCGGGGCCAAACAGTTTTCGTTGTCTCGGCGATCTGTACCTCCTTTTTCCACGCGTATTGTTTGGCGAAGCAACTCCGCCATCATGCACTCTCGACTTGTTCAGTCACCAAGTCCCGTGACGCAGTCACCTTGATGGAAGTCGGAATCGTATTTACTGGTGAATCCAGCTAGCCATAAGATAGCCCGCCGCGGGGCGGACATTACAGCGCATTATAACAGGTCGAGGTCGCGGTTATCAGTAACGAGAATTTACTGTTTGGGCTATATTGCGTAATTATTCGAATAAATGAACGGTAAAGGTTGAATACATCGTGAGAAAAGACACAATTACGGGTGCTCCTGTCAATCGTTACTAAAAGGTATGAAAATTGAAATCACAAGAACACGTGTGCATCCCGATAAGGCATTCAGCAATTCACACTTAAGCAGGTGGAAGTACATGGACACCTCGCTGATATACGAAAGATGTTATACCGTGCCTTCTGTAGAAAACATTTATGATTTTAAAAATGACAAATAAAATCTTTACTGTAGGCCCACTCTTGCCACCTTCTTACTGTTCACGACATGTCTTTATCAGCCCCTCGATCGCCACGCGCCCGACTGCAGAATATAAGTAAATAAATAAATCTACAAATAAAATTAAGACACGGGCATCGTGTAACCAGCTTGCATTTTTTTTATTCCTTCAGTCGTTAAAGGGAGACTGAAAGAAAAAATTGTGTCGACTGTATTGGTAACTTAGCGTTCTACAACTCCATCAAAAAAAAAAAAAAAAGAGAGAGAAGAAGAAGAAGAACGAAAGAAAAACCCCTCTGAAAGTGAGACGAGGTTTGGAAAGCCAGAAAATACGCAGAATGTTCCAAGGCGACCCCACCTTGCAATTCCCGTACCTTCTCGCTGTGACGTCACAGATTTTTGACAGCGTCTGCACGGGCAGTAGTTAATTGTTTGTTGGTAAAGACGAAGTATACGTTGTGCTCTAAAAAAGCGCCGAAGACTGAACTCAGCGAGCGTCGATAGCATTTACCAACTCACAATGTACCCTAATGCGAGAGAAATTATACGTTGAGATGCCTGTCGCCACACTGACGTACCGGCACTTGAATTTCACGCAAGATTAAAAGAAAAAAAGAACTTTGACTTTCTTTTTTATTTGATGAAAATATGCATTTGAAAAAATAAAAGAGCTTTATTATCAGTCTAAAGTGATTCGGTGCGCCTCTTTCGTGTTCCTTCAGATCTGGCTGAAGCGAGGGTCGTGGAGTGTCGCGTAACATTGAGGTTGCGCCACACGTCTCTTACATATGCGCAATGGGGTCCATCGAAACGATGCCGCATAATTGCATGAGCCGCTCGCATTCTCGCGACGCTTATGCAGTGGCGCCACGCGCGGAGTTCTGGAACTGGGCTACCCGGTTTTACAAGGGTTGCCCCCCTCTTTTACGTACGAACGGTCTGCGGCGACGCAGCGCTAATTACGCCCAGTGCTCCGAGACACGCGACACGCGACGTAATGACAGGTCGCCGTTAGAGGTCGCGCGCGTTCCGCGTCGTTGAGGGGAATAAGTGGGCGATTGGCCCCTACACTCTCCACCGCATCTCGTTTATTATGTTAGATGCGACATTCGCACGTCCTATTTAATTTCGGAGTTAATCGCACCTCTGCCTTAGTTGGGGTTTCCTCTTTCTTTCTTTCTTTCTGGAATCTCTGGACTGTTCTGTTGGAGCAAAGCAGATCTCCTCCGTTGACGCCGAGTTCTTGTACGGTTAGGACAGTTCTTTATGGACTGGCTCTTTACTGTGGTTACACGATACGTTTTCGTAGGGTATTTTGCAGCGTTTACGTAACGCTCGCTCGCCCGAATCGATTCCCCAGTCCGCGCCCTCCAATGCGATGATACATATTCGTATCCGCCAGCAACCGGGAGTGCGATTCCGAACAATCTCGAATTCCGCCATGTTGTCGAATTCGCTGTTTTGTCAGTTCTGATTGGCCCAAGGGGTTTCTACGGTCTCTCCGATTCTCTCAAAACACCAACATGGCAGAGTTTTAGTGTCCAGAGTAGTACCCCGGGAGAGAACGATCCGAGTTGTGAGGACAAGAACTACGAGTACACTTTGATGAGCCTGTATACCACGTATGCCGTTGGACGTTCTGAGTTTCTGCTAGCGAATAGTCGGCGCGGACATACAGCTTTGTACAGATTTGTTGCAAGCCACGGCATTAAAATGAGGGGTAACTTTTCTTGCCTCATCAGCAGACCAATCAGGAAGCGTGGAAAGCCATCTCACCAGCAAAAACAAGACGGAGACGAGGTAAAGTGTGAATAAACATTTCAGGGGGTTCTGCGCAAAGATCGCATGACGTCTGCACAGGTGAATCATGTCATTGCAGCAGTTCCATGCGTCTGGAACTACTGCACTGAAAGGGCGTATTTAGCGCGCGAAAAAGAAAAATTAAATGGATCTCTGAACGAGGTTGGCCTGAGGTCAGGTAACGTGGTCGCTGTGGCGATGATACGAAATACGACCAGCTGGCCATACAGATATTGGGCGATACAGACAATGGTCATATACTGGCGACAAGTCAGCGACAGAATAGTAGCCAGCAGCTCTAATTTCATCCTAATAAATCTCTATCTCACATCTGCCGCGCAATCCACTCGCGGTAGAATTCGGCTCCTACCTTCTTGCGAATGTTTTGATATTCTTAACACGACGCGCTGCAGCAGCTGATGAGTTCTCAGTTCCGTACTAGAACAAGATATCCGTACTTATTGTCATGAATTCACATTATATTCACGCGCGTTCCTAAAAACGAGCACATTATACGTCTTTTCATAGTCCAACTGTATGTACCCGAAACACTGAGTGTCATGCTGGCGTCCCTTGAATAGGGAGATGATATTTACAAGCCACGGTGATTTCATGCACAGAAGATCCAAAAGCAGCCTCATCAATAGTCAGCACATGAGATTATGTGCTCCTATGCGAACGGCTACACATCAGCGTGTGTGTGTGTTTGTGCATGTGTTGGCTCTTCCTGATGATGTTATACTCTCTCCTTTTCTTCCTTTATCTTAACCCTACCCTTATTCCTCCACTAGCGCAGGGTAGCGAACCGCATATTGCGATTTGGTTAACCTCCCTGCATTTCCCTTTATTGTTCTCTCTCTCTCGAAAGAAAGTGTTTCAACCGCGGCTCTCGAGCGACACAATCGACTTTACACGCCGCCAGAGCGCTTAGCATCGTGTCGCACGACGCGGAAGCATACTATACGTCTTCTTCCGGCGTGTCTGAAAGATTGGCGACACACCACTGACTTCCGTTCTTTCGTTCTTTCGAACCCGTCCTCTCCGTCGTCCTCCTCTGTCCGGTACGCTTGCTCCAACCTTCCGTGCGCGCGCGGAAGGAAGCCCTTGCGAGAGAAGCAACGACAACGCGCTCGCCAAGGCTCCACCGTCGTCTGCGCAGTATGCACAAGGGTGACTGCACGGCGACGTCGTCGGTCAGCGAAGAAGTCCCGTCGTCGTCGGAGCTGGAACGCGAGACCCTCGCTCACCGGCGCGCCGCGCGTTTCGATGTCACGAGGTCGTGCCCGTGAATCCTCCGCGGAATTAAGTCTGCGGTTCGCCCCGAATAACCGGCGCGTCGCGTCGTCCTCGCCCGTGCGTGTGTGTGTGTGTACCTGCACAGAGCGTATGTAGTACGTGTGCAGCGGCGGCGCTCGAGCCGGCCGCTCTGTCTCGCAAAAACCCGGAACGAAGATACGGCGCGCGTTTTCGGTGCACGACCGAATGCGCGCTGCGCGTCCGAATGCGAGTCACGTGGTGGGCTCACCGGGGCCTGGCTGCAGCGCAAACAGAAGCCCGCCCGATGTATTTGTATAGGTGTGTATATGTGCGTGTGTGTTGGGAGGGGGGGGGGGGGGGAGGTGGTACGCGGGGCGAAGCCCTCAGTTCCCGGCCGAGAATATCCCACGGAGGGTAACGATTCGTACGCTAGATACGGAGAGACCTCAAAGAAGCACGCACACACACACGCACGTAGAGAACAGTCGCCTCCTGCGAGTTCGCGCCGTTAAGAACCGGAAACCGCTGCTACGTGCACCACGCCGTCCTGTAGAAGCTGTACACAGCACCGGACCAACTTTGCGTTGTCGCCCTGCTTCTTTATATTTCGTTATTTTCTTCATTAATTTTTTCCCCTCTCTCGTCAGCTCCGGGTATATGATCTTCCACGCGATGTGTGTTGGCTACAGATGATTCTCACGCCGCTTACGGAAGAGGCTGCAACCGGACAGACTGCCGGTCGCTCTGTACGTATGCTCCATACGTATAATTCCGGACACGTGGGGTTGATTTACTGGTTCGGAGTGTCGAACGGAAGCGAGTCGAGTCAGAGTTGGAATCGATTCGAGTACTCCGAGAAGATTTGTCTCACGGCAAAATAGTTTTTTCTTTTTTTTTCTTTTAGAATATCGCAATATCGGATGTGCTTCCAGACTTGGATTCTTCATCGCTGTGCGTCAGGGTTCCTTCAGTTCGTCATTTTACATGACCAGCACTGCATGGCCTCTCTGTAGTTTTACATATAACGCAGTTTTTTTAAAGGCTAGATTGCCTGAATCGCTAGTGCTCATGGATACTTTTGTGTGAATGTATCGTTAAGGCCGGTTGTTTCAACGCTCAGTTTCAACGCTCAGTTTCAGCCAAAGTGATTCACATCACTAGCTCGCCTTTTATACACTCTTAAAACACTTGTACCCTTTGGGGTGTGTATTTCCTTTCTTTATAACGCTATGAGCCCGGTACTTCCAAATCACGAACGGCATGTGCGTTATCAGCATGACAGAGCATTCTCTACAGGAAAGTAGCGAGCGCGGAGTTTTCAAGAAAGGAAACGCAAGCAAGACAGATTACTATTATTGTTGCGAGGCAAATGTACATCCCAAAGAATGCAACTGTTTTAAGAGTGTATGTGAGCTGAGGAAGCGTGCGTCAATTTAGATATTCCGAACGTTCGAATGTCAGCGCACGTCCGAGCCGTTCTTTGTCCTCGACACCGGTTGTTTCGCAACTATCACTTTTCGAAAGGAATCGGCGGTTTCTGTATTCGTTAATCGCCATGGATATAACTGCCATAATTTATTAACCTTGGTGCTGCGCCGCGACTTGTGTTGCTGCCTTCTAACTTTTCATATTGGCCACGGGAAACCAACCAATTCATCTAGTCTCCTCTACCGCCGGTTGTTTTCATATCTTCTTTTCTCCTCAGCATTTCTACCCTTTCAGCTTCACCCCTGGGTATAGAGCAGCCAATCGGGCAGGTACTCTGGTTAACCTTTCTGCCTTTCATCTCAATATTTCTCTCTGTCCCTGCGTCGGACCGCAGAATTTGAGTTGCAACGCTCGTTTATTGGTTTCTGGGCGAAGGTTGCGTCCATTAGCTTCCGAGTACACATTTCCCATACGCAGCCCTGCTATCATAAATTACGCTTAGCACATATGCGGCTTGTATTCAGACCTTCTGGACTTGTAGTGCTGTGTCATTTTGCCGCCTGTATTTCTGGCGATATGTCACCATATCAGTGTGTGCTAATTGGCTCGAGCTAACGAAAGCATGCTTGTAGACAAGTTGTGCATTGCACGCTTTCTTGACTTTCGACTCCCTCGGAAACAAAAGGAAGCTGCCCGTTCAAGTGTAGTTTTTTTGTTACTCTAGCTGTCTTCCGCGTCACTCACCTCATTCACTTGTGTGTGCGTGTGCGTGTGTGTGCGTGTGCGTGTGTGTGCGTGTGTGCGTGTGTGCGTGTGTGCGTGCGTGCGTGTGCGTGTGTGTGCGTGCGCGCGCGCGCGCGTGTGTGTGTGTGTGTGTGTGTGTGTGTGTGTGTGTGTGTGTGTGTGTGTGTGTGTGTGTGTGTGTGTGTGTGTGTCGGGGGGAGAAGTTGGCCTGCGAGTCACATTTCTGCGATGCCTCGGTGGTGATCTGGATCAAGGGCACGTATCGCGCGCATCGTTCGCACGCCGACCTCTTCGCGTGCCCTCTTGCGGCCCGGAACGAACGATCGAGCTTCCGTCACGCATGCGTTGCGTGGGAAGCGTCGACTGGCGTTTCTTCGCGGGTCACGCATGCGCCGTAACTCGTACGTCATCTTCAGTCCGTTCGCACTGACGCCGCTTTTGTTCTGTGTGTGTATACGCGGAGGCGTTCTCTGCGGGACATCGCTTTGGTTCGCCGTCATAGCCGTCGTAGGTCGGCGCGAGACGAGTGCGCGAAGCGTTATAGAAGTGCTGCTGCCCCCGAAGGAGGAATACGGAGTCGCCTGCATGTTTCTTTAATCTGTCCCTTTTAATTGTGTGCAGCACTTGCGAAGCCAGAAGTATTTCTTTCAGCTGTCGGCTTAAACTCGTCGCCAAACGAAAGTTGACTAACCTGCAGCATTCACCGCAATCTTAAAAAAGAAAATGAAAGAAAAAAAGAAAATTATTGCGAGCAGACATGCGTGCGAGCCCCCACCTGCAGTTTTCGCTAGCCGTTTTCTTCTAAAGAAGGTGTACCTATATATTCATGCGTTAGCGTTAGGAGTGTGAAAGTAAAAAAAAAAAAAAAAGAACTGTTTGTGTGTGAAGTCTGGAAAGCCGGTTACGGTGGCATAGAGGTACAGGCAGGTCTCGTGGCTGGCCCCCCATAGTTGCACATCGCTCCTCGAAAATCCAAGACGTCTGTCATGTGAGCTCTTGAACAACACTTTGTAATCTGGTGAACGTGGTTTAAGTCATGGATACGAGATCTCAAAGAGGTGCGAGGTAATGCTAACGCATTTCTCTCACATTTACCGCCTAATCGCCGCAGATTTTTCTTTATTATTATTATTATTTCTCAGTGCACAATAATCTGGGGCTGAACTCACAAAATAGATGGTGCCAACGCCTGACAAGGCTTCCGAGCTCGTAATCATGACGTACGCGTAACCCTGGCGGACCGGCGTTTATATACTGCAAAGGTCATATAGTGATGGAAACACGCCGCTACTCCCTGAATACGTAAGCATTCACTCTATACCAATGTGACGCTACCGCCCCGGACTTCCAGGCCTTGTTTTATTGGGTCCTTGTGGTAGCCGTGCTTAGCTAATCGCGACAGCTGGGGATATATATAGTGAGAATTTATTTGAAGGAAGGCAGAGAGGTCGGCTGGAGCTAGAGCGCTGTATCCTGCTACTCTGCACAGGGGGAGAGGGGAACGGGGGCATAAAGGTGTGATGAGCGATGGTGATGATACAGAAAGAGGGATGCGCAACGGCGAAATCAAGTTCGGCATTCTGTTTGTAAACATTCAGAAATGTTATCCCTCAAGCCACCACTGGGTTCCAGATCTTGTCCTTGATCACTAGTTCATATGAACCTTCATATAAAGGCGCCAAGACGGAGCCGGTGTGCGGACTTCTGCGTGAGCAGCACAGGCGCCAAGCAATAAATTTACAACACGTAAAGAGCTGCGATAAGCGGCTCAGTGTGCAGGGCACGTTTAGCGGCCGGATTCTGGAGACCGCACTGCAGAGAATCGCGAGCATTGACACTACCATGTTATTCAGCATTTTCTGAACGCTTTCCTTCTCATCATGTCCATCTCCTTGCTTGCGTGCTGTGTCGCCTATTTTATTGGCCCTATCATCCCTGGCTTCTTGGCGCAGAGGACCATGCAGTACGGCCAGCTGTCATGGCCGTGGGTCTAGAGGGCAGCAAAGGTCATTCAGTGTCGGCATCCGCCTTTGGAGGCGAATATTCGCTGCGTGCTCTTACCGACCTTGAATTCGCTGTAGGTGTGGTTACTGTCCTCTATGCATGTACAGACAGAGGTGGTCGTGGCGCCTGCACCTCGCTTCTGAAAGTTCTTCTGAAATGGATTAGTGGCGCTTCTTTCGCGCGTGTTGTTCACTTTAGCGAACACATTGAGCAGCCTCTCTAGGGGAAGATTTGTCTCTCGCCATTTTTCGAAGAATACGAGCTTCTTGCTGCATTTTCGCGCATTCCTTCGACGTCTCTTCGTGAGAGCCAGGACAGCTGGGACATTTAAATGAAGGCGCCTCACGCTCGGCGGTATTATGTTGTCCGACGCAACGCGGCCAGGGGACTTCTGCAAACAGCGCTCATGTGGCCTATCTTCGGACATTTTCGGCACTGAAGAGCCCTCGAAACGAATAGTACACGGCGTATCACGTAGCCTACTTAGGCAGATGCTGGCAACATTGAAGAAGCATATATTAACCTCATGCACTGTGAGTTCCCTAAGCGGTGAATCTCTAGAATGCGCACCGATGACCTCAAAAGACTTTTGCGTTTTTAGCGCACGATAAAGGCGCGCTAAAAACGTAAAAGTTATGTAATACCAACATTCCCAAACTTACGCTCTCTCGAAAGACTCTTGAGGTCCGCATACTTGATTTCAAAGCCCACGTCGGAAGTCACACCAGTCGTTAATTGTCTCCTTCCCGTAAGTAATAAAGGAGCGGATGGGGATTGCGCTTAACTTTGGAATGGTTTGTAGCTTCTCCAGTATTGCTGAATTTTTCGCATCTATCGTCAGGATGTGCTTTCGAACGTTGATCCTGATTTCATTGATTTGCCCGGGGGCCACACTTTCAATATGTTCGGTTAGAAATTGCCTGTTGAAGGAGTTCATGCTGTGTGACGTCGAGAGCGGCACGTAATAAACCATGAAGGATTCCTGCTCACTCTGATTGTATGAAGTCGACTCATTCGACGTTCGGCGCATCTCCTTCGTATACGGCGACCCATGGCTACGGTGTACTCGCTGTGAGAGACAATGACTTCCGGCGTTGAGCTCTCCCAGGAATCGAGCTGGTCCGAGCTTCCAAAGGCACGTCGCCCAAAAATGAGCGATGAAGCAGACGACTGACCTTGTTCAGGGGGTCGTGGGAGCGTCTTCTTGCTCATCCTTGATGAAATCACTCTCACGAAAATGGCAAAAACGTAAAAGAAAAAGAAACTTCATAACGATGGGAGGCCCAGAGCACCCGTAAGCCATGGGCACTTCTTCCTCTTCCCCTTCGCCGCGTATGTAGAGAGAAAGAGATAGAAATAGAAGAGAGGAAAGGCAGGGTGGTTAACCAGGCGCGAGTCCGGCTTGCTACCTTCCACTGGGATAGGGATGAAAACAGATAGGGACGCACGTTCGTATAGCTCTTATGCAGAAGCTGTACTCTGTGGTAAGGTCTCTACAGTTATCTATATATAGAGACCTTGCTCTGTGCATTTTGCCTACGCCGCTTAGTGATCGAAAGAAGGCTTGTGCGCATTGACTGGTGCCACCATGGGCAGAAATACCAAAAGCCCCATATACATTTCAGTGGAGGACACGGCCGACGTTTAGCCCGGTCACCTATCGGATTTTTCAAAGCGTGCTTTTCAACGGTAACGTTTTTTGGGTTATACGTGTAGCGCTTGCTTCAGTGGACGTGGTATTTCATATTCGAAATAACTAATAATAAATAAAACAGAACCACTATACCATGTAATTCCCTTCAAAAATGTTGGCGTGAGAATTTGCAAAAGCTGCGCTTTTATTTCATAAACATTACCGTGATGAGCACGTCGCTTCTACAACGATGCTCGGTTTTAGCGGTGAAGGTTATCGCGATGCGCAGTGCATACGCGGTCCGGGAAGACGTTTGCGGTTTGTTCCGCTTCGGCGCAACCCGCATCATCCGTTCAAGCGTTAACGCTTTTAGCGCCCCGTGTGTCTGCGCGTATGTATGCTCGTATAGCGCATCTCGCTCCTCTCTTTGCCCAAGGAAAGGCGTGCCGTCACGCGGCAGCTGATGCGACGCGTGCAGGGATAATGGATCGCCCCGTCGCCTTGCCCTTACCCGCGTTCCCTCTGATAGCGCCTTATACGAAGCGGGCGTGATGACCACCGGCCGTTCCCAGGACCGAGAACGACAAAACCCGCCTGCACGCGTGTATCTTCTCCAAGCTCACGCGTGTAATGGTCTCCGGCTAGCGTCACACTGACCGAGCTTTGCAGGCTTTTAGAGGTCGCGCGAGCTAGAGTCGTGATGCGATATTTGTATGCTCGCCGACCACCATTGTTGCCACAAAAGATGCGTGTATACCCTCTGCGCGTATGTATACGCTTTTCGGTGGGCGTGTCCCGGGAACGAGTGCACCGCTACATTACACACCGCTACGCGAGTCTATTGCGTCTGTGCGGCGCGACCATTGTTTCGAGAACGTGTCGGGATTTGCGATCCGTGTGCCGCAGCTTCGTATAGCTCCTTCGCCTGAGCTTTTCTTCCGTCCCTTGTGGTGCTCGCGATCGGGGCGTGTGCATGAGGGCCGTCGCATTTCTTTTTCTTTTCTGCTTCACTAAGCGGTCGCATTTTTTTTTTTTTTTTTTTGTTCTGCTTCACTAAGCGACTATGTGACCGTGAAACCCGGCGTTGAACTTGGACGTTATGTAGGTGCCGTGTGCCTGCACCTTTGATTTGGCGTTCTGCCGAACGTCACGAGCAATCGTACGTGCAAGAGGAAGTTGGTCTTTTCTTTTTTTGTTTAACTTACAATACTCCTTCCTGGTCCTCGCTGTTCGGAAAGTAGACTGGTAAAGAGTTTCGCCAACTGGCTCTATTTTTACAGAAACAAACAAGAGTCGACCGAAGAGACGCACGATTGCTTCATATATATATAGCGATGGTTTGCCGAAAAATGCACCATGCCCTAGCTCCGGCAAACGAGGACTGCGCTCTAATTAACAAACGAAGAGGGCGCACTATTAAAGGCAAAGAACAAGGCAGGAAAACGTGCTAAAGTTTGTTGCCCACATACATGGGTCATATGTGCGTTTGATAGCTTTCCTGAAGCTATTTCCGGGTAAACAGTCGGAAGTTGGTGCAAAAATATTTGGAGGACACTTAAGCTTCGCCTTTAAGAGTGGAACGCGATAGCATTCAAAGATCCCTGACTGGTTCTCACGCTTACCGGCAACTGGAGCTTTGCGTGCGAACGCGTGCAGTGCTATAGAGCATCGCACGCGTAATGCGAAGACGTGGGATCGTTCCCCAACTACGGCAAGTTGTTTTTCATCCGCTTTCATTACCATTAATTCATCATTTCTTTCATTCAATTAGTAAGTACAAGTAATTTCCCCTATGCTGTTTTTGGTGTCTTTGTTTGTTGGCTTCTTATGATATGATTAATAAAGATCGGGCCGCTAGGTTAACCTCCTTCCTCTCATTCATATATATATATATAGATATATATATATATATATATATATATATATATATATATATATATATATATATATAGTCATATCAGAAGAAGCCAACAAACACTGACACCAAGGACAACATAGGGGAAATTACTTGTGCTTAATAAATGAAACGAAGAAACGGTAAATTAAGGGAAATTAAAGTGGATGAAAAAACAACTTGCCGCAGGTGGGAACCGAACCCACAACCTTCGCATTTCGCGTGCGATGCTCTACCAATCCACTTTATTTTCCCTTAATTTACCGTTTCTTCATTTCATTTATTAAGCACAAGTAATTTCCCCTATGTTGTCCTTGGTGTCAGTGTTTGTTGGCTTCTTCTGATATGACTAATAATAATCGGGCCCCTCGGTTAACCCCCTTTCCTCTCGTTTATATATATATATATATATATATATATATATATATATATATATATATATATATATATATATATATATATATATATATATATATACCTATTATGGCTCTCAGTGTATGATTCGAATTCTCAAATCGCTTTGTCATTCATTTTCATTCATTCATTTCCTATTGTGCCTATATAGGACTGCGCGCGCATCCTTGTTGGCGTGCTAGGTGCCTGAAAGGATTCAGAGGATAGCACACACAGTCGTGTTTTACCATTTACAGCGGCAAAGTGCGGTGCACGCGTTTACGCAGAACGCGCGTAGATCTTTTCGCGGCGCGCATTAAAGCCCTGCACGCGCCCGCGGCCAGTTCGCGGCCGATGGTGACTCACGGCCAGCGGCTGTTCTCTCGTTTCGCTTTTACGTGCGCAGCGCCGGCGATGTGGCAACGGGCGTGGGTGCGTGATCGTTACGCGAGCTGTGTGCACGTGCGATAACGCGAAGTCTAGCCGTCTGCGTCGGAGTGGCACAGGGTATGATAGTACACGGGCCGCACCATTAACCGCCGGTGATGCAACTTTTTTGCTTGCGTCTTGAACGGCGCGCGCAGCGAGGCTTTGCGTTTGTGTGTGCGTGTGTTCGTTCCGCGCAGCTTCGAGCCGCGCGCCTCGCACGGCGCCCACGTCACCGCAAAAGTTGAGCCGAGACGCGTACACGTACGCCCCCCAACGCGGAGAAGCGTCGTAGGAGAGTGACGTCACCGCGACTAAAGTCACGGGAAGGAACGAGAAGCCGTTGCACGCGCGCCAGCGCGGCAGACGACGCACGAACGAAGCGTTTTAAGAATACAACAAACACAGAGACTTTCATACGACTTAAAACCCCGGGATATCGACCTGTATACAGGTCGAAAGGGCTTTGACCCTGTAGATAACACTGCGCGTTGTCGCCTTTTGAGTTATCGCATCGCTTCCCCCGTTAAGGACCCACGAGTGAGTATGAGTGACGTACATCGTACTACGGATACAGAGCAGCAGGACGGGTACGCGCTACAATGGAGGAACGTTCTAACAGCACCGTGCGTTGTGCATTACTCACTGACCTCTGAGTTATGGGTCCGCATGGAACCGTAGCTCAAAGCAAAGCGTACTACAGGCTTGGACCGACCTTTAGAGTCGACCATATGTGTATTCGGTTTGGTTACGTAACTCTGCAGAAAACTAAGTTCTATAAACTCAAACGCACGAACTCAATTCCACCTTCTCAAACCTCAATAAAAATTGGCATTCCATGTCATCGTCGATGCAGCTTTTTACCGTCGATTATACCATGCTGGGTTACTCCGTGTCTGTCGTTCGTTCACGAAAGAGCGCTTACGATTATTAAGAGCAAATGCTAAACTATCGTTCCTCTGGCGTCATATTTTTGAGTTTTTATTATCGATTCTCCGGGAAGCCATCCGGGAAGGTCCATTGCAAAACGGGACATCTGGAAATTTTACAATATTGTGTAGGTTCGCGTTTCTTCCGTTTTCAGTTCCACAATGTTGTCTAAAAATAGAATGGACAAGTTGTGCAAGTATTATGGCAACTCGTCAAAATTGCTGGGCCTAGCCGCTCCACTGACGGAGAAACGGCGCGGTTTTTCGCTGACATACATTCCAACAATACAGTGAGCGCGGAGCAAAGTTTGTTTTTTCCAATAGCTCGAGTATGCCGTCTCCTTGTGGGGTCTAACCTCGTTCGTATGGCTTGGAGTAGCTGTATCGCACTCTGTATTCACGCCTGCCCTCTTCGCGCAGCAATAACGGGCGATTCTCGGGAGTTTTTATTGCAGACCATTATCCTTTCAACGCCCCAGTTATCCACCATCAATGGCCTCGGGCAATCGACCTTGCGATCGATTTCAAGACCCCATGGCATAAATGCGTTTTTGCGGCCCTCGCAGTTGTGAATTTTTTCTTAGCTGCTTTCGGCGGCGGCGCCGTAGTAAGTAATACTAAGTGAGCGAGCGAGTGTGTGTGTGGGGGGGGGGGGGGGGTGCGGGTGGTGTGTGTGTGTGCGTGTGCGTGTGCGTGTGTGTTCTAGAT
Source organism: Dermacentor andersoni (assembly GCF_023375885.2). Taxonomy (NCBI): domain Eukaryota; kingdom Metazoa; phylum Arthropoda; class Arachnida; order Ixodida; family Ixodidae; genus Dermacentor; species Dermacentor andersoni. Next base: position 105,019,503 of record NC_092815.1, read on the forward strand.
GGCTTGCACTGCCGTCATCTTAGGCGCCCATGTTGGTGAACCAGCACTGTGGACAACTACGTCTGTAGACGTCTCGCACGGCTACGCTCTCTAACACAGCCGGTAGGACAGGTGCCCATCCTCATCTTTCCTTCCTGCGTGCGAGCAGGCACTTACCAGAGAAGCGTTAATTACCGTTTTTAGATTACCCCTACGATAAGAAACGGCGAAACTCATACGCAAAAGCGAAAGAACCGGAAAAGTTCGAGAGCCACAGGGCCACGGATGAACTGGAAGAGCCGTGTCTGCCTTCCTGACTCCATATCGGATGGCCTGTCACGGTAAGGCCATTAGCGGTTACTTGCGGTTGCTTTGATATGTCTCGGCAACCTGCATTCAATATAAGGAACGGAAGCACGTGCTTGATTGCATCGCGCGATGTCGAATTCACGTAGAAACGTGCGTCGCGACCGCGGACGTTCACCTGCGGATCATTGCCGTAGGCCTGCCACGGTCTTTGTATCGAAACTGCGGAAATGCTCGTAGAACTGAAGATACAGAGCGCGAGCAAGTAAGACTCGCCACCGTATGCGATCCGGTTACCCCATTTCCTGTTCTCCCCCGCCAACGACATCTGAAGTTGCACGCATTCGGTATACTTTGAACATCCGGCTCATTTTTCTAGTGAATATGATGCATCGCCTGCCACGTGACGTGTACTATATCAAAAGTTGTTCAGTAACTAATTAAAGGGACATTTCTGCAAGGAATATTTGTTCCATTAACATTGTTGTTTTGTGCATAGGTTGCATGTATACACGAAACTATTGATAAATTACTTTTTCAATGTTCGGGGTATACGCTATTTATTCTGATGGGACGCACAATGCATAGCGATTGTCAGTCGCTCTGCTCGATCTACTAAAGTTGTTACGCTGGATGTTATATTATTTGTAATCGACAGCAAACCTCCTTGTTATATTCTACCAGGTAGTGTGCTCAGTGCTTTTACTTCGCGTACAGGAAAAATATTGTGAGTCGCATGATATATGAGAATTGTATGTGAAGTGCCGCCTATCAGGCTTTCCTGATATTTGGTTTCCTCCACCTTTTAGAAGTTCAAGGCATAAATGAAACTGAATTGAAGTTTAATCTTGAAGGGGCAATAAAGAGGAGTATGTTAAGCCATATTAATAAATTATGCTGCTGGAATACCATAAACGTCAGCCTTACCCTGAGTGGAGTCGGCGCAAGCCAGAAAAGTCACAACGTTCAAAGACGGGCTTCAAAGAAGATCTCGCGCTCGATAATCGTGACGTCATGAGACTTTCAAAGCGTCTGCCCTGGACTATAGTTAATAGCTTAATAACAATACAAAAATTATAACATCGCATTCTAAAGGAACCAGAGGCTCAGCCTAGTCACTTTTTAGAAGTGACTTTTTTAGAAGTGCAGGCTTTCGTGATTCATCGGATAATGTACGGGACGGCATTCCTTAACCTCTCCAAGTGGGAAATTGAAAAGTTGGAGACACTGATCCGGAAGGCCTACAAGACGGCACTGGGGCTATCAAACTCCACGCCAACGGCAAAGCTCATGGCTCTAGGAGTACATAATACCCTCAAAGAGATGTGGGAAGCACAATGCCTCTCACAACTCAATAGGCTCGCACTCACAAAACCAGGTGGAGATCTGCTCGAAAAGATCCATATTAATCTGCCCTATACGATAGACCAAATGGAAGAGGTACCACGTGATGTGAGGAGACGCATCAACGTGTACCCCATTCCGCGGAACATGCATCCCGCATATAACATCGAAAGGAGAAAAGCAAGAGGAGAAGCCCTGCAGAACAAATGGGACGAGCAACCTAACACCCTCTATGTGGACGCCGCAGGGCCAAAGAATGGAGTGATGACTATTGTGGTCTCAACGCCTTCAGGATCGATGGTGAATTGTGCCTCGATGCAAACATCCAACCCCACTCACGCAGAGGAAGCAGCTATTGCGTTAGCTATAGCATCTAACCCCAACGCCGATGTGCTCACTGACTCTCAGAACGCCTGTTGCAACTTCAATAATGGATTAATCCACAGGTCAGGGTTGTCATTGCTGACTAAGCATCCACCCAGCCAAGCCTCAGTCATCTGGTTTCCCGGTCACCTGGAACTACCAGGAGGAAACGAAGCCGCTCACAGGCATGCCCGAGCTCTTCTATACCGGGCGTCTCCCCCTGATGACCGTGAAGGGTGCTGCGACCTAACTGCTCTAGCAGTGTATGCTGACAATCTCGCACCATAAAGAACAGCCAGGAAGGAGTACCCAACACCACATAAATCCCTCACTAAGTTGGAAGAGAACACTCTTAGGAGACTACAAACTAATACATACCCAACGCCAGCTTACACCAGTGGTACCCTACACTATACTCCCCGCAATGCCCACACTGTGGAGAGGTAGCTAACCTCTACCACCTGGTGTGGGCTTGCCAATTTAATCCCATAGTTGACCCCATTCCAAATCCCTCAAAAGAGCAGTGGGAGGCTATTCTGCTCAGCGATGATCCTGACCGTCAGCACTGGCTGGTGGGGAATGCCAGCGCAGCAGCAGTAACCAGTGGGCTACCGGACTAGGCGGCCCAACCACGAGTTCTACGAATATCCTGCAAATAAAGATGTTTTCAATCAATCAATTCTGAGTAAGGACGCTCAACTAAAACATGTTAAGTTGCATTGAAACCCGTGACGTCATATATGAGGTACGGGCGCTGCGATCTGGGCGCGAAGTTCGAGAAGTGAAAGAGCGCGTCCCTCGTTTTCTCCGCTAATGACCAACTTTCCGCCAAACAAGTGCAAACCGAGTCTTGCGAAAAGTACTTAACTGGGTTAAGCTGTCCTGTGTTTGGTGACAACCTCAGGATGCGACCTCAAATACACCGCTGTCCAGTTAAAAGAAAGTCCGTATAGATGTGCGCCAGCCAATTACGGTCGCCCACATCCGTGACGCAATGGCTGAGGCTAACTTCTTTCGCTATCCGCGTCCATCGGGAACTGTGTTTTGGAGCGCGGAGGCCCAGAATACAGTCGAAGAGTGGTTTTGTAGGAGGAACTTAGGCTGAATCCTTATGGCACATTCCACATGGTCCCTACCGCGCTACAACTGGATTTGCAGCGATGCGGAGCCCACTCGAGATTTGAGCCAGAGAAAGCCCGTCCCCTCCGAATGTTCAGCTGCTCAGCAGTCGGAGTAACAACGTGATCGGGATTCTGTCGTATCTTTGTCGCGCTCCCAGAGTAAAGGTAAGAGCTCCTCCGAGCACTCGATTTTTTAACGAGCCGAATGTAAACCGCACCGCAATAGCGCTCTTATATAGAGTGCTCGAAAACGACCAGTCGAATGTGTCATTAGCTTGGCGCCTAGTATATAGCGTTTCTCTTTAGTAACCCTGTCGTGGTGGATGGTATGCGCTATACTGACTGCTTCGCCGTGACGCAGGCAACACGGACATTGTGGAGGGCAACCTGAAACTCATCTTGGGCCTGGTGTGGTCGCTGATCCTTCGCTACCAGATCGGCCGCACAAACTTCCCGCCCAAGAAGCTCATGCTCGCCTGGCTGCGTGCCGTGCTGCCCGACCTGCAGGTCTCCAACTTCACCACGGACTGGAACTCCGGCATGGCGCTCAGGTGGGGGCTCGCTCGCAATCAGTCAGCCAATCACTCGCGCGGGCCATTTCAGCTTTGACCCCGCTGACAGTGCCATTTTGACAACGGCGGGGCAGCTGCTGCAGTTTCTGAATTCAACCGGACTGAGTGACCGCCTCTGTGAGAGAGCTGATGAACATACCAGTTCGTCTGCGACTCCGAAGTGCATGAACTGTGATGTTTTATTTGCTCCTGTTTATCTATTCTTTTCTTTTCCTCCTTTTACATCGTAGGGTGGCCGATCGGGCCAGTCTAATTGGTTCGCTTCAGTGATCTCCTTTATCTCGTTCCTTGAGAGAGCTGTCTGAACTTCCCCGTCCCCCTCCCCCGGTACAGGGTTGCCAACCGGAGATAATCTCTCGTTAACCTCCCTGTCTTTCTTTTGACTTTCTCTATCTCTCGCTTTCTCCCTCAGCGCCGCACGCGATAACCGGCCCAGCTTTGGTGATAGCGCAATGCCTAAACCTGGGAGTTTCGATGTCGATTAGTGCTGGTGGAACGATGAAATTTTCGATTCGAATCGAGTACAGATATATTGAATACGAATGTTGAGACCAGCACCGATTACTATTATGCTACCGGGCGTAGATAAAGAAACGCTAAGAAGAAAATGACCGACAGGGAGCGATCTAAGGAAGCCTCAGCCTGGCTGCCAACGTGTTTGGATGAAGAGGCTTGTCTTCGGGCCCTGGTCGAAGCGGTGGCTGAAAGTTTTCTTTTGTACGCCCTCGCTTCAAGTTTCCATTTTCCTGTGATTCCTTGGTTTGTAAAGAAGGAAAGCTGGACTACAACAATCTGGGATTACAAGGGACTGCTAAAGACGTCATGGAGCAGAAGATAAGATCGTGGGAGAAAAAAACCACGTAAGTGGTGGAACACACACACACGCACACGCACACGCACACGCACACACACACACACACACACGCACACGCACACGCACACGCACACGCACACACCTATAGAAGAGCCTAAGCAGGCATCTAGGGATCATAGAGAAACCAAGAAGCTGGGGTTACACGAAGAAGATGTACTGTCACATGGAACAAGTACCCGGAAAAAGTAGCTAGGGTCGCGAGTGAGCTATAGTGCAAGAAGAAAAATAGATGTACAAACATATCCCATTCGCATGGGAAATAAAAGCGCACCAAAAGGGAAATCTTGTTTACTTTCTTTGGTATATGCAACGCTATAAGGAAATCCCTTGCACTTTGCAACGAGAAGGACGGGAAAGGTCACCACGACGGGGCCTGGCTGGTCTACAATGGGGTGCTTGAAGCGGCCGGTGAACCACGCGCATAAACCATTCCTCCCAATGCGGGCGGGCTCGCATAATCCTAACAAACCTGTATGTGCGATCATATTCTAAAATTTGATCATACTTCAATATTTGATTCTTGAATGAATACTTCGATTCGAACCTTAAGTATTCAACTTGTACGTTTTCGGTACTTCTAATATTGCGCACTGCTGATTTTAACACCGAAGTGCCGAATGGTTATGCTCGACCTCTTCGCGCCGACCGTAGCGACTTTGTGGCGTAGCAGTTGCGAGCTCTGAACTAGGTCGGGACGCCTAAGCAAAGAAAAGAGAGTTCGCGAGCAGCGTACAGTCTCACGGTAAACGCATTCAAGCTCGTGATTAAGGTCGTTTGGAAAACTATGCTGTGTGCAGAGGTAGTTTTCGACGATGAACGCTTTGTAAAACAAAACGTGACGGTATCGTCCATTCAGATGCACGAAGTCTAAGGTGCGCCCCTCCATTACAAGCTGTATTAGAAGCTTCGCCAAGATGTAAGACGCATGTAAGACGTTGCGATTTACAAGCAAAAATACATGCAGTACGATAATGCCAGCATGCAAAGGCATTTCTTGCAGTTTATAGGCTTGATGTCGATTTTCCAAACCGAGAACAGTCGCAACATTTTTACATCGGGACATGAGTCAGATTTAATTCGCTGCATTATGGCTTTCAGCCTACTGCATTGAGAGGCAACAGAAAATGCTTAAATAGGTTTATTCAGCAGGAAACGCGAATAACTACGTACATTCTATGTACATTAAATATACCCGACCTTAAACTGACGAAATAAGCGATATATATATATATATATATATATATATATATATATATATATATATATATATATATATATATATAGCTTGCAAATCCCGACCACAACCTCAATATCGAGTTTGATATGAGGTCGAGGGGACGTATCTGGCGGCAACCGAATGCTGGGTTGAGGTTATTTAAAAGCACCTCAAGCTTTATGGTACGAGGTTGAGAGGCGCCGTCAAGCCTTATTATAGGTTGAGGTCATGAGCTTTGTGAGGTCCCCGTTTTCCCACCTTTGCATACAGATACACACAACGCTGCTGAAGCGTGCGCGTATAAATGTATTTGCACCGTTTATTTCAATCGATCGATTGATTGCTTAATCAAAAATGCCGATCAATCAATCAATATTTTTGCCCCTTGCCGTCGTGCAGACGGTAAACAACAGTACTCTGTCATGGTTAATCTTTTCACTCGTCTCTCGATAACTTCAGTCTAAATGTTTTTTTTTTTTTTTTTTTTTTTTTTGCCTGTGTGGAAATATATTTGACGATCGCATTGTGGAAGGGTCACGAGAACAAGAGGTGCTACGTGGAATGATCCAATCGTTTGGAATGCGCCAACTTGACCGTGTTACGATTTCGGCCTAATGATCTTCTGTTCCGGCGTACCACACGCATTTGCAAGCAGTTCTTACCCTTCCATTAGGGTGGAGCCGAAGTTTTCCTCCACAGCGTCTCAATACCCTCCCCCCTCTCCTTTCCGTTCGCCCTGATTTTTCTTTTTGAAAGTTAAGCGCGACGGAAAAGCGGCATGGTCGCTGCAGAAAGGATTAGCAATCAGCTTTGGTTTTTCTACAAAATATGGTAAGTTTACCTACTTTAGCTGTTAAACGAAAATCGCAAGTTAGCCTGGTGCTGCAGACCATGCACACGAACATAAAGCGCGAAAAAAGAAAGAAAGCAAACAGAAACGTGAAATTAGGTAAACCACTTTTTTTTGCAATCTTTAGCGTTCGCGTATTTCTCCGCCGATCCTTTCGAGACCATCACCATGCAGCTGCAGCGCAGACGCGGGTCAATGCATAATCATGCTCTATATTCGGGTCTCTAATGAAGCGCGCTAATGAAGGGTCGTCTGCAAGACGTCTGCAACAGAAACTGGCTCATGAGCTATATAGCCGTCGACCTGCCCGGCTTTCTTCTACAGACCGACTCCATATGGAGGACAGCCTCCCAGGAAGCGTATATACGGACCGGGCCAATGAGAAAAGGCGCGCAGGGAGAAAGCGATCAGCCATGCGTGCGACCGGACCAGACGAGACTGTCTGTCCGGGGGCGCGACGAGAAGAGAAAGTGATGGCAGCGCTCGAGCGGAGAGCGAAGTCGAGCGTGCCATTTCGCCGTCGGCGCTGTCCGCCGGCCTCACGGGAAGGAGGGGTGACGCTGGGCCATTGTCGCGAAATTGCATTTCCCCAGCTACGCGAGCTATAAGGCTCGTTGGGGGTCTCGTCGTACAGCATATACGCGCTGACCCCCGTACAACGCGCGTATAGGCGGCGGCGGCGGGTAACGGCGTCACCGTGTAATGGGCGGCCGCGGTCGTGACCCCTTCTTTTCGAATCGCGGGCACTTGTACGCGGCCAGGAACAATGGCGGGGTCGAAGGCTCATTCTTTCCGACGACCGCAGCCACACGCGGCAACGTCGTTTCGCCGTCGTCGCTTTCCCGGAGAAAGTGGAGGAATACGGTCTGGCACCCATAGTGTCCGTCCGTAATGTTCCGCGCTGTGTCGGTGGGGGAGAGCCACCCACAATCTTCGCTAGATCGTATCTAGGACTACGTTCCAGCGGTTCCTTGAACGAGAGACTGCTTGGTCCTCGGTAAAGTAGGCACTGGGGCTTGTTCGTGTTTCTTATGACGAACGAAAGACAACGCATACAGGAAAACGTGGACGGAGCCAGCTCTCGAGCCAAAGCCAGACCCTGCTTCGAAATGGTGATATTATTTCGACTCCAGATAAGCCACACCGCTTGAACGGCCGGAGGATACAGACTTTGTGAGTGCCTGTAGACCGTCATTGAAAAAGCTCCCTTGCTCTCTCACTCTGTCTCGCTCGCTCACTCATTCAGCCATCTCGGTCTCCTTTACTGCTTCTTCAGGGAAGTACTTTTTCCTGCCCCTCCTGCCCCGCGTAAAATAGTTCGTATCGCATTGCAAAGGTGGAAAGAAAAGGAAAGGAAGAAAACACGGCCGACTTTTGCGAAGCGCTGCGGCAGAGGGCGCTATTACAGTCTTGGTGGCGCTTGTGGGCGCTTGGTGGCGCAGCCCACCGCTCGTTCCAAAGGGGACGCTCGTAACATCCATCCATTCATCCAGCCATCCATCCAACTGATCTTATCCAGGGGCTTACGCGCCTTAGACATCTTTCGGCGCCCACCTGATACAAAGAAGAAGATCACAATCTTGATCATCATCATCATCAGAGCAGCGAAACGTTTTATTGCGAGGCTAAGTCGGCTGCATTGCATATAATTAAGCCTCATTATCAGCTTTACAGCCCGCTATTCCTCGAAGTACAACTTGAATGCGTCTCGCACATATTTGCATATATACCATAGTGCTTCTGCAAGAGCATTCTGAAACGATCAATTGAAGACGCGGTAAGAAGTCCACCTTACACCCGTGTTGCCACCCATCATTAAAAGCGCGGATGTGCTGCGAATACTTGGCGATGTAAAAGCATAAATATAGGCACCTTAAACCGCTTGCACGCGAGACTTGTGAAGCCTATACTATAGCACGTTACGCGGAGACGCATTCGTGAGCTCACCGTCTTTCTAACGTAAGAGAGACGACTGCCTGTGAAGATGAAAGCAGCCAGCTCCAACAGCTCATTTCAATTGTTTTCTATTTTGGCTTTAATTTTATATGCCATTTCCTAGGGGGGCAGGGCGAGGATGGATCAACTATTAAGATGCCATGTCAACGCCGTTTACACCCAGAGTCTGAACAAAGTGTTCACGCTACGACCTTCTTTATACCTCCGCCCCCCTATTTTTACCCCCTTAATTTTCACATTGCATAAGTGGGGTTATTCGACGGCTCAGTAATGAGCGCGCGCTTGTAAAACAAAAACCGAGGACAATTCACGGCTTCGTTTCAGTTTCAGTTTGTTATTCTTCGGCATACAGTGAACGGGTTACAGATAACTAGGACTCGTGTTTTCGGAGTTTATTTTTCTTGTAATTCGGATGGTTTTTTTCGGAGTTTATTTTTTGGCGGAAATTCGGCGTTTATCGGAGTTTATTTCTCGTAAATCCCCAATTTTTTCTCCGAAATTCGGAGTTTAATTTTGCATTATTCTCAATACTCCAAAATCTTAGATGAAATGATATCTGAACACGAGAACATCAGTACACACGAAGCATATCTTGGTTGTCTGGAAGGTTTGAACGCACAAACACATATACACCTAAGCACGAATACTTGAATGCAAAACACCTACGTTTGTGCGTATTACAACCTTAAAGCTTGTTGTAATAGACGCAAGCATACATTACAAGGTTGCTGTCACTGATGGAAGCAATTGAAGTTTATCGGATAAATACGAATTGTCAAAAATCTTACCGGCGAGTGTTTATCGGATTTCTTTCGGATTTATCCGAAAACACGGAGCCCTGCAGATAACACACAAACGAGGGCTCCAAAGTTAAATACTGCAACGGGACCATTGCCGTGCTCTAACATTTTAGAAGCTTCTACACCTACTACGATTACTTGCGTCACTGGACTATAGTGCGTACCAGAGTAGCGGAGTGGCAACTCCGGATGCTGTACGCTTTCCTAGAGAATAAAAAAAAATCACTCACCCGCCGGTCGCGGACGCTCCAGGGCCAGATCCTGGACCACATCAAGGTCGAGGTCCGCGTCGGTAACTAATCCAGGGGGAGACGGAAGCAAAGCACAGGTGAGCTGGACAAGTGCGGTGTCCGGCACTGCTACTCAGTCGCCTAAAGCTAAGGGGTACGTCTTAGAACAGGAAATGACGCAGATTAGAAATATGTTAGATATGCAACGCTTAAATAAGAGATCAAGCAGCTTAGGACAGAAGACACGATGCTCAGCAACAAAGAAAAAAATAGCCACACAGCCTCCGCCAGTAGGACGCCGACGCTATAGTCGAGCTTCAACACCCGTTCCCACACAAGCGAACGGAGAAGCACCACCACACAAAAGGAGGGCGCAAGAAACGGTTGACGAAAGGAGCGACTTTACAATCAGCGAGGTTATTGGAACGTTTAAAGAAATGTTCGATGGGCTACAGCAACAAATCACAAACGTGTATGTAGAGAATAAACGATTCGATGGATTAGAGAATAGAGTAGCGGCACTAGAAAGCACACCAAAGGATATTCGGCTGGCAGGCGCGGGACCGGTTAAAAGCAAACCGTATAGCAGACCGAATGTGGTAGAAGACAGCAAGGCCACCGAGGAAGAACAGATAAATCAACACGGCGCCGCGTAACCAATACGTGATTTGGCAATGGAACTGCCGCGGGTATCGTCGCAAGCGAGGAAACCTGTAGCAGTTCGTAACAAGCAAGGAGACGCCAGATGTCATTGACCTGCAGGAGACCGGGGGATGGCAAAATTATCGGGGTATAAATCTTAGTGGTTCCGGCGAGAAGGTAACCGTCATGACGCTGATACAGACACCTCTCGGCTGTCGAGCACGATACCGGAATGCGCGGCATAGACCACCTCCTGATTGAAATAATCCCCTCCCGTAAAGAAAAGGGAAATCTATTTATTCTTAACATATACAGTCCACCCCGACACAAGCCCCAATTCGGACCACTCTTCCTCAAAGTGTTGAGCGTAGCGGACATGGGGGAGGGGGGCAGGCGCTAGTCGTGGTCGGCGATTTTAACGCGGCACGCGCGGCTTGGGGATTGTTGCTTACTCCAGGGTAGCGTATCGTACTGCTGCCGAGTTGTAGCGACGCCTGCCTATCGAAGCTCGACCGACGTTACTATTGGGTAGCGTGGCGTTGTCGGCGGGCTGCAGGCATCCGGTAGACCATGGCGACCGGGCAAGGACGAGACGATTTCTAGTGCAAAACTTGCACGGTTTATTCAAAGGTTGGTGAAAGACGAAGAGAAGATAATGAAGTGTTTAAAAAAGGTACATTTCGGAGCCCCTTAAATAGGCTGTCCACAATCGTGGGAGGGATCTTGCTTCCGTCGACGTCACGTACGTGACAGGCACACAGTCTGATTCGCGGAACGAGGGCCCCGCCTCCGTTTATACCTAGCTTCCGGTTATACCTAGCCTGCGGGAATTGTAGACGCTTGTCCTTTTGCGCGTTGCTGGTTCGTGGAAGTTCTCCTGTAGAGTTTGACAGTTCGAGGAAAGGGTCTCTCTGAAGTCGCACACACACGTAAAAGAGGCCTGTAAGCACTGTGGGGCTTCCGCCAGACCGGCAGACACTCGAGATGACCATGGCGAATTAGGAAGTCACGCTTCGTTTCGACGAGGCATGGTGGGCGAAAATCTTTTTTGCACGGCGTGCTAGATGCCAGCCGTAGCAGGATACAGCATAGAGAACATTGAGGGCCGAAGCCTTTGGGCAGACGCTAAGCACGAAGGTCTAACGCTCATAACTGACCCTCAGGCACCCACCAGAATAGGAAACAGCGTAAACAACGACACACCAGATTTCTCATTTACGAAGGATGTAGCAGATTCTCGATGGACAAACATGCAGGAAAGCTTAGGTAGTGACCACTACGTCGTCGTCACAACGGTACAAGCAGGCCCAAGGAAAAAGAGCGGTAGAGAACTGAAACTTGTAGAATGGGACTCTTTCTGCAAAATCCGACATGAAGATGCTGAAGACACTATAACGGACAGAGAAATTAAAACGAAGTGTTAAACGAGCTACCAAAACTGTTCCAGAGGAGGCAGGGATATAGGAGATGGATAGCAGATTATTGCACGTCTGAGAAGCGAAGGGGTAGTATGCTGAAAAGATGCAAAAAGCTAAACCATAAATGGAAATTAAGGAAGAGAATGGGGGAATTATACAAGGAGATCGAGATATACGCAAGTAGGTTAATCCGACAAAATTTGGAAGCCACGTGCAACTTGTTGGAAAGTCAAATGGGAATGTCCAAGACCTGGAACATTCTTCGATGCCTCTTGGACTCCGAGAGTACAAAAAGCGTACAAAGGCGCAATCTACAGAAGGTTATACACAGCTACGAAGGTACAGAAGACGACCCCTTTCGAGAACTCCAAAAGATGTACGTTGGAGATGCGGATAGAGAACGACTCCCGGATTACCTAGGTAACGAGAATCCTGATGTCGATACCCCCATTACGTAGGCTGAAGTCAGATATGAACTTACCAGGCTCAACCCGAAATCTGCACCAGGACCTAATGGGATAACCAACAAAACACTCAGGAACCTCGACGATGCGTCCATCCGAGCTCTCACTGACTACATGAATAACTGCTGGGAGCAAGATGGCATTCCAAGTCTATGGAAATCAGCCCTAATCATCTTTATACCGAAATCTGGAAAGAAACCACAACTGACGAACTTAAGGCCCATATCGCCAACATCCTGCCTCGGCAAACGCATGGAACATGTGGTTCTCACACGCCTCACGAGATACATGGATGATGGAAGACTTTACCCATATACCATGGCTGGATTTCGACCCAAGTTATGGATGCAAAATGTTATGCTCAAACGGAAACATCAGATCACAGATGCGGGTGCGAGAACTCTAGACACCAAGGCGATACTAGGGCTCGATCTAAGACTTTTGACACTGTCATGCACAAAGGACTAGTACAAAATCTCAAAGAGCTGGGATGTTGGACGTAAAACATACGCATACATCAAAGACTTCTTGACGGATCGTACGGGGAAAATTTTAATTGGAGAAACCAAATCGTAGGCGCTCAAACTAGGTAATAGGGGCACCCCGCATGGTTCAGTCCTATCCCATTTTCTATTCAACGTGGCAATGATTGGTCTTCCTGCGAGACTCAAAAAGATACGACTCGGACACAGCCTATACGCGGACGACATCACCTTCTGGGTGTCGGCTGGAAGCGATGGGCATGTGGAAGAGACCCTCCAAACAGCGGTAAACATAGTCAAAGACTACGGCAGAGACAAGTGACTGAGATGCTCCTCGCGAAAACCAGAACTTCTGCTCTATTGACCCATATGCAGGGGTCGAAAAAGCATTAAGGAAAGGCCGGGAATTGTGGTCACAGTAGAAGGCACTATAGGATACCTATAGTGGAGAGCCTGAGAAGGCTGGGACTCCGCACATCCGAAAACGGCCATAATGGAGAAACCATTAGACTACTGGACAATAGTGTTCAACAAACAATCAGACTAATAAAGTGGATATCCAACAGAAACTATGGCATGAAAGAGCACAATCTCATCCGATTAATAGAAACATTCGTAACCAGTCGTATCGTATATGTGGTCCCTTACCTTATAAGCTCTACGCTGCGGAGAAAGCCACGATAGAATGCATCATTAGAAAGGCGTATAAGCAAGCCTTGGGACTTCCGGCAAATACATCAAACGAGTGTTTCCTGGTGCTCGTCGTGCACAACACGCTGCAGACAAGCAGCTGTCACTTAGGATTCGATCCCGTGTCCGGCGCATATGCGAGTAGTCGTGCCGTCATCGTCGTATCTTTGTCGGTTGTGGTCGTCATTGTCATTGGGCCGTTTGAAGTTAAGAGTGGTCCTGCTCAATTTTCCAAATTATTATTCTTGTTTGACACTGCCCAAAGTTCGATTAACCCGCCGCGGTTGCTCAGTGGCTATGGTGTTAGGCTGCTGAGCACGAGGTCGCGGGATCGAATCCCGGCCACGGCGGCCGCATTTCGATGGGGGCGAAATGCGAAAACACCCGTGTACTTATATTTAGGTGGTCTAGGTGGTATTTAGTACCCCAGGTGGTCGAAATTTCCGGAGTCCTCCACTACGGCGTGCCACATAATCAGAAAGTTGGTTTGGCACGTAAAACCCCATAATTTAATTAAAGTTTGATTACTCTGCATAACCTGAACTCCGGCGACCCTGTACACGCTATACATATAAGACCGTTACAAGTGCCCTCGCCTGGCTTCTCTCTCCTATTGCACGCTTAACGATTTTTGCTTATTTCGAAGTTGCCCCCCTTTTTCTGGGCCACCGCCGGCTTGTCGTATAAATGCGCCGCTTTGTTGCTCTCTCGCTCGGAATGAGAGAGACGGAGAGAGGAGAAGCGAGGCACAAGGCACTCACGCGGAGATTATATAGTTTCAGGTTTCGCTTCTAGGTCGTCGTCGTCGCCGCGTCGTCGTCGATTCCTCCGCAAAGCCGCCGCAGCTGTATGCTTCTTCTTTTGGTCCGATCTGTTGGTTGGAAAGGCCATTTCGCGTGCACCCCCCCTCTTTCTCTTTCCCTACCCTCCCTTCGCTAAAGAGCGAGTTCTCTCAGGGGTCATTGCGTATGCCGGAGACGTGTCTGCCCTGCCCGTGCTGTTTTACTTTTTTTTCTTCGTTCATTCGGAATCGTACTGAATCTGGGGCCATTTTCTATCGTTTACCGCGCGAGTCGTATATGTGTGGACCTCGTGCCGACCGCCTCCCCCTTTTCTTTCTCCCTCTCTTTCTCACCTAATCTTTAGCGTCGCGACATCGTCGTCTTCTTCTTCGTTGTCGCTGTCGTCTCGGCAGAGGAGTATGTGGTGTACATAGTAGGTTAGTAGGGTGGCCGGGGTACGCGCGGACGGACGGCACTCTGCGGATTTCTCTGCCCGCTCTTGGCTCTCTGCCGCGACGAAGTGCGAGGGCTGCTGCGTCGTGCGCTTCTTTCGTGGGCGACCCGAAGAAGACGCTGAGTGATCGCGTGGTCGCCTTTCTCCGAGGCGTTGGTCGTGGTCGTCGTCATTCGCCGCCGCCGCGTTGGATGTGTATGTGCATCGTACGCCGCGTGTGGGTGTGTGCGCGTGTCGGCTGGATTGAGAGTGCGCCGCCGGTAGCGGAGCTTCGCTGAGGAGTGTTTACGTTGGGCGGCAGGTGGGTGCGACCGCTTTCTCGTTTATTTCACTCCTTCCTTCACTCTGTGCGGCTGGCTGTATGTCCGACTAAAGCTGGTCCGACCCCGAAGGCAGTGCCATCAGAGATGGTGACTTGGTGTGCTGATCCTGAAATCAGTGCGCGTGTCCACGATGTCCACGGGGACCGAGGTTAGAAAGGGAACACGCCCGATACTGAAAAGTGGCGGTAACATCGCCATTAAAGACGCCGTCCTACAAAAATATTTCGAGAAACGTCAAACACAGGAGCCGCTTGTCATTTCTTTGCGGTGGCCCTGTCTGTGTGTGTCCTTTCTTCGTATGTCTGTGTTGTTTTTCGTCCTATCTGGAGTCGCAGATTCATACCAAGTGTGGTTGCGCGCTCGGAAGGTGGGTTCGCACTCGTAGTATACGTGGGCGTCACGAACCAACGCAGAAACCGGAGCACTGCGATGAGTTGAGAAGTGGGCGAGACAATCGCTACATTTGGCCCGTCCACTTTGTTCCTTGTGGTTTTTCCTGCCCTGTATTGGACGAGCAACTGGTCCAACTCAAACATTTTAGTTATCCCTGTCTTGGCCACGTCTCTGCAGCGTTCTTCGTCAGTACTCAACCATATATGGACTCAAACATTCTTAATCTGGTCCTGCATCTTATCCTAACACTTTTCAATGTGCGCACCGTGGGCGTTTTTGCGCGAGTGAGAAGTGTTCGCGATATGCGTGTGCTGGCAGGCTGGCCGCAGTGGAGCAACCGCAGCGATATTATTATACGCGAGTGCTTGAGGGAAACATGAAATTTAGGCGTATGCTAAGCATACTTAAAACATCGACCACAGTTCTCGTGTAGTCTGAAATATAGCCTTGGTCATTTTCTCGTTGTTTTTCTGTGCACTTGTACTGGTCCAAAATCCACGGTAGCGCACGTGTACACACAAATGGAGGCTGGCTACGTGGGCGGAATGCAAGAACGTTCCTGTACCGGCGGCTTGAGTGCACATGAATGAATAGCCCCCGCACCAAGACATGTAGTTCTATAGACCGTGTGTCACTTTGATGCGTTACACTCTATGAATAAATGAATCAAACAATCAATCAATCACTCAATCATCAAATGCGCGCTGTGTAGAGAGTTTTTCGCATATAGCTAGCGCCGACATTATCATATCGGAGAGGGACGATATAGCTGATGTGAAACGCTTATATTCGCAAAGTGTAGAGTCTCTTAATTAAGGTACAGTACAGTATATCGTTTCGCAACTCAACCTCCATTCTTTCATTGACCAAATACTTATCTAAAGTCAACTGTAGAATTTCTCACCCAATTAAAAATAGGTTTCAAAGAAACTGCGCTCCGTTAAGCTCGCATAGCCTTCGATAAGGCACATCGCACTCTCGGCGAAAATCACAGTAACGGTCGGGCCTTGAGTAAACGCAGATTGCCGCGCCGCTAGCCACCACGCGCTGTGCGCGTCGCAGATGCGGTCACATGACGCAAGGGCGTACATGAGTAGCAAGATACACGTACCTACAGTCTCTGCCAAAAGATTCGCGGCCACTCCGCGCCTATAGACTTCTGTTTATTACACCTGGAGTTCCTAAGCGGGGTAGAAGGTTTTGAGGTTTAACGTCCCGAAACTACGCGGTGGGTTGTGTACGTGGACGCGGTAGTGAGGAGCTGCGGATTAATTTCGACCACATCGATTGTTTTTTTCATCTTGTCGCCCGGCAGGCAATCTAACCTGCGACCTCGTGATCCGCGGTCACGCGCGTATAGCGTGACTTCGAAACTTGGTGGCAAATTCGTACAATCAAAGCAGCGTCTGGTTTTCTGTGTGTACTGCTTTCTCACATTGGCAACTACGTTCTGCGTTATGGCCTGTTTCCTGATAAAGTGAAAGCTGCACGTGTTTGCCTTGTGCACAAGGCCGGAAGCAAAAGTATTCTTGGGAACCATCGGCCCATATCACCATTTTATCCGTGTTTTCTATATACAGGATAGCTAAGTATATCCTAAATACCAAACAAACTCAGTTTTTTTCTCTCGCTAAAAAATCAGGTCATAATCGTCCAGCAATATGGATTTCAACATAGTAAATCGCTAAAAGGGTGCTTTGATTAGCATCAACAAAGAAATAATTAAGAACGTTGAAAATAAGCTGTAAACTGTTTGAATATTTTTAGGTTTCGGAAAAGCATTTGACTCCATAAACCATGGCATTCTATTCGACAAGTTGGAAAGATACAGCGTGCGTGGAAATGCGCTACAATTAATTAGCTGTTACTTAAACAGTCGTCTCCAGTTTGTAGGTATCTGAAACGTACGTTCAAGCCTAGAAAGGACAAAATATGGCCTGCCTCAGTGATCGATCTTAGGGCCCTTCCTAATTTCTTGTTTATATAAATGATCTTGTTCGAGTACCTGAAACACTTCATTTCATTCTGTATGCCGACGACACGAACGTATTTTTTAATGACAGTGACCTCAACAACCTGATGTCTAGGGCTAATGTCTGGCTACAAGCGCTATATATCATCATGACTATTTTAAAACCAACTATGGCCGAATGTAAACAAAACAAAGTTATATTTCGATCAAGAAATAAAGCTTATAACACTGACATACAATTAGCTTTTCAAGAGGAAAGAATTCAACGTGTTGTTTCGAACAAGTTATTGGGTCTTTATTTTCAAGAAAATATGAGCTGGACTTATTATATATCACGTTTGTGTTTAGGAATAACGAAGACACGGGTATTCTAGACAAATTAAGCTATATTCTACTAACCTGGTTCAAGCGTCAACTATGATGTGCAGTGATCTTCTCTAAGCTGCTCTATTGAGTTCTAATTTGGGATGGGTGTTACAAACAAGAATAATTTAAACAGACTGCACGAGCTTCAAAAGGCGGTGCGCTTAATTTGAAATATCTCTACTTACGAGCACACATTACCTTTCTTCCAAAAATTTTGTATCCTATCGATTGTGAGCATATTTCGCCAAAGACTTACAAGTATTATATACAGCGGTATTAAATTAAATGAAACAGAATTTCTTGCTTCTTTTCGCCGTCCATACTCTTGTGTGTGCCTTTAAGAGGTGTAGGATACGTTAGGAATATGGTTAGGACATATTACGGGCGCCAGTCGGTTAATTACCAGATACCTGAGCTTTTAGCTGATTATTAGTAGACATTGAATTGAAATATAGCTCGTTCTCCTCGTTCGAAAAGCAGGTTAGACGTCTTCTTCGGGAAAGGGAAGTGTTAAGTAACGGAACGCGCGTTGCAAAAGTTTATTATTATTTTTTATTGAAATGAATATTAGGAGAGGTTGGCGTCTTTATGGTGGCACCGTATTATTATTATTATTATTATTATTATTATTATTATTATTATTATTATTATTATTATTATTATTATTATTATTATTATTATTATTATTATATGCTTGTTTGTTTTCTCCCCCAACGTATTTTGTATTTGCTTTTCAATTTAGTTATCGTTTGGCCGTATTTATTGTATCCTGCTTTCGCTGCTTGTTGGGCTAGCCATAAAGTACGTATTACACTGTATGATTCAGATTGGACTGTATACACTGTCTGCAGTGCTCTGTGTTCTGCCTGGTTGCGAGGCCCATGTGAGAAGTCATAGAGACGTCCTTTGCCTCGTATTCTCTGGTAGAGAAATTTCTCGTGTATTGTATATTGCTGTCTACAAACGTTGTAATTTGGAACATCAGGAAATGTATTACTCCGTCTATATTGTTACGTGTGGAAAGACACAGACGAGAGATGCTATTTACACGCTATTTACACTGGAGCCAGGCAGCCAGGCTGACACTCGCTCGTGCCGAGGGCACCGACCAACTTCTTCGTCGTTCTCGCGGCTGCTCGTCTCTCGCGGAATCATATCGTAATATTAACCCCCGGCGGCAAAAGCACCGTCACGGTGCTGTTAAATATCCAAGGGGCATGGAGAGTTGTAGGGCTTGAGTCGGGCAACGTGGACAATGTCACTGGTTGTCACAGCGGAGGACGTGGTGGGCGTGGCTAGAACGATTTCATAGGTGACATCGGTCACTTTGCGTATCACGCGATATGGGCCTGTGTAACAGAAAAGCAGTTTTTCACAAAGGCCGACTTTACGCGATGGGGACCAAAGCAACACGAGGGCTCCTGACACAAAATGGACATCACGGTGACGGAGGTCGTAGCGTTGTTTCTGCTTGTCTTGATACACTTGTAGACGAGCGCGCGCAAGTTGGCGAGCATGGTCAGCATGAGCGATTGCATCACAGGCATAATCGCTAGTTGAAGCTGTGGCGGACGGAAGCACAGTGTCTAGTGGTAGCGTCGGTTCGCGGCCATACAAGAGGTAAAACGGGGAAAAGCCAGCAGTTTCGAGACGGGAAGAGTTATATGCAAAGGTAATGTAAGGTAGAGCCAGGTCCCAGTCACGGTGGTCGTCTGAAACGTATTTGGATAGCATGTCTGTAAGGGTGCGGTTCAAACGCTCAGTGAGGCCGTTCGTTTGGGGGTGGTAGGAGGTGGTAAATTTATGCTGTATTGAGCAGGCACGCATGATGTCGTCAATGACTTTGGCCAAAAAGGTGCGGCCGCGGTCTGTAAGCAATTGACGCGGAGCACCGTGCATCAATATAATATCATGTAGCAGGAAGTCCGCAACATCAATTGCACAACTGGTCGGAAGAGCACAGGTTACGGCGTAGCGGGTCGCGTAGTCCACCGCGACTGCAACCCACTTGTTTCCTGATGTAGATTCCGGAAATGGGCCTAGAAGGTCCAAGCCGACACGATGGAAGGGCTCGGCAGGGATGTCGAGCGGCTGCAGGTAACCAGCGGGGAGCTGGGAAGGCTTCTTGCGTCGTTGGCAAAGTTCACAAGCGGCGACGTAACGTCGTACGGAACGGGCAAGGCCCGGCCAGAAAAAACGGCGACGTACACGGTCATAGGTTCGAGATACGCCGAGGTGTCCTGCCGTTGGTGCGTCGTGAAGCTCTTCTAGAACGGTGGAGCGGAGGTGTTTAGGTAATACAAGCAGGAACTCAGAGCCGTCTGGATGAAGGTTACGACGGTACAGAGTACCGTCGCGGAGGACGAAGAGGCGTAGAGTAGCATCGGCCGGAGAGTGTTCAAAACGGTCGATGATTGCTCTGATGTAGGCGTCACGGCGTTGCTCGTCGGCGAAATGAAGCAGCTGGGATACCGAGAATACGCAAGAAGCACTGGCAATATTGGAGGAGTCAGAGTCGTCAACAGGGTAACGCGACAAACTGTCAGCGTCTTGGTGCAGGCGGCCAGACTTGTACACCACGGAATATGAAAATTCCTGTAGCCTCAAAGCCCATCGACCAAGCCGGCCTGTAGGATCTTTTAGCGATGAGAGCCAGCAAAGAGCATGATGGTCAGTGACTACGGAAAAAGGGCGACCGTAAAGGTAAGGACGGAACTTTGCAACCGCCCAGACAACAGCAAGGCATTCGCGTTCCGTAATGGAATAGTTGCGCTCCGATGGTGCTAGGAGGCGGCTCGCATAAGCAATAACGCGATCCTTGCCACGCTGACGCTGGGCTAAGACGGCACCTACGCCATGACCGCTGGCATCGGTACGTAATTTTGTAGGGGCATCAGGGTCGAAGTGGGCGAGAATGGGTGGTGAGGTTAGAAGAGTGACGAGACGAGAGAAGGCGGCGGCTTCTGCAGTACCCCACGAGAATTGTACGCCTTTCTTCAAAAGATTAGTTAGGGGCCTAGCAATTGTCGCAAAATCTGGAACAAAACGACGAAAGTACGAGCACAGCCCTACAAAACTTCGAACGTCTGCGGCTGTCTTCGGAACTGGAAACTCTCGGACAGCGCGAGTTTTGTCGGGGTCAGGCTGTACTCCGGAAGCGTCAACTAGATGGCCCAGAAGAGTAATTTGTCGGTGGCCAAAACGACATTTCGATGAGTTAAGTTGCAGCTTCGCCTTTCGAAATACATCAAGTATAGTTGTGAGACGCTCAAGGTGAGTGTCGAACGTTGGCGAGAAGACGATGACGTCGTCGAGGTAGCAGAGGCATGTGGACCATTTGAAACCTTGGAGCAAGGAGTCCATCATACGCTCAAAGGTGGCAGGGGCGTTGCATAATCCAAACGGCATTACTTTAAATTGGTATAGGCCATCAGGTGTGATGAACGCGGTTTTTTCTTTGTCCATATCGTCAACAGCAATCTGCCAATATCCCGAACGAAGATCAATAGACGAGAAATATCTGGAACCGTGCAGGCAATCAAGGGCGTCGTCTATACGTGGGAGCGGGTAGACGTCCTTTTTTGTAATACTGTTCAGGTGACGGTAATCAACACAGAAGCGCCACGTGCCGTCCTTCTTCTTAACCAACACCACAGGTGACGCCCAGGGACTCGATGAAGGCTCAATGATGTTTTTATCGAGCATTTTGTTCACTTCATCTTCAATTACTCGGCGTTCCGACACAGAAACTCGATACGGTCGTCGGCGAATAGGCACAGCATCGCCAGTAAGAATGCGGTGCTGTGCCTATATAGAATAATATAGAAGAATAATATAAATGCAATGAATGGAAAACTGCACCTTTCAATCTGCACGCGCCTCGGAAGAGGAGACGACGTCCTCTTATTTTTCTTTTTTCCCCTTTTCCAGTCGGCCCGTAATCCTTGTTCGCTGATTCTACGTTATGTTAAGCGGTAGTGCATAGCAGCAGCGATCAGTAGGCAAACCCAACTTCAGTGGCGGAACATGTGTTGTGCCGAAAATATCGCCGCCGCTTAATAGTTGGGGTGATGCCAATTGGGGGTTGCCCATATATGTACTTTGTCTGTGTTGTGCTGTGATGTGTTGTGCGGTGTATTCTTTTCCTCTTCTACTCGTCTTTCTTTCCTCTTCTTCGAAAGAAAGCGGGTAGGTGGGTTGTCTTTTTCGGAAGACGACTGCTTGCCTGTTCCTCTTTCTCACTGGGCGATGTTTGTGTTTGCAAGAGTATTATCAGTAATAATTTACAGTAGTGACGTCACTGACATGTAACTTCGCGGCTCCGTGAATACAAGACATTTCGCTTTCGAGTGTGAATGGCGGCAGGTATACGGATCCACGACTGCCTAGAAGCCCGCACACTCTTAGTAGCGCGGACATTCAAGCAGCCAGGTTCCCTCCGAACGTGGCAACCGCTCTCATGTGCTTCAGAGTTGTTAAGGGTGAAATCAGTGAGTTGTGTTTGATATAAAAATATGCATGGCGAGTATTCAGTGCGCAGTTCAATTAATGTGTGTCATGCGAAGTAATTGCCCGAGCAAAAATAATGGAAAGAGGTGGTTGACAATGGTACAAACACATCCAAACATAACACAAAGAAAGAGCACGAGTAATGCTATCTGCAGAATGTTTTACGTAATCCAGCGTTTATTTAACGCACGGGCTGCAGTGAATGCTACGCAAGAGGAAGCGTGCAGCGTGAGCCGCACACGCACACACGCGCTCCCCCGCCCCCCTCCCCCACACACACACGCACACACTTACGTACGTGCATACTGTACCTCACGGAATTACACGCTTCAATTTAGGGCTACCTACCGCCTGAACTTTCGTTTCTACCGTCTCCAGTATACCTCGTCTCGTACACCTCACATTAGAGTCCACATCACCCTTAGTATAACCAGTCTCGCAGCGACATGACATCGCGCTGTTGAGTAATTGAGCGTATGGAGTGTTCTACTTCAAAGTTTCCCTCTCTCGCGTTTTACGTTCGTATTGTGTATGAATACAATGGATAGATGGTACACACGGAAACCTGTCTATGTATACATTGCAAACAGGAGCGAGTCGTAAGCGGTCGCGCAGCGTGAAACACAACAGCGCTTGTGCTGTTAAAAAAAAAAAAAAAAAACGCATTTTTCGTTTCGAAAACTTTTTCAGCGCAACAATATAGACAGTATACACGAAGGAACAGCAGAACATTGCATTTTTTCCTTTTTTTTTTCACTGCTCGCGACAAAGTCGCAACGAGGGACTGATGTCTGCCTCAGATATGAACGCCTCCTCGTCCACAGCTTTTTTTTTTTTTTTTTTTAAGAAAAAAAGAACATTGTGAAAAGAAAGAAAGAAAACGTGCTACCGTCAATCGCCGTACCATCTCATCTACTTTTTCGAGGCCGTGTGCATGCAGTGAGCTTAGTCGCGGCTCGTGAGCAAAAGGGGCGTGTTTCTCAACGTATATAGTATAGTTAGGTCGCGTTTTCATCTCTCGTGTCTCGCTCGCGCGTGCTCCAGTTCGGTCGTTGGTGTCAAGGCACCGCTCGGTCGGCTGCGCCTTTGCATCGGTGATTCTGCTAAGAGCTCGATATCGAAACAGTGGCAACGGTAACCTGACGCCCATCGTCTTAATCGTTCGAGAGTGCGAAAATGTAGATGAACGATCGGGCGCGTCGTCCCAGTGACCATTAGGCGCGTGCTTATAATATTGATTAACAGAGCTTTGGGTCGATTTCTGAAGGGAGACGATAATTGGATCAAAAGTATTTGGGCTAAATGCTTTGTGTCCGAAATTATAGAAAGAGCAAGTTAAACCCAGAAGGATAAACAGCATGCATGGCGTATATATTACGCAACACGTACCTGTGCACCTTATTGGCTTATACACTGTAATTATCTGCACGCGTTTTTTCGCCATGGACGCAATGTGACGCAGTTGCTGCCCGTTTACCAAACATGTATATACGTGGTCGCAATTTGCAAGCGGTCGCACCTATCGCGCTCCTCTTTCTTGTTTGCTCTTGTTGCGGTCGTTTGCGACTGCAGGAAATGGAATGCAACGTTTCGGAGATTACAAGCGCATAAGGATCATCACTCTATAGAAATATGGCACGTCTTAATTGGCTCTGAGATAGGCGAGTGAATGCAGCTACCATCGCATACTTTTGTTTCATCAAATAGCGCTTGTCGTGCGAAGGCAAGTGCGGTCACTTGTGCAGTTCCAAGATTTATAGCATGAACGACAGGGGGAACGAAATAAATTAACATACGTGAATTGAAGTGGCGCCGGAAGTTGTGGAAAAGAGAAGACATACTTTACTAACCGTGTTGTTGAGATAAATTGCAAGGTGCTTTGGAGTTTCTAGGATGGTGATTAACTGTGCCTCTTCCACAGTCACCGCCCATCATCGTTTCATTACCTGGCCTTCTCTTTTCCCCAACAGTGCCCTGCTGGAGTACTGCAAGCCTGGCCTGTTTCCGCACTGGAAGACACTGGGAACGTCGGCCAGGTGAGTGTCCGTCTTCGCGTGTGCTAGACGTACACTGTCCGTATCTCCTGCTCGAGCTTCACCGTGTTACGTGCGCGCTTAATTCGCAGTGTTTCGGCGAATGAAGCGATTGACTCTGCGGACGCCTCGCAGAGTATAAGAATTTTAGCTTTCACAGCGTCAAAGTTAACTGGCGATTGTCTGGTACACTATAACAGCGTTGCGGAGAAGCGGATAGGGAAGGCGCACTATTCAGTGTTAGTGGTACTCAAACAGACCACGGCCGTATTAGCGCGGTATAATCCATTGAAACAGCTGGCGCTGCCATTGCACAAAGAGCGTCGCTCTCTGAGCTTTCTCTCGTGTGCCAAACAAATATAAAGGGCTCGAAGCGCTTAATTTAAGGCAGCGTAAAAACGCATATACGTGTGGTAATGCGTCAATGCATAGCATCAATAGCATCAATGCAATAGCATCAATGACAGGCGCGTGTGTAAATTTTGCTCCATTGTTGTCTGGTTAAATAGGAAAGGTCCCGCACTAGAGGGACGTTCGTTGGTTGATTCTTTCGACGCCTCACGACATTTTAAACTCGACAGATTATTCGCATTTCTACTAGATAAACTGCTTGTGTGGTTTCATCACTTTATGTCTGGATAGTTCACCTCTAAGAAATTAGTGAAATGGCGGTCACACACACACACACACACACACACACACACACACACACACACACACACACACACACACACACACACACACACACACACACACGCACACGCACACGCACACGCGCACACACGCACACACACACGCACACGCGCACGCACACATTTGTACGCACTGACAAATTCAGGTTTGCCCATTTCTTCCTGAGCTACCTCTGCAAGATTTGGTTTTTGTCGCCATGCAAGGACGACGACCGACTGACTCGTCAACAGTTTTCATTTTTTCGTATCCGCACATGCGTTTGTTCTTCATTTTATTCTGCGCGATACCTAGCGTATGCGAATTACGAGGAAAACGACAGTAAGAGTACACGACGTCAGAAACACAGTATAGCTGAAACGTAGAAGCTGCGCGCCCGTTGAGCATCTTCACGACACCCACAAGATTAGAAAAAAAAAATCTGGTATTAGGCTACAAGATCACTAAAGCTGACGTAATTTTCGCTGCAGAGTTTTCGCTGGGAGTTGGTTGGGAAACCCAGCACAACGCCTTGTCTCGGCCAGTCTACGTCCAAAACAAAAGCGCGCGGGATTCGCCGCGCACTAAACGAGCCAATGAGAGAACCGTCTCAATACCACGTGCGCTGACGCGCGCACACAAGCGCGGCGCGTCGCGCGCTGGTAGTGCCGAACGGGACAGTCCATTCTTGCGCGCAGCTGATCCTAAAAGCTGATCTTCGCGGCTCGGCTCTTTTGTGACGCCTGGAGCCTGTCGCTGAAACAAAAGGTGCGTCGCACGGCACGGAAGCGCCGGAGAGCGAAAATAGTGCGAGGAGTTGAGCGCTTGTTCTTCGTCGCTTGACAAGACGCGCGCGGACGTGTTCCGGTGCGTTCAGTTTTGGTGGTCTCGCTTTCAGCGTTCGCCCATTGACTTTGCAGCAGCGGAAGCGGAAGCGAGTTAGGAAATTTGTGTGTGTATGGAGGAAGGAGGGGGGTGAAATTAGAACGTTTCCCCATCAGTATCAGTTTCACGGCGGGTAGGTTCTTTACTGCTGTCACGTTCACATTTCGCCAAGTTGTCAAATTCCACAACTTTTGAGTTTTCAGCCACTCAGAGGTGGCGAGATGGTGATTTATACAACAAGGCGTGATTTGGCAGCGTCCAGTGGTGATATTTCGGGGCGCGATATTATAACGGTTCGGAAAGCGAACCGTTTGCTTGGCCTCACGTGATTGGTCGGAATGGCGTTTTGGTCAGCAGAAAATGCAGCTCTGACCAATAACGTGAGGCCAAGGGAACAGTTCACTTTCCGAACCATAATATTATACGCCCCTGTATACACCACTAAGCCACGTTGTCGATTTCCTCCATGTCCGAGTTTTGAGCCAATCAGAGGGTTTTGCAGACCTTTGGGCCAATAATAGGTACCTATAGCATCCCAGAATAGCAGCCCTAGCTGGTTCGCGATTTCATAGCAATACCTCCCGCTGGAATGTAAGCAACTCTTATTCACCATTCATGGCCGTCTGATCCCATTTATAATGCTGGCGGAGCATTGCTGTGACCACTGACGAAGCGTGAGAAGAAATAGCATGAGAAAGGGCATCGCTACAATATCGCTGCCCAGGTCTATGGGGCCACTGTCTAGAGTCTTAGTTATAACTTTTGGTGGTACTTTCGGTTTTGCACACTGTAGTACTCTGTCTTATTGTATCAACAACAAAAGAGGCATTACGATGATGTGACGTGAAAACACACTTGACAGACCGTGCCTGCGCCCACATTGCCGACACCACCACAGCCCATCTACCCACTTAGCTCTCCAGTCTGCCTCACTGTAGTCGATCATGCAGCGTGCGCTGAAGCTGATTTTTCGAAAGTGTATATATGTACGCCCCATAACAGCACCGGAAGTATTATGACGTATAATTGTATGTCACTGTCGCCAAAGTTATAATTGGTCTGTATGCTTTAACCAAAGTACGCCAGGAGTGTCACTGTGCGTATTACATGTGTTCTTTCAGTAAGCACCTGACAACGTCAACACGTTTAGGTTTCGTAACGAAGGTCACTAGTGATCTGTGCTGACATCTTGTTGCAGAGCCGCATGCTTTTGTTGAATTTTTAAAGAAAAATCAATAGAAAAATCACCGGGGGATGGGAGAGTGCAATAGTGGAATTCAGAACAAATGCAGCATCAATGCGGACTGAAAGTAAAAATCTTTAGCTGGCCTATGCGGGTTCCCTCTTCATGCTGTACGAGTTTCCTCAGCCCGCTGTTGACGTATACACTGTACTTGATTCAACCTCATTAAAATAAAAAATCTCGAATATATGCCACATAAGCCACTCATATATCCAATCGCCTCTTAGTATGATATGAGCTCACATGTACAAAATGTACGCGCTTGTACGATACATAATTGATGTGTGGGGTATGTGCCAATTGAGATTTTCTTTTTTTTATATAGATTTTTCAGAATTATTACTCATACGAACAGCATGGGACATTTCGAGTTATACTGCTTCGACATGGAGTGAGCAGTGGTTGTTTGCCCGCCATTGCTCCATTCCAGCCATATATGCTGTATGCATGTGCACTCTAATACCTTTCACATGATTAAGGGTGCTGGTTCGTGCCATGGCTAACGCTTTTACATTTAAAGCTATGTAATAAAATATATATTGTACACGACAGTCAGTTTAAACTACACCTGCAACGAGGCAAGCCGTAAAGTTGAATACGGTGCATTAACTCTTGTTGTCGCACCAAAAGATCTGACATGCGAGCTTGACAGTTTAATAGCCATATATGAAAGTTTGTTTCGCGCAGTTTTCATGTTGTCTGTCGCACCTATCATCATGTTTACTTGCCACGAAAGGTCGCCAGAAAAAGAAACTCCGTTTGTCCCCATCAACTATTCTACGAAGCCCCTTAAGGATAGGGGTGTTAGTTATGCGACAGACAAGCATGCTTTATTCACCCTTGGGGCTGTTAAAATGTTTAGATTCCATAGTGTAAGGGAGCGATCCCCCACTCTCCTCACTTCCTTCCCTGAGATCGATCAGGCAAATATTTTCGGTGCTATTGGGTTGGCACTATCCATTGAGCAGTGCACTTGGAAAGCCCCCGTCAGTTCACGATGCCTCTCCTCAGAGCACTCAGTTAATGCAGTCGGTACACAAGATAAATTATTGAGAATGTTGGATCTTTACTTGTGTAAAGATGTGTGCAACGAATATGTTGCAAGAGGGGGGCGACTGGCCGAAGCGACAAAAGGGAAAGAGGATATTTCAGACATTTCTGCATTCCATTAAGAGGACGCTCAAGGGATAACATTAAATTATGCAGCGTTATTAAATTGAGCATTAGCTGTAACAAGACGACCGCTATATTACCGTGAAAGGAGGCAATCGCTAAGCCGGTAAAGATGCAAGAACGAAAGACAGGTGTGTCGAGCGCTGGCCCAGAAATTCCCGAACCAGCTCGCCGTGGCGTCATGAATTCTGACAGCGTCTATATTTGGTTTCGAGTTATAATTAGCTATCGGAGAAGAAGGATCGCTGCTTCAATAACTGCGTTGTGCAGCCAGGAGAACTGCCAAGTGGCCATGGAGAAAGCACGCGAGGAGTTTGGCGTGCCGCTCATTCTGACACCCGAGGACTTGGCGAGCCCCAACCTAGACGAGCTGTCCGGCATGACTTACCTTTCCTATTTCATCAACGAGGACAGCCCCGGGTACAAGGCCACTCTGCGATGGATCCAGGGGCGGCTGCCACACCTTCGCATTTCAAACTTTACCGTAAGGTCATTGTTTCTGTGGCTAGTATTTACCTAGTCGCTGTGTCGTAAATGTGTAAATAGTTCTCTTCTTTACCCTGTCCTCTATACTATCGTCTCTCCCTGTCCATTTTACATTTTCATGCTCTACATTTCCGCAGTACGAAGTGTGCCCCGCACGAAGATGCCTTGTATGCTTACTGCATGCATACAGGGAAATTCAATTTGCTCTGGCAATCGAACATAATGGCTGCTGGGAGGCCACGCTGTTTCAATTAATTGTTCCATTAGTTTAATTTTTCATTAGCTTAAGCTGCACTGACCTTGAACATGTGTGTTAATTGCCCATCTTTGGATTTGCTTCGCCACTTTCATGCGACCAGCATGTGCTTCGTACAAAAGGAGCTGCGCTCGCACTAACTAATGAGATTCTCGACAAATCGCACCATTGTATTCAATCATCATTGTAGGAAGACGTCTCGTTGTGCAGCAGTGTGATTTGTCGAGCACCCGTAACTCATGGCGAATTAGGCGAATCAAGCTGGTGCACACTGGGACGATTTGCCGAATTCGCTCTTAAATTTCGAGATCCAGCTGATTTATGTATATATATATAGTGCGCGGTATTGGTGAATTGCCGATGCCGTCAAACCTGCAGTAACCATGCAATCACAAAGCACTTTTGATCGCAATTCGCTCCCATCAGCAGCAGTTTGTGCAAAAGATCCAATCAGGATTGATAAATTCGATCGGAGTCGGGCTCTATTAACATCGAAAGTGCTCGTGTGGCAGTTGTTGTCCAGGAGGTGGCATCTGCACAATCCCCGAGCCAAATTCTGAATGGAACTTCAGAATTAAAACTAAATGCCGTACGAGGCACAGTGCCCTCTGTTGTGTTAGTGCCGCTACATTGCATATTTACGTAGTAGGATACACCCCTGCATTCTATGGTGATACCTGTCCTTGATGCGGCGATCGACCAACTCTTGCCCAAGTCACGTGGACGTGTAAACTACCACCTTCAAATTCAAACTTGTCCCTTACAGCACAAATGCAGAGTAACAGGCAGTGGAAGGTTTGGCTTGCTAGCAAAGATCTAGAGAGCCAGAGAGCTCTTCTCGACCAAACCCAGCGAACTGCAGAGACCACTGAAGTCCTGAACTCACAGACCTGCCCACCACGCGAAACTCCTAACATAAATAAAAATTATACTACGACTACATGTGAATCTTCCTATGCTCTTGTATCATCATCATCATTTATTTAACCCTTAAACGTTCTTTGAGGGGTTTTACATGAAGGGGCTCCAAGAAAATAATACATTATGGATATAGGAGTACAGCATCAAAGACAAAATATGGGCGAATAAATTTAGTCCGAAAGACAAAACAAAGGGTCAAACAATCTACTACAGAGTTCAAATATGGTAGATGAAGTTATGGCAGGTACATCAGGTGGCAAATTGGCCTACTTAAGTTTCTTGATACAGATGCTAGTGCCAATGTTGCTCTTTGGGTTAAGGCCCTATAGCTATAGCTTGTGACATCATGAGTCACGGCACTCGGCCATAAACAAAATCTGCTTTGTCAGGAGAATTCCAGGGATCAGTTTCATCTGATCATATTGGCATTGAACTTTCAATTTACATTGTCATTATTTCATGTAAAATTTTGTTGCCTCTTCAAACTACTTATGCTTCTTCAAATTTTTTTTTCATAATTTATTTCACAGCGAGCTGCAGCACAATAACTCTGTGTGGACTATTAATAAAATAAATGTTACGACTTGCAGCTCTTCCCCCACACATGCCAATTCCGATACGATTTGGTTTTGGTATCACTTATGCATGGTGCGCAGAAAATTTGTGGATTGACAAAATTGAGCATGTGGTGAGCTTCGACCCCAATTCCTCCACATTTGTTTGTTTTCCAATGGGCAGACTTTGTGGTGACAGTCATAAATCATTGCTTCATCTATGTTTGCTAAGTCTGTTTTCCTTAGTCAAAAATTAGTCTATGCTTGGCTCGCACAAACCAGGATGACCAATGTGCATGTGTGCAGTATTTAATATGGTAAGATCTACACCTTGAAGATTGCTGTGTGCCATTCTGCTCTTCTCCTTTTTTTTTCTAGGTAGATCTCTTTACTTCCCATTCTTATAGCTACTCTTGGCCATTTTTTTCACGCCCATGTCTGAGTTTCTTAACTGCTCACAACTTGTGCATATTTCAGAGTGACTGGAATGACGGACTGGCCCTGTGCTCTCTTGTGCACTCGCTTGGCGCTACCGTCGAGGACTTTGAACACCTCAGCAGGGACCGATCACAGTGGGAGTCAAACTTGCAAAAGGGTAAGTTTGTGTTGTAGTGCTAATATAATGCACTGTAGCGTCTGTGTCGTTTCTGCAGTTGTGGTGGGCTCAATGCGGATGCACAATCCGATACCCCGAAGAGCCCTATCATTTTTCAGATAGCTTACTTTACAATTGTCTGTCATGACTGCGAGCCAAAACCCCTACTTCCATGGCCCCTCACAACGTGAAACACATCAGGCACACTTTTACCACGATTGCCCCTGTTATCACAGTTCCATATGTACTACATTGTGGAACTCGCATGAAGGTTGCCAGTTGTCCAAACATTCCCTTTCATGCCTGAAAACAGATGGAAACTCTTCTCATACTTAATGCTGTATTAGGAGCCTGAAGGCTTATTTTGTTGTTGGGACATGCTATATACGTACATCTTTGCAATGCAGTAAACCCCCTTTAACTCTGAGCTGTAAAAATTGGGGAAAAATGTGACCTTCGATATAAGCGAAATCGCGAAAATATGAGCCTGCTGGCTGCTCATTTACCACGTGGAGCCTTCCCGAAATGCCGCCACTAATGTTCTCGATCACTTTTGCGCGCATCAGCACCGGACACGTCGGCATCTAGGGGCAACGGCACTACTGGCACTGTGCCAAGGCAGCATGCTTGACGCAGAGTCAGGATGATTGATCCTAACGCAATGTTGGAAGCCAGTCGTTCGAGCATAACCGGTTCCAGACATCCAAAAAGCCGGAGCTGCTACTTTCTGCACTGTAATGAATTCTGAACAATTTCACTTCGAAAACCGAAACTGCACTACGCTGGAGTGCAATTGTCATACCTTTAGCACACGCCCACGAGTGACGCGGCATATACCAAGTTGTGACATCCATGAAACGCTGGGAGCTCGCATGCTAACTTCTTTTTGGCGCATCGAGCGGACTGATCGAGCGGACTGACCGGGCCTGCTCACGGCTGCTGATCATCTTGCTGAAGGTCATCATTTATGCACTGGGACTGCATTGATGCATCCTAATTGAGAGGGAACGAAATACTTCGACTTCCAGCCCACCGACGCTGCGTGAGGGCACAAGAAAGTGGCAGTGAGCAGTCTAGCAAGTGTGTGCAAGCGGTGTTAGAAAGAAGAGGGGGGAGAGAGGTATCCGGAGACCGGCGCAAGAACTTTTAGAAACTCGTTCCTGCATTGAGCATCGGCGTGCCTCGGCGTGCCTCGGCGTCCCTCATAACCGAGAAAACGCAGAGCGCAGCAGGAAACGAAAGACGGCGGTAGCGAAGAGAGTGCGAGGAGGAAAACGGAGGAGGAGATTACAGCTATAGAGTGGGGAGGAAAGGGGAGTGCCGCACGAGACACGCTCCACGGCGGCGACCCCACTGTCCATGCGCTACTTCGCCTGCGCCGCCTCCGCTAGAGAATGCACGCGGCATGAGCGACGCGCAACCAGGCTCTTTCTTCCTCTCTGAACAATGAGCGACACAATGGCTGGAAGTGCTTCGTCTGCTGCTGCTGCTGCTAAACAAGCTGCACGAGCAGAGGCTCAGCGCCACCACCGAGAGCACCCTTCAGATTAAAATTTTTTGCCTCATTATAACACTAGTTCAAAACACCTAAACATCTGCGCTCAAATTTCGCATTAGGGAGCATCATAATTGTCAGTGAATTTTTTTAGATAAGCGTTGAAAAATGTATGGGTTGACGCCTCGGCAAGAAAAAAGAAAAGAAACAAGAAGTCACAGTTGCGCCCTAAAGGTTTAGCATTGAATGCGGTAGCAAATTATTAGACAGCTATACGAAGTAAGGTTACTTGTTTTATCAGCTGCATAAACTGCGGTAAATATTTGCTTTCTAACTTAATTAATAAGCACATAACGTACTTAATAGTACTTAATATTAATAGTAACGTACTTGGATTTTATGCAGAACATCACGGCGGCACCGCCACCGCCGATGGAAATTCGCCTGGAGTGTCCATAAAATAAAACTTCAACTTAAGCGATATTTCGAGATTGCTCAGTTCAAGTTAATGAGAGTATGCTGCAGTTATGTTGCAGACTCAATAAATGTGCTCACTAGACTTGCAACTTTGTGACAAAAGCCTGTGCTGCTATTCTGCTTGCGTTTTCAATAGCATGCTTTCAATGGGCTGGCACACACAGTTGGTGATGCCCAAGCATTCCTAGAAGGTTTATAATAAATACATAAATAAAAAGCCTTGCATGGGGGCCAGTTAGTGGTAAAAACATGACCTGAAATTAACATTATATATTTTTGATGATATATGCTAGATGCTTCATGTAACATAGCACCATGAAAGTTTGTTGTGCATTGTTGCTTCCATTTATCGATTTAAACCAGGCTGTGGTAACACAAAGGAAGCTTAAAATACAGCCGGCTTCTTTCAAAGTGAACATGAAGTGACATTCGTAACTCATTTATCTTGTGAAAAGATTGTGTTAAAGGGGCACTAAATCCATGGGAACCTAAACAAATGTACCTGAACAGTATAGCTGACCAGAAAATTCAGCTTCTGGATCCCCAGAGTTGTTATGGTAATTGCCAACCAGATTTTGTGTACTGTGCTGTGACTTTTTCTGCCACCGAGTTTGGCCTTCTCTGTCCAGTATAACTGAACGCATTCCCTACACACAGGTATCAATGGCGGCAAGTACCTAGGTGTGGATCCCCTACTGACAGCCAAGGAGTTGGCAGATCCTGAAGTACAACCGCTAGGTGTCATGGCATACGTGGCCAGGTTCCAAGGCATCCCACCAAAAAGAAGGCCACGAGATAAGCTCACCGTCACGGGCACCGACCTTAACAATGTTCACGTCAACAAGCCAGTCAGTACCGCAGACATTCCAAAACTTGTTATTTGTGTATTCGTATATGCAGGGTGATCATTCTTAGAGGGGCCCTGAACCACCCCTCGGGCTTGGTGAAATAACATAGTCTGCAGGTAGCATACGCTGCTGTGAACATCTCAGCCAAGTTTTGCTGTCGTACGCGGTGGGTGGAGCTCGCAAGCGGATCGCAAAGTCACCTTTCGCTCAAACGCTCTCTTTTCAACAGAAGGCCCTGTCCTCACTCTCTTCTGGATGCTTTATTTCGTCATTGGACGCTTTATTTTGTCAGAAGGCTGCTATTTGCCGATAGCTGATGTCAAGCTGCACTCGGCTACATGGCGTAGATACCATGGCCACTGCAGGGTGCCGCCACAAGTCCACTGGCTAAGCGCACTGTAGCCCGCTGAGGACAACCATGTTGGCTTATGTTTAGTGTGTCGTAGGCACCAAAGGCAGAAGTTGTGGCATCTACGTTAACATCCAAAATGAAATTTGAACTGCACGCCACGATGACATTTAGAAGGCGGAGCATTATGAGCATGCCCCACTGTGCTGTAGCCTTTGCAGTGCGAGGCATTGAAGAAGGAACAGGAGTACAGCAGAGGCTGTGTTTGATTGCCAATAACTCCGCTTCTGCTGCACGCATTAAAGCACTTTTTGCGGCACAGTATTTCTGAAATAGCCTATTTTCACTTCACATGCATTTCTCCACTTTGATAAAAAGTCGTTCAGGGTTCCTTTAAGTTTTATGGAATTTTTAAAGATCGCATGTGGCAGATAGCATATTTCTTGTCGAAACACGTATTCAACTAATTAACTAACAACTTAATTACTTTATGGCACATATTGCAGTTTATGAATTGTAGCCAGTGAATTTCAATCAATCAATCAATCAATCTTTATTCGTGGGAAAATAAGAGCATACAATACAGGTAAATATGCAGAAGCAGGTCCCAAGGTTACAAACAGCAGGCACGGCCTTTGCAAGTCATATCCATTTAAGATTAATCTCCAGTATGGCACCAGTTTTTCCAAAGTGTTTCCCAAAGTGCGAGACAAAATACATGGGCTTTCCATCTACTTTTGTGCATCATTGCATAAAAGAGCATGTTGTTAAAAAAGTGGAACAGTGCACTTTACGGAGAATTGGATGGCGTGTGTCTCCAAACTGGTGTCGTTCTGGGATTTCATTCCAAATGGATACTCCTCACAAACTCGCCAGCTACCAATAATAAATTCCAATATGTCCCATAAAATAACTAATTAAGACGTTAATTAATGATTTTTTTAATTACTTGAGTATGTTTTTAGATTTCTTGTGTAAGTAATGTCTGCCTCTCTTAATAATCCAGCTCCAGGACTAGAGTTATGTTGTCTGCAACAGGTGATTTTTCAATATACCTCGAGGCTTAAAAATGATCACCCCATATACTAAACTGTAAACCACAAGAAGTTTTATTTTCATGCTCTAATGGAATATCACATTTTGCAGCATCATGCAGGCTGGCATTGCCATAAGATGTGTGCAGTGACATCCTGAGCACTGTGGCTTTATTAGTTTATGGTTGCATGTTAAGTAAGGATAACATGGTTGACAACTTTCACATGCAGCACTGAGGGATGAGATTCTATACTTAAATAAACTGTGTGGTTATATGCCTTTGTGACCTCACAACTAGCGCTTTGAGAAACTTTACCTTTCTTGTAGTCATGCCAGCAAAAAAATATTTGACACAAGTGCATTGAATGAATGAATGAATGCTGTGCTCTGTGGCACTCTGCACAGAGGATGCGAGGCAGGCAACTACAACATTTTGGTCATGTTGCTTGCAGGTTTATCAGGCCTTGATGTTATTCAAAAAATTATATATACACTATATGTTACACCATCTGACAAACATTAATATTTGCATGCTGAATAACTCTACAGAAATGGAGAACAGCTTCCTCTTGCTGGTGTAAATTGTTAACACAAAGAATGATTCTTAAAAGATCATACATATTAACTCTCTTGCAACTGGCATTTATTCAAGTGCACTTTTTTTCATGCGTATAATATTTGCAGTCTTCTTTACTTGCTTAGCAGATTTACTAGATATTCAAAATAGCAGCCTCTTCTTTCAAATCAGTGTCTGAATTGAGACTCATAATAAATTGATATCAGTGATCATTTGTTAACACCCTTAATTGGGGAGCACGTCTTTAGGTGTGCAACTGTTGTGGTCACATTGGGAGTGTGCCTGAATATGTGCTGTGATTTTGTAGGTCATGTGGGATGCGCCCTTTGGCGCCTGTCTTTGAACCGATTATCGAACGGAGATTGGTTATGCCAGAAGATGAGTGAAAATCCAGAGACATCTTTTTAAGCTACCTTCAATTTCCTGGGTGAATTCCCTGGACAGTTCCAGTTTTAGCAATAACTGGCTGAGGCTAAATTAACTGTACCTCGTCAGAGAAATACTTGTATTACATGTAAAGATAGAATTTAATAATTCAGCTAACAACTTTCGTGTGCATTTTATTCAGAATAAAAGCTCAGATCTGTAAAATATCTTCGCTGTCTTGTAGCATCTTATATTACATCATCATTGCCACAGTTTATGCTATAAGAATTGAGAAAGGAAAGTTTGGGCTCCAATTTCAATGTAGCACTCAATTAATGTTGAGAGCATTCTCAAAACGCAGTATGTCTGTCTCTTTTGCCTTGCTTATTACTGCCTTATAGCACACCCACTGTGGTGGCGTAGTGGCTATGGCGTCCCACTACTATGCCTGAGGGCGAGGGATCGATTTCCGGCAGCGGTGGCGTCATATTGATGGGTACGAAATGCAAAAATGCCCATGTACCATGCATTGGGTGCATGTTAAAGAACCCCGGGTGGCCAAATTCATCCTGAGTAACTCACTGCAGCGTGCCTCATAAACAAATGGTGGTTTTGGCACATAAAACCCCAGAATTTAATTTTAACTGCACTATAGCACGTCTTACTGACGTGACATTTTGAACTTGAATTTCTTGGCTTAAATGAAAATACTCAACCTTGAGACTCAGGAAAGATACCAGCAAGCCTAAGAATGCCTTAAATAACGTACTATGACAACTTTTCTATGACCTAGTTTCGGTTTGGTTTCCTGTCAGCTGTATGTATGTGTTGTATGTGTCACGAAGTCGCAGTGCAAAAGGTAGTCCCTTGGGAACAGGACATTGCAACACTTTGGCACTTGTTCTGGCTTGCTTGGTCATCTGCTGTGTTGCTACTCGTTGATTTATTAGGCCACATATGAGGCTTCCAAGTATATATTCTAGGGCTTCGAGGTTGAGGGACCTTTATTTAGAGCAAAAAAGGTGAAAAGTCGAACCGGTCATGACGGTAGTCTCGTAACGTCAAATTCACACGTTTGTGATTGGCCAGCATTCTCGTGGTATCTGCTCACGCAGGCCCACTTCAAGGTGCACATAAAGGAAGGCAAAGTGGACCTCCGGCAAGTTCGAGCTGAAGTTCGGGGCCCGTCGCTCACTCCAGTCGAGTGCAAGCTGCAGCTGAACCAGAGTGGGGGTTCAGGCACATTCGTTCCTGCTGAAATAGGAATGCATGCGGTGAGCATCATGGTTGTACATTGTGTTTCTTCGAACTTCCAGCTTGCACTTTAGCCTCGAGTGAAAGAATACGAAAAGCAAGCGAGCAAAACTGACGCGGCTGATGACCTAATCGAGATAGGATGTTGTTTTGCAGTTTCTGAGGACTTACAAACTAATAAATATTTTTTGAAGTACGGTAAAAGGTTACGATTGTTACTAAAGCTGGGTGACCAGTTGTGATTAACAGGAACCTTTACCCCAGAATCTCCCATCTGAATACATGGGAACGGAGAAATCGGCTTGCTCAGTGTCCACTGCACTAAGCTTGTAATAGTTATGGCATTCGTTCTTTTGCCTGAGTGAACAAGAAGGGGCTGCACTTTTTAAGTAAGTTTGCATGTATGTGATATTTAATGACGTTTGTTGCATTTAAACTGTCGGGAGCAGATTTTTTTTTTACTTAGGTCATTAATTAAATACACTTGGAGAATCACAAAGTGGAAGAGACAAGCAGCAAGATTACAACTCTGTAACCCGGAAATGAAAAATGTCACAATTCTGTAAGTTGCACAAGTTGAGACATCTGAAGCAGGCAGAACTGATGTGTTATACAATGCTCTGAAATATACTACCACTAGTTACTAGTTTATGAGCAGGAGTTTTGCAAGATCCTCATAGACGTTGTAAGAATGTCACATAAGCTTTAAACTTGTATATATCATTTGTATACTTCAGATTTTATAAAAGATGTAGTTTACAGAACTGTGATAGAAGTATCTGTTTGTGGTGCAAAGTTACGGATTTGTAAACTTAGTGCTTCAGTTTCTTTTCGAACTTACTAATTTTAAGAAATTAGTGTAAAATCTATGCAGGGATAGATCAATATTATGTTTCCACCAATCAATACAATTCAGCTTTTTCTCTTAAATGCAACAAATTTCATTCAAATTGGTTAAGTGGTTGTCTAATGATACATGTTTCTGCATTTCACAAGTACTACTTGAATAGAGAAATTGGAGTTGGCCCCAAGCTAAAGCTTCCTCTGAAACAAGGTTGCACTTTGCTTTGAGGGTGTCCATGCAAGCAATATTTTACAATGTCACTCTTTTAAATGCACGAGCATTTAATGATGTGTGATTTAATTTGTTTTATAATCTAGTGGCAATGTTAAGCTTACTTTCAATTTAACATAGAGAAGCTATCACTGAAAACTTATTTTATGGGGGTAGTTTCTGAGATGTAGAGGCTTATGACAATGCAATCATGGTCATCTTTGTGCAATTTGTGTCTCTGATTTTGACAGTTGTGCATGTTGGGTTTAAGAAGTGCTGCACGATTAACAAGTGCACTTTTGATCTAAAATTTGGCATTTGTTTTTTTTCTATTGTTTCTTTGACCAATCAACAGCTAAGTGTGTACTGCGAAGGAGAATTGGTGACCGGTTGCCCCATGCACGTCCGTGTTCATCCGGATATCTCACGCATTCTCTTTTCTGGTATCGACCCCTGTGCCCTTGGATCTCTGGTTGAAGTGCTTGTGAGTGTTCATGCTCCTGAACATAATCTAACTTAACTTACCTAACTGTTTATTATTTCTTTGCTCTGATCAGTGTTACGTTCATATGTGGACTTCTTTTGATGAGTGTCTTCTACTGCCAAAATGAATCATGGTTATTGTTACCAAAACGTAGCTCTCATCTCTAACATACTCATGGAGAACTTTCTGTGGTATCAAGGGAAAGCTATGGGGACAAATTGTGCGCAAACAAGAGTTCTTCTGAAGAAAGTCCCGCACTTTCGTCCACATTAGTTTAAGCTGGGGAAGATAAAACATAAACACCTTATTTACATTAGCTAAATCAGACAAAATACATCACTGATTGTTGTATTTGACTTATCTTGCAGTTTTTCCTTTCCGCTTCTGGGCAAATGCAAAATCGTCACACATGGAAGCTCTGTCGATTCAGCATACATTCTGAGAAACCAAAAGAACTGCCAAACGCTGCCGAACTACTTGGCACGGTAACACATGTGTGGAAGCTCTGCCACTTGTAGCTTTCCCTTTGATGCCACAGAAAGTTGTCTGCGAGTAACAACCATCTCAGTCAACACTCTTGAGCCTTAGTTGCTATGTCCGAGATCGTGGTCATTCCTTGAATGTGGTTGTTCTGTATTATGCCTTGCTGATGTTGATTAAAACATATTGCATGGAGAGGCCTTGATTGTGGCTAGGCTTACTTTTCCGCAGGTCCCTTGCTCATATACGTGCAATGTGCATAATTATTAACTGAATCAGGATATTAATTGCATTGACTTTTATGAGATCTTGAAATTTGTAAACCAACACCCAGGGGTAGGCGCAATTTTCTTTTCATTGCAAGTGAGGAGGAAAACAATGTTGCTAGGCATTCTGTTCACTCAAATACAGCAGTGCCATCTTATTTCAGCTTTCCTGTGCAGAAACCTTATTCTGCACTACTTTCAATATAGAGGCCCAGATCATGTAGGAAAGGTTACTTCAAGTGCTCGAAAATGCCAAGTGCCAAGAATATGCAAAAATATGTTCTTAGTGAGATTGAGTACCTGCTATAGAGCACCTTTCAATGCTATGTTCAAAGCCTACAAGTGTAATGAGCTCCTTAATGATTGGTTTCTGTGGTTTTTCTCGCCAAGCAGATCAGCTCCAATGGGGCTGGGACAGGCAACATCCATGTGGAGGCCGTTGCACCAAGTGGCAAGACCATGGAATGCACTGTCAAGGAAACTGACGGTGTCTTCACATCCACATTTATGCCAAATGAAATTGGTGAGTTCGAATGCAGTCTCACTGGTGTCTTGTTTTCCTTTTTCGCAGCTTGCACTGATTTGCCTGCAACACTTATGAGGACTTGCTGTGCTAGGCATCATTTCAGAGAATTTTAAAACTCAGTGAAATATCAATATCTCTGCAGACTTCTTGAGAAATTCTTAAACAAATGTCCAAACATAAGGCCAAGTCCTTGTGCTATCCCTAGCTAAAAGAAACAGGACAAGATTGCAAGAAAGTTGTGTATTTTGCACCAGTGTCATAATGAAATAATAGTTAATAATTCACTGACATGATGTGAAAGACATGTGAAACATCCTTTGTAGCTTCAGTGTTTGGTAAATTATAAGCTCCAACAGCATGGCTGTACAAAGTTTGCGACATAAACTACAACAATTCCATGGAGAAACAGTAAGAGCTGTAGACATTCGGTACACAAGAGCACCTGTAAATGACAATACAATTAGTTGAAACTAGTATCACAGTCCTTTGAAAGGTTTTCGAGAGCTTAATATGCCACACAAAACTAGCCGGGACATAGTAAGGTGTCATTCAGAGGGCTGTAGCTACTGGTTGAAGACAGCTAACTGGTACACATACTTGTGCAAGTTGTGAAAGGTTCCCTGCTCAGTGTTACAGAAAGCACAATAAATGGTTTGTTAAATCGGTAATTGCAAATGGTAAAATTATTGAAATCTGAATCCAGTGCAAGCACACTAAATATACAAAGTTTTCAATTAATTATTGCTGCAGAAACATAGGCTTCCTGTTGCTATAATTGAGCCCATGCAAGCTCAGTCATGCATGTCCTGCATTTATGCAAAGAAAAGAAGGAAGACTGAACTGCTATGGTTCTTTATTTCTTACTATTGATCTCTGCCATTTTAATGTCTCATTTCGAAATTTCATGCCATGTCAATCGTAACTTAAAATTCTGTTCTTTAGTTTTTTTTCTGCAGATATGCGCATTTCTTGGCATATTGCTCAGCATAACTTGAGCAGTCTTTTAGTTTTTTAGGTGCCTTGACTGTATAAACTGTTTTACGCTTGTCTTGTCTTACCTACCTATCTTCCAGGTGAATGGAAAATTGATGTTACCTATTCTGGTGAGCACATCCAAGGCAGCCCCTTCACATGTTATGTTTATGACCCAACACAAGTCACAGTGAGTATTTTGTACAGCAGTGAAGCTTAATGAATGCTTACTTTGCATGTGTACTGGCACCATTGGAGGTGAATCACTCTTCATAGTTAAATGTGGTACCATTGATGAGCATGCTTAAATGCATATGAAATGAGCGGAGTTCCTTAGGTTCTGTCATACTTTGCTTGAGGCTACTGTTCGTGTGTTATTAAGTTGACTATAAGCATTGGGGACTGTAGGCTGTTTCAGGATGATGACAAGCACCTTCATTTTTGTAGCCATATATTTTGCATTGAAGGGCACAGGCTTTAATATTGCAAGTTGCTATGGTTAGCCATGGTTTTATATTGCAAGATGACTCAGTTATACTGATAAAGAAGATATTTCACTGTCCTTTTTCAACCAAATCTTGATGCCATTGCTTTATTGCATTTTTGTCATGCCTAAATGACTATCTAATTTAGGTTGCATTATTGACAAAATCATGTTCCACTCACTGTTCTATGTCGAAGACACTATTTCTCATGCTGTTCACAGATGAATGGTCCCAGCGCTGTGCAAATGGGAAAGGAGGTGATCTTCGAGTGTGATGCAAGTCGTGCCGGCTGGGGCAAGGTTCAGCTGGAGGTACAAATTGATGGTCACAACGTTCCAGTCAGCACAGATGAGAGAGGCGATGGCATCTACGTAGTCTCATTCTTACCTTCAAGAGAAGGTCTCTACAAGATCTTTGCCACATTCAACAACGTCGATGTACATGGTAAGCTTCCTGAAACACAGTGCATTGGCATTCCTAACTTCTTGGTCGCAAGTAGTGCAGTACAATAGCCAGAAACACCTTCGTTGCTCAGAAAAGATAAAAGAAAATTGAAGAAAATAGCTCCTTGTATTTCAGTAACTAATTTCACACACATTATGTTGTTGGGTGAGCTTTCCACTTCCTGCTGCTAAGTTCTAGTTTGCATGGTCTGTGCATCTGAGCTTAGTCTGTGACAGTGGGATGTATGCGAATTATTTTGTGACGTGAATCTGGGGGCACACATTATTGCGACAGCTTAATAATGTAAGTGAGCTGCTTTGTACATGTTTTCCTTGTGCCTGGGACAGATGTGATATCACAGTGCACTGTAATAGTAATTGCTTTAAACTTCAGCAAGTTCTGTAAACTATGGCTTAACTTGCAGGCTCTCCATTCACTATTGTCTCCACTGCTGATGAGCCAGAGTCTCCGAGTTCGCTCAGTGATGCCTTCTTCACACGCACGCTAACACCTAGCGGGGATCGTGTCTCCAGCTCCGCATCATCTTTCTTCCCTTCCTCCCTGGCATCATCTCGAGTCACGTCCCCAACAAAGACAGACCCTGACGGTCGCGTGTCACGCAATGCTCTCGAGTTCCTCCAGTCTCGCATCGAGACGACAACATCTACACGACAAGAGACAAGCGTCACCCATGCAACAAGAACAAACATGGAAAGTTCCGCCAGCAGAACGGTTTCGACGCCGCCTCGAGGTGCCACGCCTGAACGGCCCTCGTCGCGGCACACAAGCAAGGTGCCACCACCTCCCACGCCAAGAAAGCCTGCGCCAGCCGTCCCATCACCGTCAATTCGAAACCAGAGCCGAGCACTGTCCGAGGAGAGGAATGGGAACAGGGAAGAGCAGTTTTCAAGCTCAAGGAATTCCGCAACCTTGGAACGGCGCAAGAGTCCAGAGATGAGGCAGATGACTCCGCCAGTGGTGGCTCAGCGTCAGGTATGGCATGAGGCTTTTATGCACCTAAGTGTGACCGACAGCTCTCAGAGCTGTCATTTGAATCCTGCCAATTATTATAACAAATGTTGAGCTGCTTTACAGTGTAAGATCTCCAGCTTATAGCTGAAGATCTTACCATATTGTGAAACTAATTTAAAGAAGCAAATTCCAGGTCACTTTAGAACATAGAAGCACAACTGCAACAAGCATGGATATGGATCTGTCCAACTCTGTGTCACAACATCTCTTAGTTATTATTCAAGAGTACGGGGTTATAAGCATATCTGCTAAG
The DNA here is from genome assembly GCF_023375885.2 of Dermacentor andersoni. Taxonomy (NCBI): domain Eukaryota; kingdom Metazoa; phylum Arthropoda; class Arachnida; order Ixodida; family Ixodidae; genus Dermacentor; species Dermacentor andersoni. The sequence continues at coordinate 105,062,821 of NC_092815.1, forward strand.
AATGTGAAATGAGATTCAACATGCTGTTTGACAGCTCTGGTGCACCATATAAGATGGTTTCTTGAATAGCCATTTTTTCTTTTTTTTGATGCTGTTAATGGCTTGTTTCTTTCATCTTCTAGCTTCATATCTAAGCCATTGTTTTAAATACGAATACACAACCTTTTTGCATTTGGGCTCTTGCCAATGCAGTGTTATTTTGCATTAGTTCCAGTGTTGTAATATTTTGCGATCTGGTTTCTGTTAATTTGACCCCATCAGAATATTAAACATTGCATTGAATCATGCAATGTTCAAATTAGGAAGAATGTTTGTAGGACGTAGGTGGTCTTTTGGGACTTTTGAACACTTAGCATACAAAGGTACATTGAGCTCACTGATAACTTAACAGAAGTCGGCTGTATGTTGATGAGTTTGCAGGAGCTTTGTTTTGTTCCTCGCTGGCTTCACATCCTTTTCCTTCACTGTGTCTGATGTCTTATGGCAATCATACACGCAGATAACAAAAGAAGAGCATCGTGTGGACAGTCGCCAAGAGATGCATCATCATGTGGAGCATCAGCGAACTCGGGCAAGCGAGACTAGCATTGAAACTAAGACAGTGGCAGGTACAAAGCAGGTGGGGCCTCCCCCAGTTGCTCCCAGGGGAGGTGGTGACATTGCACAAGTGAAAATATTGGGCGAGGCCCTCAAGCTTGTACCTGTCAAGCAACCTGCAACGTTCCGCATCAGTGCTCCCGACTTTGATCGAGATGACTTTCAGGTGACAATCGCTGGTAGGTGGATTTCGTAGTTCAGTTGAATGACCTAATCTTTATTGTCACCTTCTTCCTTTCCTTAAGTCATCTCTCGCCTTACCACATTGATGAGTAGCTGTGTAGACGCTGGTCCATGCAGATCTCCTAGCTTCTAAAATAATGTTGTACTCTAAAGACTTTTTTGAACCGGTTGCTCCAGCCTGAAAACATATGTTAAAATTTATTCACAGTGTTAGCTACTAATATGAAGCTGATAGCTACTCAGTAAATGGATGCATAAACGTTCAGTTTTATAGATAAGCTAAACCTTCTGTCTAGGGCCATGAGCTCTGTCTTTCAATTAATGTATTATGACTGTTATTGACTAGATGCATGTAAAGCTGCCTGCACTTACAGCTGTTATTTTAATACTTGCAAAAAGGACTTGCTTCTTTATCAATGCCTATAAAGATACTTTTCTTGTTGCAGTTCGTGGGATTGGTTAGGTACTTTATGTATACATTTATATAAGTTCGTGGCCAGGTTTACCGCCATTTCTATTGCCACTTGCCAAACCTTGTGAAATAGTAACTGCCTTTTACAGATACATGTAATGAGCAACTGGGGACTTGCCAGTTTCCATGCGAACTGTAAACATTGTCACCTCAGATAAAATAAAGAGGAACTGCAGACATTATGGTAGAACTTCTACTGTTATTATGAAATGTCGTGCATGTCTTTCAGGGTGTGTGCTGATGTTATACAACCGTGCAATAGTAAAAATTGCCTGATGAATGGATACACTATATTGTATATTTACTTTTGGTTGTGTGCTTTTAGCTGTATTGCAAGCAGCTTCAGCAATATAGAAATTCATGATGTCTTGCTTCAAAAGATTGCTTGTGAGAAGTAGCACGAAGAAAATGTTAGCGCATAGTAAGTGCACCATTATGGACATCTGTTAATATTAAGTGGTGTCTTAAGTCTTCTTCCTTTTGCTGACTGGGCGCTGCTGTCCTTGTTTTGTTCGATTAGCGCCCACTGGACGAGAGTTTCCTGTGCACATGGATGTGTCTCAACCGGGAGAAATAGACGTTGAATTCATCACGTCTGAAGTTGGTGAGCATGTCATTGAAGTGAAGCTCCAGGGACGACCGCTGCCAGGCAGCCCGTTCCGCAGCCACGCCTTTGATGCCACCAAGATCAAAGTGGGAGACGTTCCTAACGGGGTTGTCGGACAACCCGTGGAGTTTGAGAGTAAGTGCTCTTGTAGCATTACTTATGACTCTGTGAATGCTATAACATTTTGAAATGTTTATCTGACATCTCTTTGTTACTCAGTTAGCACACTGCTTGATAATTTGATAGCCAGTGTCCTTCCCTTAATTTACTTATGACCAGTTCCCTGCACAGTGTGTGCCATTTTCATCGTGGCATTTTGCAAGCTTTCAGGTTTCTTTCTATGCATCAGTTTTTGTTTGTCTGGCTGTACATTGAGTTTTCTTACTATATATACAGTAAACTTGTTTATAATGTTCACTTGTTAACTGTTACTTTTCTTTCATTGATTATAATTTTATGCTGTTATCCACATGTGTGTTCACGCCTGCCACGCTCTCAAGCAAAAGTGGCAGTAATGAAAGTACATAGTTAAAGTGGAAAATTGTTTTTGTTGCATCAGTATTGCTGCACAGAAGGAATGATTACTGAGCCATTATGAGTAACAGTTAATTTTTTTATGAGTTTGAGTTTTTTATGAGTTGAGTGCCTTTATTGTCAGCGCTAGAGCACTGCATTTGCACTTATGAGCGTGGCAGCTGTAGGGACACAATGAATGTGCACTGAAGCCTCATGTTCAAGATGCATGCACATTTATTATCCCAGTTTATAGCAATCTAAATTTTCATTTCTTTCATGGAGCTTATTACATTCCCACTACCAACATTTTGTGACGACTTTCTGCATGCATTCAACTGCGTTCAGTTCTTTTTCTTGTTCTGTCATTGTAGTTGCTATGATCATACAAATTGCAGTGGCCTTTCTCTTGCACCCACTTACAGTGTTGCTAAGTTGTATGCATTTTCAATTCCCTACACTTATAACGGCAATTCTGTGTTTTGGAGGATATAAATGCACATTCTGCAAACCGTGTAGCTGTCTTCACTGTTCTACAGTAGAAAGAGAGAGAGAGAGAGAGCAAATGATAAATGAAAGGCAGAGATGTTAACCAGGACTGAGCCCCGTTGGCTACCCTACACTGGGGAAAGGATAAAGGGGAGGGAAAGATTAAAATAAGAAGAGAAAGTTGACTGGGGATATTGATCGGTCACTCAGTCTGGATCACAGACGGTGACAAAATCCAGTAGCTTTCAAATATCGCAGCAGCAGTTTAGTGGCCTTTTGTAGCTGTGATAAGCGAGGCCATGGTCCCAAGATCTTGTTCAAGGTGAATGGTTTTCTGTCTAACTGATTTAGAGCTGTGCAAAGGTCATGTCTTTCATTTTCAAAGGATGGGCAGTAGCACAGTAGATGTTCTATAATCTCCTCGTCACTGCAGGCATTGCACTTGGCGCTATCAGCCATTCCAATCAAACACGTATAAGCATTGGTGAACGCGACGCCGAAGCATAAGCGGCACATCATGGTTTCCTTATTTCGCGGAAGCCCAGGTAACAGCCGCAGTTGCACAGATGGGTCGCGGGGAATGCAATCAATGTTGGGTGAATTCAGGTGTGTGCCACTTCTCCAATGTCATGCGGTACGCTAACTTGCTTAAGTGTTGGGCTGCATCAGTCTGCGATAAAGGTACAGAAACAATAGTTGCTCCTTTGTGTGCTTTCCTAGCAGCTTCAACAGCGAGGTCATTGCCGGAGATACTGCAATGGCGTGGCAACCACTGAAACACGACGTCATGTCCTTTCATGATCATATGATGGTGCATTTCTCGTATCTCCGACACACGTTCAGAGGACCCGTGACGAAGGGCTGACAGAAGACATTGTAAGGCCGCTTTCGAGTCGCAGAATAGTGCCCACCGATTAGCCGGTTGGTTGTTGATATAATCAGCAGCACCTCGGAGGGCAACAAGCTCCGAACTGGTCGATGTTGTCATGTGAGAAATCTTGTATCGGATGCGTATTGATCGTGATGGTATTACCACCACGCCGGTGGGGCTGGTCTGAGTGGAAGCGCCATCCATATATATGTGGACATGGTGAAAGTAGAAAGTGTGCAAACAATCCAGAGCTGCTTGCTTCAAGGCCAAGGTAGGCAGGTGTCTTCTTTCTTGTCCCTGGACCCGTAAGATGCACTTGAAGTTGTTTTAAACACCACAAAGCAAAGGTTGAACATGCTGAGGGTGTGAAGCCCGATGATAAGGAGGCACGATGGATGCTGACCGCGTTGGAGAATGACGCCTGTGGTCGTCGTTCTGGAAGGCAGGCAAGGGAGCTTGATTGCATCCATGAAACATGACGATTATGGGCCCTAAGCGTGTCAGTGCTCTCCACGTCAGTGAGCATGCATTGCAGTTGGTCCCCTGAGTTACTAAGCAAGGCAATATCATCAGCGAATTGCAAGTTACTAATGTATTCTCCATCAACTTTTATCCCCAATTCTTCCCAATCCAGGTCTCTGAATACCTCCTGTAAACATGCTGTGAATACCATTGGATAGATCGTATCTCCCTGCCTGATGCCTTTCTTTATTGGGATTTTGTTGCTTTCTTTATGGAGGACTACGGTGGCTGTGGAGCCGCTATAGATATCTTTAAGTATTTTTACATACGGCTCATCTACAGCCTGATTCCGTAATGCCTCCATGACTGCTGAGGTTTCGACTGAATCAAACGCTTTCTCGTAATCAATGAAAGCTATATATAAGGGTTGGTTATATTCCACACATTTCTCTGTCATTTGATTGATAGTGTGAATATGGTCTATTGTTGAGTAGCCTTTACGGAATCCTGCCTGGTCCTTTGGTTAACGGAAGTCTAAGGTGTTCCTGATTCTGTTTGCAATTACCTTAGTAAATACTTTGTAGGCAACGGACAGTAAGCTGATCGGTCTATAATTTTTCAAGTCTTTGACGTTCCCTTTCTTATGGATTAGGATTATGTTAGCATTCTTCCAAGATTCCGCTACGCTCAAAGTCATGGGGCATTGCGTATACAGGGTGGCCAGTTTTTCCAGAACAATCTGCCCACCATCCTTCAACAAATCTGCTGTTACCTGAACCTCCCCAGCTGCCTTCCCACTTTGCATAGCTCCCAACATTTTCTTTACTTCTTTCTTGTGGGATTTCAAATTCCTCTTGACTATTATCTCTTCCATTATCGTCGTGGGTGTCACTGGTACTGTATAAATCTCTATAGAACTCCTCAGCCACTTGAACGATCTCATCCATATTAGTAATGATATTGCCGGCTTTGTCTCTTAACGCACACATCTGATTCTTGCCTATTCCTAGTTTCTTCTTGACTGCTTTTAGGCTTCCTCCGTTCCTGAGAGCATGTTCAATTCTATCCATATTATACTTCCTTATGTCAGCTGTCTTACGCTTGTTGATTAACTTGGAAAGTTCTGCCAGTTCTATTCTAGCTGTGGGGTTAGAGGCTTTCATACATTGGCGTTTCTTGATCAGATCTTTTGTCTCCTGCGATAGCTTACTGGCATCCTGTCTATCTAACGGAGTTACCACCGTCTTCTATTGCACATTGTTGTAATCGCACCGCTGGCACGAGTTGTTGGAATCTCAGCGCTGACGCCCGTTGTTGCAAATGGGTCGCAAGCCCCAAGGGTAGCGTTGGCCTGGCGGCCTGGGGCACAACTGGAAGCATCCGAAGGTCCCGGCAAAGCATGAGTCGACTGGTAACAGAACAACTTGTTTATTCTAACATTGCAAAAGAGCGGGCGGTCAGGTCGACCGAAGTGGAGAGACGGGAGAGCACGTAACTCAACAGAAGAAATTGGAGCCTCTCTCTTGGCATCCGGGGGCAGCTGCTCTTATACTCTCGGAGTTGAGGGCAAGAGGGAACGCCTGATAGAGGCCCACGTGACGCGCGGCACGGACAGGCTGAGAGACACGTTGGGACGAGTGTAGTGACGCATCCGCCGGCCCGGTGCCGGTCAGACCTCCTCGCTTCACACTTGGGGAGCTCCTCTCCCCGGCTGCCGCGCTTTGACAAGCGTGGGCACCAACATGCACACACACACACACGCACACTTGAAGACACGTGGCATTGAAACATGCCTGGACGCGCTTGGCGGGGAGGCGTATCGGCGGCGCTGAACGGGCCAAAATGTCCGCCGCTTTGAACGAAGCCCCGGCGTCCGTTGCATCCGCGCCGGCTATACCGCGCGTTGTAGGCGCAACGTAACAACATTATAGTGTAGGGCCCTGCTAACATGTTCTTTGGTAGTACATCTTCTTGGTTATATAATGCCTCTAAAGCCTAGTACTTGCGATGCTAACTGTATGTAGGTCCAGCTTTTCTTTGCATACTGCATTTGCCCAGCCACTACATTGTATTCCTGCAGTCCCGTAAAAAGCACACATCAGGTTGGCTCTACTGTGTTCATATTCAATTCGAGGTTTTGCATTTGCACATATCCTTATTCCTAACTGCGCGCATGTGAATTATTATTTATTTTCTATTCACTGTATGGTGTAACAGTGTTCATATACATCAAAGTAATGACTTTTCTTAACAGTTGACGGTGCTGAAGCTGGCTCAGGCAACCTAGAGATCATGGTGAATGGTGACCACGTCACGAGCCATGTCAAACCCCTTGGTGGCCATCGCTTTCTTGCCTCGTTCGTTCCTCGCACAGCCACTGTGCACACAGTTGAGATGAAATTCAATGGCGAGAAAGTTCCAGGTGATTAAATTTTCTTTCTTTCTTTTCCTTTTTTGTTTGTCTGAATGCGAATGTCAAGATGTTTCTGGAAAAGCAGTTTCTTTTTCCTTTTCCAAGCACAATTTTCCATGATTTCATTATGTTGCACAATTTAGGAGTAATGTGCGTGCACTAGATATTGAAATAAGACAACACCAATTGTGAGTTACATTGATAGAAAAATTGGCCTCGGAAATTCATGCATTCTTTACATTTGTGTTCTTAGTGTGCTGGTTACATTTCATCTGTCCATAATAGCACATATAAAAATAAATCATTAGCTTCTTTTTTATGCTGCCCCAAAGTGTAAATCACTTTGCTTTTAATGCCTGGCAGTTTTCTTCAAGCCAGGTTTAGTACATTCTTCTTCCTTCTTTTCCACTATAGTTATGATTTAATGTCATTGTATGTGCAGGTTCCCCATGGAAATGTGAAGTTCGAGACGTGCTCAAACGGGGCCCAGTTTCCGCTAGGGGTCAGACCCTGCAGACATTTAGCTGTGGCAAGACAGCCAGCTTTGAAGTGCATGCTCCAGGCTGCAGCAAAGACGACATAAAGGTCAACATCAAAGGTATGCCTGGAGTTGCGGCTCTGCTTATTTTGTCATTGTCACATTTAGTGTTATCATTACTGACAAAATAAAGTGCAGTAAAGCACAACTGCCTTTCACAGCATTCTCCAATGATAAGTACGAGAAGCACAGTAACAAAGATGAGTAAATCTGGCAAAATAGTGGGATTCGACATTTGCAGCTATAGAGGGTACCTATCACAGACATGCCTTTTTCAGCATTCTCCAATGATAGGCGCTTATCATTAGAGAATGCTGCAAAAGGCATCTTTGTGATAGGTGTCCTCTGTAGCTGTGAATTTCAAGTTCCACCACTTTGCCAGATTTCCTCATGTTCCTTACTGTGTTTCTTGATATGCAATCAGCCTACAACTAGTTATCTGTTCTCTGCATGACACATATGTCCTGGCCACATACTTTTATTACTTTTAATTTCAGCTATAATGACCTAGACGCGTGGGCAGTGCCTTTAAGGATTAAGTGCATGTGTCCTCACCTGTGCTCATTGTCAAAAGAAATGAAATGCTTGTCGTCTTTCATGGGGTGATGTAGGACCTGGAAAAGCGAGGATACAACCTGTCATCATGGAACGTCCAGACTGCCATGTCGTGGAGTTCACAGCATTGGAAGCGGGTGAGCCCTCCTCCCTAAAAAGAGGCTGCATTATACACATTTGTTGCTCTCAGCTGCATTTCAGTGGTGTCACATATATATATCTTTTTTCAGTAATTCCCACTAACTGCTTTGCAATGTGAGGGATCTTCAGACCGCTTTTACAGCAAATGCATTTATTGAGACTTTCCAGCCACAGTTGCTATAGTAGGTCCCCAGTAATCATGATCACTATAAACTTATGCCAATGATAAAATAAGATAAAGGATTGAAGGAAAGGTGAAACTTGAGCTGGCTGTGAAACCTGGGATCCTCATTTTCTGAAACTGTACACTCCAACTATCTGTGCCCTGTACACCAAGTGCTGATAAAGTTTAAAGCATTGAGAACAGCACTGCTATACAATATAGCAATTGACATGCACACCATGGTACATGAGACAATAATTAACAAGAACTGAGGTGAAAGAAGTTGTGTCAGTAGACAGAAGGGAATGAGTGATACGATAGGGAACAGAAGGAAGCAAAAGCTGTGGTTCTCCAAACACATTGTTCGCATGCTGTCAGCATATGCTACAACTCGTGGAGGAAAGAAAGCTTAGGTTAGGCCCTGCTAGCCCAACTGCAAGTGTAGTGGAAGTAACGGGTATTTTTCGCTAAGGAGCACTGGGACTGATGGTCCAAACAGCCATTTTCTGTTAACAACTTCGCTTCAGTAACAGTGTAATGTAGAGAGAACCAACATTGGCTCTTTTAATGGCTACTTTGTGACTGTTTGCATGTCTTCACTTGCACCATCCACGGAGCATGGAACTACATGAAATGGTGGTAAATGCAGCCTGTGTTCAGAGCTTTCGCTTTGACACCGCGTCCTGAAATGCTGGTGGTCTGGCAGAATGCAAGGTCAACATTGGTACCATGGGAGGCTAGCATGATAAAGGATAGGTGAGATGAGCTGGTGAGTCCATGTGGAAGGGCGTGACAGAGAGGGTGAAAAGAGGAGGAGAAGAAACATTGCCCACCAAGGCAGCAGAGCCTTCACATCTGGCTTCAGTGAAATGATGTCAGAGCGTCTCCTATTTCTTTTCTTTACAGTGCAACAGGTATTGCATGAAATAGTGCGAGTCTTAACATAGTAATGCACTGGCTGTCGCTGCTTTGCATTTTAGGCAAAACAACTGCAACTTCTTTTTGTTTTGGTTTATAGGTACCTACCAAATAGAAGTTACGGCTTGTGGTCAGAAGGTTCCAGGCAGTCCCTTTGTGTCAAAGGCTTATGATGCTTCATGCATTACCCTCAGTGACATCCCACAATCCTGTGTCGTAGGCCAAACATCTCAGTTCCAAGGCAAGTGACTTTTGGCGGATGTAACCATCATGTCCAACTGAGATTGTCACTTTTATGTTGATTACTTAGTGTGATTTTTCATCTGCTTATACAATAAGCCTGTGCTTTCTTCCATTTTAAAGGTGTTGTTTGTTGCATAGCAGAATTGTGAACTGGCATTATGAGAGAAAAGATGGCATTCTCAGTATTCAAGAAGCTTTCTTTTAAGTCTTCTTGCAGTAGTCACAGTAAACACAGATGAAACACACAAATTTCTTAGGTTTCATTTATAGTTAATTGATTTGCTTCAATTTTATGCACATTTGGCTGCTGCTGTGCACACAAAATGGAACAGTGCTGCTGTGTAAATTGTTGACCTCAACAAAAGCTAGAGTACATAAATGCAGCATGTTAACTTTTGTTAAAAGCCTCTAAACACAAAGCATATTACAGTATTAGAGATGAAACAATGTTCTTCTTGTGTTTGCTCTGAAATGACACAGTTCATGCCCACATTGCAACATGATCTTTATTTCTGTCAACTCAAGAGAAACAGCAGGACACGCAGGACATGTAAGGGGGTACAGGGATAAAAAATATTGGCTGACGATTACGCTTCTTGGTAATGCGATCTTCGATCACAGCTGCTTCCTTATTTCAACAATAGGCAACTGCATACAGAACACGCAGTGCTGAACGGAGGCAGTTCTTCGTTTCAGATTGGGCAGCACACACCGCGATCTGCCGCTATTGAGCTGGCGCTTCGGTGACGCGCCATCGCACCATTTTATAGTGGGTCACCGCCGCAGAGAGGGGGGGGGGGGATTAGCAATTATTATTTAATGTTTCTCCTGAGGTGGGATGAGGAAACGGGTAGAGAACAGGGGTATTGAGTAGAGGTTATACACTCTTTCACTCGCCGATAGGCCTCAATGTGACCGCACAAGGTTGGGGTGGGAAGTAGAAGTAAGGGGACGAAACTGTCTTTCAAATCACCACAGCAGCACTGTGCCAGGTAAGCGGAGGTATAGGGCAAGAGTGGAGGCGGGCTAAGGACAGCCAGGTGTAAGCACTGCCGGAGGTGACAAATGCCACTGAGGAATGCGCCCCGCAAATGGGGAAGCAAGAGACACTGCTGAGAGCCATACAGCCGCACGATGTGGAGACAGAGGAGCGGAGAGCCATAGATCACCCACGAGGCGGCAAGGAGTGCCCACCGCCGGCACTGTGGCAGTGCCGCGACAGCGGGAGAAGGGACGGCGAGGGCGGTGTGGATGGTAGCGGCGAGAGTCACCGCAACGGCACTGCGTGGAGGAAGGGGGCGAGAGGATAGGCGAGAACGCATAATCCGGCTTTAGAGGACAAGGGGAGAGCAAGACTTGCGCCACGCGCGAGAGATGGCAGTAGGAGCGTGCGCTGCTCTAGCTGCGTGCACTCCTGATGACCTTGGTTACGACGAGGCACGACAGCGAGGCCGACGGCTACGCGAAATGCAGGAACAGGTGCCAAAGAGCTGTGCTCTAAAAAGACAGTGAGTACGGAATCGCACAAAAAATTAGGAATGGCAGAATGGAATCAAAAGCAAAAAGAACAAGTAAGGATTAAGCCGTTGCAAACTGCAGCACCTTCTCAGAATGCAAGACAATAGGGCACAGAATGTAGTAACTATCAAACATGTTTCAGGAATGCACAAGATATAAACATCTTATACTGAAGGAGGCATTGTAGCTTGCATACAGATGTGGTTGGCAACAGATGCACCATCTTCGGGAGTTGATTCAAATGTTGTAGTATTAGGTAGCACTACTGGCCATCAATAGTTTGAGAATAAGCTGGATGCACTTTGAGTTGGGTATATGACAAACATCTCAAAACATCCTTTAGTATGGCTCGTGTGCCGAGCATTTAAAATTTATTCTGAAGTGCCAAAACAACAGCATGTGATGCTTTTACAGGACATAGCTCTGTGCAACAGCAAAACAATTAACAAACTTTCATGTTGAAAAAAGCAATGACTATGACAAAAATTTAATTTCAAGACTCCTTAAGCTTTTTTATATCAGTGTAGATTCTTTTGGGAAGCCATTACACCAGTGGTGACTGAAATTGATTAAAACAATGTGCAGTGGATGCGTCGAGAGCTGGCGAGGGGCAGCTGGAAATATCGGTGAACAACGGCGAGGTTCCCAACCAAGTGCAGGTGCTTAACAGTGGTCGGTGCTTGGTCAGCTTCAAACCCCTGAGGCCTGTTCCCCATGTGGTCAGCATCATGTTCAACGGGGAGAATGTGCCAGGTGTGTAAATTCTTTTTTTCGTGTTTGACTACTTACCTAAAGACCAGTTTCCAGAAACTGACCAGCAGTTACATGCTTATGACTGTATGGATTTGGCACATTTTTAAGCAACATTGGTGTAGATGACAAATTGCTTGCACATAAAGTGTCAGTTGTGACTTTTCTCTATCTGGAGCTTACCACAATGGCTGAGTGTTTTCTCAGTATGGCAGATAGGGAGCACACTGCAGCCACCTTGTGACAGAAGCGAAAAGCTTGCAGTGGAGCTACAATTTTGCCTTCCATCTACGACACAAAACAGTGATGTTCACATCATGAAGTAAAGAGAGAAAAGAAAATTTTTGCTGATGCAGCACATTTGGGCACCTGACATGACAGGCACAGTATATGATCTTGGGGACAATCCTTTTTTAAATAGTGTAAGAGGGTACAGTTACCTCGAACATGAAACATGATCAAGCACTAACAACTCTCGTGCACATATTTTTACATAGGTAAACGTAACCAAAGGATGCAATTTGTACAGTACAATGAAGCACGTAAATGTCGGAACACGATGAATTACATACAGGTTTAGCAAAAATACATATGACAAGATGTGCATGTGTGTTTATTACACTGTTTCATAAGAGCTTCCTTGTTTTGTTTTATTGTTTGCATTGCTTTCAAAGTTGGGACACCAGTTGAGACACTAGACCGAACATAGGCAGTCTTGAATTGCATTTATTCTGTGCTGCATCGTTTGTTTCATGCAGGTTGTCCAGTGATGCTCCAAGTGTCTGATGTGAACCAGTGCTCGGTGGACCTGAGTTCTCTGGAGCTAGTGCCTGTCAATCACCCTAGCAGGTTTCATGTGTCAGGGGTGTCGGATGAAGACCAGTTGCGGGTGACCATTGTCTGTGAGTTATGGCATTTGGTCTACAGATTATACTTGTGCTTGCTTCATTTAATTAATGTAGTTTTATTTAAGTTCAATCACCTGAGTAGCTTGATTAAATAGATTCCTTTCACCTTGGCACGCATCGGGCACATCTCATTGTGAAAATAATAGCGCTATAGAAGCTTTTGTCTTGAGCATTTTTATTTGTGAATGAGAAAGGCAGCTCATGAGTAGGGTTACATTGTGCTGGGTGTCCTTTGGCACCCAAATTTCACAGTGATGAATCAAATCTCAAGATATTAAAAGATTGTGATAGAAAATATATTTGCCAGGTGATTTTCAATACAGATTAAAACCGTTTGTCAAGGAACTGCAATCATTAAATGAACAGATATCCTCGCCATGTACCTTACAGAACAAAAGAAAAGGAACTATGCTTTATGCTCTTTTTTAATTTTCTTGTTGTAGTTTGCATGCAGCACAAATCAGCACCTGAACAAAAATGTCTTCCTAGCATAAGAAATGTGGATGTTCAAATGAGTTTTGTAGCACCAGCCATTTGCTGGTGTTATTGTTATTTTTTTCCATGGAGCACTGCTTAAAGGCTAAGAACCAGAGAGATAACTACACGACCTGCCTTTCTATTATTTTTCTGTAGCTCCGCATGACAAAAAGGTTCCTGCTAAAGTAAGCCGAAGTTCGAGAGGAGGACTAAATGTTGAGTTTGCCCCTGATGAAGTTGGTAAGTGTCAAAATGTTGTCTGCGACTATTTTTAGCATGTGCTGGCTCTGTCTACAAGCAAAACCAAGAGTAATGTGTGAGCAGTATGTGTGGAGTGATGGTAACTGCTCTCTCTCTCTCTCTCTCTCTCTCTCTCTCTCGAGTTGTGGTTTAACTGCAACAGTATGCTCATCATTTCATCAACGTATGTGTACTTTCAAATTTTTCAGCCGAGTTTCATTTAGTTAATCTGGGATCATTCAAAAGGAACCAGTATAACTGAATCATCCTGTAGAATTGGATTAGTTGATGCGTGCGACATGTGAGATTCAAACCAAACAGGTAGTAATCACAAAGATAATCACAATCACACACAGAATGTATCATACTCTTAATTAGCCTGCATATCTTCATATCTAGAAGGTGTATTGTGGCAGCATGTCACTGCTTTTATTTGAAGTCACGTGTGACTTTAAGAGAAAGTTTCTCTTTACATATTCCAAACCATTTTCTCACTTCAAGAAAGAGAGAGAGAGAGAGAGGATGTAGCTAGATGCAGTGAATGTTTAAATACTAGTAGCATTAATTAGCTACATATTTTGTTTCTTTAATTATCAAGTACGGGAGTGTTTTCAAGCTTCAGAATTGAGTTATGAAATTCATGAGTAAACTGCAACAGAAATGTCAATCTGAGACAGAACTGCCATACATCTTCATGGTTCTGTGGTTATTGTTATGTACACATTGGCACAAAGGTACTCTTTTTGTCATCCCGTCTTTCTTCCAAGAGGCAGCGCTACTACAGATTGCTCTTGCTGGTTTCCATTGTAGTGTTCTAATCAATGGATTTGTGTGTGCCATTTGCTATGTGTATTCTTAGACTCTGAGTATTCATCTAGTCAGCACAAAACAAGCCTTCCTATGTAAGTACAGATGTATGCTTAACATGGAAAATGATTTGAATGCAAATCTGCATATGGACAAGAGCCGCATCTATATAACCCGCGAAAACACAGTCACCTGTGGTTGTGTTGAAACAGTTTGCCATGAGTAACACTCTTCCAAACAGTGCAAAGCAAAGAGAAATGTTACAAGGTGGCTTTTGCAAAGGGCTTGGCGCACTTTTCTAGCCTTATAGCACACATTGTGGAGTGAATCAGTGCAAGTTATGCAACATGTTAGCTTCAACGCAAAGGACAAAGACAAAAACAATGACAGCCATAGTCATATGTCTTTGTCCTTGTTGTACTGAAGCTAACATTTCGTGCAACTCATCTGTGCAGATCCTCTTGTTGGGTAAGTGGAAGAGGGCAAGAAATGGTTACTTCAAGATTTTTGTTGTTGTCCAGCAGTGTCATCGCTTCTGTGCTATCTTGCAGGCCCATACATGGTGCAAGTGGAGCATGCTGGGAAGGTGCTGGCAGGGACGCCTGCTACAGTGAAAGCGTACGACGCCCGTAAGGTGGATGTGAGTGCCGTATCACAAGGCACACTAGGAAAACCAGTCCAGTTTACAGGTGAGCGCCTGAGCGAAGTGCTCTCTTGCTGGAGGGCAGAGGCTTTTGCCGGTAGCACGTACTTTGCTCAATAGCAGTTTACACTCTGTGCTCAATCATGACATTAATTTTGTTTTCACTTGCATCATGCACTTTCTTAGTATCTGTGGAATAAGGGTAAGGGAAAATGAGACTATCATTCCTTGAATATACAGAATTATTGCGTATTGTGTACTGCCAACAGAAATGTCATTTGCACTATCCTGCACTTTGGTTGGACAGCACCTGGTCTATGAGAGACCCTGTACTTGGGCAACTTCGATTGCTTTGACCAGTGCCTCTGTGTAGTGGACTAAATGCAGTGCTAGCTTTTGTTAGTGTTTCTCACAAATGTTGCTTTTCTATCCTAACTTTAACTTCAGTGGTAATTGCTTTCTTGACTTCCTTATCAAGGTTTGAATGGAACATACTTGCCTAACTCTTATGGGTTGTAACTACATGAAACTTTAAGACTTGGCAAAAGCAAAATGCTAGCATATGGGAGTGGGACATAATAGTGCAGTTAATAAGACGGTCAATGATTTTCACATAGTTACCGGATTGAAATTTTTTCATGTGCTTCCTAAGCAAGGCCTACTTGAAGAGCAGATAAACCAAGTTTTTGGGCATTATGTAAAAGAATGGTTTGATTTACATGTGGCTGTTATTAACACAGCAGCATGTTGCTACAAAATGTTTAGTATATTTAACTCTTATATCATTCAAAAAGTAAAACTTTTCCTTTGAGTTTCACTGACTTGGTTAAAATGGGACTTGAAAGTTGTTTTTCTAGCAGTATTTTGGGTATGTTTATGTTGTATTGCTTTTTTTCCCCTTTCTTTGTTTGTGTAAAAATTTTCCAGTCTGCACCAAGGCTGACCCACTTTCAGTGCACTTGCACATATAATAGCTCAGTAAAACTATGGCACGAAACGTGCCGTAATTCAGGTCTGGAAACAAGAAATGTTGCCAGACTGAGCTTCTTGTGCATCATTCTTCTTTCTTGCAACCTCTTTGCAGTTGATGTGGGATGTGCTGGCGAAGGCAATCTTGCCATCTCGGTGACCTCCCGCAACCGCGATGTCCCAACGGTGGTTCACCCCATGGGTGGGGCAAAGTTTGCCGTCTCCTTTGTGCCTGGTGATGGGTCAGACCACATCATCAGCATCAGTTTCAACAAAGAACCAGTTCCAGGTGTGCTGACAGTTTCTTGCAAGTGGCTTCAGTGTGCCTTTTGATGCCTGCATTTTCTATTATGTTTTTCTTTTTGTAACAGCAAATTTAAAAACAAAAATGTTATGCACTATTTCGTGGGTCTCCTAAGTTCTTGATCTTAAGTGTTTATGTACACTGAAACATTAAATGAATTCTTTTTTAAATAATTTTTTGTCACTTATTTTTGTGTCATCTTTCATGTGTAGTGTATCATGACCTCTGCTGTAATAAGCTCCCTGATCTGTGAAGCCACCAAAACACAAAAATAAAACAAATAAAAAAAGAAACAAATGTGACACGAAAATTTAGTTATTTACAGCATAATATATTACAGCACATGGTAAACAAGTGATACAGTGCGATACTCAGAGAACCTGAGCATATCCTATATGTGTGTGATTTTTTATCTTTCCTTTGTCAGAAAACCACTCTTAT
Source organism: Dermacentor andersoni (assembly GCF_023375885.2). Lineage (NCBI taxonomy): Eukaryota > Metazoa > Arthropoda > Arachnida > Ixodida > Ixodidae > Dermacentor > Dermacentor andersoni. The sequence goes on from NC_092815.1 coordinate 105,079,043, forward strand.
GTTTGCAGTTGTCACTGTGTTTGGAAAATAAAGTCCGTGTTCAAAACAGCATGTATACCTGTGTTCTGTAGGAAGCCCCTTCAAGGTCAAAGTTCATGATGGTGGAAAGATTACAGCCATGGATGTCTCCTCATTGGCTGCTGCTTCGGTGAACAAAGTGGTTGGCTTTGTTGTCCAGAATGCTGCAGGAAGAGAACAGGATCTGACTGTCAAAGTTGAAGGCAAGTTATGTTGTTTGAGGTATTGCCACTTTTTGTCTACCTGACCCACCCATTTCAAGTTTTCTTGTTTTATTGTACTCATATCTGTTTAAAATACTTCGATTTGCTTCAACTACTTGTGCTATGAAAAATGCAGCCTACACTTTGTGTCATTTGTGTCTTTCATTCACATATGGTCTTCCTTGCTGTCTATAAGTAAAAAAAGTAAAATCTTGTAATCCGAAAGTTTTCTTGCTGTGCTTTAGAGACTCTTGTTGGCAGGTGTACATCAATCACTTGGTAGCCACTGCAAGTTGAAACGAACTTGAAAGAGTTTGAGTATGGCTCAAGAGACCTGCAATATAAAAATGTGCATACTTTTGACCAATGTTGATATCAAATATGTGCAGGTCCAGACAGTTCTCCACTGCCTTGTTCGCTCAAGGATGCTGGAGACAGAAATCTCAAGGTGGAATTCTCACCCACCAAGGCAGGTAAGTGTCTCTGCTAGGTTTATTCATTTTCACCTCTCCTGTTTATTAGCTAAGCACAAACCTTCTTCATCACAAATAAAATATGCTCACAGTTGTGCATTTTCACGTCAACCCAAGGCATACTTTATTTGTAACGAACAAGGTTCCACTTGGTGACCAGCTTCACCACTGTGTGACTCTCTTTTGTGGTATAACACTCAAAGGGAAAAGCTTAAAAGGAAAAGTAACGTTCCAGAGAGCATCACTGTGAAGTAAAAGGCAGCCAGTCATATTAGAACCCTGAGTGCATTACTAGATTAAGTATTGCTGGTTCCCAAAGATAAGAAAAGACAGCCATTTGGCATATGTAGCATACACACTTGTGAACTATTTCGTGCTTGTAATTCAGCTGCCAGGTTGGTGCGTTTTCTAAAACACTTTTTTAAGTATTAAAGCATACTATATTGTTTTTAATGCTTTCTTTTAAGCAGTAAGAGCTGAAGATGTGTGCGTTCTCTACTTCTAAATTTGATAATGTCAATGGTACGTCAATTGTCTTCTGCTGCAGGGGAGCACAAGATTCATGTTTCCCACCAAGGATCTCCCATCGCAGGCAGCCCATTTGTGTGCAAAGTGTTTGATGCCCACCAGATCAAAGTCCGTGAGGTGCCTAGAGGATTTGTAGGGAAGCCTGTCACCTTCATTGGTAGGTACATTCTATTTGTATCTAATGGTTTTATTCATATTATCTGTTTTGCCTTCCATGGTCTCTAGCTGTAAAAACTGATTTCTTATCTTAGTTGCCACATGCATTTCAAACATGAGCTGAACTCATGTTGTGAGAGTAACGCACTGTTGCCGATGCAATGCAACTTGCCGTTTCTCATATATATAACTTCTGCAATGATAGGTTTATTCGATGGGCTTCTTGGTTTACATTCATGCGTGCCATGTTCACATTTCAGTGGAAACAGCTCATGCGGGCCCCGGAAATCTAGAGGTTATGGTGAACAATGGCAGAGTCCCCACAACTCCCCAGGCTCAGTCACCCACGCAGTATGCCATTACGTTCACACCAACTGATGACCGGCCACATGTAATTGATGTCCGCTTCAATGGAGACCACGTACCAGGTATGCATTCCTGTACCTTCCCTTGTGTCTTCTTTACCTGGATAGTGAATTTTTTGCCTTCTGATGCACCTAAGTTGGTGCTACTAGTGTTACCTGTGCACTGTGCTAGTGTGTACTGTGCACTGTGCACAGTATACATTGTACTGTGCACTGAGCACAGTATACATTTGTAGATGCTCTTTTTGTACAAATAGCATGTGCACTGTGGTATTTTATTTTCACGTTCTCCCCAGTAGCAAGCACAGTGCACTATTTATGGTTTGATTTTGCTACAGTGTACAAAATGTTGAATATTTTGATACATTTTGATACACTGAAGGCAAAATTTGTTGATTGTGAAACAAACGTATGGAATTCTTCTGGCTATGTGCATATCTTTGGGTAGCTTTAAGAGTTCCTCTTTGTACATTTAGGTCCCACTGCAGGTCATTTTATCTATGGTATCGCCAAGAGTTGAATACAACTCAGTAGTTGGCATAGAGAGCATGATGCGTCAAAGAATTACTGTAACATAGCTTTGGCAGCAAACGTTTATGCTAATAACAAGCTCTTTCCCATATCTGACTTGCAGGCAGCCCGTTTGAGTGCCAAGTGGTCGATCTGTCCAAAATAAAGGTGATGGGGGAGGGAATCGAACGAGTGGCCATCAACCGGCCTGCTGCATTTGTTGTTGACACCCACGGACAAGATGTTGGGCAGTTCTCGGCTTCAGTGATGGGTAAGCATGCTCAAGTCGAGGCATGGTAGACTCCTTATGAGACAAACTCTGTTCAACCAACTTGTCTAGGTTGAATTCCTTTATTAATCATACAGTTTGCCTTACGGCATACCGTAAGTTTGCAGAAATTAAATGCAGAAATAAAGACAAAAAAGAAAGAAATGTGGAGTCCTAATTCGTGAGGAAGCCGCACATGTTGCCTGTGAAACTTATCATTTAAAATTAGCGATTCATAGTCTGTGGGCTGGTATGTTCATATCCAGGCACCATTATATAAGCACTTTTGCTCTTGTGGAGTCAGTCCCTGGACACAGCCACAGCAGATACTTATAGATTCATTGCACATCTGTTAGTCTGGATATTTGATAAAATAAACAGATTTCCAAGGCCCTTTGATGCTAGCCTTAGCCCCTTCTGTGCCATGCTATTATCCTGAATTCTGACCAAAAATGGCCAAATAATATTTAAGAACCGCACTTGCTAACATGATTTGCTTTCTCAGAAAGAATGCATTCACTTCTGCTTGCTCTGTCCCATGAATTATGTACTGCCACCTACGAGAAGCAGCACTAGGCTTGTCTATGGCGTTGCTGTAAAATTCAGAGTACTGTTGATGAGCTTAGCTCATTCTTGTCTATTTTAACCAGAAATGCGTTGATGAACCCAGCTCGTCAAAGGTGTAGAAGAGTTTAAAAGTAGTCTGTCGTGATGGTTTCCTGGTTTTAAAGGAAAATTAAGGGGAATCGTTAAGGTTAAGCTAGACTGATAAGCTATGGCAAATTGTTGAGTTCAGCTGGACTGATAAATAAATTTTCTGGAACAGTGAATGACATGATGTTTACCAGATGTGGAATGCAGTTAGCTGTGATGTCACAGACTTTGGCAATGTCTGGCTAAACCTCGTTGATAATGAAGAAGCAATAACAATGAAGTGTGTGTGTGTGTGTGTGTGTGTATATATATATATATATATATATATATATATATATATATATATATATATATATATATATATATATATATATATATATATATATATTTCCTTTTTTTTTTCTTGTCACAAATTTGACCTGGCCAGATTTGCAAACTATTCCTGCACAGAAGAGACCCAAGTCCATGAAATTATGTGGCATTACATTTGTGCCAATGTATTAGCATTAAACTGAAATCATGCTTCTTTTTTGCTACTAATAAGTCAGATTTTTCCTTCGGAATAATGCTGAGGGAAATCTGAACGATTAATCTGTCAGTATAGGCACTTTAGCATTAGTAATTGTAGATGCAAGTAAAGAAGAGCATTAAAAAAATGTTTAGCATGCATGGAAAATAATGCTCATGCATTCTACTTTTGTGTTAAAAGAAAGAGAGAGAAAGTCATGGCAAATTTGCACAAGAATGCAGTGAAAAATATGTGCATTGCAGTTGTAATATTGACTTGAAAGACCATGAAACTCACGTGCATGTTGGTTGTTTTTGAATGCCTGTTGACTGCACTGTCGGTTGGATTTAATCTGTAAAGGTAGAGAAAGTTGCACTTTCTCGCATGAGGTGTCTTTCAGGTTCATGCACCATTGGCAGACAGGTGCACAGGGAGAAAGTGCATCCATGTCGTAGGAGTGCTCATTTAGGTTATCACTTTTTGCATACCTTAAAAAAGTAGCTATAACAAAACAATATTCCACACTTGTACTCCTCAATGTGCATAGTGCGCAACTGTCTGTTCATATCTGCAATGTCACAAATATGTATGTCTAAGGAGAGATTCAGCATGGGGTATCTTCCAGAGGAATCTAAATGCAAGCATTTCGTATTATCAGTTTTTTTCAGAACTTGAAATGCAAGTGTAGTTTTTACTTATTTCATGGCACTCTATTAGGAGTAGTGCAGAAGGTCAGGAAACATAAAAGTGGGGGCAGGAAACACAACGCATTGCCGTTACGCACCACACCAAACAAAAATTGTAAAAGTTTATGTTGATCAAAACAACTCTGTATCACTGACCTAAGTTATAGGACTGACTTCTGGTCGCTAAATTGGAAACATCATCAAGTTAGGTCATATTTCTGGTGTTATGTCAGTTTTAATTGCTAATGTCATTTGTGCACTCTAAAAATGCAGCCTCCTTTTATGCACTGCAAGAAACAACATCGAGCCAAAGTTACATTTTATTATTTTTCATGTTCCTCCATCTATGTGGCCGCATCACTATCTTGAGATAAAAAAGGGTCCAGATTGTTCTTACTCTTGCTTCATAAAATTATTCTGCTGTTTGTTTCTCTTCTTTTAGCTGCTACAATGCTTTCAGAACACTGTTTCACGATTTGAATGGTGCACATGATCAGTAACTGCTACTGGCAGGCATTAGTAGAATGTCCCTCTGTTTTAAGGGTGGGCCAGCGGAAAGGCTGTGCATTATTAGAATGCCCTGGCGCACACAAAGGCAGACTTGGTCGAAAGGTCACATGACTTGTTTGCATCATATTTTAATCCTTTTCGATTCGCTGCACACACTAAGTTCCGTGTTGGGCCACCAGCAAAGCCCTATACAAACAGGAGTCCCTGCGTCCAGAAACTTGGCAATGGTTCAAAGATTGTAGAGAGAAAGAAAGAAAAAGACAAGGAATATGAATAGAAATGCAAGAGTTGGGTAAAATGAGTTTGCTCAAGGGAACAGAGTACACATGCAGGGTTTCAAGGGAGCCACGCGGAACTCTCATTGCATCTTGAAAGGGGTTCCGTCTCTTCTGCTTGAAGGGATCTGAGGAACGCGCTTACGTGTGTGTGCTGTGCAGGGAGGAGGTGGGATCACTCTTGCGTTTCGACACGCTTCTCGATCACCTTGCAGCCCAAGAGGCTGCCGCACGCCGCACCCTTCTCCCCCCTGCAATTGTGTGTGCGCTCTTGCGCGACGTAGGCTGCCTTCTCCCCACCCCCCACCACTTATTTCTTCTTTCTGCACTGCTGGAAGCTACTGTCTTGTTGCCTTTCTCTCTCCCTCTTATATTATGTTGCTTGTTTTTCTTTTGCTTTTATTTTCTCTCTTTCCTGGATTCTCCTTTCCCAACTAAATTTTTTTTTTCTTTAATGGCCCTTCTCTTCCCTCCCTTCAGTCAGTGCTACTCTTTTTGCTGTGCTTCCTTCTGTTCTTTCCTTTTTCTTAATCTCTTATTTTTGCAGCCAGCCTCACTTCTCAGCTATTGTTGTTTCCATACTTCCCTCATTCTCAGCTGCACTTACTGTCTTTTTTTTTTTTTTTACTTAGCCCCCTTTCTTCTTCCCTTCACCTCTACATTCTCGGTGTGAGTTGCTGCCCCTTGGTAGCACTGTTTATCTCTCTGTGTGCATGCCCTCACGTGGTGGTGGGCTGCTCTCTCCTGCCGTCGCATTGTACGCAGTCCTGTCGACACGAGCCAAGAGGTAGGCCGCACTGGTCCTTCGTAGCGTGCGAGACGTCTGTTCCTGTGCTCTCCGTTCAGTGGCTCGTTTTGTTTTGCAACATCCCACCCTCCACCTCCCCTATTCCTTTTGTCTTGCTGGTCAACACTCCTTTCCTTGTCTCATTGTTGGCATCAAGATAGGTGAGAGTATCCTTTCACTTTGCCGATTGTCCATCTGCTTGAGTTTTTGAGTCAAGGCTCTGATGTGAGCTTGCACCAGTGTAGCCAGTCTTGTGTAGTGGTCACAGTGTGGTGCATCTCATAAATTTCATTTTTAATCTGTGTCTTTACAAGTGGACCCATGATGTTAAGTGGTTGATGCAAGCAAAGGTCTTTTCTGGAGTGCATGGCTGCTTTTTCAGCATGTAGGCCATTAAGTGTTGCGACTAGGTGGCAGCACATGCAGGTTTCCCATGTTCACGTTCTGCTTTTGCTCTCTCCTGGTTAGGGAAGCATTAGACTTTTTCGCTTTCCTTGTTGCTTTCATAGCAGTTTAAGCAAAGTCAATGTTTTGGTCATAATGTTGCGGTATCATATCTCCACCATGAATTTGACGCATAACTTAGATGGTTCCTCTAGGTTCTTGGAATTTTTTGTCGTTGTAATGGTAATAAAGTTTCTGAATTGTAAAATAACCTGATTTGGCATATTTCTACGCTTGAACTCGCTTTTGACGTTGCAATTTGTTACTCATGCTCCTTTGCTGTGCGGCCTAGTTCATGAAGTGTGAATTGGAGAATCTTGTGTGTGAAGCTGCTAGATTGAATGAATGGATTATTTGTTTGACAAAACAAGGGATGTATATACACTACTTACTTTGAATATAAAAGCCTCAATTGTAACTATTTTTTTCTCTTTTTGATAGGTCCTAACCAAGTTGCATTGAAGACTCATGTGACAGGAAATCATCACAGCGGTTATCGTGTTGAGTATACCCCAACAGAAGTTGGTGAGTTCTTCCAAACAAGGAAGTGTGTGTGTGTGGGTGTGTTGTGTGTTGTGTGTGGATGTGTTGTGTGTGTGTGTGTTGTGTGTGTGTGTGTGAGAGAGAGAGAGAGAATGATGCCACATTATTTGCATGTGCTATGTACTAACTTTACAAAAAGAAAAGAGAAAAAAAGGTCACCACATGCCTATAAATAATTTACTGTGGGGCAAGTTCCTGTAACCTTGTGTGGTATCGTGTGTGAATAATACAGATATTTAAGTTGATGTATTCAAAGGTTTTCTTGTACTCTGACAAAAAAACCAGGCCTGGTTGGAACATTAGGACAAAATCTTCATGCATGCTGCCTTCCTTTCGTGCCATTACACATGCACACACACACACCTATGCATACACAAACACAGTAAACAGGATTGGAACTAAATGGAACAGCCTCTAAATAGGTTAGTTTTGTATCTCGGTAATGCAAAACAAAACTTTTGTTAATTGGAATCAAAATTTTCACAACTCTCTGTAAACTGAGCCACAGAAACAAGCTCTAACATGAATTTTTTTGCTAAGAGGCAGGATCTGAAATACATTTTTTGAGTCACCTGCCTTCTATCCAGAAAGCATTCCCTAAATAGCAGTGGCAAAGGCTCAAGCAGACAAAAATTTGACAGATTTTTGTTACATATCATGTACAGACCTGGACAGCTTTGCAGCACTGCTACTCGCCCTATAGATGACCAAAATAAGGGCCACTGAAATTTTGAACACCTTACACAGCACTGTTCAATAAGTTTGACTCCTCCTGCACGACCGCGTGTTATTCGGCCACTGACTGGAGCAGTAAGAGTTATGTTTTTGTTTTGATATGTCACAGGCACCTCGTCGAAACTGAAACTAGCAAAGCCTAGTAAATGCAGTTGTTAACCGTGCCTAAACCACTGGACAAACTAACTGCTATATACATATATATAATATGCTAGTTCTTGAGCTGCTGTCAAAAAGCTTTGCGTGTTATTGTGAAAATTTCACATGCTTGTGCACTACATTAACAATTTCTCTGGCAAGGTGCGTTTTAGTTGCTGGCAAGCTCGATTTAGGTGGCAAATAATTCAAATGGCATAAATATTTCATGTCTACTTGAACACTATGGCAGTACTTTCAGTTGAAGGCACTTCAAAAAATTTACAGCTGTCTTGTGGTGCTTTTTTTGTCGAAATAATAGGCATGCTGACAAGACAAGCTTTGTCATGCACTCATTACTGTGCACATCAGTTAGAATATTTGAATTTCAAGCTCGTGACTTTGTAGTAGCTTAATGCTGTGCTTAAAAGCTATTTGTCACCTTGTTGTTATCAGGCCTGTTAACTTCACACTATTCAGTTCTGGTAAAATTTACTGCATTAACGAATTTTTTATTGATGTTCATATTGTAGCATACAAAGGTGTTTTTGGGCACCGCTGTATGTGCGGGTACATGCACGTTTGTGTTTATGCCACCGGTAACTTGCTTAATATTCGTTTACGTATCAGTTGTTTTTCATTTGTCATTGTGCTCTGAATTTTCCTAGGGGACCACACTATAGACCTTGAACTGGGTGGCCACTTGCTACAGGGAAGCCCTTTCATGAGCAAGGTCTACGATGCCTCCAAAGTGCGTGTGGCTGACATTGGGACTGGCGTCGTTGGACGACCTGTATACTTCACTAGTGAGTCTCCGTAATTCGATAGCAAATAGCTGTCATCAAGCCCATTACATTGCTTTTGGGGTTTTCAGAGCATGTGTAACCCACATCACTGCCAGCTGGTCTGCACAGTATGGATGGACATTGAATTACAAGTGTGGTGCTCCCAGTAGAATTCTTTAATAACTTTTTTTGCCAGTGATGTAGCTGGAAGGGCCATATATACCAGGCTCACTAAGGTTGAGGATTGGGCGAGTTGGTATTGCATTCTAAAATTGGTACAGCGCGACATAGAAAGGAAGGAACAAGCCGAGCCAACCAGATAAAGGAGCAGAGCACTGGCTCTGTTCAGGCTTCTGTATTGATGCAAGATGCAATGCGTGGGCTTATTTGTATATCTAAGGTTTACTCAAGGCTTTTGTTTGCTGAATGGCAGAGAATTTCTCATGGGTGGTGTGAGCTTATCCCACTGATTATATGGCACCTTTGTTTTATGTCAGTCACATAAGGCAGTCATTATTAAACTTTCTGCCATTAGAAATTGCTTGATCAACTCATAGCTTAATCAAGGACTCTCATGAGGGCATTAATTAAGTTTGTGGAAAGACATGGGCAGACAAACGATTGTCAAAGTAGTTCTCTAAAATCTAAAACATGTTCATTTGCATGACATGAATGCCTCAATGAATTATACGTTCATTATTGTGTAGTGAATGCTACTTTCTCCAATTAGTATAAGATGCGAAGTTTCTGGCTTGTGTTGCATAGCTTCTTGGCCTGCCTTGTCTCTCATCTTGTGTATGTATTGTAAAGGAAATTTTGAATAAATCGCTATCACAATCATAGTTGCCAAACTAACATTTTTTATTTTGCAAATGGTTTTAGTATCACTTGTAACCAGCTATGAATAGCAAAAGGACATTCATGCCATATAGAAATGCAGAAAGTATTGAGAATAAGTTCAGTAATTTACAGCCAATGTCCCAAGCCTTTTTTAACATCAACCCATTTAATTTGATATAGATTAGTGCCTCTAGAGCTGGCCCGTGGAGCAGAACTTGCGAATCGCTGATGTGATGTTTTTAGAAAACTGACAGGCCTGTTCGCAAGAAATGTCACTGTGCTTATTGTCCATCTATGCTTCTTGCAGTTGATGCCAGCCAAGCTGGAGCTGGAAATTTGGAGATTATTGTTTCGGTCGGTGGCCGCAATGTGCCCAACTATGTCCAGTCTGAAGGAAATGCCAAGTTCCGTGTTAACTTCAAGCCAAGTGAACCACTGACCCACACACTCAGTGTCAAATTCAATGGGGAACCTGTGCCAGGTAAAGTCAAGCAAAAGCTGTTTTCACTAATTGTAACTTTACTTCACTGAATCACTGCTCCTAATGAAAGTATTAACATGACATTGAATATACTGCCTATTCTCTTGATTAGCTATAACGTTAATCAAGATAATAGGCAGTATATTCAAATCTCACCGTAATCAAACTTCCCATAGAATGTCTCATTCTTTGGAAAAGCTGGGGAAGTGATACTTCTTCTACGTCAGTGCTTCTCAAACTGCGGGTCATGACTCCAAAATGGCTTGTAAGTCTTTTCCTGGGGGTCATAGAGGGCCTGACTATCGCTATCACCAATGACATCGATGCCTCTTACCAATCTTTGATGTCAAGCTTTAAACTATCCACTTCCCTCTTCGCACAATTTGTTTATTGGTGCGAGATGAAATTTTGCCTGGGAGGTAGCCAAAGAAATGGTTTTGTATTTAAATTCCATGCCTGAAGGGCTAAACTGCATCACTGTCATTTAAATACATGATTAATTCAATCCTTGTTAAATAACATAAAGCAATTTTGTTAGCTGTCTCTGCTGCAGTAAGGGTTCATGGTAGGTTTGGTACTACTAAAAGGGATCACATACTGGAAAAGTTTGGGAAACACTGCTTTATGTGCTGTAAAGTGGAACCTGTTTGTGGCATTTTGAGTGTATGTTAGAACCTCATTAATATGTTGCCCATCTATATGTTTTCCTAGCTACACTGTCCCTGATACCTCTGGCTCAGTCCATACAGATCCTTTCATTACAATCGACTTTGTCACATTTCTCGGCTGCTAATTTTTTTTTCTGTGGTCCCATGAAAAGTTTGTTACAATTCTATTTTAACTATTAAGAACTAATTGTTGCAGCAGGAAAGTAGTTTGCAGTGGCAAACTATTTACTATCTGCTGCTCATTGCTCATGAACAGCAGTAACTCGGGAATACACTTATTCGATTATAGTACATAGGTTTAGATGCTTCCAAGAGAGATGAAGTGAAGGCTTACTTTTAAACCTCTCTCAGCTTGGACCCACTTTCATTTGCCCCCTGGTCTATGCAATGCTCATGTTGCTGTACTCATTTTGTTTTCAGGAAGCCCATTCTTCGTTAAAGTTAGTGACAGCAACCAGTCGATGGTGAGTGGAGCATCACTAAGGACGTCCTCAATTGCAAGGCCAGCCAAGTTTACCATCGACTCAAAGGGCTCTGAGAATACTGACTGCAAGGTCACAGTTGTAGGTAAGGAGGGTGTCTGTTGCCATTATGCTGCATACCTGTGCCTCAAATTAATAATACAAACGAGTATGGTTGGACATCCTGAAGTTTGCTATGCAATTATAATTTGTCAAAGTCAAGCACAACATGCAGGAACGAATGGTAAACTTTTAAGGGAATTGAAAGTGGAAAAAATTAGAATGCGACATATGTGGTATTTGACAGAAGCAGCAGCTAAAACCATTTCATTGTGCTAACATAAAGACAGACAGGGACAAACACTGAGAAATGAGACTGAACAGGTGAGGCACTTCACCTATTCAGTCTTGTTCCTTCATGTTTACCCTTGTCTCTGTGTTCCCTTACACCAGCACGACAAGATAAAACTTCACCAAATAGTCCAGTTTCAAGCATTGTCTGCTGTTAAAATTTTCGTCTGTGGCATGCTTATAATTTTGTCATTGTTGTTTAAAAACCTATAGAAGTAAAAACTAACTTGTGCATCTATTTGCGGCTGTTGTCATTGGCATGGTCAGACATGCGGTTCTAATTTTCTTGTCATTTGCAGGTCCGTCAGGTAAAAAGGTCCCGGTAACTGTTACGAGAACTTCAACTACAACATTTGAAGCAGAATTTCATCCAACTGAAGTTGGCAAGTATCTCTCCTTTTTTATCTTTCAAATATCTTTACCCAAACTTGCATCACCTTTAGAGATGGCCACCTGCAAAGTTATGTCGTGAAAGTAACTGATTCAAAAACTGAATTCTTCAGTTTAGATATAAAAAAAAATGACTTCACTGATAAAATAAGAGAACCTTGACACTTTTGCTTTATTGCCTTTAGACAGATATGATAATGTTTTGTTTGTTTCAGGTCCAAACCAGGTTATTGTTATATTAGATGGAACACCAGTCCCTGGGAGTCCTTACACATGCAATGTGTATGATGTCAGCAAAGTTCGTGTCACGGGGCTCAACCCTGGAGTTGTCAACAAGCCCGTGACATTCCAAGGTATATTCATAAACAAATCTGTGACCACATTTTGCAGCAGTTATTTTTATTTTTATCTATTGTTAATTATTTACATTTATTATTTATATTCCTAATGTACATTGTTTTTGCCTTTCGTCATCACCCTGTGCATGCCATTAGGGAATTAGCCTCCGAGTGCGAAGAGCAAAGGTGAAATATTAGAATTGGAAGAAAGGAATTGTGACAAAATGTGGCCTCTGCATGGTACAGCATTGCTCTTTCATTGTCAACGTCAGCCATGAGAAACGTAAATGATGTGTTCCTGTCGTCTTGCAGTGGATGCATTACAAGCTGGAAATGGCACACTAGAGTTGGTCGTTCGAACACGGAAGTCCTCCGTCTGTGCTGAGTTTGCCATGAAGAGCCATGGAATATACGAAGTCACCTTTGTGCCCACAGAAAAAACACCTCACTATGTGAACATCACCTTCAATGAAGAAGACATCCCAGGTGTGTACAAATTGAAGGGGTGTAGTTTTCACTGCACCTATACATAAATTTGAAGCGCACCACCATTGGTCACTTAAGTGCATGTGGTTAGCGTCCTCTACATAAAGGACAGCTTATTGCTGCTTTTCCTAATTGCGAAGTGCTGTGCTCTCATTTGCTGCTAGGATGTGTAATAATTTTGAAACAGTAGCCGAGTATTGAAAGCACATCATTAACATACACTGATGTACATAAATAGCGCATATACCAGATATTGCGTTATGCTATAATTATCTTGCTTGATTATGCACTTTGTTTTTCCACACAGCTTGCCCTGTGGCACAGATGTGCATTTAAGTTTTGTACTGCACAAGCCTTTGATCCCCTGACTATACTTTTGCAGTCTTTACTGCTCCTTGCATAAAATCAACTTTGTGTCATCATAAATGTAGAATTACATGTCACCACCAAACAGGATTTTTGGAGTATTATCAGTCATTAGGATTTTGCTCCTCAGATGTGACCCCATGTCTCTTGGTACTTTTGCTAAGTCTGCGTATTAATTTTACAAGCACCACTACACATTGTAAAGAAATGTGCCTACGAAGTGCAGAAAAGCCACCAAATTATCACGAGACAGTGTGCAAGATATTTAGCCTATTGAAAGGAACTGTTTTCCCAATGACATAAGGATCCAGCACAAACCACAGGCTTTTTTCATCTTGACTCTCATTCTGTGGCAGAGAGATCACAACTTTACCAGCCATGATGTTAGTCTCATGCATTTGCTAACACTCCATAATGCTGCGAGGGAGGTTGACTTGTTTCATTCACTTGCAGGGAATCCATTCAAGATCGACATAAGGGATAGTCAGGCAACCGTTGAAGCCAAGGCAGCTCCTAGGACAAGCACATCTTCTGTAGTTGCTCGGGGGGATGGTCTCAAGCAAGGACTTGTTGGTTCTGCAAACTCCTTTGAGGTTGACACAAATGGTGTTGGAGGGGACATCGATATCAAAGTCACTGGTAAGGAACATCTCAGGAACTGTTTTCTGATGACAGTCAAGTATTTTTGAACTGTTTCTTCCCTATAAAGCTAATTTATTCATATGCAAGCTTTCACTATGGACCTTCTGGGACCATTCGAAATTGGGTACAACCAGAGTTATTTGATACGCTACAAATCAAAAAAGTTTTATTGTATACTTGAAACCGCAGTCATTGAGCACAGATAAAGGGTGCAAGCACTGGAGATAGCACATAGTCTTTGTCTCTATGTAAACCCCAAGCATATTGATAAAGGAAAAAAACATTGATGATTGGTCATAACTATGTTTTTCTACACTGTTTGGTAGATAACATACCCTCACTTACATCAGGTTAATATTTATCAAATTCATGGTTGATAGAAAGCGCAAGCACACACAACAAAGAAAAACGAGACACAATGAGCACAGACTGAAACTAAATTTTATTCACACAAGGAATAACTATGTGAAAAAACTCCCCTCATGTTTTATCACATGTTTATTCTTTGTGTGAATAATATTTAATTCCAGTTTGCACTTGTTTTGTCTTGTTCCTCTTCATTGCATGCATTTGCACTTCCTATCAAGCATGAATCAACACCAAATTCTTTTTCTGTGGATGTGAGAAGGGAATGTGATGAATTTTTATTATCTTCTGTTTTCTTTCTTTCTTTCTGATATAGTATTGGAAAGTCACCTCTACGTTATTCGTGCAGTAAGACCATTTGAGGTCTAAGGTGAAGCAGTAATGCTATTGTAACATTGTAACAGTGCCGAATGACCTTGCATAATTGGTTGTGTTTAATATTTAGATAAGAAAGAAAGAGCAATATAGCCATTACTCTTGTATCAATGTGTTCATTGGCAGCGCTTACAGGTATTAATGGGTTCAGTGTCTGTATATGTACTACATTCAGCTTGGAAAGCAACTTTGTAGGATTTTCACTTTTTTCTGATCACTCTCACATTTATAGTCTGAGCCATTCTAAGTGAGCAGAATATATTTTTATTTCCATAACCTGTGTTCCTTGTCTACGCTCTCATCAAATATTTACTGCCATTTGCAGCTGTAATGTGAAATGAGCAAGTAAAAAAATTCGTATTATTTTGTCATGCTGGATTTTTAGGGACATAAACTCTGGTACATTGTCGAAACATTTTTCACAGAAGTGTGTTAAAAGATAGTATAAACTACTGGCCTGTATTAAAGCAAGTTGAAATCTTCTGTGAATTGATTTGCAGAGGCTGTACTAAATAGTTTTTTTTTTTATGTCATCGAGGCATCCTTTTTATTTATTTTACTATACACATTCTTCTTTTTGTTGCTGCTACTGTTAAATACACTACAAACTTGTTGTAATCTATAAACGTAGGTTCTGAAAGTATATTGTATGATTTTTAAGTATCTTAGTGTTGTTTCTACTGCAACCCTGTAAAAATAGTCACTTATTTTCATTATTTAGCTTGATCATCACTTCTCTAAGCTGGAATCTATCTTTTGTGTGAGGCAAGACACATTTGTTTGCTTGTTTGGTTCTAGGTCCGTCTGAGGCTCATCAAGTGAGAACCAACGTGCTGAAGTTGGAAAACAACATCTTCCGTGCTGAGTATCACACACGTGATGTAGGTCTGTACAGGATTGAAGTGCTCCATAATGGTGTTCCGATCTCGGGAAAGCCGTTTGTTGTGGAAGTGGTTGACCCAAGCCGCGTCAAGGTTGTTGACATTGAAGATGGCATCGTTGGTCGGTCTCAGACTTTCAGAGGTAAGTAGCAGTAGCTTGTAGCTAATAAGGGGACGCACCATTTGAAAGTCTCTCGTATTGTAGCCGTGCGGTGCAACTGAGTAACACGAAGGACTTGGCCTGTCAGTATACCTCATAAAGAAAGCTAGCAAAACTCGAAAAAGTGCCGCTCGACTAGTCGCGTAGCACTTTTCCATGTTTTGTGAGCTTTCTTTTAGGCTTGGAAAAGACCTTTACGTTGCACGGTATTGTGCAACAAAAAGTTGGATTGGGAATTTTTCAAGATGGTCTACAATATTCTCATTGACACTTTTGCTTTGAATATAATATATGAAAAGTAGATTAACTGATAATTATATATGAAAAGTAGATTAACTGATAATAACTAATTATGTAGTTAGGCAAAACACAAAAATAGTCTGACTTGCTCCAAGAAATGGCAAACACTATTACCTTGGTTCTGTCCAGCTACATGGTGCTTGCATATTTTTTAGATGTGGGTGAATACATAATGTTTTCGAATGCGAATTGAATACGAATATTAAGTAACAAATATCAAATCAAATATTGAATAGTTAAGTGCAGCTGCATATATTTACAGCTGAAATATTTATTTCAATACATTTGGATATGGTGCCTGTACTGACTAGAGCAAAACAGACAGCTAATTATCAGGCATAAGGGATCAGTTTTAAAGAGGAGATAATTAATTTTCATCATAGAACCTGCACAAATATCCTTTCAACTTGTTTAGAGCTTGCTTGCAACTAAGCTCTTCAAAAAGTAATGGTTGCTACATGACTAGCATTCTAAAAACGCAAAATAAATGGTTGCCTAAAAAAAAAGTAGAAGTTCTGTAAAAAAAAAAAGAAAGAAAAACAGTGCTGAATGACTTGTGTGCCATAGGCACTTGTAAAATGGTCCATTGCATCGAAAACATCACTGGTTGCAGTGCAGAAGGTAAGACTGCTGCTTACTAGACTGCCAAAAACACTAAATCGCTGTCTACATGTAAAAATCACGGGTTGTCATCTATGCTTCTGCTGCAACACCTAAAACAAAACTTGCATTAGCAATTTTGTTTCTGCACTACTCGGAAAACTTTTGTTGTCGTCATACTTCTGATAATTATAATTACTTTCTTCAGCAGAAAGAGAACAGTAACCAGTCTTAAAGAGTCTGTTGCTGCGAGATATTTGGTTAGTTTTGAATATTCAAAAATACTGAATAGTTCCTTTTCGAATACGAATCAACTACTACACACTAACTATTTGTATTCAAACTTTCGAATATTTGGCCACCTTTAATATCTTTGAATTTTTGCTCAAGTTCCATGGGACGTATGCTATATGCGCACTTGCTGCAGTATTCAGATCAAAATCAGCTGTCAAATTTTGTTTCACTTTCAATGCTTGCACAGTAAAACCTCGTTAATAGTACGTAGTTGGCGGGGAACGTGGATCAGGTACGCACTAAAGGATGTACTAATTAATCGGCAGTGGCATATGAGCAGCTATAGACTTACTGGCCAAAAAAGACATGTTAATTCTCACTCAAACACACACGCAGACAAGTTTTATTTGCGAGCAGGCTGCAAAAAATATGTCATTTTCACTTGCTGCCATGGTGGCCCTGTAGCGATGATGGCATCCTGAAATTCGGCAAGGCTGCGAGCCATATTCTTCATAAGGCCCCGTTTTTCCACGAATGCTCTCATGACAGTCAACGTACTAGCTGTGTCCGATACGGAAGGACCATCATCTGTGCCATCCTCGATGACGATGATGTGCAAGCACTAGAAGTTATGGGAGCAGGAAACACGTCATGGCTACTATGTTTTGACGTTTCTATGAGTGACGGCTGCAGTACGGGAAAGGTCCGTGCGCCGGAATTTTGCTATCTATGGTCTGCGCACACGACATATCACTAATTCTGCTCTTGTACACGCCGAAACATGAAGTAAATACTATGCGCTAACCGTTTGGCATGCACTAACAGCCAGCCAATTAGTTTCAATGGCAACAGGGCGAGGTATTCATCGCAACTATATTCAAACCGGGAATACTTAGCGGGTAGATATTGAAGTTTTACTGTACTTATGCTCAGCTGTTCCTGGCATTTGTAATTTATATTTTTTGCACAGTCTTTTTGTGTTTTAATTTTTCTTCTGGGATGTTCTTTCATAGACTGCAAATTGAAAGCCTTGTGATCTGGTTTGGCACTGTCCAACCTTTTACTACCATATGTGGTCTAACCTTAATCCAGAAGGAAGGGGGTTAACTGAGGGGCCCGATATTTATTAGTCATATCATAAGAAGCCAACAAGCACTGACACCAAAGACAACATAGGAGAAATTACTTGTGCTTAATAAATGAAATAAAGAAACGATAAATTAATGGAAATGAAAGTGGATGAAAAAGCAACTTGCCGCAGGTGAGGAACGATCCCACAACCTTCGCATTTCGTGAAGGTTGTGGACTAACCTTAATCTGCCTCTCTAGTCTTCCTCTATCATGTAACGACCATTGTAGATGGTAAAGTGTTTTAGATTCAAAATAAATAAAAGTAAATCCATTAATGTTTACGGAGGGACTGTTCATATAATAAATTAGTATTTTTTTTAATAAAATAATTTCTTGGTTTTTCACGTGCCAGAACCATGATCTGATTATGAGGCATGCCATAAGGGGGGATTGTGGATTAATTTTTATCACCTGAAGCTCTTTAATGTGCACCTAAACCTAAGTACACGAGTATTTTTTCATTTCGCCCCCATCAAAATGTGGTCTCCATGGACAGGATCGAACCTGCAATCTCGAGCTAGCAGTGCAACACCATAGCCACTAAGTTATCGCAGCGGGTGGTACAGCATATATATATATATATATATATATATATATATTTAAATTTGTTAATCTACATTACTTGTAATTAGCGCTCTTTAGACTTCTGGTGATGCCATCTTGTTCTAGCTGTGGTGTCAGCTCATGTGAGGATATTGTGCATAAATTTGTGCGCCTTCATTTTTGCCTCTTTTCAAACAGTTGACACGACACGTGCTGGTCATGGAGCACTCAATGTTGTGATCATGGCAGGAGGTCGGGAGGTTCGCAACACCATTCGGGAGGCTGGTCCTGGTGTCTTTAAGGTTTCCTACACACCGAAGTCGGATCTGCCGCACAAGATTGATGTGTACTACAATGGCCACCAAGCACCAGGTCAGACACTATTCAATACTGGGAATAATTGAAAATTATGCTTATCAGGAAAATTGCCGTAGACCGAACACCACACCTATGTGTAAGCCTAAAGGGTTCCATTTCGAAATGTAAGGCAACTGGCTAAAATAGTTGATCAAGTCCACAACGTAACAAACAGAGAGCTTGGACTGTTAGCAGCTGCGTGCACCATATGTCCGTTGATGCACTTGAATATACTTGAGGATTGAGGATAATTGATGCAATCGAGGTCATTGAGGATAACAAGTTTTACTTGAGTTGTCATGTATGAATGATAAGATAGTTAAATGTTGCTCACTTTATGTACAATAGCAGACTGTACTTACAGTTGATTAGTGATATTTCAAACTCGGATAACAAAAAGGTTGGTTAGAACAAACAAATCCCATAATTTTCAGTTCGTAGTCTGCTATGTTATTATTGTTTTTCAATTCCTTCTTGCAAACAAGCAAGAAGTTGTGCTTCTTTAGAAGCAAAAGCAATGAAAAACAAATGTCCTTAAGCTTTTTAAGAAGCCAACACGAGTACCTGTAACATTTATTTATTTATTTATTGTGCTAGTGCATTCTTTAAAGTATTACTTGTTCTTGTTTGTCCTACTGCAATGAGTGGTTTTTCAATTTACATATTCAATCATGCTCGACAGCCAGTATAGTAAAAAGGAATTAAAGAATGATAAAATCTAGGTAAGTGATGAAGGCTAAAAAAAAAAAAAAAACAAGTTTACAGAGTAGTGAGGAGTGGTTAAAAAGATTGATACTCGCAATAAGGGATAGAGAATCGTATGGATTAGAGAAGAATTAAGCATAAGTTTGTAGTATTCTAGCTGATTAAAATCAAGAGCTTGGCTTTGGTAGGATTTTTAACACAAAGAGCGGGTCTCTAGTAATGAGAGAAATGGATGATTTTAAGTAATAGAGAGAATACTAGAGTATGAGGAGAAGGAGAATACATTTGAGGGCACACAAGAAGATCAGGTGGCACAATGAGAAAAGAAAATTTTTAGGCTGCATACAGTTAGTTCATCACAGGGGTAGTTGAAGTAAGAAAGGGGTCTGCTTGCTGTAGTGGGCCTTAAAGGGTCCTGAAACATCCCTCGGGCTTGGTGAAAAAACACAGTCCATGACTAGCATATGCTGCTGTGAACATGTCAGCCAAATTTTGCAGTTGTGTGTGTTGTGTGGAGCTCGCAAGTGCAGCGTGAAGTTGCCTTTTTCTCAAACACTCTCTTTTCAACAGAAGCCTTCTCCTCACTCTTTTTGGGGCTGCTATATTTCGTCATATAACAGGTTCCCATACACGGCTGACTTCAATCAAGAAGGGTGTTTGGATCAATGCACTTCTTCCTACCGTTACTGTGTATATTTAGTGACACAGTTTAATAAACAGGCTGAAGTAAGCGAAAATCTGCATTTCGAATTTTGATAAGAATTTCGTACTTCTGGAAGTACCCCTGCCACACTGTCGCTGACTATTTTCTGCTAATGCTTGGCCGCGCCCGCTCGCTGTACGAATGAAACTTTTGCCGCGCTGTTTATCAGTGCCATAGCTGTGGGGCCTCACAAATTTTGATTAGTCTTAAACACTCAACTAGCCTCAAAACACGCAAAACTTAAGGTCCGACCACTCGTATGCTTGCCATCACATGCTCACTCCTGGTCGCTCCTCGCTAGATGCCTTGGCAGGCTTTGGTTCGTATTGAGCTATTGCGCAAAATGCGCAACATGTATGTATCTACTATCCATCGGTCAAGCTGGTGCTGGGCAAAGCAGGTCTGCACCACATGGCATGGCCAAACTGGAGCACATGAGCTTCTGTGCACACTCCAGCCCTGTTGTACACGTAGTTAGCCACTACAGTTGCGTGTAGCTGCATCTACAATGTAGCATAGATACCGCGGCTGCCGCGGGGTGCTGCGACAAGCCGCTGCTGAGCTCCTGCAGCTTGTTGGAGAAAACAGCCTGCTCCGATTGGTATCTGGTTGACGTGACTGAAGGCCCTAGTGCCAGCATCTGATGAACGGGTCATCTGCTTCCTGAGTTGCACGAGTTGTGTCTTTATCATGGTTTAAGCTCGTTACAATGTAGCACAGCAAAGGGCTGAGACACTGTGAACTGAACTGTAAGTTGAAGGATAGCCTCTAAGTTTGGCATGTTGTAGGCACCAAAATTGGAAGAAGTGGCCATGTATGTGAACATCAAAAACATTCAGTAGGCGGAGCATTGCGGGCACCACCTAGCTCCGCCGTAACCTTCACAGTGCAAGGCATTGAAGAAGTACCAGGAGCCCTCTGAAAGGGATCACAGGCGATCTTTGATTGCAAATAACTCAGTTTCTGCTAAATGCATTCAAGTGCTTTCTGCTGCGAGGTATTTTTGAAATTGTGTATTTTAACGTCAAGTGTGTTAGTCGTTTTAATAAAAGGTGGTTCAGGACTGTTCAAGGTAGCTCAGATGTGACTGGTTTGTGTAGTCAGATCTGGTTTAATTTAAAGACTGTTAAATTATTATTGTTTCCTTCAGGCATGCCTGTTAGTAACACAAATGAAACTTTACGAATCAAGTACTAGCCATAAAGGTGTTCTCAACTTGCCGCACAGGCTGCCCCCAGATTGTGGAGGTACGGGACCCCGGCCATGCTATCATCGCCCATGGAGCAGGACTCAAGGCTTGTGAACTGGGAAAGACCTCTACCTTCATAATTGAAACTGGAGGTTATGGAGATGCCAAAGACTTTGATATTCTCGTATCTGGTTGGTGCACTTTTTCCCCAAAAGTAATGCTTTTATGTAATTAGCACCAAATGTGCAAATTTTTTCCCGTGCTTATCTAGGAATGTTATCTCATTTTTGCATGAAATTTTGTTGAAAAGCTCACTCTTTATTTCCAAATCTCTCATGCAGACATTTGCTGCATGTGCTAGTTACAGCAAGGGGATGGTACTGTTATTTTCCCGGCAAGAACAACAAATTTCTTGCAGAAACACGGTGTATAGCTATTAATGGTGCTCTTATATTAACCTTGGATAATAGCCTGGCTATGTTTTCATACTATTTGCCTAAACTTAGCTTACTTTTATCTGTTTGTGATGCTCAGCTGCAAATTGTTGACATTTGTTTCTGCATTTGCCAGTACAAGCTGTACATTTTTTTTCTTAAGTGTATTTAGCAGCTTAAGCAATCAAACTGTTCTGTGTAACATTTCATTTGGTAAATCCTCATTCATATGTCCTTGCTCTTTTCCAGCTCCAAATGGCTCACCCCTGCCAGTCAAGTGTTACCAACAGAAGGATGGCAGCCTGTTGGTGGAATGGAACGCAAACACAGCTGGTAATTTTCTTCCCCCCCCCTCCTTTTTTTTTACACTCACAGGCTCTTTACTTTGCACTAATGAAGAATGGTGCTGCGGTGTTGCATTTTTGTAATGACAAAGTTAAGCCCGGAGTAGTAATTGCAGATGCCATGAGCTCTTCCTAGGCAAGAAATTAAATCTTCCATTGCAGTCATTGTCCTGTAATCATAGTATTGTTGTGCTGTCATTGTCATCACTATGCTGTTGTAGTGGCTGCCGAAATTGTGCGGTTGTCATCCTTGTCGTAGTCATGCCATCATCACCAGATCAGCCATCAGTATTTGGGAAGTCATGCAGTTAGGGCTTTGCATGGTGGCCCTTCTTTCTTTTTTTCCCTTATAGATATTTTTTCACATGTGAGGTTTGCATAAGGCTTTCTAAAGTTCATGCAATTTTTAAATTAGTGTCCCATAATAAGTGTAATAAAATATGCGCAGGCATTTCAAGCCTATGCATTGAAATGAAGGCTATCAGTTCACATTCACAAGGAAAATATCAATACAGTTAATGAATACATAGTGAGCAGGATCAAGTGGAAAAGGGAAAAGGAAAACAAGGTGATGCAGTATCTGTAATCCATCTATCGTTACCTTTTATGGGTTAAAGATTTTTGGGCTTCAGCTGTTTCTGCTCTCGTTTTCTTTTAGCAGTAAAAAATGTGCTATGGGGAGGCAGCCATGTGTCCAAATACAGTGTGCTGCATTGTAAGTGGCCGTGAAATGCAGAACATACAAAACTAGTGTAAGCAGGTACAGTGTTTATTATTATAATTACATAATAATTAACGTAAGCATACAAAGAAGAAGAAAACAAACTTTATTAAAAAGAATTAAAAAGCACATGCAGAGTTTGAATTTTTATGGTCATCAAAAAGGGCCAGAGACCTATAATATAACGTCTCACTACTGCAAGCTACCACAGTGATAATGCAGATTTTAATTTATTCTTTAAGCAACTGTGTGAAAAATTTTGCTCAAGTCATTTAAATTGTTAAAGAAACAAAAAAAAATATTAGTGACTTCTGTCTTTCCAAACACTGCAAGGTATTGTGCTTATGCCCTTTTAAGGCATATGTTTTGCCATTTTGGTACAATCCTTAACTGCCATCATGCTTAAATGTGAGGATAAGTAACGGCATTGTTGGATTAGCCATAAGGGTTGTCTTTTTCTGCAACACTTGAAAGCTTGCAAGGTTGCACTCAAGCCTTTATTTAAGCACAGGGAATTTGCATATTGGTTGGTATGTTTGCAGGTTTAGTGCTCTGTGTGCTTATGTGTGAAATAGGAACTTGGTGCACTAAAGTTCACTGAGCTCTTTAGACCGAAAGTGGCTGTTGTTAGAGCCTCAGCCTTACAAAAACCAAGTAGCTCGTGTCCAGAGCATCTTGAAGCCTAACGGCTGATATGATGCTCATTGTTCGTGCAGGAAGTCACAAGGTTGAAGTGCTGTACGAAGGAAGGCCCATCCCTGGTTCACCATTTCTTTGCCAGATATTCGATGCAAGTCGAGTGATCCTCCAGAAAGTTCGCAGCACCACATTTGCTGTGAATGAGAAGATCTCATTTGCCTGTCAGTATTCACCCTGCTTATATGTTCTTGCCAGTCTTGTTTATATCTGTAAGCATGTACATATTTCAGGTTTCCTTAATTCCACTTTTATAATCCACTTTTATAAGCAGAACTTAAAATAGACAATTTTTAGCTTCCAGGTTGCTTCTCTGTGATTCAACTAATCAGATAACAACCTACACTCATTTTCTTCGGCAGAGTATTATTCTAAAGGTAAATTGCTGTATTCCGAGTGAGGTTATTGCTCTGTATACAGTCGAACCTGACTATATCGAACCTGTTTACATCGAATTACTCTTTATATCGAACAATTTCTGAACACGGTATAGTTACAATAAGTATATATAGCAAAAGTTACGCTTACTACATCGAACAAAAATAGCAATGAATTCCGATATATCGAACGTCAAGTGGCGGAAAAGTGCCCCCAGAAGTTGGCTTTCCCTCTTGGTGGCCGGAAATCCGGTGGTGCGGCTCCGTCAAACCACTCTCCTACCGTGAACGTGCTGCGTCGAGCAATCCGTCGACACCCCCCTGCAAAAAAATGATCCTGGCCCGCCCGCAGCGCTTGCTCAGATGCTCTTGTGCCCTCGCCGTGCAAGATGGTACAAGTGCGACTTGTCTCGCTGCTTTTCGAGTTCATTGTGTTTGCGCCTTGTGGGCCTTCTCCCGCAGTCTTGCCGTAATGAAGTGGCAGAATTCACCTTTCGCCGTGAAGCTTGAAATTGTAAATCGGGTCGAATGCGGTGAGAAGTCGGATGTCCCGCAGCATGTAAGATTTTGGGGAGCACTTTCCGCACAATCTTGAAGAATAAGGGGATCAGGCCTAACACGGACAAACTCGCGACCTGGGACCCGTGGCACCCGACGTGTATGCATGGCCGTGTACAAGTGGTTCATCCGAAATTGCTTCAGACGTGCCGGCTCTCGTGTGCCTGGTGATGACTGTAAATTCTGATGAGTACGACAAAGCTGCTGCTGGTGTTGCCAAAGTTTGGAATGAGGTGTCAGAATTTCCGGAAGCCGTTGACGAATCAACGGTCGACGAGTTTGTGAGAGTGCAGATGATGGTGTCGCGACCGCGAAAGAGCCTGAAAACGAAGACTACATTGCCGACGTTGTACTGAGCACAAGTGAAAGTGGGCACAGTGAGGAAAGCAACAACGGTCCTTTGCTCACGGCCTCCGAGGTGATTGGTGCACTCGCACTAGTCTGGTGCATCTGCGCAAATGTGGAAGGTTGCGGCCTCAGCTGCACCAACTCCTTAGACAGTGTGGAGAAGCGCGTGCGTCGCAGGCAGCGAAACTGCCCAAGCAGAAAAAAATACAGGACTATTTCATGCAAAACTAAGCTGTTTCATCAATAAAGTGATTTTATAAATGGTATGTGCTTTTATGACATCCATTTCTTTAGCAGGCTTATATTGAATTATGCTCTATGTAGAACTGATAGGCATATTTTTCGAGTTCGATATAGCCGAGTTCGACTGTAGTAAACTTGCAGTTCCTTCATAAAGAAGTTTATCTGGGAATCTGAAAAGCATAGGAACAAGCCTTTCTTGTGTTCATCAGGATGAACATCACAGATATGAAGAAAACAAAAGCACAAGAGATGGGCACATATGAGTGCTAATTTTTCACTGCTTATACGTGTCCGGATGTGCCAGTCATGTGCAAAATTAACCTTGAAATTGGCACACGTGTGTGTCGATAAATGTCTGTCATGTGACCATAAGTTCAAAGTCAGCACTTTTGTGTATATTTATTTCTTGTGCTTCTGGTGTGTTCATTACAATAGTGTTGCATCACTCAGCAGTTGTGGTAATTACCCAATTTGCCCACTCTTATCTGAGCAAACACTTACCGCCATCTGTGCCTTCTCTCTGCGGCAGTGAATCGCCGCGATGCTGGCTATTCCGAGCTCGATGTTACCGTAACCAGCCCCCTGGGCCGCCACCTCCCTATCGAGGTGAAGGGAACAGCTGATGGGGACGGTGAGCTGATTGAGTTCACCCCAACTGTTCCTGGGAAGTACCGCATAGCCATTACCTATGGTGGCATTGAAGTACCAGGTGAGCAAAAACAACTTGGCAGGAATGTTTTTTGGGACAACTTGTGGTATTGTTACCACTCTGCCACTATTATTGCTGCCTTTGCAGGAATTGCCTGTGCATGCATGTTTTTATGTAGAAAGTATGCATGACAATGAGAACCGTCCACGGCGCTAGTGGTAGTGACAAAGCAGTAACGCATGGTGTGCTAGAATGGTCTTTTATTTGCTGTGTCTTCCATGAGACATTGGAAGCTAGTTAAGTAACCTGACTGTAGCAAACATGAATGCTGTTCATTCTCATCAGTTCTTCCTTGCATGCTCTACAAATCAGATTATTAATGTGATGTGAAATAGGTTAGCATCAAAACTGACTTCTGTAGTCTTAAGGCTTCAAAACATGTACAACCACCATCACGTTAAACTAGGACTCGCAACACATGCTTCTGGTGACCTTGTTTACAAGCCATGGGCTCTGTAAATGTCTCGCTCAAAGTAGGCAGTTGAACTATTATTGCACAGCAAAAGGAGAACCATCAGTACTTGGTGTTCCCACGTGCTCGCCCTCCAAATGACTGGCAAAGCCCAGTGCTGCCTAGCTTCGGTGATATGACCGATGCCTGTATGTACATGTTTACGAAACTGTGTCACTGTCACTGTGTGTGCAAGAACAGAACAAGCCATTACACATCATTATAATCTACAAGAAATTTGTTTGAAGAACAGAAAGAAACCATACGTAGCCAGGGTCTCCTTACTCAATCAGTCGATTTAAGATAGACTGCATGAATTGCTTCACAATTGGAGTGCATTAACCGACTGCTGCCTCGTGATTATGCAGGGAGCCCTATCACATTCATTGCACAAGATGGGGGAACACCGAAGGTGACAGGGAGCGGTCTGACGGTTGCCCAGAGTGGCACCATGGCTTCCTTCAAGATTGATGCCCGTGGCATATGGGGACGACCCGATGTTAGAATTGACGGTCAGTATCTTACTATCTGTGAAGCTTATCTAATGTAAGCAGATTAGTATTCTGCAACTGCAAGCTCTTGCAGCGTCTGTGTTTACAAATACTTGGAGGTATTCCTTGACAGGTGGCAGACAGAAGACACTCACTGGGCAGCTGTCATTGCATACAGCAGTGTGTAAAAAAATTAAGTTGCACAAGCTTTTATTTTGTCATTTCAGAATCCATGCAATGTTTCTCAACTGGCGCTTGAGTGCATCATTTGTTGTCAAGCAGAGCTATTAGCCTCGTGTGCGACCGATGGTGGCGCTGCGAATGGCATTCCAGTGATGTCAGCCAGAGGACTTGCCTTTGCTGTCTGCTACACTCTGGCTCAAATAGCTTCATTTTCATGTGTTTGCTCGCGCTCTGACCACGTGCTCGCACGTGCTTGCACTACCCATATTTTTTTTCTAGTGTTAGTTTTATAAATGCCAGTGTTAGGAGGACAACAAAAATTATGTTTAATGCATCTTCCATATAACCACCAAATGTGTCAGCCCATTGGCTATGGCATTGTATTGCTAAGCTCGAGGGTGCCGAATAGACCCTGGCCATGGCGGCCACATTTCGATTGGGGTGAAATGCAGAAATGCTAGAAATGCAAATGTAAAATCCACACTAAGCGTGGTGACGATCGCGACTCTGCTCAATTTAGCAGGGAATAGAGTCCTGGAACATTTCGTATATACTGTTCTACAAACCTGCGGACTCGCATTTCAAGCAAACGGGTCCCAAGCAAAGCGGGTCGGCTGACAGTGTGAAGTTGCCTTCGCGTAGCAAGCACACTGGCATCACAAGTGAGGGGGCACCAGTCAAAGATCTCGGGGCTAATAAACTGAACTTAATTGGTGCATTTGAATGACACAAATGTCGAAAGAAGTTTTTAGTCCCAAAGTTTAATTCGTGTTGGTGTCTTACATTTGGTAGCATGACTGACTTGTCACTTTTTATGCTGAAACTGTCACTCAGAAATTCGGAATTCATTCTGTGTCTTAACAACCACAAAGGCCTGCATGTAATCAACCACAAACACATGCACATGCGTAAATACCAGTCGAAAATCCCTTTCAGAGCAAAAAAAGTACTTTATTCCTTTCCTAATGCCAAAGCCTGACCGCTACTTCATAAGGACGGCAATGCATGCTAATGAGAAATCATCCTTTTCTGCGCACATGCTTTAGAAGTTGTTTCTTTTTCAACTATTGCTGTTGATTATTTGGTTAGAATGCTAATCAGGCAGCCTGTAAGTCACTTCTGCCTTGAATAAAAGGTATTTCAGGGGCCAACACACTGTGTAGGCATTAGATAGGGCTTGAAATGCTGTTTAATCTGTAATTGTGCTCACATTGTTGTAGTCATAGCTAACGGCGAACCCTTAGGAAATGCTATTCCGTATCTTCACTGACATTACAGGGATGTTGTTAGCAAGTATGCCATCATAAAGCTTGGAGAACACATGCCACAGTGATGTATTTTGCTTAGTCCTTCCATTGTACCATCATGCACTGCTGTCTTGTCCGTGAGTGTCGCCATATATGGATTGTGAAATTTGTACCAGTACTTTTGTCATTGCCAGGCAATCTCTCTTATTGTGTGCATCTTTGAGAATAAAGTTAAATCTTTGAGAATAAGTTATTTTGCTGCCCCGATAAAGCAGAAGTGTGTGCCTCAGAAGTTAGAAATAGTAAAATATTTATTGCATCATTACTATATTACTATGTATTTAATGGTACTTTCCCCATGCAAGTGCATGCAAGTACTGTCTTCTATTTTGTCGAGTCAATGTGTCAGTTGTATATAGACCAAGTTTATCTTTAACACTAAGATCTGTGAACTGTAAATTAGACTGATCAGTTGACGACAATATGTCTTAGATTGCATTAGTGAAAGTTACATATGCTTTCAGTTCAACAAATAAATTAGTCTTTTTGAAGCAAAACATGTAAATTAGGCTTTCGGAAGCAAAACATGTAAATTAGGCTTTCTGAAGCAAAACATGTAAGCACAATTAGGAGCGAAAGTTTGGATACCACAGCAGCAGCAAAATATTTTGATTTCATTTTGGTGCTGCATTTGTCAAACATGCACATCTGCATTGTGCTACTCTGTTAAGCTGCATATGTACAGGCACCAAAGTAATGTTGAATTCCAATGGCAGATCCAGATCAAGTTTTTCTGCTCTTTATGGAGCAATCCTATTCCAATGGCAGAATGGGAGCGTGAGCTGTGTGTTCCAATGGCAGATTGGGACCAGCCGCTGATCCCGGATTGCTCCGTGGAGCAAAAATATTTGCTCCGCCGAAATCGGCACATTTGACCGGAAGTCCTTGTGACGTATTTCCTTCACCCGCCTCTGCTTCCTGTCACGGTCGCCCGTTTCCGGTCGTGGGTAGCTATGGACGACATGGGAAACGTGGATGCCGCTTCGCGCCGTGCGATTTTGTTCGCGCTCCTAGACAGCTCCGACTCAGACAGCACAATTTCCAACTCGAGTGATGATTCTTCTGACACGGACAGTGAAATGGGGTGGTGGGTTGCGCTTCCAAGCGCTTGTTCCTTTCTCTATTCTAGCGCCCTCTGACTTGATTTTCCTGTACTAAGTGCCCCCGCGGGAGCGCACGCATTCCATTCGCAGATATGGTGTGCGCACATGAGAGCGATCTCAGTCGAAGCGACGCGCTCCGACGCGATCCGGCCGAGCGCTCGCAATCTACCATTGGAATTGAACATAAGTCATTTTGCGGCACCAATGATTGTGAATAGTATAATGATGTGGTGTACTAAGTAGCTCTAGTGTCCACCTAGTGGACATGCACATTTTGTCTGCTGCTGAAGTACTGATTGGCTGAGGGCACCTATCTCCTTCTGAAGCATACCACAGAATACCGGATACTAGGAGATTTTGAATCAAATATTGAATCAAATCACGGAAAAAAGAGCCAAATATGGAATCAAACACAAAATATCAGAAATTTTAAAAAATATATATTTAATGCTTACAAATGTTCTGTAAGAAAGCACATGCTCGGGAGTCTCCTAACATTGCCAAACAAGAATGTAGCAAGCTATCGTAACATATGAACATTGAAATCAAGGTATACAGTATGGTCTAGTCTTGGAGACCTCAAAATTTGTGTGCCAGCACTGATTACAGCTCAGTTCTAGTCTATGAAGGTCTGTAAAATATTGTATTTATCAATAGAATATCTGTTGAATAGAGTCAAGTGGTTTTTTCTCTCTGAAGCTAAAGAATTAGTGACATTGTGTTGTACCAAATAGCAACGAGGTTTTCAGTTTAATAGTCGACCTGTGTTTTGCAGCAATATTTTATTGCTTAGAAAGTTTTGCTTTCCAGTTTTCCCATGAAATGCAGAAGGCCTTACCCATAATTTACAGCAGGTGGATTATCGTAAAGCCAATCTGCACTACAGATGAAAGCGAGGACCGCGCATCACGAGACTCAACAACTGCTACATAATTGCTCCGCACAACAATTCTTAAATTGGGAATGTCACGGCAAGTTCGCGAGATACAATGCTACACCCCCCTCCCCTTCCATCCACCAACTATGCCCGCAGTGTAAATCCAAAGGTAGTCATGGCTAGTCTTGTGACAGGCAGCACGGACCGATGTGCGTCTACGAACAGCATCGGGAATGAGAGGTCGTCGTACCCTAGCTTTGTGTCTTGCAAAGATGGTGGCTGTGAGCAAGGTGCCATCCTGTGCATCTGCGAGGTGACTTTCTCAATGTTGTGCGTAGTGGCCGCAAATAAACCTGCATTAATTCAGCACCAAATCCTAACTTTAGCCGATGATGCGCGACGAAGCCATGCTGATTAAGCCTAATGATCGACGCAATGTGGCCGTGACAAAAATTTGCCGCTGGCCAGTGTGCTCACGAGCCACAAGCCATCGCGGAGTGCTTGCCACCCGTGGCTTCCATTAAAAATTCTGTGACAGTCTTAGGGGAATTGCGAATCAATTTGCTGAAAAGCTCTTGCATCACACCATGCATGAGGAAACAAACTTTTTTGTCCTCTGACATGCCCAGGGCGGCGTGTTGGATCAGGTGCAAGTCTTCTCTTACGGTGTAGATTGCAATGTTTTCGTTTGGGAGTTTCACACTGGATTTCAGTATCGCTACAGCTCTCTCTTTGCAAATGATGCTCGAGAAGGTGTTCAGTTAAGAAGGTGCTGTGGAAGAGTACCCATGTTGTCAGAGTTAACTCATAATTATCGAACCACGTTCTGGTGGTGTCTTCTAAGGAGAAGTGTACACGCCGCAATTTGTCATTGAAGTTCCAGTTGTTGAATGTAGCGACCCTTTCGTAGGTTTCCATCCAGATTTTTGGGTTTCAAATGATGATCCGTGGAGAACACTGCGGCTGCAATTGTGGTTGTTGACTTTGCCACGATCATCCTGGTCGTCTCAGGTGGAAGTCCGTGCTCTAGGGCAGGTTTTGTAGTATGCAACTTGCTCGATAATCCGGAGTGATGCATGGTGTCATCTTCGAGGTGTGGGTTTGACGGAGGTGCGTCCAGTACATGAACGCAAAAGCACCTTCACCAGATCTCACATTGCAGTGACAGGGAAGAACACAGTAGCGAAAACTGAATCACGAAAGTAACTCTTTATTGAGCGAACCTGTGCCCAGAAAAAACAAGAACAGTCAAGCACAATGATAGCCGCAAGCAGAGTCGGCAATCGTCAAAAATCTGATCTACAGGTGAAGCATGTTGGCTTTTATACATGACTTGTTGAAGGCTCCAGCATATAATCGCTGTTGCTTGCATAAATTTCAGGAAATACAACACTGTTCTCGTTGCGCATACAGTCTGACAATCTGACTGCACAAAGCTTGGCGAGAACATACACAATAGATAGAAGCCATGATAACGTTCGAGGAAGTTCCAAATCATGCAGATGCGTCTTGCACTGAGCGATAGCTTTAATTTGTTAGTGCGTGAAGTGTAGTGCCCGAAAAAAGGATAAATAAGAACTTGTGTCAATATGTTCATGTGGGTGACTCATCAGTGATCAACGGCTGTTGAAGCATGGTATGAAGTTCGTTGCCGCGTATACAATACGATATGCGTGTCTATTGGAGGCTAATCGATCTGATCTTCGCACTTTATGAAACGTGCAATGCTTTTGTACCGTTCCCTGCCCACATTGCGTTATCTTTTCGATCATACCTGTCGACCCGGACAAATCTTGTAACGACAGAGGTGGCCTTGGTTGATGCGGCGCCGTTCTGCGAATTTCGGCATTCTGGTGCTGTGTGCGCACACGAAATTATTCAAACGTTCACTATTCTATTTGATGATATTCTAGTATTTGCACACCCCTACTAAAGAGTTTTTTTTTCAATCTTCAGAGAAAGCTACTGCTCGCAACTGCCTCTTGCATATATGTCTAATGGTTATTGACATATATTGTGAGCTTCAGAATAGTGGCTAGCGGGTTTGTTGGTACGAACACATTTAGCAAACAGCGCGAATAATGGGACACAGAAAA
Organism: Dermacentor andersoni; assembly: GCF_023375885.2. Classification (NCBI taxonomy): domain Eukaryota; kingdom Metazoa; phylum Arthropoda; class Arachnida; order Ixodida; family Ixodidae; genus Dermacentor; species Dermacentor andersoni. The sequence goes on from NC_092815.1 coordinate 105,111,131, forward strand.
GACGCAGCGGCTGTGTTATGTGCCTCTTTTCTGTGTCCCGTTATTCGCGCTGTTTGCTAAAGAATATATAGTGACTTTTGCTCCTGAACTCTCAAGCACAGAACGTTCTGCTGAAGGTGTGCTCATGTTATGTACAAAAGTGACTAGACTTCTATTACATAATGATTACAGTCAAACCTCAATATAATGAACATGGATATAATGACTTATCAGATATAACAAAGTAAATATAAACTTTTCCGCTACTATCAGTGTGTAGCGAATATAGCCTTATAGCAAGTATCGGATATAAGGATGGTATACGTGTGTTAGAAATGGCTTCATTACAATGAGGTTCAACTGTACTATGTACTGTGCTATCTGCAGGCACCTGGTATTTTCTGTATGCACACTAAGCATATCGAAGCACTTACTTTGGGCTTGTGACAAATATATTTTTTTCTTCAGGGCCTGACTCAGAGCCGGAGATGACTATTGAAGAAGAGGAAGAGGGCATCTATGTCGTATCCTACCTCCCCATTGAGGTTGGAGTGTTCGACGTTCACATCCGCTGGAACAGCAAAGATATACCTGGTAAGAGAAACTGCATTCATGCCTCGACCTTTCTTTTCTTTAATAACAGCCATGATAATGTTGTTGTACTGAGCTTAGCATAGCAGAAAATGGAAATAAAGGTAATGACATGAAGAAATTAAAAATAACCAACACTGTTTCAGTGTATGTGAAAGCTTCATGTTGTTTTCACATCAGAACAAAGCATTCATATACAATAAGAAAACAAGTACAGATACATTTCGGTGTTGCTTTTGTAATGAGAGAAATTCAGTTGCTGAGGTTTGAAGCATGCTCATTGCTGTTCTTTGTTCTACTTCCAGGAAGCCCATTCCATCCAAAAGTAGCCGATCCACAAAAAGTGCGAGCCATTGGTGGCTGGGACAGCCTCATGGATGACGAAGGTCGCATCCCACTCACTGTAGGACAGGAGAAGAAGATATCTGTGGATGTTGGTGATGCTGGGCCGGGTTAGTAATTGTCTTGCAATACAAGATGTTTAGTTTGTTACCGTGCAAAAGACATGAAACAGTGTGAAGAAGAAATGACTAAAGAAAAAGAGAGCATCACTTGCAACTAAGTTCATTTGGTGTAGACAGTTCACTTCTTTAAAGTAGTCGCTAGTTCATGCACACACATTTACTCACCGAATTCATACCAAATAAAAATGAAATGAAATTGCTCAAATGCATGCTTATTCCAACATAAAATAAAGTAATTGATGTTCACTGTTGCACTGGGCCACAAACATATCACTGGTACAATTGTCTCGTTGCTTTTTGATGTTGCTCATGGGCCAAAGCATCTTCCTATTGTTTTGCATCTTGTACACCATGAAAAATATGATAGCCCAGCAACAAGTGTAGTGATACACAACTTTGAAAAACTACTGCATTTATTGATGGGTTATATAGAAACAATGGCATTGCTAACCACCATTGTACAACCCCTTCCGTTCAGTCGTAGTTATTACCTAAAAAGCATGTTAGCATCAACAAGCGAAATACTGTATCTTTCCCTGTATAATCTGCACCTCCATCAGAACAGCCTCGAAAGAAAGCAAGTCCACGCGTATAACTGTATAAAACTCTCATATATTTACACAAACAGTATTTATTAACAGATACACAACTCATCCAAGTCATACTTGCGGCCAGTGACTCTTTGTTCCCTCCATCTTCGGTGATGCTGATAATCTTCTGGGAAAGGCAGGCCGTTGAGCGCAGATCATCATGATCCGAGGTTTAGTTTGCCGGTTCTGCATGCACTTCCCTAGCTACTAAACGCAAGATGGCGACCCGTAAAGAGGAGGAGAGTGGACAACCATGAAGGTGGGGAGAAGGGAGTTTCAACATGCAGGGGTGGAAGGAGGGTGAGGTTCCCTAGTAGGTAACAAAACTTTTAAGGACAGAGAACCTTGACTTGAAGTGTGACTTCAAATGAGCACGTGTGCACTGCTGTGAAGCCGTACCTCTAAGACAAAATTCACATATAACTTGCCTCTCAACTTTACTCTTCAATTTAAAAAATTTTTGGTGTGAGTTATATGTGAATAAATATAGTAATTTACTGTTGTGGCGGCCTCTCTGTTATGTGAACCATCATCTGAACAAATGATTCGTTCAATTTAATCATACAAAGTGTATACAAATACATGCATGGACATGTTAGTATACAGAAGGAGGTCCCATAGCAGAAGGCTGTAAGGGGACCTCTTACGCAAATTCGTTTGTGACTAATACGCAAATCTATTGGTTACATGATAAGGATTGTAGCACAGTGTCACGGGTGCTACATTTTTGCATTATATTTCTTTTATAATGGCTTCCTGTTACACTATCAAACAGCATTGCAATTTTCCCACTGTGGCTTTTCAAAGCCCTGTTTGACAACTTATTTTTCATGCAGGCAAGCTTAAGGTGGAAGTGCGCGGTCCCGAAGATGTTGTGGAAACGCATATGGAGCAGACCAGCAGCCACCGCTACCGAGTAACTTTCACACCTGAAGAAGAAGGTAATGCTCTTGCATTCGACACTCTGATGGCAAAGGCTGAGTTTAAAGAGAGAGAGAGAGAGAGAAAGAAAAAAAAAAGCTGCATTCTTTCTCACCCCCTCCCATACACTAAAGCTATGCTTTGTTTTATCAGTCAGCACTCACAGACGTGAATTCATAGTCACCATTGCCTTGCCTGTAAATAGAAATGTAGCCATAAGAACTTCATTTGGCCCAACTGTCAAATACGAATGTCATGTATTGATCTCATTCTTAGCGCTTCGATTTTTTTTGAGGCAGAAATTATTTGGACACAAGGTCTTTTTGACTCGGAAGAAATGCAAAACAGCCCATCTGGCATATCAATCCTGATATGGTGTGTATTAACATATTAAATAGCTCCCGTGTAGCAGATGGGCACTTGATGTTGTAATACTTGATGAAAGAATAGAGAGATAACGCGCACAAATGGCTTAAACTGTAAAATATTGCCTTCACTGTATTCTGGGTTATGCTGTACTTTCTCAGCTATAGGAAAAAGGAGCATTAATATTTTGGTGGAATGCAGTACATGAAAGTCAAATTATAAATATTACATACTTTAATAGTGTGCTGCTGACAGCACAGTGATGAATTGTGTGTACACAAGTGTGTTCACATGTTTTTCCTTTTTCTTTGAAATTTAGCGAACATCTGTCAATGAGAAAGCTTTAATTAGGTGTAAAAGGTGGTATGGTTGCACGTTATAGTGAAATCCCTATGCAGTGGATGTTCTTAGCAGCTTACAGCTAAATTGTGGGATAAAACTGCAGGGAAACTCACACCTCACATGTCATACCTTTGCTTCTGAATCTGTTGCAGGGGACCACTTTATTTATGTGTACTACAACGACGTGCCACACCCTAACTCACCATTCTTGGCGCATGCCGAGCCACTGCCACCTGTGCTAGATCACACTCGGGTGGTGCTGCGTGGGCACGGTCTAACAGGTGCCAAGGTTGGCATGGAGGCAGAATTCGTCATTGATGGCTCTGATGCTGGGCCAGGTATGGAGAATTGTACGATGTTTTTAAAGCTTTGCATGGAGAGAAGGGGAAGTGCTATTCTCAGGCATTCACTTTTGTAATTTTTCTGAGATTTTGTGCAACTAGCACAGGATGCGTCAGTGCCTATATGCAACAGCATCCCTGGCACAATACCAGAAATGCCGTCACTCCTAGACACTGAAGAATTCTGTGCTAGTGGCATGAAATCTCGCAAAAAGTGATTGTATTCTCGCAAGTGAATGGTGGAGAATACCAACTCTGATATCACAGTACATCATTCGTATAAGTGACCACTAATGGCTTGAACAAGAAGAAAAAGAACCGATGGGCCCGAATTTTATTAATCATATCATAAAGAGCGAACAAACAAAGACACGAAGGACAAGATAGGCAAAATTACTTGTACTTACTAATTGAAATAAAGAAATTATAAATTAATGGAAATGAAAATGGATGAAAAAACAACTGGCCACAGGTGGGGAACGATCCCACGTCTTTGCAGTACGTGTGCGAAGCTCTTGCCAATTGAGCTACCTTGGCGCCGTTTTCCCATCCATTTTCCGGGGCAAGTGCGAAGCCTTTTTCTGATGGCTTCGGATAAGTAATATACAAAACCGCAGAAAGAAATGTCTGGTAGCATACAATGAATTAAATGATTGTAAAGTGGATTGTACAGCTAAACCTCGATATAACGAACTTCAATATAACGAAATTCTCTATATAACGAAGTATTTAATTTTTTTTACCTCTTGTCCATAGAACACCTTGTATTTAAAACCTCTATATAACGAAGTGTGCTTGTGTGCAATTTCAATATGATGAAATTTCACTGCTGCTGCAAACCAATACTGAGACAATAAACGGAAATTTCCGCAGATGCAGATGGTCAAAGGATTAAATTACAAGTGGCTGTTCGCAAACACACCTCTCAAATCATGTGGCTCACAACAAGAGTGATCTCCAAAGTGGAGCCACATCATGTTCCATATAGTCCAACTGCAATAAGATCCTATCGCGCCCCTTGCGCTGTGTGCTTTAGGTGCTAGTGAAAGCATGCAAGGGTGAGACATGAAAGGTGGTGGCTTCACGAGTGTCGCCTTCCTGTGTGAGCAAAGGAAAAGAGAGAAGCGAGCTCGCAGTAATGTGATAAAGCTTGTGAGAGGGGGCGGAGTGGGGAGAAAGTTGGTGCGCGTCTGTCTCGGTTTCTGGTGCGCGTTTTGGCCGCACCTGTGCATGGTTGTAAGCACGGCTGAGCGCATACGCAGCCGCTCAGCCTGCTTTAGAGGTAATTTGCTGCGTGTGTAAAGAGTGGGTGTGCCGAGACGGTGCGGCATCATGCAAGGTATCTTCCCACGTGTTTAGTATTGGAGGTTGCGTAATCTCGAGTTTCAGTGACCCGTTGCAGTGAGAGGCAGATGAAACATTCGCTTTCTGCTGCCGGCGCTCTTCGTGATAGCGTAATCCCAGTGCGGGCGACGCTATCAGCCGTTTGAGCAGATTGAGTGTGAAAGCGTGGCTGGCTTCACTTAATTCATACCGCCGATGTGAAGATATTGTCGACATGGCATGAAATCGTATCGTTCATCGCCAACTCCCAAATTCATAAAAGGTAATTGTTTTCTCATTCAAATTAGCTTTTTTTTTTTTCGCTTGTCTGATAATTTGGAAAGTTCTGCAGCCCCTTTCCATGTAAGAAAAATTGATCGGTGACTGTGCTTACTTGCATAAAAGGTCGAATTTCAATATAACAAGAATTCGATATAACGAAGCAAATTGCCGATTTTACCGACTTCATTATATCGAGGTTTAACTGTATCAGTATACAGTGACTAACCGCTGTATTTAAGAATTCTAGTTAAGTTGAAGCCCAGGCTTGACTTGATCTGAGTGATGCCTGGCATGAACATGCCTAGGACGCTCATTGCATTTCCTCCGGCGCATTCACAATAGGAGTAATTTAAATCAAGTCAATCATGGGTTTCAACTTGAGTTGCGTTCTTGAATAAGGGGGTAAATGACTGGTGGCCACCACAATGATATAATGAAATCATGAAAACGACAATGAAAATGAAGGGTATTATCAGAAATACTAAGACAGCAGGGAGAAACAGAATACTGTTAACATTCATTAATTCAATTCCAGTTAACTAAATTTTTCAGTTGATTGATATATAGATTGTTTATTGGTATATCACAATACATGTGATTCGAGGCGATACTGACCAAAGGTCCCGGCCGGCGCCCGCGCCTATACATTTCTATGGGCCCAAACTCCTGTAATTTCAATATCGAAATTGGCCTTCACTGGATAATTCGAACTTGACTGATCAGCTTTGCCGCAATATAGACGGTTATGCGGTGAAGCATGTGCAATTTATTGCAGTGAAGTGCACCAAGAATGGAAAGGGGACTCTGCCACGGAACATAGTACACATTCCTTAATTATACAGGCGTGAACGCGCCATCTCCGGTCACAGTACAAGCACCTAGATGCCTAATAAGCATGCTGACAACCTTTTGGAGCTGTTTCTGACGTTACTGTAACGATTTGAATCCTCGTTTCACCCGCCATGTGCTTGTATATGAGACTGTTAATGGGGCCTAGTACATGTTACTTAACTATATGTATGCACACATGCCGTGCATCAAGAAACAGAGAAAAACAATCTGTGGTTTAGGAAAGCTAATTAAAGTAAGGCAGTAAGATGAAAAAACAAATGACCAACCCTTCCCCTACGAAAAATGGGGTAAACGAAGTTTGTCCTGCGTGCACTTGACCTTGTTACAGTTAAGTGACCCACAGATAACGGTGCCGGAGCGGGTGCCTCCCGCTCCCTCAGTTAGGGATTCTCTTCTCATCGCTGTCAGACTGCTTGGGTTCGGGCGGCTTTAACGGCTGGATCGGTGCGCCGATGGCAAGCCCTCTTAAGGGAGAGTTCTCGTCACCGCTCGTCGAACGCTGCCTGTTCCTTGGAGGAATGCACAATGCGTGGGCGTCCCACCCATTTTCTGAGACTGAACTCAACAGAAACGAAGCTGGCGCAGCGTTTGTGAAACCCTTTCCTGCCTTTTCTCTCCCCTGCGGAAGCGAAACGGCTCTGATTGGTTGCTCGCGTGACGTGAGCATGCGCCTATGCAGCTGGAATCCTTGCTAATGACTCAAGCTCCAGAGCCAGCGCAGCTGTCAACTCACCAAACCGTCCTTTGCTGCAGCTGCTCTGCTCTAGGAGCAACTGAGTTTTTGCGTGACCAGACCGCTGCCGAAACTTGTGAGCCAATACAAGCTTTGCTTGAAAAACTCCGAAAGTGAAGGGATATTTAAAAGCAACAAAAGAGTAAGGATCTTTTTAAAACTCTGAAGGCCTGCCAGTAAACTCATTAGGCATCTCTGTGCTCGTACTGTGACCGAAGCCAGCGTATGTACGTGTTTAAATTAAGGAACACGTGCTATGTCCCGTAATAGTGGTGCCTTTTGCTGCTTGTATACTTCGCCACGTAATAAGTTATGTTGTGGCAAAACTAATATAAAAGGCAAATAGTGCGAAGTGAATCAACTCGTCTTTGTGTGTTTTTCTGCCTTTTGCTTAATTAGACCTGCTGGGTAGTTTGACCAGTTTCGTTGGTCCCGTCAGGATCGAATCAATGGAATTCGACTGTATTGGTGAAGTACTGTAGTCACCCTCTGCTGTAGTTGTGTGCATGAAAGAAATAAGAAAATTGGGGAAGAAACATGAGAGCTCTGTAGAGTGAACAATGGGCATATTACATTTAGTGTTTACTTGTTAAACTTTCACTAAAGGAAGGCTGTTCTTCCTACAAAACCAAAAGTTAGCTTTCCAAGCTAGACTTGAATTTTGACCCGTCAACAGGGTTGATGCTGGGCTTTGCTCATTTTCATTCTAAGTGTTTTGTGTGAGGTTACTCGAACTACAGGCTAACTCAGTGTGATTATTTTTGCTTTACTCTTTAGGTTGTCCTGAAGTGAGCCTCAATGGTGTCAAGACTGACATTCCGGTGCAGCTGATTCCACTAGGCAACAACACGTACAAGGCTCTCTACACCCCTTCAACCTCAGGTATGTTTTCCAAGTCGTAGATGTTCTTGATTTGCTACTTTAAAAGAATGGGTTTGTGTGTGTGTAGCATGTATCTTTCAATGAGCTTGTCTTGTCACCACCTTGCTGAATCTAAAACCAATTAAAAGTTTCTTGTTTAATGTATACTGCTATTGCCTTGTGTTTAGTGGCAGGTCAGGCACACTACATAGAGTCGAAGTTAGTTTCACTGTTTCATAGGACGACAACAGCATTAAAATAAATGTGCCAGATTTCAGTGTTATTGCAGTGACTTTCCCGTGTGTGTGTGTGACAGAAATCCAATATGTTGGCCTGTTTTTCTCTCTAAATGACTACTCTATGTTACAAGACAGTGTAGATGCTACTTTTGAATAAGTGGGTGCCTAAGTTGTGCTTGCCCTGTGCACATGTCACAGGATGTGCTTTTAATGCCGTTTTTTTTTTTTCCTTTTTTTCTTTTTTTTCAATCTAACTTCAGTTCAAATACTTGAGGCAGTGCAAATACTTGAGCAAATTGTTCAAAATTCTAGTCTAAAGGTGGCAAAACATGCTTGGATGGAAGATGCTGTTCACCCACATGTACAGGGTGGTCTAATTAGCGTGGAGCATGTGTAAATTCCTTCTAAGCAAAGTGCAATTGCCCGGCTTTGCAGCAGATCACTTGTGGTTGGTGCTGCTAGCACCTTTTCATGCCCCTGTGCTATACATTGACGTAGCTTCAGCTGGCGCTTGCAGTTAGAGCACCAGCAGGGTGAGAGCAATGCATAAGAGTGTTCTATTTAACAGTGGACTGCACTGTACAATCTGCCTGTTCTGGCAATTTTTCTTCAGTACTCTCAAGTATTCTTGTTTGGCAGGCACAATTTTTTATGTGAAGAGCAGTTTCTTGTTTCTTATACCTAGAATAATTTGCTGAATGAGTGTCTTAAACTTTAATACATGTAGCTCTTGCACCAGCTTGAGATTTAAATTGTCCTTGTTCAAATAAAATTTCACATGTCATTATTCACAGTTAATTTTAACCACCTAACCAAATAAGGTCACATCGGCAAAATAAACAGCGTGTCCTCATAATATTCTTCATGCTGTTGTACAGGGATACATCCTCTGTTTAAGAACATCCCCTTAACTACAGAGGAATCAATGCCTATGTAGTTATTGTTTGTTAGCTCACAGCATGCTCATACAATGTTGTGATGAAAACTGTGAGCCTGAAGTGCTAGAAAAAGGTTACTGCAAGCAGGGGTGGCGCCAGTTGGGGGGAGGGGGTGCACAGGGGGGCGGCTGCCACCACCCCCAAAATTTCCGGCTGCCCCCCCTTGACCCGACACCTCCCCCCCAGAGCGCCAAAAAGATGATCCAAGGTAGGCGGTATGAAACAAAATGTCAATTTTGATGTCTTAAAATTTAGAGACAGATATGTGAGAGCAGTACCGCTTACAATGGATGGCCTTGTTTAAGCATAACAATTTATTATAGAAAATTTCTAATCATAAGCAATTGCCCTCACGCTTGTGATAGAATAGGTGCTTGAAATATAGCGCGAACTGCCGCAGTGAGATAAAAATGGTTCCAATGGTTCTAAATAGATTTAAAAATGGGCTGCATTTCTTCGTTGTTCGGTCTGCTTGCGTGAACCGGCAAGTTAACGGCTCAGATGTAATAGCCTCAGTCACGAAATCGCAAGTGGGGTCAAACGAGTTGAAAGGTCATGACCCTTCTAATGTGCAGCTTTTCTCACAGAAAACTGTCGGGGCGACGCTTCCTACTCTTAAAAAGACCCGGTAAGCCACCCACCCTTGCAGGATGCCACCACTTAGCCATCTGCTCCACAAACCGAATTGCCTGTCGGTAAAGACACGGCGCCGAATGGCAATGCACTTGGGACTGTTGCGGCTTGAAGTGATGTTTGGTCCAGGAATCCTCCAAGCCCACTGACGAGTACATCCAGTAGTAGGAATGAAGGAGAAATTATGCAGATCCCATGCACTGTGGAAATCGATGTACGTGAAGCTTTCTGTGTTGTTTGCTTTGATTGACGATAATTAGCAGTGATGTTGATGGTGAATGTTTCATTTCTTTCACGTTCAGTCCAACGCAACAGTGCTGTGTTGACATTAAACATTACCTTGCATGCACCCCAGCTGTTTGTCTGCTTAGTACACAGAACACACAGGGAAAGGTGTTTGTTTGAGGCATTGTTGTGTGCCATATTTTATAACATCTGAGAGAATAGAGTATTGTCATTGCCCCACATGGCACATGGCATCGTGGCAGAAATATTAAATTTAAATTGAATTATGTTGTTTTTTATTCTGCCTTCGTCGAAATGCGGCTGCCGCAGTTGTGATCAAATCCGCAACCTCGAGGAGTGACATATGCACAAAACTACCGTGGCTGGCACAGAACTGTTAATTTGATGGGCCGACGCTTCCATGGTGTTGCCTAGACCTTGCGGTGTGCTTTAATTAATGTCATGCTTGACATATTTGCATGGCATTTATTTTTCAGAAATAGCAGGGATGTATCGTACCATACCTTGATCTTAAATTTATCCTGTTTCCCCACAACCGCTGTCGTAGTAGTAGTAGCGTAGTAGTAAGGTTTTGTTGTCTTCTCATGTCATCTTTTCTCTATCCCCCCTCCCTTCCCATTGAATGGGAACTGCGAGCGAAGAGTGGCAAGGCTGTTACTTACTCGTTAAGTGAGTGCGTCTGTTCTACTCAATCTTTGCTTCCTCTTCCCCCTTCTCTCTACCATTCTAGCTAGCTAGCCTTTGGACTTGCACGTTATTAGAGAGGTAAGCGCTGCAGTTTTTGCAATGTTTTTAGGGGGGTCACGAATAATTACAGCTGTCCAGAAGCTAATGTGGCGACACCCAGGAAACTCCAGAGGGTATGTGCACATTTGATGCGGTGCAAAGTCCAAGCGAGTTTCTCACGTCGCCTTCTTTGCCGCACTCCTGTCATGTATACACGTGCTCTGAACACCCCCCGGCGCGATGTCCCAGACAGCAGCAGCAGTGGGAAAGTCAAAGGAAGAGGAAAAGAAAGCTTTGCTTTAAAAGGGTTTATTTACAATATGTACACGGGCTCCCGGCACAAAAGCCCACTTCCTGTAGGAGCATATGAAACGTCTGAGTTCACATCAGGACACATCAGCCTCTCTGAACGAAAGGTCTCTGCTTTTTAACCCCTTATCAGGCGACTAGGCTAGGGAATCTGATGACGGTATCATAGCCAATCACAAACGTCGAATCGGTCGCAATATCCCGCCAGGATTTCACGCCGTTCCGCCTAACTCCGGCTTCGATGGCGTGAAATATGCAACTGTATTGCAACCTGGGAATCCAAGGTCGGCGCTGTTCTTCAGTAGCCGTCAACTTGGGCGCCTTTTATCCATTAGTTCAGGTTGTAATTTTCAGGTAGAGGGTCTTGACCTATCAACAGACGGCGTCAAAGCTGCATTGACTTCTGGATAGGCGGGTGATGAATGGGGTGGGTTGCCTCTGGTAAACGTCTAAGAAAGGCTCTTTGCTGTATTGAGTTGTAACAGCAGCTTCAGTAGTGAGCGATGACAGCGCTGCAGCTGTGATCGCCCTGGGCACACAATTCACCATGTGGCGGAGCCGTTCCGCTCATTACACTGGCCTAGTTCTAGTTCGCAGCGGTGGCACCAACCACTTCAGCCAATTCATTTGCTCGCTCGCAAGCAGTGCTCGTATCGTGGGAGGAAATGCCAGCCTATCTCGCCACCGAAGAGGCTCCAACGTGTGGTCAATGCCACAGGACCTTTGGGCTGCTTTAGAATGTCGCAGAAAAGGTCCATTGCCGACTTTTTTTTCGAAGAAAGCGGACCAAGCAACAGTGCGTCCACACCGAGCTTTCTGCTTCAACAATGGGAGATTCGGAGACGCTCCATGAACATGAAAATTGTTCTCAGCACTCCGTTTTGATTCATCTTGAAGTGACTGTGAACAGCATCACTTCTGACGAAGCTTGTCCGTCCTTGTCTATGCAAATGGACAGTGAGTGTGACGAGCTTTCCGCATCGTGTGCAGCAAGGGATGAACTCGATTCTGCGACCGAATTCACCGCCTCAGATGTGGATGTCGACCATGCAGGCCATTTGGACATTTCGAAATTTCAGACAGAGTCACCCACACATCCAATACTGAACCCATTTCTATCTAAGAAGTATGGCAAATTGAGCAGAAGCTTCCACTTGGACTGGCGCTGCCTAGTTTTTTGGTTGGAGTACAGCGCGCAGGCTGACACAGCTTTCTGTTAGCCTTGCAGAATGTTTTCTACTGGTGCCAATGAGAAATCTGCATTTGTCAACGGTGGATACGGTAACTGGAAAAAGAGCCCTAGAAAAACATGCTGGTTTCAGAAAGCACGAAAACTCACTCACGAATAGTCTTGCCAGACATCATGGGTTTGCTACATGCAGCTGAAGTCAGGAGGACAGAGAAAGTCAGTTGCAACACATCTCAGCACCGCATACTTCAGGGAAGTGCAGGAAAATCGCCTCTATATAGCAAGAGTTGTAGATATTTTGCAATTCACTGTCTCTCAGGGAAATGTTCAGAAGGGCCACGATGAAAGTACCACAAGTGAAAACAAGGGAAACTTTGTTGAGCTTTTGAACTTGTTTGCAAAATGTGACGATATTGTCCGAAAGAAACTGAATGGTAAAGCAGCGAACACGAAGTATGTTCATCATTCAATACAAGACCAGATCTCCGAAATTCTCATCTATATCACATTAACAAGTATAAAGGAAGAGATGAAAAGCTCCAAGTACTTTGCACTTATTGTCGACGAAGCCAAGGACTTAAGCAAGACGGAACAATTATCTATTCTAGTAAGGTACTACGCAAGTGGGGCTGTCTTTGAGTGGTTTCTTGGATTCCGCAATGCTGAGCACTTGGATGCAAAGTCACTCCTGGGCTACGTAAAGGAAATGTTGAATCGCTTTGGCATAGATACTCAACTGTGCATTGCTCAAACATATGATGGTGCGAGTGTCATGAGCGGTACCTCAAGGGGCACCCAGGCGCTGTTCAGGCAGGAAGTGCCGTAGGCAGTGTACGTCCACTGCATGAACCACCACCTCAATCTAGTCATTGTGGATGTTCGCAAGGTGATAAAACCAGTGAGGGATTTTTTCTCTCTTTTAGAATGCCTTCCCTGAGTGGATCTGCAATTCACTCTCTGTACATAGATGTGCAGAAAAGGTTGTCTTTGGCAGTGATAGAACTGCAGCATCTCAGCGATACATGATGAGCCTGCCAGATAGCGGCTTGCACAGTGACAATGAAAAGTGTTCCTGCTATCCTTGTATGTCTCGCCGAAGTCATCGCTACAAACAGCAGGCGGGCAACGGAAGCTAGGGGTCTGCTGGAGCAAATGAACTTCTTGTTTTTCTTCCATTTAAGCCCATTTACCAAGCTACTCAGCCGCCTTAAGGTTCATTCGGACCTATTGCAAAGTAGAGACTGCAATATTAGTCAGGCATCCCTCATGGCACGCACAGTCATTGATGAGTTCTCTGAAATGAGAAATTCACAGAACGCACTTGACACTGTCTCGTTCTTGTAAGAACGGGGTGTCCCAAAGAGAAAAGCAGAGAATGACACGCCTTCTGCTGCATTTAGAACAAGTACGTATTGAGTGAAGGACGGTGTGTTGAAGACGAACCTCCAGATTCAAAGGAAACATCCAGAGTCGAAGTTTTTCTATCCGTTTTAGGCCACCTGATTGCGGAGCTGACTAGGCGGTTCACGGAGAATAATGATATACTCTGTGGAGTTAGGGCTCTCCACCAACGTAGTGAGAATTTTATGGACATCTCCTTACTGAAGCCTTTCGCTGAGTACTATGCATACGACATTGAAAGCATTGAAGTTGAGTGCAAGCTGATAATGAAACTTCTTCAGCGCATCAAAGCTGAAAGAAAGTGCAAGATAGAGACACTGCTGCAATTGGTGACTGTCTTGGGAGAATATAAACTAGCCTTCCACGAACTACACAAGCTAGTTGTTATCACCGCATCGTCATCATCTTGCGAGCGCACGTTTTCGTGCCTTCAAATATTGAAGACTTATCTTTGCAGCAAGATGACGAATAACCGTCTGAGCGACCTAGCTGTGCTTGCAGTTGAGCGATCTCTTGCCAATAAGATAGATCTTCAGCGTGTTGCTGACATGTTTGATGCTGCATACAGTAATCAATGTATACGTCTGCACTAGTATGCCAATATAATGATAACCCATCGTATCTTTGCGGCGCTTTTGTGGGAAAATTGTGTGGCACGGGCGTAGGACTGATACCTATACTGGTATCAGAACACCCGCTTCACCATCGAATAAATCGCGGCTGTGTTTTGCCTTATACTGTCACAGCGCAGGCATTGGCATCTGTGGTTGTGACAAGACCTTCCTCTGTCCTTGTCATCGCTTTGAAAGAGACTCCATATAGGGTGCTGTCCGAGGACATGTCGGTGGACTAGCTTCTCTAGTGAACAGTGTTATTTATGTTTGTGAAACCTTGTGTACTGTATGACCAAATGTGACACTGACTGAAATACCTATTGCATGCTCTACTTTTGTAGTTCTCTCCTCTCTTCTGTTTGTTTTTATTATTTTCCCATATACATTTTCGTTATTCTTTTGCCCATTTCCAGCCTTTAAAATCACCAGCCGGCGCCACAAGAGTGTATTAATTTTTTTTAATGTAGCGCGTATTTACCATATTTGGAATTGATATGCACATTGCTTAGAGGTGTTAGTTCTCTCTCTTTTTGTGAAATATACTCTTTTGAAGCTATATTGCGGTTTCATTAACTGATGTTATTTTGTTGCTGCTGGGTACCTGTTTTTTTTTATTTATTTAATACTGCTTTATTATGTATGGGCTTTACCATGTATTATATAAATTTTCATTTTCTTAGCAGATGCACTGCTATGTAAATATGCTAAATTTTAATTTATATCTTACTGCGATGCTGGAAGAGCTTATTCACACTGATGTGTTTATAAGGCCTTCAGCCCATTCAAAATAGTCAAAACACATAAGTTTCCCACCTCCCTTCCCCCTCCCCCCCGAAGGAACTCACTTGTGGGTGCCCCCATAGTAAAAGAATCCTGGTGCCACACCTGACTGCAAGATGGTTGCTTTGTAAATGCCACCTTGTGCACAGTGTTGTTAACTCATTATTATCACTTGCCCATTAGTAAAAGCAGTGGCAAAATGTGTGGCTAGTATTTCCCTGATTTCTATATATGTATGTTACGAATACAGGCCACTGCAAACAATCCTTCAATCAGTTAGATAATTAAAGAGGAATTATGAAGAGTCAGAAATGTTAATAGACTTCTAACCCTAATTCGAAGCATGAAATTGAATTTAAAAAGAAAATTATGTAGCTCTCATTGTGTTATGCACGACCTTGGAAGTCTACATACAGTATTTTTTGGTGTCTAAGTCGCATCCTTGCATAAGAGACAACCCCTAAAAACAGCCATTTTTATGAACAAGTTTATAAGATGCACAGAAGTACACATTTTGCAGCAAGATACTAATGGGTTCGCATGCACGCATCTTCGTTACGAAAATGCTGTACTTAACCTGAGTCTGAGGTGCTCAACTCCTATGCACCACTGATTGCCAGGGATTTAGGCAACCCAAGAAAAAAATTTCGCACCATTCTTCTGCATGCACAAAGCGAAATTGTTTTATTCACGTCAAGTGAACCTTTGTCATTAGTGCGGCCATGTGGTACCTCCTGTATTCATTAGGGTAGACTTGATATATAAGATACACCGGCAAAAATTTTGGGAAACAAACGCACTTTATAGACCAGAAAATGTGGTGCAATGTTGCAATTTTAATGCTTTGTCATATGACTCACTTCTGCCATGTATATCATGCTCTGCCTCCTGCGCGGTACTTTACAGGGGCCTACCTTCTCAACGTCATGTGGTCAGAGCGCCAGGTGAAAGGCTGTCCGCTCAAGGTGATGGTGGCAGCCAGTTGCGACGCAAGTCGTGTGCTCTGCTCGGGTGAAGGCCTTCGAGGTGGGACAGTGGGCAAGGAGATCAAGGCGTTCATTGACACACGCAAGGGTGGGCCAGGTGCGTGCATTTTCCCCATAGAATCCGCAGCTTTTACAGCGGTAGCTATTGTTGCCTCTTGCAGCTCTAAAGGCATCCGTATATTCATCTGAAAGCTGTGTCACAGTGCTAGCTACATTACACAACCTCCAGAGTTGCTTTATGTGTCTGCACAGAAGTTTTCTGAATGTTTTTTTTTTTCTAGCGCTCTTAACAGCCATAAAGTACCAACAGTAGTAATAAAGGGCTCTTGTGCAAGCTCATGATTTAAAACTTAGCACCAACATTAGTGCAAAGCTGGCATTGCAAGCATTAGCATTATTGTAAAAGCAATCCTATGCGCTCACCATTGGATGATTTCAATGAAACAGAACCCAGAAGCAATTTTAGTGGTAGCAAATGTACATGCCCACCTTGTAAACATTGACTACATGTATACTGCAGTGAAATAAAAGGCCACATTCACTATGCCGTATAGTTATACTAATTAAAGCCAACTTGGAAGAAAAATTGTAAAGAACCATTGGTGTTGAACTTGTTTTCCTGCATAGCTATTGGCTATGCACAAGATTTCCACGGTGCCATTGTAAAATCATAGTGACAAGTTATAAGAATGGGCCATAAAAACAAATTCTTGAAAAAGCCAAGCTGGGAAACAGCTACAGCTGTCAATGATGGTTCAATATTTCTAATGAGAAAATAGATAATTTACTGTTTCTTTTTCCCAAAAGAGTCATAAAAATTGTGGTGGGCTTAAAAATAAATTTAGAATTTAGAATAACAAAATATATACATAAAATGAACAACTACGCCCTGACGGCTGCTTCAAAGTATTGCAGGCTGCCAAAAGAGACAAGCAAAATCTTGCTGGCATTAATGGCCACTTTTCTGTGTGCCCCTATAACCGTGACTGGTAAAGTGCAGCATGTGAAGTGCAACAACCAGCACATGAAAGCGACACTTGTTGCAATGTCACGTAAAGAGTTTAATGTGTGCCCAAGCTTTTCGATCAAGAGAAGGCACATAAAATGACATGAGCTCCATCATTGTGCAATTACTCCAACTTCTGCTCTGTCTTGTATTCTAGGGGAGCTGACTGCACATTGCATGGGCCCCCACAAGATGGCACATTGTGAGCTGTACGATCACCGTGATGGCACGTTCACTCTCTACCTAAAGCCCCAGGAAGGTGGACGTCATTTGCTCACCATCAAATACGGTGGAGACCACATTCCTGGTAAGAGATGTGAAGTTTTATGTTACATTGTCATCATCAGTCTATTTAGGTCCACTATAGGGCAGAGGCCTCTCCTGTATATTGTCACATTGTAGTGATGGCTAAGGACCAAGCACTTTCAAAAGTGCAAGTTAGCTCTTTATTCTGAGCTAACTTGTACCCAGTAGGACAAGCAACACTCAAATCACAAGAACGGCAAGCACAGTCTTCAATCATCAAATCTTAACTGAGGGATCAAGTCCAATATGATATTTATACATGTATCACTGCACATTCCAGAATAATCAATATAGTACTCATATACCATAAATAATGTACAACACTATTTGTGTTGTGTGTGAAATCTGATTACACGAGACTCTTTTGCTTAGAATTTGTGGCAACATTCAAGAAATTTTAGATACAGCAGGCGTGTCTTGTTCCAAGGAATAACTTCAGAACTGTGATAATCTGGTGAAAGATGGTCACTAGCAAAAAGAAAAACATGGTATGTGTGACAATATTTCCAATTAGCCCTGTCCTGCATCATCTGGTTGTTCCGTGCCTGCAGGTTCTCTAATCTCATCACTCTGTTGAATCCTCCGCAGCCGTCAGCTGCATTTTACATTCCTCTGGCATCCGTTCTGTTATGGTAATAGACTACTTGTCACCTTAGCCAGAAATTGTATGACCTGTTCTAACTTTTCCTCTTCCTCTTAACTTGTCTGAGCGTCAGTTACCAGCATTTGCTGACAAATCCACACCACTGTCTTGTTATCTCTCAACATTGCACTTATAATTTTCCTTTGCAACACTTGTTAAGTCATCCTTAGCTTTCTTTCAAGTTTCCTTGTTATCATGGTGGAATACCTCAAATGTATACTTACCTTTTGGTGATATTGGTTCATGACTTGAAAGCGCCTACCAAATGCGATACAGCTCATTTTTATTCATGTGGCTCTTGTGTGGTTAGTCTCATTACGTGCAACCAATTTAAATGCTTATCTGAGCATTAACAAAGCTATTAAGCCAACTTTGGCATTTTTTATTTTATTTTGGAAGCATAATATATGTAAGTGACAAGAATGAAATGATGGTGGTAACATATGACTAACATAGAATACTAAGTCCTGGCATTACAGGTTTTGTTAACTGTACTATTACTCTGTAACTGTCTTTACTGGCCTGTGCAAGACTGCTAACATTGTTATGGTGAGAATGTTTTATCTGGACATTTCTTTTTCCATATTTCTATATAATTCTTAATATGTAAAATATTGTACTAGCAGTAAAGACACATGGAGCTTAATGTGCTTATGTTTAATATGCTGAAGTATCACATTGTGGACTGTGCGGTTACCATATTTGAACCGGACAAGTAAGTTGCAGATAACTTATTTTGTCTATTATTCACTCTGAATTGAAATTTCAGTGTACTATAAATTTCTGGTCATGTGGTTAAACTAACAACTCTCACTTCACAAAAAGCCAATGAAATAGTGACATGTAATGCATCGCGTATTTATTGGTGGATTGCAGTGTCACAGAACCTTGGTAAGAATGAGCTAATCAGTTCTGCATGTGCTTAACAACACAAACTGCTCAGCTAGCTGGTTCATACTTAGGCCTGTCTCGTTTGCCGTTACGATGTTTTCATCATTTACACAATTTAAAGGTCTAATTGGTTCGTACAAGACCTGCAGGTTCATACTTTCCCTGTCTCATTTGCTGTTGGAACATCTTTGTTTGCACAATTTTAATGTCTGATTCCATGTGTGCTTCTTCCCTGGCAGGAAGCCCCTACACCCTGCGCATTGCTGGTGCACCTGATGCATCTAAGGTGCGAGTCTATGGGCCCGGTATAGAGCCCGGTGTCCTGGCGGTCTACCAAAGCCGCTTCATTTGTGACACCAGGGGAGCTGGCGCAGGTCAGCTGACAGTGCGCATCAGGGGGCCCAAAGGTAGGCAGATTTGCAATCGCAGGCATTCCTTGTTGATTTATTGATTGGGTTTTGTGTTACAGAGCCACAGTTTGGCTATGACATATGCCATAGGGGGTTGCCGAAATATGACAGCCCAGTGCTTTTAGCATGTGCCAAAATCTCAGTATGCAAGCATTTTGCTGCCCCCATTGAAATGTGACCATGGCAGCCTAAAATTGAGCTTGCGTTCATGTGCTCAGTGACAGACTGCCATAATGAGTGATCCATTGAGATATAAGTGGTGAAATATTTTCTTCGATACAAGCGCTTCCACAACCTGCCAATCAATATGTTAGTGCTCACATGCACTGATGTATGCTTAAGTCCTGCTGGCCATACCGTAAATGTCTGCCATAATGCTGACACCTGAACATTGGCCGGTATGGCTGTGGGGTTAGGAGGAACACGGGAGAGAGAAATGGGGGAAAGTGCAAAGGATGGAGAAGGGGGATATAATGAAATGTATACACAATTTAAGATATTGTGTTGTGTTAGTAGTTGGTGCGCAGAAAAGCCTATGCCTGTGCCTGTTGTTTATGCTCCAGAGTAAAGTAGCATCCTTGCAACACTTTTCACGTGATTGAACTGCAGCGTCCTATATAAGTAATGGTGTAAGTTAAGCACTGAAGTAGAATCAGAGAATGCCAGCAAACTTGCAAAAGGGATAAAATTGCGAGGCAGACTGTCACACACCCCGTGAACGAGGCACTGGCGCTGGACCAAATTCCAAAGCCGTTTTATCAGCTTCCGGAAATAACCCCACGAAAGCACAGACAATTAATAAGAGACTTTCTGGTGGCCAGCGAATGCCGGATGTGGTTCAAAGACAGAGTCAGAGCCCAGAGTTGTCAAAATTCAGCAAAATATATTCTTCAAATAAGGCAGTTACATACACGCACGTACACTTCGGCTAGGCACACCACAATGCAATTCAAATGGGTGTTAACAGAACTCTGGAAAATAATGAACGACAAGCACTAAGAGTTCAACATGCACAATACAGAATGAATAGGAGTACAAAGTGTCCACTCGTATTCACCCGTGCTGGTCTTGAGCCCATCGTCCTTGGCGTAACTCAAGGCAAATCTGGAAGAAGCGACTTCTTGTGGAAATGCAGACGCTCGAAGAACTTGTTGGCTAGCTTGCCAGGGAATCTCCTTCTTCTGCAGACGGTCAGTCTACGCATCACAACTCATCACTGCTGCAATCTGATTCCCCCACTGATTCCCACACAGTGATTTTATTGCCTTCGCCTGCGTTTCTCGAACTTTCTGCCAGAGCCGTTGCTCCCATAGCATGAACAAAGCCTGGGAATCTTCTAGACATTTCTTGTGCTTTCTGCCGCAGCCACTGAAATGTCTTTGAGGGTGGTGACACATCCATTGGCGCACGCTACGCTCTGGTTGTCACCCTCCTTCTGTCACTTTGCTCGCCGTGTGTCAAGGTCTGACGGGGTGTTTCGGCATGCGCCCTCACTCTCTCCTCTGTCTCTATATCCTAACCTTCGCATATTTTGTCGACGCTTCTAGTCTCCGTTGATCGCGTCGGTTGTCTGTGGCGTATGCGCTTTCTCCCTCTATGGAAGCTGCTGCGAGGCCAACATGCTCCTTTGTTGGCTTGAGTGATATGCGGCATATACTTTGATAATGCACACTTTTGTGACACAGACGTAGACATAGTTACTGGAAGGTGGCTTCCTGTCACTTTGACTATGTCTGCCTCTCAATTTTTTTCCCTTTTTGAAGTTTGCTGGCATTTTCCTAGTATAACCATGTTCCAACTAGCCCAACAAGCCACTCTTAAGAATTGGAGAACTCTCTTTCTTAACCTTAAGCATTCAGAGTTTACTCTACTCACTGTTACGGTGTTCTTCCTTCTGCTAGGTGCATTCCGTGTTGAAATGCAGCGTGAGAGCCAGAAGGATCGCACAATTCTATGCAAGTATGACCCAACAGAACCTGGTGACTACCGCATTGAGGTCAAGTGGTCTGGGGAGCATGTACCAGGCTCACCTTTCATGGTGATGATCTTCGACACTCAGGAAGAGCTAACACGCTTCATTCAGGGACAATACACTGGCGGCCCTGGGAATGCCGCTGCAGCAGCTTCGGACTATTTTGGCGATGGTGTCACGTACGGCACGGGCCAGATGTCATGGAGAGGCTCAACGCATGAACTTTGATTATGTGTACCTCGCTGTTTTCTGTTTTGTTGTGCACTGTTATGTACCACATCACAATTTGTACTTTTACTGTGCTCAGGGTTTGTAGCAGTTTTTGTAAAGCTTCAAGGGATTTTTTTTTTTTAATCGTTAAGGCCCTGGCTAAAGCACATACAATATAAGGACTAAAGCAACTTTACATGTGATGGCTCAAAAACAGAAATGTTTAGCAACAACCAACATTCTCCTTTTCTTTTTTTCCAAGCAAAATCAGCTGACTTAGCCAATAAGAATATGTGGGGATGTAAGAACACTTTGTGAAATTTCGATCATTAGAAGGCATGAAAATTTAATTTTGGTGTATAAGGGATTCCAAGGACTGCTGCAAACCTTGTATGTCACCATTGTTGTTTGCATTGAACTACTGACACAAGCACTCAATGACCACACACCATTGCTGTAACTGTTTACACATCTTCGCCAAGCGAAAAATGTCAAATAATGTTTTCAATGTTAAACCTCAGACAATGCATCAGCCACTTTCTGAGCCAGCTATTACGAGTGCTCTTTCTGATAAAATAGTTCAGAAGATAAGCTATATTAATTCAGCTCATTGCAGTGCACGAATATTGTGCCAAATAAGTGTTAAGTAGAAAGCTGCATACAAATAAAGCAGTTAATTCATAATCTTGGCAAAGTTGGAAGTGAAAGAAAAAAGTATGTCTATAGGCCAGCGCTACTACAAGCAATAAATTAATAGAACAGTTTTTT
Organism: Dermacentor andersoni; assembly: GCF_023375885.2. Taxonomy (NCBI): domain Eukaryota; kingdom Metazoa; phylum Arthropoda; class Arachnida; order Ixodida; family Ixodidae; genus Dermacentor; species Dermacentor andersoni. The sequence continues at coordinate 105,133,043 of NC_092815.1, forward strand.
GGGATTAAAGCTTTGTTGTTTTTTCACTAGAATGGCAGGAGTTCCATTGCAAAGCCAGCAAACAAATGTGCATTGGAGCTGGGATTTGTTAGGCAGTGTGCTGTGCTATTTACACTATCACGTGGCATTAGATGTGTGAAATCATCACATAGTTTGTTTGTTTTTTCTTGCACCTATACTGATACTCATTGAAAAGCATTTCATCTTAGAAATTAAATGGCTGAGAAGCAACAAAAATTAAAGCACATATTTGCAGTTTGTGACAACTAAACGCTTTAAGCTCACTAGCATTTAATGTCACGTGATGCGGTGCTGAACAAAATACCCACTACATCATGATTGCAGAAGCTTTGCTACCCTGTGTACTGAGCTTTTCAATTCTGACATAACGTAACATATTTGTGTACATAGCTACAGACAGAATGGAAGCTGCAGGCACAGTGTGCTATCAGCATCATGTCTGGGGAGCCCACATTTCAGTGTACATAATTTGTTTTATGCCACTGTACATAGAGAGAGGAGAGAGAGAGAGAGAGAGAGAGAGAGAGAGAGAGAGAGAGAGAGAGAGAGAGAGAGAGAGAGATTTCTGAGGAAGTGTTTATTCTCAGAAAAATTTACACAGTACAGAGTATTTTTATAACATATATATAAGAGAATCATGCCCAGTCTACTCGTAATGAAAAGTTAGAAACAATATATAGTTACATGCTTTAGGCTTGCCGTGACTTTTATGCAAGCACGGACTAGACAACTGCTGGGCCATTCTTGGTCATCTCAAGGCCATGAATCTCATTATTGTCAGGGGAAGCCGAGTGCACCTTGTTATTGCCAAATGGAAGTGCTATTGTGCCTGTAAGGTGTGCTTTATTTATGGCATGTAACTTCCTAGAAGCATGCACTAATCAACTTTCTGACAAATGAGCACGGGTTGTATTCCTTGGATCAGTGCCCTCGTTTTCGTTTTCTTCCCTTTTGTGTCCGTTTACTACTTCTGCAAGAAGATTGGTTCCGTTTGTGTTGAAATGCTCTTGTTAACAATAAAAAGCCAAATAACAGGAAGCTCAAGTGTTTATAGAACTAAGTTATCAAGGAAACTATTGCAACGTTTATACTATTGGCTTAGGTCTCTGAAGGCTTAAGAAAAATGTTTTATATATATATATATATAAAAAAAACTGCTTTCAACTACTGTAGGGCATTGTAACTTATATTTTGTTTTAGTTCTTTGTTTAGCACACTAAAAATTTGATACACTTTCTGTCCTGCTGTTTCAGCGACTGTTGACATTGCTTCACTTTTGAAAATAAAGTGGTTTCTACAGAAGAACTTTAGTGTATTGGTGATTGTCACTATCACACAATCAAAGGCAACAGACCATTGGTTATCAGCCCTCAATTTTACAGGCAATCCCTCAGGCACAATTGTACAAGGGACTCGGTTGGGCGGGTGTAAGACAGTACAGCGGCCCGACTGTTTGGGTTTAACAACCCAAAGTGTGGCAATGGGATACACCGTGGTGGAGAGTTGTATGTTACTTTTGACTACTTGGGGTTCTTAATGTGCACTCAATGCTTTGCACACTTGGTTTTTGCATTCCACCCATATCAGAATGCAGCTGCAAATTCAACCTGCCATCTCATGCTCAGAAGAATACACGTAGATGCTGTTGTGGATGGCAAGAAGACAGGTGCTGCAGCTAATTATGATAGTGGATTGAACTGGTTTCAGTGATAACGCCATCTACAAAGGCCTGCATCACTGCATTTTTTTCTGTCGATGTGTACTGCTGCCACAGTGCGGTGTTGAATTCTGAAGCCGTTCATCAAAAAGTGTGGCCAGTGTACTATATACAAGGGTCAGCTGAAATATGACATACATGAGCCTATTACTCAAGTATTCTAGTTTAAAAAAAAAGGAACAAAAGAACAGTCTGTAGGCTAGGAGAGGGCACCTTTATTTCTCAGCAGAATCGTGGCTACCGGCAAGAGATTGCTGCCAACGGTGGACCCAGTTGTCATATCTCACCAGTGAAGAATGTAGGTAGGTACTGTTCTTTCTTTCTTTTATTTCATGAACTCGGTGCATCCTTCAATTCATTTGGAAAAAAATCATGGCCGCTCGACGAAAACACACATTGTGCGCTTTGATTGAGCGACCATAATGAAATAAATGCCCTTAACATGCTCTAAATTTGAGAAAACATGAAACATGCCAATTGCTCAAGCAGGCAAGTAACTAGATGTCTGGAATGGAGAAAAATTGCTTCTCAAGAGCCATGGTAGTGGAAGCACATAACGTTTGACCAAATGTATTTGTGCTGCAAGATTATCTATATAGTATGACTACTAGGTTGTTCCATCCCCTTCACGTATACTGCACGGAGCTCACTACCAACCATAGTGCCAAATGATCCACTGTAAGCATTCCATTCGTGCCCCAGGTCACTGTCAAGAGAAGCATTTTTACAGAGGATTACGTTCCGTATCTAGATTGATTTAAAGGACATTTTCTTGCGCTGTTAAAAACTCGATAATGCACCGATTCAAGTGTGCTGACGAAGCAGGCAGAAAAGTCTGCTGACGAAGTACGAGCAAAGTGGCTAAAACAAGATTCGGCACATGCGTAGAGGGAGAGTTAGACTACAATACATGCATCACCAACCTGACATGTTCCTTTGTTGTAGCATACCATGCAAGTGCATTTTTCAGCCAACGCTGATACTTGGCACACATGGCTCCATTTGGCCTTATTCAGCCATGGCTTTGTGGTTCCCAATGCCTTAGCAGGTCCCAAGGGTCTGTAGTGTACCATTCCAGCATATGGCTGATAGCCTGCTGCACTGGGTGAGGTCTTTGTCCAACAGCAGACTTAAACAGGCTGCTACTGATAGTCATTTGAAGTGATAGACAGCTAAAGCAGGAATGTGTGTGTGTGTGCGCGCGTGCGTGCGTGTGTGCGCAATGTTGGCATTATTTTACTTGTGCTCTAGACACCACTTTATACCACAATGCCTTCCTTGCTTACAAACATCTGGCTTGTCTTTGTCGCTAGCATCAATAGAGTGAGATTAACAACATTGTTGAACAGTTGAGGGAGTTTTACGCCAGTGTTGAGGGGAGAATGTAAGCTCTTGCTTAATTCCAGCAATGTGTGGTATTCGGCTCACATGATCATGATCATAACCAGGCACGCTATACACTGCATCTGTTTCCCAAAATTTCCTAAGACTGTTTCAGAGTCCTTAAAGGAGCACTGACAAGATTCTTTACTTCAAATTAAAATTAGGTTCCGGGGTTTTACGTGCCAATACCATGAGCTGATTACGAGGCATGCCGTAGTGGGGGAAGCCGGATTAATTTTGACCGCCTGGGGTTCTTTAAAGGGCACCTACATACACCGAATGTACACGAGCATTTTTGGATTTCACGCCTATCGAACTCCAAGTGACGCGTCTAGGATTGAACTCGAGACCTCGAATGCAGCAGCGCAACGCCATAACCACTAAGCTTACTGCGAAGGGTCATATTGTTGCTTTTCACTTTTTGGCACAAAATAAAGGCTCAAAGCCTTTGAGCACAAGGATAAACACTGGAAACCGTCAGAGCACTTTTAATATCTGCTTATAATACTTGTTTTTAAGAGTCAGTTTTAGTTTCCAGGAGGCAGATGCATCATGACATCATGAAACACTGGCTTGTTCCATTCCTGCAGATGACATATGTAAGCGCAGCCAGATGAAACATACACAGTGCTCATATTTTTTTTTTTTACAAGCAACATCATCATACCTAGCCTTATTGCTACACAATGTCGGCGAATTGTACGTGGTGGGAGAATCTCTATTGTATGGTGTTGTGAGCTGGGGGGATTCTCCATGGACATGGAACGCGAGACCTCGTGCCTTGGAGTGGGCCAGCTCATTTAGGTTGGTGAGCCCCTCTTCAAAGGACCCCATGTGTGCTGGAAGCCATGTTAGCGTATGTGGGATGATCAATTTGCCCTTGAGAATACAGTGGGCTTTCTTGGTGATGGAGCCGATGGCAAAGGCTTGGACAGCAGCTTGGGAGTCGCTAAAAACGCTTGGACGTTGTCTGTCAAGTAACTCTATGGCTATGGCAACTTGCTCGGCCGCCCCTGAGGAGGGGCATTTGACCAAGGCGACGTCTATGATTGTTCCCGCAAGGCCAACTGAGACGATCGTGCATCTTTGACTATCTCCGTTGTGGGCCGTGTCGACAAAACAGTTCTCTTTAGGGTTCTCTTTGACCTTGCGAAGAAGGGCCAAGGCTCTGGCTCGTCTTCTTCCGACATTACGCTGTGGGTGTACAGTGTGGAATGGGGGAGACAGTGATTTGTTCTCGCTGATTCTTGGGGAGGCCTGTAGGAGTTGAGCAGGACGTCGTGATGAAAACTTGGGAGGTTTATTTACATTATTTACAGTGAGAGTCAATTAACAGTCTTAGAGTCATTACGGGCCGGCAGCAACTCGGACGCTGCGGCCCGTCGCAAGTTCGAGAGAGATGAATCAAGGAATGCTCTCCTGCTGCTCCTGGTCTGCGTCTTTTAAGCCCTTCGGTGTCTCGAAGACACGTCACGTTCGGCCAATGGTAGGCGCCCGTGCGATGGAGTCACACCCAGCGAAGGGAGTCGCTGCTTGTGTGTTTGTCCGAAGGCTTTCTTCTCCCTGCGGTCTTGCCTTGCTGACTTGCAATGCGCCGTCACAATAGATGGATGGGGGCGCCGCCGCCAGGTTTTCATGGCGCATTACAGCCGTCTTGCTTCGGGATTCACTTTACCCGCAACAGTGCCAGGCTCTCGCTTCACTTTCGGGAAGAGTCAAGCAGTGAATAGCTCCACCGGCGGCACACGAAGTGAGGTCCGCCAACTTGTTTGCACGTGCCGTGCCTCAGGAATGTGGTATCCGTGCTTCTGCGCTCCTTAATTAGCTGTGGTACAATTCGATGTGGTCTGGGGAACTCGAAGTAGGCTCAGGAAACGGTCCCGTATTTAACATGCGATGTCATGACATCACACTAATGTTGCCACCAGGTTTGGCATTTAAAGACCAACTTTAGCATCAAAATGTATTATGTTTCCCAATATTCATACTTGCCCGATGTTACCTTTCTATGTGCAAGAAGTGTGTGGTAGCATTTCTATAATTTCGAAAATAAGTCAGCTCCATAAAAAAAGAAAAGGGAGTAAAGGAGGCTGCAAGTTTAAGAAAGTGATGGTCAAGCTTTTGTGCCAACTCATTTATTTTTCACTTTGAGGGGTAACAGCACTCACACATGCAATGGAGTACTAACAAAAAGAATGCTTGTCATCGACAATGACGATGATGATGATGACAACTGCACCTACAAAGATGCATGAACACGTAATTGACATAACCATGACAAAAGGATGCTACACTACACGCAGTGAATCATATACCACAGGAGTGTTGGTATTTGACACTGGAGGGATAAACTTGTGCGTCTTTTCAAACCGGGTGTAAAAATGGTGCACAACTTGAGCCACAGCTTCCAGCAACTCGGGTACCACTGGAGTACATCCCGAACAACGGAGCAAAGGCGACGCCTTGAACTGATGAGCGACAGACACGAATTTGGACACAATTCTCCACAAGCTCGCCAATTGAAGATTTAAGTTCAGTTTAAGGATCACATAATCTGCCGTGTCCCCACTGCCAATCTCAACAAATAAATGCTGATAATGTTGTGGACCAATTTGCAGACAAATTCATAAAATGGCCACCAAAGTGCAAATAAAGGATGAATGAAACAGACATTTACCACAATATGTGACACATTACTCATAAATATGTTGAGTAAAGTAAAAAGTAAATTCCATTCACAAACAAAATACAAACAGTGGGCATGAACAATGTCGACGAAAGCAGAATTAATGCTCAGTGTGCCCTGTGTTTAAAGGCACAGATGCAAATAGGAAAGAAATAAAAATTGTGGTAAGCACCAAGGAATCTGAATGCCACTGTGAGAAAGTGCTGGATAGGGAAAGAATATAAGCCATGTAAGAGCTTTTACTGGAGATGGTCCCACAGATCATTTCAACAAGTTTCCGGAAACGCCATTCAATATCCCTTGGCAGCATATTTCACACATGCTGCCACGTCATTTAGAAGCAGCAGCAGCAACATGAGCATATTTTTGTTCACTTCATTGGAGTATACTTGTGTAGAGTTGTTTTTTTGTCACAAAGCAGCAGCTTCTCACAAACTTTCATGAAACATGTGGGTGGATCCGTGGAGCCACGCAGAGTTAAACAGGTTGTTACATTGATCAAATTTACAAGTAGAATAGCCCCTACCACACAAATTAAGTCTTGCCATGTCCTTGTGCTGCACTAATAACATGGCAGCATATGGCAGCTTCACATTACAGTCTCTGGTAGGTCTGCTGGCACCAGCAGATAAATGGCCTCACAGTACAGTAGGGCTTTCATTACAAAAAGCCCCAGAAGAAAGACATCTAAGTACCTTGTGCGTTCTATTGCATCAGCTGCTGCTCATGAGCAGTGTGGGCCACAAGCTGTCTCCAGAGCTGTCGTGTGGCACTTTGAACAAATGAAAGACAAGAGAAGGACAACCACGCCCTTATTGGCAAAGCAAAATGGACAGACAGGGAAAAGATTGAGCGGTCTCCAAGCCCAGTCGCACCTTATTGAGTGTGCTGGTTTCAGCAGCACTGCAGCGCAACTTCAAGGATTCACCAACACGTACCAAGCATAGCTGATATTTGGGCTAATTTTGATGCAGCATGTAACAGACAGGACAAGAGGATGTGGCTAACAAACTAATGGGCACAGAATAGTAGGACAAAGTGTCTTACTTCTGTTAAAGGTGAGAAGAGCCCTAAACATGGTCCACATAGAGTGGCTGGCAGCACTTACTGCCACCTATATGGTAATGGGAAAGCTTTCTACAATGCAACAAATGGAGTACTGTTCCGCAGAATTCGGAACACAATGTAGAAAATGAGACAGAAAATCAGGATCGCACAATCTTTGTGCCATATTCTGTCTGGTCTGCTTAAGAATGCTCCTACACCAACTTGACCAACAGTTTGCGCTCGTAAAACCAACAAACAAAGCACTAACTGAGAGGCCCATTTCAAGCCCACATTCACTCGTGCACATCTACACTCCAATCATGGGCACACTGCTCGCACCCTCAAGATCAGTACGAGTGGGTCTGTAGCCACACCCTCGTCAGTCCTCTTGTCCAATCTGTTACCGATTTACACTGTGAGGCCCACCCATCAAAAACTGTTGCCACATGCGTACATGTGGCAAAGAGGTGTGTGAGCACAGTGCAGCAGCAACCAACTAGATGAGAAAGTGCCTTTTTTTTTCAGCAACAGCCAGTGCCCACGGAAACATAGAGAACGCAGCCAGTGCCAAGACCATGAGACATCACATGCAGTGACTACTTTCAAACATACTTTGCCTTGTCTTGATGGACGTACACATGCCACCAAGCACATCTTGTGATCAAGGACGAACTCACGTAGTGACTGCAACAAATCTTGCAACCACTTCCCTTTGCTTTCCACGAGAGATCAGTCGGTCAGTTTGTTTTTTTCTCTCCCTTTCGACACACGCAAACAGCACATCTACCTGCAAACACACTCGTTATGCATTATGGCCATCTGCAGCTTCCGTGCAGGCTCTCACTTAAGGGGTAGAAGTGACCAAAGAATGTTTACAGTTGGCTCAGGAAGATGCAACAGCATGGACTAGCTTCATACCCAGGACAAAATGCCAGGAGGTGGCTAAATCAGATACTACAATGGGAGTTCACTATTGATGCAGAACAATACCACGTAGCTCAGTAAAGGGTGTCAGCTTTACATTCATGTTCATAAATGCTGCTAATGATAGGATCCTGTGAATGATACAATAAGCAAGAATATGTTCTTGCTCATGCCTGTAAAGAACAAAGGCAATTCGTACATCTGCCTCTAACAGTTATGGTAGTTTCAAGAACAACATGAAATTATCTTGGAAATAGGCTTGCTTTATCAAAAGTTCAACTCAACAGAGCTGCACCGGATATACGGGAAACTAAATAAGGTCCCTGAGGTGTTCAGCTTACCAGGGAACTCGGCTCTCACAGGTAAGTCTACTGTGCTATAGTTACTAGATGCTATTGCAGAGTATATAAATAATGTTACGTGGGAAAGAAATGGGGGATGTCAATTCAACTTTTCTGCCATTTCAGTTAATGTTGGTTTAATATAGCCACCCTTCTGGTCGATATAAGTTTTAGAAAGAAAAAGAAAATAATTTGGGTAATGCAACTAGATCATCCTGCTAATATTTGGAGTACTTTGTAGTATGCATAACATTTATGGGATGACGAACTGCTATTTCTTGACTCGAAGAATATGCACACACGTCCTTACTAAAACAACACCTCAGTAGTTGCACAAAAGGGGGCAGCACTAATTTAGATGGTGCGATACAGTTTCGCTTTACATGCTAATACTGCACTTTCCCTGTGAAAAGCCAGTTCCAATTAATTAGTTCTTTTCAAGTTTGGTGCACGAAACCAGCTCTGGTTTGCTCAAACATTCTGCAATCATGACTGTGTGCATCACTAGACATAAATTAAGTGCAGAGGAAATGAAATCAGTTGTTATGCAGGAGGAGCTCAATGTTTTACACAAGGTAAAGGAATGCCTCAAAGAGTTTACATAAATGTGTGCAGATGCCAGGCACAGACAGACACGCACACAACCGCCCTTCACCAACCACTCGCTGTGAAAATATGACCACGAGCAGAATATATCAAACAGCAAAAAAATGGCATGGTACCATTATACAAACATTTCGCTTGAACCCACCAGGGGTATAGTCGCAAACTATTATCCGAATCTCAACTCATTGTGGTCGTAGGAGTCGCAAGGCTGTGGCATACCCGTTTTGAGATGTCATTTGCCACATTTCTACACTTAAGTGTCTGAGATCACACATCTGAAGAAGGCAGAAAAAAAAAAAAAAGCAAGTGCTGCGAGTAACAAGTGAAAGCTGTGTGGATGACAGCATTTGCAATTCACAAAATATGCTGCCAGCAAACTGTTCAGGTAATAAATTAAAGCGATTTTATCTCATACACTCGAGTCCCATTTATTTTTGTTTTGTTTTTCACTTTGGCAGGACTGCACTGTCAGTTAAAATTTTGAAACAAGGGAAGTGTTTAACAAGCACAGGGCACCCTTTGGGACCTGTGAACATGGTAGAAATAAAAAGAAGATCTAGTTAAACTGCACCAAATTAACAGAAGTCACCCCTATAGAACTTGCTAATGCAGACTGCAATTTATACGGTAAGCTTGAGGATCTCTACAGCAAGCAATAAAAGCAAACAACCTGGTCTTCCAAGGTGAGGCACAACCTACCAGGATGCTCACCATTTTCTAAACATAAAACCGTACAACTCACATCTCAGAGCTGTCTATATGCTGACTTTGGCTATTCTGCCATCTCTAATCCCTTCCTTGCCAATATTTTTCCAGAAACACTGTCTGAACCTCGTGTTCGTTTTTTGCGGCAAAGAATGCCAGGCAGCAACAGCTCGTTTTCGTGCCTCTTTGTACATTTCAGTGAGTGGGTATAACAGTTGCAATAGAATGACCACAGCTTATTTCAAAACAGGCACGGGACAATGCAGCATCACTGGACATTGGATATTAGTCAAGGGTCATTTGTGGCACAGACATGGAAGCATTCAAAGGTTCTGCACACACAATGCTCCAAGACTTCCCTGCTTGCGTACAGGTAGCAATTTTATCACCTCACTGTCCTTTACAACCATTCATTATTTCACCCTTTCAAGAACTACGCTGCACTCTAATAAAATGTCATTGCGGCAAGCATGTCAAAGCCACTGGTAAGCATGAAGATGCAGAATAGAATGATGGTTGATTGAGTGCCACACCTGGTAACATACCATTAAGCATCAAGAGTGGTACTGATGAGACTGCGGTACTACTAAATTTACTCGTGTGGTTTGATTACCTCTCATGACATGGCAGTCACATGTCCTCTTTTTAGTTGCAGCACTTGGAGGTGCATATCACATGTAATATCATGACAAAGGTAATAGTTTACGTACCACCAAGTGAAAAAAAAAAAATGAATATAACCATTTAGGTACAGTGTCTAACCCTCAACACAAGATGTAGTATTGCTTTCTGTAGTTCCTTATCTATGATAGCAATAATACAGCAGCTGCCTTTCCTATGTGACAATTAACAAACTACCTGCGCATATCACTCCTTAAAACATTCGCTAATCAGAGAAAACTGCAGTCAGGATAGAAGACTCCTAGTGCTAATGCAACCATGCTACAAGTGATAATCAGTGTGCACACATTTTCACGCTGATAAAATAGTGGCTAACTAGTTTAATAATGAACTCAGCTATGTCCTTTTCCTACAACAGCTGCACTATGCCTGAGATGCTAAAGTTGAAGAAAGAAAAAAGAAAGATATTCCACAGTCTCACTTCAAATGAAACAAGGCAGTGGCTTATGCAAATAAATGAATGAGCCAAATCCATGTTCCACAAACGAAGTTCTTGTGTTGCAGAAACACTAAGTCCCCTGTTTAAGCTGTTCTGCTCTTAGACTGCATGGGCCACTGAGATTCATAAAGCTACAATTTTGATGCTGGTGGTAATGCATGCTTACTTCGCAAGACACTGCTTTGACAACTCATTGAAGTGTCTCAAACTGCATGCCCAATTCTTCTATTTCAATCAAGCGCAGAGGCATATATGCAGTTCACAAACCATGGAAGCAGTCAGCCCCTCCCCCCCCCCCCCTTCCTCCTCTTCCCTTCCCCTCCCTAATCAAATTGCTTCACCGTGACCCGTTCATGCAGTTTGAAAATGAGAGGTGTGCCCACACTAGTTGCACACACAAATGCAGACAATACTCCTTTAAGGATGCAGCTCAGTCGGTCCGTAAAACTTTCGAGGCCCATCGCACCTACAATCATTGACAGAATATGCATTATTAAGTGCCGACAAGGACCGACTCACATGCAGTTCCAAAACCTGTATAATATAGCTATGCTAATGCTGAAGTGTAGTAGACTGGGATTACCGAACCCTGAGCGCAACAAATCCTGAGGTGGGTCTTAATGGTTACTTATTGTTTACTGACAAGACAGTATCACTTTTGCTGCAGAACAAAACAAAACAAAACAAAACAAAAAAGTGTACCTACAAAGTAGCTAGTTCTGAAACAAAGCAAAAGTGTTTGCCAGCAATTACACAATGGCCAAGATAATGCCAAAAGACATCTTCAGTCGGAGGGACGAGCTTACTGTCGACTGTGGTCCAGCCAGTGGTCAGTGGTTCCCCCATGCACAGCGTAGTGATGGGGACAGAAAAATAAAGACAGTGTCGACGGGAAGAGTTGCAAGCTTTCAAAGCCAGCTCAGATGAGGTTGTCGAGCTTCACCTGGATCTGTTCCAACTGCAAGAATCAATGGAACATGATTACTAGACGTGGACATGTTAAATAACCCCACTTGGTAATCTAGATCCACAGAGTCATGGGGCATGAAGTGCCTTGATTGACTGATGGTTGAGTGATAGGCTTTAAAGAGACATTAAAGAGAAAAATAATTTGAGGTGTATTAGTAGATTACCCTTTTACAATACCAGAAGTGCCATGATTGACTGATGGTTGAGTGATAGGCTTTAAAGAGACATTAAAGAGAAAAATAATTTGAGCTGTATTAGTAGATTACCCCTTTTACAATACCAGAAGTGCCATGCTTACCACAAAAAGAGGGTTAGCAAGACAGAAATAGCACTTAAACAAAAGACAGGCACCAATGCCGCCATGCTGTCCCCGGAGCACCAGATTGCAGTGACGTCACAGATTTTGAAAGCATCTGCTCAGGCCTGGTCTAATTTTTATTCGTAAACATTGCCTACATTGTATTAAAAAACAGTCAATGACTGAACTTGGCAAGATTCGAAAACTTTAATGAGCCACAATGGTCAAAATGTGAGAAAATATTTTTAAATCCCTGAGGTCACAGTGGCAAACCAGTTGCAAGATTTTGACATAAAATTAAAGACATTGAACGTCCGTCTTCACTTTCCGTTCCTATAATCAACCTATTAACACGAAATTACCGAAAATAGTATTCTAAAAGTGTATTTTATCAGTCTAGTGTCCCTTACACAAAACGAAGCAACACAAAGACTATTAGGGAAATCATAGTGGAGGGCAACAGATAAATCTTGACCGTATGCTTCTCATACATTAAAGGATGACACATAACAAGTATGGAAGTTGAGAAACACCTATAATTTATCATAATTCGATACTAAATTTGGGACTCTAGATGCGGACGCAGAGCAATATTTGATGATGTCATGTAGCGATAAGGCTAGGTATGATGACATTGCTATATAATAATAATAACTTAAAAAAAAGAACATTGACACGTTTTTTTAGCTGCATTCTTAAGCAACTGAGCGAGTCAATCTATCATGATGTCATGGCACACACCTCCTGGCTACCAAAACTGGTTCATAGAAACAAGTGTTATAATGAGTAATGTAGGTATTTAGGGTGCTCTTACACAAGCCAGTATTTTTGCTAAGGATTCAAGGGCTTGGACATTTTTTTGACAATCACACACACACTTGCACACACATGCGACAAGTAAAGGAAGTATCATGCCAGTGCTATTTTAATGTGCCCCTAAAATTTGGTGCACAAATGTCTGGTCAAGACAACCATAACAAAATAAGACCGCTGCTAGGAGGAATCAAGCTAGCAAGCCAGCACTCAGTGGCAGAACAGGTCAGCCAAAGTCACCGTAGCAGGTAGGCAAGTGACTGCACCTGGGCGCAGACTGCTGTTGATGACTTACTCATAATCATCAGTGGGACTTAATATATCTATCTTTTATGTTCACTATTTTCTGGTCTATAAGTAGAGGTACTTTCCAATATGTTAACTGGTGCTTCTTATACAACGGTGTGACCTATATATTCATAAAACCATGAGAAGCGGCATTATCAAAGAAATCAAATCTCATATTAACAGTGCAGCGACCATTGGTACAGATGTTAGCTCCTATGGCTCGCTGTGTAGGCAGCACGATCGCAGCAGTGAAGGTTGCCAGCATGGTCTCCATGATATTGGTGCTTTCGTGATGGGAGACCACACGATAGTTTGATATTATAGCTCAGTTTTTCTTAAAGAAAAGGTTAAAGCCACAGAACCGCTCCCGTCCGGACGACGAACCCAGAGGTGGCCGAGCAAGTGGCCATTGCACTCGCCATGCAAGACGGTCGGAGAGACAGGGTGTATAGCAATTCGAAAGCCATCATCAGGGCATTCCAGAAAGGCAGGGTAGCCCAGCAGGTAGTTCAAATTCTGAAAGGCGCCAAACATGGCAAGCCCTCCATGCACTCGATCCTTTGGTTCCCTGCACACGTCGGGGCGATTGAGGGGGTTCCTCTGAACCTCAACGAGTCTGCCCACGAGGCTGCGCGTGGCTTTAGCAACCGCGCTGCCCTCGGATCGGGCGACTCTCTCCCCGGACACAGGGACGCTACTCTCACACACAACGAAATCACTAAATTCGTTTACTTAGAGAGAAGGGTTTTCCCCCCGCCTCACTCCAAGCAAAGCAGGCCGCAGGCGGTCACATTAAGACTTCTGCAAACGAACTCCTACCCAAATCCGGCGTCCCTTAATAGTATATATCCCGAGATTTATCCGAACTGTTCTTGCGTGGCCTGTGGTGAGGTAGCTAAGTTGCCTCATATGCTCTGGGAGTGCGGGTCGTTGGGCTCGAAGTTCACCAAGGAAGAGTGGGACACGCTCGTGCGAAGTCCCGTCTTTGAGGACCAAATCCTGGCCGTCCAGCGCGCCCGCGATCGGGCCGGCAGACTAGATCTGTCAGTCCCGTCGTGGGATTAGCCGGGTGCGCGTTTTATTGCGCTTTGCTGTACCAAATAAAAGTTTGTTCGTTCGTTCGTTCGTTCGTTTGTTCGTTCGTTTGTTCGTTCGTTCGTTCGTTCGTTCGCTCGCTCGCTCACTCACTCACTCACTCACAGAACTGATGCAATAAATAACTAAAGGCTACCCCAATTTATTGCTACATTGTGGCGTCCGAGACATATAACCTTTACAAAAAGTACCACTTGATTATCATCATGATCATTTGTTCGGGCAAGAAGTCACAGTGCTTCCAGCTTCTGGTTGCCATTTCGCTTTTTGTATACCAGTTCAGGCTCGTTTGGACATATTGTAGTCGTTCGTGTATTCGTCACGAGCGTACCACGCCACAGAAGCAATGCCGGTAACATGTCTACAATGTTGTGTAAAAAGTTATTCAAAGGTTGACAACGGTTACCCATCGATGCTGCCAGCATAAGTGGTTGAAGTTTTTGACAGGGCGTCAGAGGACGAGGCCTTCAATGGCTTTGAGTGAAGTGCAATAGATGTTAGTTTATGCACATAAGAGAAGTTTGACTGACGATTTGTTTCTGCTAGAATCTACAACTCAAAATTTTTTACAATAATAGAGTGCCCTGAAATCGGTAAGTTCTACATTTTATGATGAGTGCACATGTGTGCATTGTTTCATTATGCCAACCGAGTTAAAAATGGCGCGTCTTATACACCGGCACGACTTATATACCAATTTCTTTTTTTTTTTTTCAGAACTTGCGATAAGTGGGACGGCAATTTATACAGAGGAAAAAGTTATAATCCACATAATACGGTACTTCCACAATACAGTTTAAAGCAGATATTAAGAACTTGAATGGGAAAGAAAGTAAGTTCGGTGTATATAAAAACATGGAAAATAAAGAGATGATTGCTGTCAAATTAAGATACCTTATGTTTTTCAACCTTTACACTTGGCAAGAGTAATCTTTTTAGTATGTGTAAGATTATGTATGGCAGAGTTTGGACAACTTCAAAAACATGCATTGCTACTCATTTGAATGCGGCCACACTAGGCAGTGAGAGAGGTGCACCTGCGTGTAAAGGTTGAAGAGCTGTCCATGTGAAAACTGCAACAGCAGATGATCATGTGCAGCTCCTGTGGAGACGACAAGATCCACCAGAGCCTGAAGCCTCTTGGATCGTGCCGCAGACTGCTGAGCTGTCCGGACTTGCACCTCCCAGTCCACATTTTGAAGCTGCACAATTATGTGTGTATGTGTGATCACATACATGTGTGAGCCACAATCATACTCATTTTGTAAAGTGGAAAGTTGGGCTAGTTGGTGAGTAATCATCATACCTTGCTGGAAAAGCAGCGCACTGACACGAACACAGTGAAGACACACAGCGAGTGTCGTCTTTTCTTGTGTGTCTTCACTGTGTCCATGTCAGTGCGCTGCTTCACCAGCAAGGTATACTCATTTTGACATGTATAGCAATTGGTATGTGCAGAGCAAAAGTTTAGAGACCACAACATCAGCAAAAAAATTTAATTTCTTCTAGCACAGCCGTGTAATGTGATGTTGTCTTAATGCATGATGATACTAAAACAGACACCTTTATGCCCAGGCTGCAAAGAAAAAAGTCTTTAGTGGCACCTCTGGTCCCCACACTGTTGCTCTCTACTGTTCATGTATGTCCGTTAAGGAGTTAAGAGAACTCGCTTAAGTGCATCTTTATGGATACGAGGAGCATGATCACAAAAAGAAAACTTGGTCTCAGAACTTAAGAAAATGTCTATGAAGTTCTGAACGTGCAAAGATGAACTTAAACAGCTTAGACCTGCCCACAAAAGCTCTCCTGGTCAAGCAATCAGCATGCATCTAAAGAGGTGCACTGCGTAGGACACACCTCAGAGTGGAACATGCCACTCAATAGGCTGCAGGATGTTTGAAGTCTTTGGAAGTATTCACACTCGAAAAGCTTGTGGGCAGGTGTACAACACTGAATTTGCTCTTCATTCCCTAGGTTCAACTTCGTAAATATTAAAGCTTTTTGACAACAATGCTCTTACTCAAAAACGTACCTCAAACTCTAGGCTTTTCCTATACTATGACAAGTGGACGGTAGTATAACACTCTTTTAGTAAAATAACAGGGAGGTTGCTGTGCTAAACTTTCATAATTCAGCAACTGCTCTGGAGATGCAAATGGAGATGGCCCACAAATAACTCCTCGTAGTGTAAATCACCGAGGAAGGTTACTGAGATATGAGATACACTGTTAGCTTCAGTCGGGATGCAGCGCTGTTACACACTACGTGGAGTCAAGCAAGAGCTTTGGTGCTAGGCAAGTTTCTGGATATGAAGAACAGCCTGCTCAGTGATGATGCAAAAACTGCTCAGCTTTGAAGTTAACAGCATTCAACAATGCACTGACCTGTCTGGGAGCGAGGGAGCGCTGCTTCAGCTGCTCAACAAGCTGCTTGGCATGGCTTGTCCACGACTGCACCATGCACTGAACCTAATGTGGAACAAAAATGGTGAGAGTGTATGAATGATGACTGACTGCCAATTCCATATTGTGTTATTGCTGCAGCAATGTGACTCAGTGGTCACTCTGGTGTAAGACCTTGTTAGCATCGCAGCACTTTTCCAGAAAGTATGCAAACAGAAGAATGGCCTTTTACCTGCGGTGGTCCTTCCACAATCTACTTAATTGACACACTTTCTCACCATTTCTTTTCTTCACTAGTTGTCTACTACAATGTCACATGGAAGTTAACGAGTAATAGATAGTACAATGAATGTTTATGCAATGCACCTTGTTTTCATCCATGCCCAGGTCAGTCAGCTGGGTTCGCAGTACCTGCGGCTTGGCCAAGTGGAATGCAGCCTACACAGAAGGTGGAAACCAAACACCAAACAATGAAGTGTTTAAATATAGAAGCCATAATATGACAAGCTAAGTTCAAGAAAGGTAGATGCTTGAGTGCTTTAAAGTATCATTTAAACAGAAAAATGCCTTAAGCTTTATTAGTAAATTGCTCTTCTGCATAAAAAAAAAATATATATATATATATATATACACATACACACACATATATATATATATATAAATCTTGCTGTGAGAAGGGGCTTGATAAGTCAGAAAAGGCGCAAAAATGAAAGATGGGCTTCCGCATCAGCTTGCTGTGACCCCACAAATTTTTACAGCATCTGTGTGGGCCTAGCTAAATTTATTTATCAACAAATATGACCGACATTGTATTCCAAAATAGCCAAATACTGAACTTAGCAAGTTTTGAAAACATTTACTGAGCCACAAAGGCTTATATACTGTACTACAAGAAAAGTCTTTAAAATACATAATGTCACACTGATGTAACGGGGCTGGGGCTAAGGCATGAGACTACAGAAATTGAATTTTGGGTTTGAGTTTCTTTTCTAGGAATCAACCCCTTACTGCGAAATTAAAAAAAATACAGTTATAAAAAATTGTCATTCTAAATTGATGTAATGCTTTTTCTTAGTGTCTTTTTAAGCCACATTAAATGAAAAATAAAAGCAACCGACATGAGTGCAAGGTAGGCAGATAAATCATACTGAAATGTTCAAATCCAAGTAAGGAAGGTGTGTTCAACCTTTTCACTGCAGACTTTAATTAACAACAACAACAACACATGATAGAAAATAGATTTAGCTTAAAATAATTTAACACAAGCCAAAAAGGTTCCCAAAGAATGGAAATGCATTATTTTCAGTTATAAGACATTATTTTGTGTCTTTACTTTCCTGTTCTGTCAACTTCAAGAAAGGATACATGCCTGCAACACAAAAACATAATTTTGACAGGTGCCTGAAATCTCTCCTAAAAGGTCAAGCCTGCTTGCCCCTACGAAATCAGCATAGCTTTCAACTTTTTAACTGCAAATAGCTTTTTTAAATGCAACTTAATGCTGAGAAAAAAAAGTACACTGAAGTGAAAGCTTTATAATGTGCCCCTGCCAGATAATTTCCTTTCTTAGAAGCCTCACAAGGTATCCCCGACTATATGTACTCGGCTTCACACATAGCAGGTAGCATGAATGCTTAGAGAGACTTCTCTCAACACTTGCCTTTGTGATGAAAATATAGTGTGTCACATAGAAAATAAAAATATGAGTATGCATAATGTAATTTGATATAACAAGGTCTCATACTTCTATGTTATGGAATGTGACATATTTATTACATGAAATGCGTTGCAAACTTGAACATATTTGCCATCAAATGAATTGAGTGACACATCTCTTGTGAACAACGGCCACAGCGCACTGCTCGCATTTACAACCAAAACATACTTAATCCTAGAAAGTACAACGGTACACAAATAACATGTCATTTGATGTAACTTTACACCCACAAGCTGTAGTTGTAATATATGTAGTAGTCATCCCATAAGGAGCAACACAGATCAAAACAACTGTGCTGCAATATGAGTGGAATGAGACTTCAATGACCACATTATTAGTGTGGCTTCCATAGCATTGCCTGCTAAGTATTAAAAATTAATAAAAAAAATTAAAAGGAATAGGGGTGCTAACAATCAGTGGCCAATCGAGCGGAAATCATGAATGCACAACTTCTGACAAATAGGAGAAATGCCAGGCGCGGAGAGACACCCACGCCAGAAGGTGAGCCAGCTGGAACGGAGAGCATTGGTAAATATGTGGCTCTGTTGCTTACCTAATTAAAAAAAGAAAAACGGAATGCTGCAATAAGAAGCGTGCAAAGTCGTTTATGGAGTCTGCAGTAGTGGCAGTTTATGAAATACTTCTATGTTGCAGGATGCGCTCCATAGGCCACCATGTCTCAGTGAAAACAATTCGTCCGCAGGACATCCAGTTATTTGCAGGACATTTTGTAGTAGTTTTTAAAACATTTCTTTAGCACATTAAACACATTCTCGAAGAGTAAGGTGTGACACCTTCTAGTCAGTATTTGCGTAATGTGACCCTATAATTTGTTGAGTGACATGTCTTCAAGGGCTCCAGATCACTGAAGCTAAGCAACATTTCGTTGGACAGTTGATATCGGAAGGAGACAGACCATCTGGATTGTAATGATATGACTGAATTTTAATGTCTAGAGACTATTTAAAATGTCGTCATCTTTGTGCTAGTGCTTCCCTTGAAAATAGTGTTCCCCTAGTAAATAGACACGTTTGGCCTTGAAGGTGCTTGCATGCATGCGTGTGCGTACTTTATAGAGATATGGCATAAGCTACCTGTGGGCATATGCAGCCACAAAAACCACCACAGAGCATAAGCTATGCTACTGTAAGGCAGGCTTTCAAAGGCATGCCTACTCGGCAGAACAGCCTAGTGGCACAATCAGTGTCATCGCTACAATAGCCACCTCAGCTCACCTTAAGGGGAAGCTTTCACTCGAGAACAACTTCGATTCTGATGTTCACTAGGGTTGAGGATTGGGTGAGTTGGTATTGCATTCTAGAACTGGTACAGCACAACATACAAAGGAAGAAACAAGCCGAGCCGGCCAGATAAAGGAACAGAGCACTGACTTCCAACTGGTTTATTAGCGAGTTGCACGAAATATACATGTACAAGAAAGCATCAGGACAACTCATCACAATACTTCACAAAACGTCACACCGATAGAAGGCTACAACATAATGGGTCACAGAAAGTGCAATTTCGTCATGCAAGGTTAAACTGATCAAGAAATCTTGCTTCCTGTGGAGATAGGCACAAAGATGGCGCACTAATGCACGTGCTGCCAGCCCTTGCTATGAGATCAGCTTCAATGATCTCCCGCGTAAGTTGTGATTGGTGATTTTTTAGCACTTCACACCAATAAAAATTTGGTGTTCATCTACAGTCGCGACAGTGAATTCCTAAGTGTCCCTGTATAGCCCGGTGGATTCTGAATTCCCCATTCAAATAAATTTGAAACACAGAAATGTATTGGGGCGCTATAACGTAAAGCTATTCCAAACTTTTCTATTCCAATTCTGCAATCAGCCCTCCACAATTGGTAAAAAAATTTTCAGACCACTCTCACTTTGCCTACCTGTCACGCGACCTAACGAAAACGGCGAAAACACCCCATTTGATATGATATATGCACACTGATTATGCATGATTATAACAAATGAAAGAAACATAATTATTTCTGATCTGACGCCTTTTTCGCCATTTGCCCTCTGCTATTGGTCAAGCATTTTGGGTTGCACTCACTTTGCCTGTCTTTCACCCGACATCATAAAACCGCGAAAACTCACTGCGTCAAAGTGACATGTACGCGTTAAAGGCGCATTAATATGCCAAACAAAACTGAATTTTTGTTTCTAAATAGTGGGGCAGTGCCCCATTCCAAAAGGAATAGAAGATGGCTACCCGCCGATCGCTCTGGCACTGGCAAGTCAGAGCTGCCGAGGAACATGGATTTATTTGCACATAATAAACATTTTTCCACGGCAGTATAATGTTATCGAGCCCTTTCGACACATATACAACACTGCTCTGCCAACTGTACTTTGCTGAGGATCCATTTTAGCAGCATCTTTAACCTTACATTGCACGCTGCCATGATTTTCGACGAGCCACCACAAGCTAAGCAAGGGAAAACGGATCAGTCGCACACGCCGGCACCACCCTTTTCCACCAGTTATCTGCTTTCACTGTGCTGGCTTGGCCCCATCGAAACCGTCTCCACTTGAGCGTGCTCCTCGCCTCATGTCAGCCAACTAGATAAGAAAAACTGCTCAATGTATACAATGCTATTCGCTTTGAAAGCAAAATAAGTGTCCTCCTATAAACGAGGACCTCATTTGATTGGGCTTTTCAAACAACACTGCGGGTTACTGCCTGATGCTTGTGTCGGTGGTTACGTAAACTTGGCGTCAGGCGATTAGAATAAAAACAGATTGGAATAGTTTTACGTTATAGGGCCCCTGGTCAGACAACCACTGAACTGATCTGAATTAAATTTGTTGCATTTATGAGGAAAACCTGAATTCTACCAACTGTAGGAAGCAGAATATTAAATTATGGCCTTATGTATTTTACAAGAATTACCTGAAATTGACAACCGAAAAAAAGAAAATCAAAACAAAGTGTCTACAAATCAATCATTCAGTGCCAAAAACAAATACCACTGCAATTCTGTAAAGCCCATTTGTTAGTACGTCTGAAGCGAACAAATGTGATATAAGAGCTTACAGCTTATGTGAAATTGTTACAATGTTTACAAGAGTTTTGCAAAAGTCCTACTTACAAATGAGTAATATATTACAGTGATGTAGAATACATCAATTTTGTCCACTTTGGGTGTGTGTGCAGTTTACAGGATTATGGTATTGTTGAGTTGCAGACTTGTAAGCCGGTACTTGAGTTTTCTGAAATATTATGATGTTGAGAATTTCTTTCAAAATTTAATGGCCTAAATAAAAAAAGAATCTGCTTCCCATCATAGATAGGCTATAGTTTTTTTTTTTTTTTTTTTAATGCAACAAACCTCATCAAATTCGGTACAGTGGACGACTAGCAACATGATTTCTTTGTTACGAAGTATTTAGACAGGAGCTTCTGATTTAAAGCTTCCTCTTAAAGTGATGTGACCCTGAAGCAATCAATGTTTAGTGAAAAGTAAGGCACCACTTACTTGTTCCAAGATGAAGGAGAGGGACTCCAGAAGAAGGGTAACATCCTGTGCAGTGCAGTTGAAAGCCCGCTGCAACTTCTGTTCTTCCTCTTCCGTGAAGCTGCGTTCATCCTGGAACAAATGCATTCAGGTGGGCCCTCTCACAACGTGTTCTCTCTCATTATTGGCAACTTTCAAGATTGCTTGTGGTTTGTGACATTGTCCATGAACTCGAGACCACTAGCAGTAGCAGTTATCACAATGCAAGGTGCTCCCGAAGTACACATTACAAATAAATGGGTCCAAAATAATGCTTTTTCCAAGTTATATACGAAGACACAAGAAAATTGCTAGTACTTACCTAGCAGTATTCCATGGAATAATTCAGTGTACGGATGCAGTTTACATTTGTTGTTTGAAAAACAAGAATAATTCCTCTCTGAACAGCTTACAAACAGTCAGAGAGCACTATACATCAAAAGTGTTACACTTTAGCAACAGTGTTCAAACAGTGAAATCACGTCTGTGTGCAGAAGTTATGTGCAGCAGACACAACTTGATGCCAGAGCTACAGCGAGTCAGCACGTAAGGCAGTCCCACGTGTGAGGGTACTAGCCACTGTGCTAATTCTGCGTAACTCTATTTTTGCTACATGATAAGCTGTTATTCGCACCAAAAATGTGAGACATCAAGGTTGACAGCTTGGAGACAGTGCCTACAGACGTGCAAGGCATATCACAGTCATGCTAAACAGCACAACATGATATGCATGCAAGCTTCCAAAGGCCAATGCAACTGATTCATTCACTTTTAACCATGCAGAATGAACCTACTGTAAAGGCCTGCAAATGGCCTTCGAAGACATATCATTCCAACCAATCACAACAACCAACCTCATGCTGCAAGCAGAAAATGCCCGGGCAGTACAAGAGTCTGTTGTAGGATGGCGACAAGGAGGTGCAATAAACTTTCACAAAAGTAGTCTAGACATATGTTGTCACAAGGCTTCTGTTTTTAAGAATAACGAGGAAGAGACAAGTAGTGCTGCAGTTTCAGCAATAATGAATGACCATTATCAACAGAGTATGAGTTCAGTTACCATTAGTTCAGCATTTTACTAGTTTATTATGCACACTGAAGTGTAGAAAAGACAAGGATGCAGAAATACAAGGACAAGTACTCAAAGAAACAGCGCCAGGAGGCAAAATATAATGGCAACATGAGCCAAATGGCCTTGTTTATCGCTTTGTTGACCACTACTTTAAGACTTATTCCTAGCTGGACATACTAGATCATTTTATGTCCACCAGCAGTAGTAGCAGGCATGAGGTGCTGTACTGACAACATTCAGCGAGGCTGAATTCATATCTTATACAGCATAGAATTCAGCAAATTACAACCAGTGACAACTGATCATGTCCTTAATGCATAAGGCCTGCACACTATGCTAATATTCTGCATTTCTGCATCAGCTTTTCAGTAAATAGGGGCGGCTGCAGAAGGTATCCATGAGAACGCAGTGTCAACATGCCTGTTGCCTCTCACCTCCCTATAGAGCACTATTCTTAGGAAATTAGACATGAAGATTGGTGAAACAAGTAGCAAAAAGAAGAATGGGAAAAGAATAAAGGTGAGGAAAAAGATAAAGCAAAAAGCAGGCTGTTGCTGCATTTATTTATTTCTCACTCCTTGGTAACAATGGACAGCTCTGAAAGCACTTGAAGCATGATTTCAGCCACCTTTGTACAGGAAATCTACTAGTAGATGGTTTAGACTCATGGGCAAGCCTGATTGCGAAATTTCATGTGAGCACTAGGGATGCGAGGTGCCCTGGCCATGCAAAGACGTACAAGCTTACCTTGCACGGCAGCTTCTGTAAAATTCTTGCGAGCAGTGCACTAAATTTGGTGTCGTCCAGCTGGTTTATAAGCTTCACCGCCTGCTCCAGCCTGTACATGTAAAAATAATAATGCAGTATTCTGTATACAACAACTTAATATTATGCAGGAAGATTGTGCCTTGGTAACAAGAGCAAAATCCAAGAAAAGTAAGCTTATTCACATACTTAAAAAAGCATGATAGAATAGTGTACACAAGAGACATAAAGAAAGACACTTGCACACATTAAATGTTGATGCAAAAAGTGCTAGCTTGCTAGTAAGTCAGCAAATGGAAGACTGCAGTTTTAAAAAGAAATCTGCTAATAGCATGCAACCATAGGTTGGTAGCAAGCAGATCACTACTGGCATATGGCAAATTTACATTCAAGCAAATAAAGGTGTCATATCGGGCATTACTATTTGTCTAGCTTGACCGGTGTTGCACAGGACACTTTCGATCGCGATCGAGCCTGATCGGGATGGAATTTCTCCACTGCGATTGGTTCACTTGCGCAGGTTGAGGAAGGGAGCCAATCGCGATAGCTAAATTCGATCCGGGTCGGTTCCGATCGCGATCGAAAGTGACCCGTGTCGCAACGATATTAAATACTGTTGCACGCTGTCTCCGGTGCGATTTATTGCACATAAGAATAAATACGCAGCTTTATCAACAGTAAGTAGCCTTTTACGAACATCTGCAATCTTAAAATAAATTTTGTTAAATGTATCTGATCCTAAATGAGTGCGCTGGGGCAGTCTCTCATTAGAAACTGTCGCACCTTGCATAAATGTTGTGCAGAGCACACTTAACTAGCCGCAAAACTAACCCCCTTAATTAAGAACACGCGAAGCGTGCTTTACAAAATACAAGCAGAAAACACATATCTCTCAACTGTCTTCGTGCACCTTGGCCACCAAATAAGACTTTGTGCAATCACAATGATAACATTGTTGGCTGGGATCGAACTTTTCTTTTTTTTTCTTTTTTTTGTTGTAATGTATTCCTTTCTTTCTTAGGTGACGTTTCCACTGACTTTGTGCACGATACTTGTTGCTATCTCAAGAATCGGAAGCGATTTTCAATAGCCGAGACTTCAGAAAACTGTTACAAAAACGCTCCACAGAGCCAACGAAAGTGAATTGTTCGCTCTGCGATGCCACTTCCGGGGTCGCCGTAGGAGACGACGCAAGGCTGCACAGCGGTACAAAACGTACAAGCCAAAATTGCACAACTCGCCTTTAGTTTTCCTACGTCAAGCGATCACAAACTGTACACAGAACGATGTTTTATAAGACAGAAACGACGCTTAGAGACAAGTTGATTAGCAATTTGCGCGCAAGGCGTTATGTATGAAGTCCGAGCGGTCCAGAGGCGACAACGTTCACATGCTTTTGCCGCCGCAGAATTTTGCTTTACGGCGCATTTGGTTGCCCAATATACGCGAGTCATTTTTGAGACTCGGACGGAACCGAAACGGAAACGAAACCCAATCGCGCTGAAGTGTGCACGCGCATCCACTGCGCAGCCAAGATCTCGCGCCATTCAAAGCTAGGCCACAAATGTGTGTCAAGGTTTCTAGGCCATGCACGCCGCCCGGCGATATTGATTGCCGCATCAGCTGGGAACACCGGTCAGCCAGCGGGGCTACGTCCAGCCGTTAAAAATCTAGTTTCGAAATGTGGATCACAGGCGGCAGATACGGCCCAAGAAAGTGACACCACAGTAGCAATGAAATCACACATATCCGAACGGCGGGGTGGTAGCGTGGGAGGAACCTTGGCATCAAGGTTATCAAGAGCTCGGTTCAAGAAGAAAAAAGAGTGACTCAGAGCTCTCGCCTGCACGCAGAGCAGCCGCCCCATATCTTTTTGCACTGGCAGGAGTAATGACGGGGCTCGTCACTGCCGAACAGGAAAAAGAATGTGAATATTTACCGGACTGTTTTGGTGAACATAGAGACAGTCATCGCTTTCCAGTGCGTCCAAAGTGCACTTGTTGCTATGCTACAGAGGTAGAAAAAAACGAGCGACGGTTGCGCCAACGCGGACGACCCTCCAGAAACCGAAACTGGCTCAAAGAACTTAAAGTTAAGATAACTCGCGTTACTTTTACTTGCATAATGTTAATAACATTTGTTACATAATACTGCACAAAACTGCAGTTACGTTTGCTATATAATCAATTTTTGCCCCTGGACAGCAACAAGAAATGGCGCTAGTGGCGTCTCAGGCTGTGCAATGGCGTCGTTCAAACGCTTGTCGTCTTCGCAACTTTTCGTCAGCTAGCGTGGTGCGGTTTTTGCATTGAGCCAGCTCAACATGGAATCGAAGACCTCAAGAAGTGCGCGCACCGAAAGGACGTTCGGTCAGGTGGTGATCGGGCCTCCTGGATCGGGTAAAAGCACTTATTGTAAGGCGATGCGCGAGTTGTGTACGGCAATTGGACGCCAAGTGGCTGTGGTGAACTTGGACCCTGCGAACGATGTGCTCCCCTACGAGGCAGCTGTTGACATCAGCGGACTCATCGAACTTGGCGATGTGATGGACTCTCTTAAGCTCGGGCCCAACGGTGGCCTCGTCTACTGCATGGAGTACTTGGAGAGCAACCTCGAATGGCTGTGCGAGCAGCTGGCGAAAGTTCGTGGCTGCTACCTATTTATCGACTGTCCTGGACAGGTACGCATTGCGCGCTTCCCAATTAAAACGAACCGGAGCGCAGCTTTACCCGCCACTAACCTCACAGTGATGACATGCAGGTGGAACTCTACACGCACCACGCAAGTGTGCGCAATGTTGTGTGTCGGTTGCAAGCTCTCGGTTACCGGCTTTCGGCCACCCACCTTGTCGACTCCCATTACTGCAGCGACCCGGGAAAGTTCATCTCGGTCCTGCTGACTTCTTTGGCTACCATGATGCACAGTGAGAGCCGTTGCCTGTAACATTTGTTGCCGTGTTTGCGGCTGGTGACCGCCAGGTCTTCCTTGATGTTTTTGGTATTCGATGGGTAACTTAAAAGTCGTGCATCACGCAGTGGAACTACCTCACGTCAACGTGCTCTCCAAGGTGGACTTGGCAGAGAAGTATGGAAAGCTTCACTTCGGTTTAGACTACTACACTGAAGTCATGGATCTGTCTTTCCTGGCTGATGTTCTCTCCGTAAGTTGACTCTTCATGCTGAACTCTCAATCTTCAATGACTGCTCAGAGTCCTTGCAGGCAAACGGCAGCTTCTAATGGACTTATTCATTGAACTCTTTCTTTACAAGGATGGAAGCCATGCAGTTTGTGCAAAGAGTGCACTGTCTCCTGTCATAGCGATGGCTATTCTAGACCTTTGTAATGTAACTGAGTAGGCAGGATTAGTCTATGACAAGTAAAGTGCCTTCGCGCTGCACTGGACTTAACTATGCTAGCAGTGATAATGGGCCTGGCATTCATGGCATGTCTTCATGGTGTTTTTCTTCAATATGCATTACTGTGCAGGAGGATCCCATTCTCAAGAAGTACAAGAAAATGAATGAAGCCCTGGCGGGAATTATTGAAGACTATGGCCTTGTGTCCTTCCTGCCACTAAATGTTCAGGTCTGACATGCCTGTTTTAGCGGATGCTTGCATTATTCTAAAAATCGTACATGTTTGTTGCTTGAAGTGCACATTGATATTATTACATGAAGCATAGTGATCCTTCCTATTAAGTATAGAAAATTAGTGTTCCTTTGTATTCCCAGTCCCTTTAATTTTGCAGGGAAAATGTATTCGAGAGAAATAGACAATGCACTCACACTTGTAAGAGAAAGTTCAGAAGAAAAGCAGAAGGATCGGCAGTCCAGTCCCTTTTACTTTGGATAACAGGATAGTGAAAGGTTTGAGGAATTAGGAATGAGCCTACCTGTGACAATTCACGCATCTTCTATGTTTGAACTCCAGAGTGGTTGCGGTGCAGCTTTTAATGTGCCAACTTAGGGAGAACTGCAAGACCGGGAAATGGTGCTCCTGTGTGGGGTCAAAGCCGCTCTGCCGAAGGAAGACCGGCCAGGTGGCAATTCTAGTTTTCCTGTATGCAGGCACTATACAATGCTTGATCCAAGTAGAAGCTGGGCACCATTATTAGGCTTTTAGTATAACTCCTATTCTCAAGAAACCACAGAAATCTTCTTGAAGTACACCACTAGGGAATGAGCAAAACTTCAGGTGGATGAGCAATCTCTTACAAAAAAAGAAATAGCAGTGCTGTAGACAAACCAACGGTCTCCATCTGCATGCTTTTAGTATTTACATCCAATTATGTTACAACAGTGCTTGACAGCAGCTCCTACCAGTTCAACCATAGTCATCTTGAAGCATGCCACAATTGCTTTTTATACCAACCATTGTTCAAGAAAATGTGCTGCTTTTGGAAACACCTGACTACACTTCAAACTTTGCAGCCACTGTCGTTATCAGCAGAGCTGTGTGCAACATCTTCAGATTCCGAAAAATAGTGGCTTGTGCCGCCATATGTAGCACTTTCCTGCATTGTGGTTGATGCTATTACAGGGTTCGTACAGAACATTTGACTCAAAATTCAAGGATTTCAGGGATGCCCAAAGACGATATTCAAGGAGGCAGGGAACAAACCTTATTCATACACATACACTGAAAAATCTCTGAAAGTCTCCTTCTTAGCTGCAATTCCTTGCAGCTAAGTGGCTGCCGAGTTGGACACATGCTTCAAGCTGTTCAGGTTGCTTTTCTAAGTTGACCTATGCATTGTAAAGATGTAAATCGCCTTCTGGCATTATGTTTAACAGTGTCTGACTTCAGCCAAAGATACTCTTCACATTAAAGTCAAATGTCTGAAACTTACTTACCGCTATGTATTTCTAGAGCATGGAAACAGAACCATGATGCCTGCAGTGTGAACCAAGTAGGAAAAAAATAGTGGTATGGCTTGGTTGGGCTTTGTCTAGCTCCACGATGGCAACAATGATTTAAATGAGCCTGTCATTGGTGGCTGTGGACACACCGCACTGCAATTGCTTTGCGACACTCTAAAAAAACATATACTTAAGATTGCTTCTCAACAAGACTTTTGCCCATGGCATAGCCCATATGCAGAGTTTATTTGTAATGTTCACAAGTTACCCCCAAGACTAGTTTTTAAGGAGTTCAAGGAGTGCATTTATGTTCAAGGGGACTTAAAGGCGCTTGAATCTTTTTTGAAATTCAATGGTCTTCAAGCAGGTGTACGAACCCTGTACTAGGAAGTTATTGCCTGTCCATTGGAGTTGCAGGGTTAATTTGGTACTGTGCGATCAGCAGCAGTATCTGTGGTGCTTGTCCGCCTGTTTTGCCAACTCATTGGAAAAAAAGAAAAAGTTTTGAAGAGAGTGCACAAGGCCTGTTCTGCTGTACTAGTAACCTTTTAATTATGAAGCCATCAATAGTCAGATCTGTATATCTTGTGGTTCCTAAAATAATGTTTATATAAGAGTATTATCTGAAAAATGCAATAACTTTTAACTGCTATCAACACATTGAGTGCAAGTTGCACGAGAATTGTTATCTTGTGCACTGTCCACATATTCAGTAATGAGGCATCATAGGAGCCTGCTGTTTACATTTTAAAAATAACTTTCCTTTCTATTGTTTACTTTTACTAATGAAACTAAAAGAAAAGATTGCTTCAACTTGCAACACCAACATACCACAGGTGAAGTGATAAAAATGGGGTACAAAAAAAGCAGCTGGAAAGAGTTAATTATAACTAGAGTAATCATTAGTTTTTTGTTGTTTTTCTCCAGGAGAAGGAGTCTATGTGGAGTGTGCTGAAGGCTTGTGACAAGAGCAACGGGTACATCTTCAGCCAGTCTGAAGAGCAGCACATGATGAGTCTAGCCATGGGCTCAGACACCCAATCTCAAGATGCGATTGCCAGACTTTGTGAGCGTCTGGAGACATCAGGAACCACCTGCATTGTTGAGGACGAGGAAGCCATGGACAACATAGACTAAAATAGGTTCTTAAGTTACAGGAACTACCCTTTCAAAGGATCACCAAAAATGTGTTACAGTAACAGAATTCTGCTGGAATTGCCGGGCCATGATTTTTTTCAATTTGATGCGCCACTGTTAAGTTGCATAATGGAAGCCAAATACCAGCAGCAAAGGTTATATGACAAAGGAGCCAGCTCTTGCTGTTTGTTTTTTTAATATATCTTTATTACTGCACCAACTTGGATGTACAGTGACATGCAATTCATTGTGACATTGGACCTGTTCTGGAAAACAAGTTACAAAGCCTTACTCTGGATGCTCACAAACAATTCTGCAACATAAGAGTTCACAGGAGTTTATTAGCCATCAACAAACGCTTAACAAACCAGAAAGAAAAAAAAAATTGGTTAACCTGAACATATCTACTTTTACCAAGCAGTTTCACCAATGAAACCTGTACATATATGCATATAATTATATAATGTAAATGTAGGCAGCGTATTGACAGGCGTGTGTTGTTTACTTCTAATACCAACACATTTGAAATGATTAAAGAGTGCAAGAAAACACACAAGGCAAGTGCTAGGCCCTCTGAAAGTACTTTTAAATACCAACAGGCATGAGTGGACTTGTCTAGCAGCAACTGTTTGTAGGGCAACAACTGTGACTCATGACAAAGCCAAGTAAGGGTGCAGTGTATTAAAGCTCCAATTTTCAGCACAACTCAGTGCGATAATTGAATCAAAGCACAATTTTCTGTCCTTTTCCCACAATCTTTCTTAAAGAGACAGCTTCCATTCAGCATATGGCAAGTCACACAGGAAAGAAATAAGTTTGCAGCATGCCATTAATGGTGCTCTGATGTACATGGAATAAAAAAAATGTGCACGACTTTCAACAATGTGGCCTTCTTTCACATTTGTATCATGTGCCTGCTGCCTAAACTGCAAGTGAGGAAAAGGCAAACAACCCAGTCTGACTGGAAACATTATGAAAATGTGGGGCCAAGAGCTCAAATTACAAGACACAGCTTATCTCTTTTGGTTAAACGATGGACCATAAATCTGGATAATGTAACAATAATAAAATTAAAAAATGAAAAAGAGGGTGGCAGTTACTGCTATGCTGAGTCAGTGGCCTTGTAGTGTTCGTCATCCATGGTAGTGAAAATGTGTCCCTCGTTAGCAAGGAAGTCGACCACATCCCTGCAAGAGAGGCGTTTCATAAGACATGGGCTTAAGCTAAGTCCACAAATACTTGCGCTTAATTTAGTGGCCCTGCTAAGACATTAATCACTTATCAAAGTTATACATTACCAGTTGATGCCCTTAACTTGTGTCGTACTACTGTATTTAGTGGCATAATGCTCGCACTCTTTCTTTTGCAGAAAATTCAAGCGAAGCTCTGGGGTACGATGATGATGATGACAAAATGTATTTATTAAGGGATGGCGTGAAGGCCTATAATGGGGAATAGGAAGAGGAGAGGGGAGGCGTATTCAGAGCCGTCCTTGGCGAAAGCCAAGAGTGAGTTCAGAATGGCCCTGTCTGGCTCTATCGAGCCAGTTGCCGGTCTAATCCACTCCTCGTAGGACGACACTCGCACCGCCCTCGATAAATACACGAGAAAACTCTTCCAAAAGAAGGTTCTCGGAGCTCAATAACAAAACTAAGTGGCTGTTGGTTCTCTGACCAGCCACTGTAAACCGAAACAAAATATGGCACTTACTCGGATAATGATCGCACTTTTCTTTTGTAAAAAAAAAGTCGCATATTGAGGGGTGCGATTATTACGCGGGTTAAATTTCACACGAAGAGAAACGTTTTGTTTTTTCATCCCGCATTTGCTGCGGGATGTCAAACAGGCGGCTGCCGCTGTCAGTGTGGGACACCAAAACAAAAGTGGCAGCCGGAGGAGCAAGCAGAACATGCCGAACACGATTTTTTTTTCTTGCGAGTACATTACGCGCATTGAAACAGCTTCTTCCATATCAGTAATGAATATTATAATTAATATCGGCAAGTTTGCAACTATAAGACAGCCATGTCCATTTCGAGGGGACAGAAACAGAGATGGGCGCGCTTAGCTGCCAGTGACATAGAAACACATGGGGGGCATGCTGCGGAAACTGCGGCATTTGTTTTCACTGCTATCCTAATACAGCATGTTTCCGCTAAGGGTGAGCGAATATCTTAGCTGCGTTACAAGCGTTGGCGTATGAATAGGGTACACTTTAATGTATCTGTGTAAACGTGGTCACTATCGTTGCCGATTGCGATTTATTGCGTGCCCACAAGTCCAGACGAGAAGAACCAAAAGGCGCCCTTTATGTTGTTGTTGTTGTTGACCAAAACCATTATGAAGCCTGCAAATAATAAAGCTGAGGCAAGTTTGCTTGTAGCTTGTTTTTTTTTTTTCATGGAAGTGTTGAAAGTGATCAATGGAATGAAATGGTGCATCTGCTTAATAAGAATGTGGGGTGCGTGCAGACCGCTTAGTATAGCACTCGACAGATGGTAAGCGCGATCATCATTAGCTTGACTTGGCACACAACATATCGCTGCGACAAGTGCAGGGTGCGATCATTACATGGGAAAGAAAAAAATCGAATTTTGACGACAAAATTCCGGGGTGCGGTCATTACGCGAGTGCGATCATTGTGCAAGTAAATACGGTATTACTTGAAAACAGCATTAACCTTTGTAGGAAGACTAAATTTTCTAAATAAGCAGGAAATGCAAAGGCCCTTTATTTCCATACGCTAGCTAAAAGGATAAATGAAGTGACTCTGGCCAGAGTCGGAGCCAACACTGATGTGGGAATAAGCAGACTGTCGCTGCAGCACTCTTTTAGGGTGCAACCACTATTCAAGAAAAAAACATAGGAATTTTCTACCACCAATATGGAGTATGGGAGCACTATGTGAGTGCGAATACTATATAGGTATGAGTAAATGGGGTATATGGCCACATATATAGCACGAGTGAAAATTGGCATGGGCTCTATGTGCTAACAAGTAGTATTCTCGCATCCTTCTTCACTTCCTGCTTCCTGCCATGAATATTCATCAACCGGCCCAGCTTTCAACAATTTCGATACTGATCTGGATTTTTCTTTATACAAAATATTTAATTAAACTCAATGGCATTATAATTTTTTTTGTCACAACTCAGCAGGCAATGTTCAGGACTACTAAACAGACTCCTAGTATGTAGTTCTTAAATGCATTACGTGTGCACAGTTGTTCCATCTAAAGCTAACGTGTGTGTTGAGTGCTAACACATGGAGTCTGTACTGTTGTTGTAGTGCGAATGATGATCGATGGCATGGCATCGTTAGCTGCAAGGTGTGACTTGAGGAGGTGAACATGACAATTGTGAAATAAGTCGATACCATTATTTCAGCGCATGTGGGTAACCATGCTGCAGCGCAACTGGTTTGTGGCATTCTTGGCACATGACACAGTATGCTTGCCATAGTCTGCTTGCTTGCAGGTATGGCCAATGTTTAAAACCTTTTTGAATGGAGGGGAAAAAAAGGGCGGGGGGCAGAAAATGAAAAAAGAGCAAAGAGAAAAGGTTAGCAATACCGTATTGAATTCTTGTTCATCGACTTCAGTTTGGAGCAAATTTCATCAAGGCCTATCCCAATGCTTGTGGTGCACTCCCGAATCGCTTCGTACACCTGAAAGACAGCAATTCAGTGTGGTCATGTTGGATATAGTGAGCATCAACATGCATGAACTGAAAAATCAGTTGCCTTCAAGTATACTAGCCATTACAGTAACCTTATGACTGTCTCCTTCGTCATGTCTTTACTTCCTCTAAAGAGACATTACAGGAAAATAAAACTGTGCCATGCTGGTACTGTTTGATCACCAGGGCACATTTAATATGTCATTGGGCTATTTAATGGGCTTCTATTAGGTTCTGATGAAAAAAATATGGTTGCAACAGACCATACTTCAGCAAACCATGGCTGGTTGCAAGCCTGTGAAGCATTCGACAAGGAGGGTATTTACCAGTCGTATTTAGCATGATGACCACTACATGAAAGCTTTTATGTAGTGGTTGGGTTACAACAGACTTGCAACACTTGGCAAAGACAGCGGCCATATTCGTAAATGTTCTTCCTTTTCCTCTTTATTAGACTAGAACCTCGTTCATACATTTAAAGAAAAAAAAAAAAAAGAAGTGAGGAAACGCTCACTGACTAGGAAACGTACAATTTGAGGTCACTAAAATATTTCGCAGACTCAACTGTGCTTGAAATCTACATAATGCGAAGCATTGCGCGGATTGTTGCAGCACGAGACGCCGACGCGCGCCAAGCTGGTGGGGCCTGGGGGAACTGAGACTCAAATTGTTGTTTTTTTATCTTCAGCGAGCATACGTTTGCAGTCCTTGAATTTGGACTGGGTCAGCAGCTTTTTCGGGCAGGGCATTTCGGCGGGCAGTTTTGATGTGCCCACTCATCGTGAATCGTTGCAGGACGTTACGACGACACTGGTAGAGCTTGAGCGGCCAGAGACGCACTTTTTTTTTCTATTGCGTAGTGCTTTGAGACTGTGAAGGGAAACCATAAGAAAGTCGAGCTGGTGGGCGACGGTGGAATATGATACTGCCAAAGCAAAATATGCCGCTTACTTCACACTGCCTGCAGCAGGGAAAAGCGACATGTTTGGGTCATCGCCTATTAAAAGTGTGCAGTATGCCTTCAACACCACTATGCCACACCCGCTGTCTAACAGATAAACGAAGATGCTTATCGCTGGTATGCATCAGCGTTTTCATGTGACACATGGGCGAGTATTTACAGTAGAACTTCCTTGATAGGTTCCCCTTTATGTGTGTTTTCCCAGCGCCAACATTCGTAATCGAGAACACAAAAGATTACCCATTAGAGATATGCTAATTTTTTACCTGTTCATGCGTTCCTGGAAAAGATTTTTTGGCACCAACATTCAGTGCATCGCCAAACTGCCGTACGAGACGTTTTCCGGCCGCTAGACCCCATGTAAACAAGAAAATGCACGAGGCGCACATGATCGAAAACAGTATATAGCTGCCCACTGCGATGGCTTCACCGCAATACTTGCCAGCCCGTCTCACATGAAAACGCCGGCATGCACTGTTTCTCATTTCGGTATCGGCAAATCTCCTCCGGGTTCATCGCACGCAGCATTCACAGCTATCACTGCCAATCCTATTGCGATAAGCATCTTCACCTATCTGCTTCACAGCGCGTGGTGCTGTTGGAAGCGCAGTGCACGCCGATTACCGAAACGCGCCGCCGTTCCCTGCTGCAGACTGCGATCGTATACGTTTTCCGGCCACTAGCTCCCATGTGAACAAGAAAAGGCGCGACAGGCGCGCGATGGAGAACAGTATATTGACACGTGTACTTATCTGTATCGGGCAACCACGTTTCGCCGCGTAACAAATGTAATCGCACAGCGTGGGACGCGCCTGCATGTATCCGAAGTTTCTGGAATGTTATCGATGCTTCTATCCGCTGTCTGTTGTCGCCGAACCATATGTTATCTGATTTCATCGCGTGACGCGAATGGTGTAGAACTTTGTGGAAGGCACGCGGGTCCGAACGATTAGTCTGGAACATTCGACGACTGCTCTATAAAAGCCGACGCGCTTGACCCGCTGATCAGATTTTCGACGATCGCCGAAAATTTCGACGATCACCTCAAGCGGCTTGCGACAGTACTAGAGGCCATCAAGTCGTCAGGGCTTACTCTGAAGGCGGAAAAATGCCGCTTCGCTTACGATGAGCTTCTGTTCCTAGGCCACGTAATCAGCAAATCTGGTGTCCGTCCAGACCTGCAAAAGACAGCTGCCATCGCACAGTTCCCGCAACCCATCAACAAGAAGGCAGTGCGTAGATTCCTTGGCAGGACTTTTCACGCATCGCCGAGCCGTTGACATGTCTCACTAAATGTGATGTTGAGTTCAAGTGGGAAACGCCGCAGGCCGACGCATTTGAAGAACTCAAACGACGCATGCAGTCACCGCCGGTACTTGCGCACTTCGACGAGTATGCCGATACAGAAATCCATACTGACGCCAGTAGCCTAGGCCTCGGTGCCGTTCTAGTCCAGAGGAGAAACGGAGTCGAGCAAGTGATAGCTTACGCTAGCCAGTCGCTGTCAAAAGCGGAAGGCAACTATTCTACGACCGAAAAGGAATGCCTCGCCATCGTTTGGGCTACAGCTAAATTTCGCCCTTATCTTTATGGCAGGCCATTCAAAGTCGTCAGTGACCATCACGCGTTGTGTTGGCTAGCGAATATAAAGGATCCTTCAGGACGACTGGCGCGGTGGAGCCTCAGACTACAAGAATACGACATCACTGTAACCTACAAGTCCGGACGAAAACACTCCGATGCCGATTGCTTATCACGCGCCCCCACTGACCCGCTTCGCTGAAACTAAAGCACTGCTGAAAGGTAGCGCAGCCGAAGTGGTGAAATTCTTTGTCGAAAACATCCTGCTGCGACATGGCGCCCCAGAAGTCCTCATCACCTACAGAGGAACGGCCTTTACAGCGGAGCTCACCCAAGCCATTCTGAAATACAGTCAGACAAGGCACAGGAGGACAACGGCCTACCATCCGCAGACGAATGGTCTTACGGAGCGGCTGAATAAGACCCTCGCCGACATGCTAGTGATGTACGTCGACGTCGAACACAAGACCTGGGATGCCGTCCTGCCATACGTAACATTCGCTTACAACACGGCGGTGCAAGAAACAACACAGATCACGCCGTTCAAGCTGGTCTATGGCAGGAACCCGACGACGACGCTCGACGCCATGCTGCCGCACGTCACTGACGAGGAGAACCTTGACGTCGCTACCTATCTCCAGCGCGCCGAAAAAGCCCGACAGCTCGCCCGCCTGTGAATAAAGAACCAGCAGAGGACCAACAGCCGACACTACAACCTCCGACAACGCTTCGTCGAGTACCAACCCGGTGACCGTGTTTGGGTTTGGACCCCTATACGCCGACGAGGACTGAGCGAGAAGCTTTTGCGTCGCTATTTCAGACCGTACAAGATCATCCGACGTATTGGCGCACTGAACTATGAGGTCGTGCCAGACGGCATTTCGCTATCACAGCGGCGCCGGTCACGACCTGAAATAGTCCATGTGCGACTCAAGCCGTACTACCAGCGTTAATGAACTTTGGGGCTTCGCGTAACTGACCTTTGGACTTCGTTTCTTTTCGTTGTTTTGTTACTTATGTTTAATAAGTGTCCTTTTGTGTTTCGCTCTCCTATATTTATAGCATCGGGACGATGCTTTTTAAGAGGGGGGTATTGACACGTGTACTTATTTGTATCGGGCAACCACGTTTCGCCGCGTAACAAATGTAATTGCACAGCGTGGGACGCGCCTGCATGTATCCGAAGTTTCTGGAAAGTTATCGATGCTTCTATCCGCTGTCTGTTGTCGCCGAACCTTATGTTATCTGATTTGATCGCGTGATGCGGATGGTGTAGAACTTTGTGGAAGGCACGCGGGTCCGAACGATTAGTCTGGAACATTCGACGACTGCTCTATAAAAGCCGACGCACTTGACCCGCTGATCAGATTTTCGACGATCGCCGACCGTGTTCGCTACTACACTTATGTGTAGCCTCTTTTGTGGGCACAGGTTCGCCCAATAAAGGTTAGTTTTGTGTTTCACAGTATTGCTACTGTGTTCTTTGACGTCACGACCACGTGACAATATAGCCGCTCGGCTCACGTGAAAACGGCGCGCACAGTTTCTTATTCTGGTAGCAGCAAGTTTCCATTCGAATTGTTGCATGCCGCATTGAGAGCTATCGCAGCCGAACCTATTGTGATAAGCACTTTCACCTGTTTTGCAGCGTGTGGTGCATAGCGCCATTAGTAGCGTACTGCATGATTTTAGTAGGCAATAATCCAAACAAGCAGCCGTTCCCTTCTGCAAGCGGCGCGATGTGGACGTCACGTTTCGCTTCGGTGGCATCCGGCATCACCCACGAGCTCGATTTCCTGTTGCCCTCTTAAAACAACATGCAATAGGAAAACAAAACGCGTTTTGGGCCGCAACGATCTGCACGACGCTTCGCTTTACGTAGATGTTAACAATAATGGCGTCTGTCAATTTTTTTACTTATTTCGGATCGTACGTTTCCCGGTTACGACATTTTTTTCTTGCGGTTTTCCATCGGCGACTGTACTTATTTGCATAAAAATCAAAATACAGTATAACGAAATTTCAATATACATTCAACAAGCAATTTTCCGGACGTCTGCATTTTCGGATGCACCCGGTAATTCGGACACTTTCGCGGCACCGCCACATACCCCATAGAGTCAATGTATAAGAACGTCTGAAATTTCGGACACAAAATCTCAGTGCCCTTCCACTCTGTGATGAAGAATGACCAGCGAAGCTGTATATGTGGGCCCCTTAATGGTCAACTGCACTTCCACCGCGGGTCGGGTTGGCATTGCACTATCTGTGTGATCGGCCCACGTACGGGCAGTGCTTAACGCCTACTTCATCTCCGCCGCGGGTCGGGCCGGTATTGCACTATTTCCGGGATCGGCCCACGTATGGGGAGTTTTTTGCTTATGACACGAAAATTTCCTTGGACGGTAGAGAGAGAATAAAAAATTTTTATTAGGTAATTGCAGCTTTGGAGAGGCATCCTCATTCCAGAATGCCTTGACTTCGGGCCGCGTCCTGGGCCCTGGCCATCAGTCGTTGCTGATCCTCGAGGTCGGAGCTGGCCAAGGCTATCTCCCAAAGCTCGTTGGTGCAGTAAGGGTTCGGAGGATTCAATGGTGCCTCTCTGCAACCCCCTACTATGTGCCTGAGGGACCCTGGCTCTGCTCAGAAGCGGCATTGCGGAGAGAATTGTGTAGGGGCTATGAGGTGACTTCTGGTTCAAATAGGGACAAAAGCGCCTCTAGTGAATGCGGTGTTGCCTTAGAAACGTGCAGTAGAAAGTTATACTGCAGTGTATATTGGTAATTATGAGCATGTAAATTACAGAAGTCGCAGTTAAACGAGTAACGAAGTACGTTTCCGCTACATTTCTTCTGCACTTGGCGCACACACGCAGAGCCATCTTGCGGCAAACACAGAAGACCCCCTCCTCGCAATGTACGGCGCTGCCCCGACAGGTGGTATGCCACTCGCCCACTTCTCCCCTTCGTCTCGTCAAGAGCATGCCGAGCAAATGAGTGGGCGGTGCAAAAGGGGTGCGATAACACTATCGCGTTCCACTCTTGAAGGCAATGCTTAAGCGTCCTCAAATTTTTTGTGGAGCCCATCACATGCAAATAAATGTGAGACAATGATATATATTTTAATACACATGGTAATTCATTGCACATGAAAAGAAAGGTCACTCACCAATTTCTGCTGTGGGTTCAAACCAAGATTGCTAGCGCCAGCCCCAAGAAATGAATTGCTGCTGGTATCCATTGGTTCAAATTTCGGTGAACTGGGAGTAAAGCCCTGTTAGGAGAAGACGCAAGCAAGAAATAAGAGTGCATAAAACATAAGTGACAGAGACTACCTAACACTGTTTGGCATACCCTCATGGAAACCTGTGGCCACACCTGCAGTTAACTAAAAATGTTTATAACAGCAACTAGAAAATGGAAGTCTGCAAGTGATGCTTGCCCTGCAGCACAGATCCGTAATTATTTCAATATAACTATGGAGGCTCTCGTCATTCAGAAATTGCAGTAATGGCATAGCGAACTTGTCCATGAGTCAGTGTTTAGAACTATGTCTAATCTCACAACTGTGTTGTGAACAGGCACCAAACTTCCCAACCATCCTTTGCGTAACATTTCCAAGCAAGAGACAATAAGGAAGTGAACAATGAAAACGAAGTACTCCTGTCGTCAGTTCTTTCTTTTTTCCCATCATTTTCTCCATCTATAGCTACAGTAATGTTTCAAGCTCAAACTGCGCAAGAAAGCAACGAAAGGCCACTAGTTGCATTGCTCTTGCAAGTCCCAAGTTCCATACTGAGTGTTACATGCGAGTAAATAGGAGCACCAGGTGTACATGACCCTTCTTGTTAAATAGCTGGCTGATCTCCACTCAAATTATACACAGAGCTTGCACAAATTTCTCTGCTCAAATTTCGGTGATGTCACTAGACAGTGTTCAATTCTGTTACAATAGAATGGTGGTGCCATTTGTTACAGCTACGGTGAAAACATGGTGTTCACTATAGCCGTGACAAATGGTGCCGCCGTTGCAGTGGAATAAACATGTCTTCAGTGGCGTTGCTGCCAGACGACGCTCACTTCAGATTTATCGTAGACAAAATCGGAAAGCATTACGCTTAAAAACGTAGTGTTGAACTAAAATTAATTGAAGTGATACCTGCGTGCAAAATTTGAGTGGAGATCAGCCAGTGATTTAGCAGGAATAATCATGTACAACTGGTGCTCCTATTTATGCAACATTAGTAACAAGCAAGATATAATGTCTTATGCAAAACGAAAGGGCAAATAAAAGCGAGAAATCAGACTGTACAAAGAGAGAATGTGTTTCAGACGTACCACACGCAGAGCCATGTTGGCATGCACCACTTCGGCAAGGTGGAGACTCAGCTCATTCAGATCAGTCACAGGGAAAACTTTGAACGCCTTGAGCTGGCGCTTGCCTTCAATGGAGCGCACAGGGCCCACTACACGAACGTAGCTGCCCTCCACCAGGTGGCTCATGACACGCATCTGCTCCTGCAAGCATAAATGCACCAGCTCAGAACTGTCTAAGTCATGCTGCTATTCATCTTTGATACTTCATTCTTTTGGAACACTATACTCTGCTTCATACAAGCAGGCAATGCTACCAGGACTAGAGAGACTTCTCTCAATGCTTGCATTTGTGATCAAAAAACAGTCTGTCACATTTAGTGAAACATGTGCATGTAATTCAATGTCACATTAAGTCCGTCCCATAGTTTTATGCCACAATTATGATGTAACTATTACATGGAGGGGTTTCACGAGCTAAACCTAGTTGCTCTCGAATAAGCGGAGCAGCACATTTCTGCAATCTATGGCCGCAGCACATTGCTCGCAGTCATGAACAAAACGTAGGACTACATCACATACTCAGGCTTCGTACAGAACATTTGACTAAAAATTCAAGGATTTCAAGGATGCCAAACACCAAATTTAAATGAGGGAGAACAAACCTTATTCATACACATACACTGAAAAATACTGAAATACCTTTCTTCTTATGTGCAAGTTCTTGCAGCAAAGCAGCTACTGAATTGGACAGATGCTTCATGCTTTCCCATTGTAACGATGTCAATCATTTTCTGGTATGACGGTTAGTAGTGTTAGGCGTGAGCCAAAGATACACGTAATCTTAATGTCAAATACAGTTAAACCTCAATATAACTGTAGCGAAGTGATGCAGCTGTTGGCGTACTTATGTGTCAGCTCACCAGGGAGACGACGAAGGGGGATGAGCTTCGGCAGGGGCAAGTGCAGATCAGCAGGTACGACGACGAGAGGTATCATTTGAAACGCTAGGTTTATTATCTTGGCTTTACTTTGGATTTACACTGTGCACATATTTACGAGCAAAACGATGTCATATCCGTCATCGACAACCTCCTGACCGGCGGTGGTCTCCCGTGGTGAAATGGCGCTATTTGCTGCCGTCGTCTTGCTCCCACCGAAACTACTCAGACCCCTTCCCTAAATTAGTTTTCACACCATCCAAGGGACCTGCGGACCAGCGGGAGGTGCAAGCTTCTCCACCAATCGCCTACTCAGATGAATCAGGCAAGCCGACATGATCCAATAGGGGCCATAGTTTAAGCGACTAGTAATGGTCACGAAAACACCCCGTACACTCAATAAAATTGACCATGACTAATGAATCTTTGCCCCCTGATACAGCTGAGTGTGAGACAACCACACGACATGTGCATTAAGTGACTGTCAGGTATGGTGGCATTGGCGGGGCGGGAGCACATGCCTGAGGCACTGTCGCAGGAATTCCTGCACGAAGGTTCCCCTGCATTGATAAACATACAAGTCACGGAAAGAAAGAAGCAGCCCGCAGTATGCTCTCTTCGCAACAGAACTATATATATTGAAATTTAATTCTATTGAAATTCAACCTTTTATACAAATAAGTACAGCCGCCAATCGATTTTTCTTACATGAAAAGGAGCCGCAAAATTTTTCGAATTATCGGGCAATGGAAAAAAGCAAATTTAAATGAGAAATCAGTTCATATTGATAAATTTGGGAATCTGCGACGAATGGTACGGTTTCATGCCACTACATCAACTATATCGTCTTGGCAGTACAAATTAAGCGAAGCCAGCCACGTTTTCGCGTGCACTCTGCCCCTGCGGCTGATAGCATCGCCTGCACTGGGACGACGCTATCAGGAAAAGTGCCCGCAGCGGGGAGCGAATGCTTTGTCTGCCTCTTGCTTTAACAGGTCACTGAAACTCGAGATTACGCAACCTCCAACACTAAACACACGGGAAGACAGCTTACATGGTGCCATGCCATCTTGGCACACTGTTAGATATGGGGCTGTTTCCTGAGCCCCCTTCGAGTTCCCCAGACCACATCGAATTGCACAAAAGCTAATTGAGAAGCGCAGAGGCGCGCACGGGCAAACAAGTTGAGGGCCCCCACTTCGTACGCCGCCGGTTGGGCTATTCAATGCTTGACTCTGCTAAAAAGCGAAGGGATAGCCCGGCATTGTTGCAAGTAAATTGGGTCCTGAAGCAAGACGGCTGTAATGCACCGTGACAACAAGACGGCTGTGATGTACCGGGAAGGCCTGGCAGCGTCTCACCGGCCGCCTTTGAAGAGAGCATTGCACCACAGCAAGGCAAGACCGCGGGGAGCCGCCGGGTGTGACACCACCGCACGGGTGCCTACCATTGGCCGAAGGTGGCGTCATCTGAGCGGGCTCTCCCATTGGCCGAACATGACGCGCCTTCCAGAGATCGAAGGGCTTAAAAGACGCAGACCGAGAGGATTCCAGAGCATCCCAGAGATTCCTGAGCATTCCCTGACTCATCTCTCTCGAACTTCTTGCCGCGGGCCGCAGCGTCCGAGTTGCTGCCGGCCCGTAATGACTGTACGACTGTTAATTGACTCTCATTGTACATAATGTAAAATAAACCTCCTAAGTTCTTCATCCCGACGTCCTCCTCAACTCCTACAACACCCACTTTTCGCACACGCGGCAGATTACCTCTAAAGCAGGGTGCGTGGCTGTGTATGTGCTCAGTCGCGCTTACAGTCATGCGCATGCAGCCAAGGCAGAGATGCGTGCCAGATACTGAGACGCCACCAACTTACCCTCCCGCTCCCTCGCGCACTTGATCACATTACTGCCAGCTTGTTCCCCTCCCTTTCTTTCCCTTTGCTCACGTGGCAAGACGGCACTCATGAAGCCACCATCTTTCTTGTCTCTGCCTCGCACACTTTCACTTGCCTCGAAAGCACACAGTGCACGGGGCGCGGTAGGATCTTACTGCACTTGGACTTTATACGGAACATGATGCAGCTCCACTTCGGCGGTCGCTCTCGTCGCGCGGCGTGCAATTTGAGAGCTGCATTTGCAAGCAACCACTTGTAATTAAATAATTTCACCATCTGCGACCACAGAAGTTTCCCTCTGGCATTCCTTTGTGTCGGCAGTGAAATCTCATTAATCTGAAATCGCATACAAACACTTTGTTATATTGAGGTTCTAAATATATGGTGCTTTATGGATAAGAGGTTATGAAAAGTTAAATACTCCGTTATATCAAGAATTTCGCTATATTGAAGTTCGTTATATTGAGGTTTAACTGTACAATATGTAACTTTTCCGCCAGGCATTACTAAAGCATAGGACTTGTAAATGGAGCCATGATCGCTGCAGTGTGAACCAACTAGCAAAACAACAAATTGGTGGCACAACTTCGTCCCTTGATCTGGCTTTGTCCTGCTTCACGATGGCAAAGGTGATTCAAACAAGCCTGTCGTTGATGGCTATGGACACACCACATTGCAATCGTTAAGCAACACTTAAAAAAAAAGAAAGCCCCCTATGCGGAGATTGTTACTTTGGCCGATCAAAAGTTGCCCCAACCCCACTTTTCAAGGAGCACATTTATATTCAAGGAGGTGTACGCACCCTGCATACTGGAAGCATGAAGGTGCACAAATACTATGCCATTTGACATAGCCTTACTTCCGCAAGGTGTAGTTTTAATACTATAAGTAGTAGTTATTTCTTACAAAGTGTTACAGATAAAAAACAACTGCACTGTGAAGCACATGGATTGGGACTTATATCAAGATAGAGAGAGAGAGAGCAGAGAGGTTTGTAAGTTAAAAAAGCCAACAACAAAACTTGATACTTTTAGTGCTGAACACTTCAATCAGACTTGTCATCTTGAGTTCACTGCTATTTTTCCTACATGGCGTACGTTTGAGTCTAAATGAAAGTTCGGGTTTTGCAAGGCAGCCAAGCGTCTCAAGGTAATCAAACAAGAAATTTAGTGCCTTACGTTGCATTGATGGATAGTGCCAGGCACTTGGCTAGCTTCTGCATCACTGCCTGCTAAACAGTGTGGGGGTTCCGCTCTGCGTGCGGCTAGGGCTGAAGGCGAGCTCCGGATCTAGCCCCACGCAGTCGCTTCGTGGTACTCCCAACCCGTAGCGCGGGAATCGCGGCTACGCCGGGTTCGGACGAATAAGGCAACCAGCGGTGTCAACGGTAACGTTTATTGCTATTAGCAATAGCGAACACTCGCAGAGGGACGTCCTCTCCGTAATAGTAATAAATAGTCTGGCCTCGTTGCCCGGGATAGTCAGGCAACG
Organism: Dermacentor andersoni; assembly: GCF_023375885.2. Taxonomy (NCBI): domain Eukaryota; kingdom Metazoa; phylum Arthropoda; class Arachnida; order Ixodida; family Ixodidae; genus Dermacentor; species Dermacentor andersoni. Next base: position 105,177,377 of record NC_092815.1, read on the forward strand.
TGGTCACTCACGGGTAGCAGCAGGTACTCCAGTCCGGCAGGTTATGGGTCCGGCTTCAGAGAGGGCGGGTCTCTCCCGGTCGCGCTGTTTTGTACCTTTTTAGCTGGGCGAGGGGAATGTCCTCCTCGCCCGTCAGCTGCCTGCCCGCGAGTCGCGGAGGAAGGGCGCGTGCGCGTCGCGAGGGAGAATCGGGAGAGGGCATAGTGCGCCTCTCCCCCATCTATGCCGGCTCTCGACGCGACGGCGCGGGGGAAGATGGGCGCGTGTGCTCCCCACAACAGGAAGGGAAACTTGGGCAAGTTGGTGGTAATTAATGTTTTGAAGAGTAACAGTGCTAAGCAGTCAAGGGCTTAGGTAAGGAAGAACCAGTGTCATGTTCTTTTTTGCATAAGTACTTATCTGTTTAGCACTGCCTGCTAAGTATGAAACAGAGTGTAATTGTACATTACATTATGCTGACTCAACAAGTGGTCTTTAACTCCTGCCTATGTAGACAGGTATGAATGTGTGATAGTGACTTGCCTCTTCTTGGGCGAAAATCAGTCCTTCGATCGGTGGCCCTGTCCGGTCATCCAGGGTGAAGTTGACACGAGTGCTCTGCTGGTCGACACCTGTCACTAGTCCCACCAATGACACCTGCCACAGAGAAAGAGCAAAAACAGTCGGCTACATGATGTGCACCCACCTTGTGCCAAAATGGCCGCAAGCTTGGCATACAGTGCAGAATCCAGCCCTACAGAAGATAAACAATAATAGAGAAAGCTTTCACCTGAATGAATTTTAGGAAACCTCAAAAAAGTCTTTGCTCAAGCGGCGCTTTGTTCAAGTGAGGTATATGTATAGGGTGGTACATTACTATGAAAGTACCTATAGCAGGTTAAGTTTAAAATAAAGGCTCTAAGGACTATCTTTTATAAGATGCCTGCATTACACATAAGTGTTGACTAATTTCTTCCCACGTACGAGAAGAAAATTTTGAACTTAAAGCATTGAAGATTAACGGGCGTGTCTTCTAAGAGTGGACAATGTTGTACATGGAAAGGAAAAAGGATATCTTCCATTAGCTTGGTAATGTCATAAACAATTGCTGATTTATATATAGCTCATTCGTTCAACTGGTGCTCAATGTTTCCAAGAAATGATTGTCATGACTGATCCAAATTATCGTATTCTAAACCGGCAGTACACTGACATATTTGCTATTCCAAATTTTAATGTTGTGTCCCTCAACTATTTCTTAGAACTACTTTGTATGTTAAACATCGGCAACGGTACCTTTGAAAAGAAGGGCACAATAACATAACACGCAATGTATCTGTTAATGTGATGAGACAGTTTCATTTAGGGAGCAAAGTTGTTTCCCCAAGACATATTGAACAGTGGCCCGTTTACACAACATATGCATTTACTCACGATAGAGGGATGACATGTACAACACCAGTTCGGCATGCGATGCACGTGATATAACACTTGCCTTCACTTTTTGCATGCTTGCTGCCGGCAACCCACACACCAGGATACACAGTTATACTTCCACAGTTAGTTTTGACTGAAAACACTATATGTACGACTACAAACAGCAGAAATTACTGGGTTTGGCAAATCAGTGTCTTCCAAATAAGTAACCTGTGTGGCAAACAGCTGTTTTGACTGTTGCGAGCAAGACATTATTTGCTGCAGTGCTTGGTAAAGGTGGCAACCCCCTCTTTACAATTTATTAATGTCAAGAACAGGTCAGAAGTGGATTCACAGATGTAAGCCAATATTACCAGCAAAAAAATAAGCTTGCTGAAAATTATGTCAGGCACTGCAGTTCCTTAGTTCCTATTTCGAAAGATTAAGCCGAAACAATAATCTTTAAAGCTACCCAGAACATTCGTGCTTACTGTAGGACAAACATCGCCGTAGGTGTAACTAAGAAGCCATCTACTCATCGGAAAAAGCAAGATATTAAAAGCAAGATGACACTCTTGTTGCATTTCAACATACTTTAAAGGGCCCCTTACCGGGTCTGGCCATTTTGAACTGACAAGTGCAGAGCATACATTGCATGATAACGATCGTGTCTGCAAAGTATTACATCGCTATGCGCAGTAGAAAGATCTGAAATTTCAAATCGAACGCAGTCTTCCCATCTTCCTGGGGCCGCCGCGCTCCAAGCTGGAGGCTGACGTTTGCGCGCTAGTGTGCCTATGTACACGTGTTTGCACTGTGACATTGCTTGCGGTCACATATGACTTCGATAATTATTTAAGGCAACATCTGTTATTTGTGCAATATGCTGCTTGAATAAACAAATTAAAGCTTAGAGAAATAATAAAACACACAAACTGAGCGTCTGCATGTTTTTGTTTTGGTAGTGACTACAGTGATGGGGCCCGGTACTTTAATGTCTACACTACAGTGACGGGGCCCGGCACGTTAACATCTGCACTACAGTGACGGGGCCCGGCACTTTAACATCTGCACTACAGAGACGGGGTCCGGCTCCTTAACCACATTGACATATGACAAAAATACGAACATATATATGGACATGTTGATATAAGAACGGTAATCAAGGTCCCATGACTATGATCATATATGACAAAAGGTGGAGAATAGCGTTTTTGCGATTTCGCCAAGTTCCATGCTTGGGGCCCTCCTGCATACAGGATACATTTTTGTTGCGCATGAATATCTTCTCAGCGATCAGTGATCAAATCTCGATACATCTTGCGTGAAGGCTAGGCTGAAAAGTGGCTTCTTCATAGCGCGTAGCTAGTGGAGAAATGTTTACGAATTTTTCCCAGAATAAGAAGACAACAAAAGAAATATTACTTAGTGTTTGAAACAATACAAGTTGTTAAGCTTACATGAGAAAATACACAAGCATGACAAAAAAATTGTGCATGCAGGAGGGCCCCAGACTTGGAACCTTGCGAAATCGCAAAAATAGCATGCTCCATTTCTTGTCATATAAGACGTTTTCCCAAGAAAACTAGAGCATTTCATGCAGAGCTAAGGGTTATTCCATTGTGTCAACATATTCGCCCATCACATATAAAATTCTATAGAAAACAAAAAGAAATGGTCATGGGACTTTGATTAGCGTAATCTGAACACGCCCATATTGAGAAAACTTTGTATAATTTCGAAAATTTTACACTATTCCGACAAAACCACACCTTACTTATTGGCGTAGATGTGACAGACACACATTTAAAGTGCAGCCACTTCAGGCACGCGTCACACCTAATGGCGTTATCATGAACCCTTTGCCGACATGCACTACATGTCCACAAACTATGATTACGCTTCTGAATAATTATTGCAGTGAGCGCAGCCCACCCATCATCGGTGAAATAGTTCCGGATTTCACCCATCTCAACTCTGTCGCCCAGAACTGCTGAAGGAACTTTCTCAGGGGCGACTGAATTTCTTTTTCACCCATCTTGTGTCCCCTGATAGCCTTTGGAGACATGGAACAACATACCCTCAAAAAAAAAAAAAGCACAAAATTTCGGTAAAGCACTACAATCATATTTATTAGCTATAAACCACTGATTCGGTGCCTGTATTCTTGCTTGGCGTTCTCTTCCTTGCGGTTTGATAATTTATGTAACTGGTGATAATTTTTATGCATGCTGTAAAAAAATTCTTTTTTTTTCCTGTTTTTAATGTGCTAATGTGTTGCATTCATCCTTTGCATTGATCCCCCTATGCTTGTACCGAACGTGTATTATATTTCGCATCCGGAGCCATCCACTAGCCTGCGGCTATTGGGTCCAACAGTCTTTTGCGTATGCACTGTACCACTTATCCTGATGATAATAAAGGAAGAAACAAAGTTTACTGGAATGGAAAGGGAACGGTACAAAGCGCATTAAAAAAAAGGCATGGCACATGTTGATGCTTGTGTAGCACCAGACAATGAATAGTGTACTGGATTAAGAAAAAGAAGCAGCAAGTAATTGCTCGCTTAGAAGACCGATAAGCATCCAGTGTGATGTTACTTGAGAAATAATGATATTGAAGCTTCAAAGACTTTAGAAGAAAAGAAAACACTGAATCATCGCGACGGCACAGCACAAGTCGCCGTATAGACGTCGAAGTCCTTAGCTATAACGAAATTATTTTTGAACAGCTCTGACAGTGCACATGCAACAATGGTTGCTTGCGTACGGCCAAATGCACATATACTGAAGCATAAAGCTCACGGCATGGTGCGAAAACGCTTTCGCAGCGAAAGCGAAACATTGTGCGCGGACATGCATGTAGACGCGCAGTCGGTCACCGCGAACCCGTGCGATCGCTGCATTGAAGCTTCATTCTGCGATGCTCCATTTGGTTACACAGACGGCCCACTATAAGAACATATTTCACATAGTTTTCTCTCAGCGATTGCTACCTTTAACGCAAGAAACCAGTTCGGGAGAATCGATCGCAGCGGTCGCGCGCAGTGTCCCAGCTTACCGTACGTAGTAGGTAAAGAGATTGCGTCTGTAAACCATTCTGTGCCTTCTGTTTGTCCAAGATTATTATTTTAAAGGAAAGGTGCTTCTGTCATTTCGAGAGTACTTGCAAAAATATCCATGAGAGCTCCCACGTAGTATGTTTATTTAGCGCCGATAGCCAAACCTATGTGGAGCGCGCAGCGTTATCCCTCAGACTACGCAAGTGAGGCGCTTCCGACAGATGGTGACTCCGTAAGTCCTCGCCCCCAATACCGACATCGTTATAGTGACGGCCCTGTCGCTACAGTGTTGTTAAAGTGACGGGCCCTGTCACTGTAGTGCTGATGTTAAAGTACCGGGCCCCATCACCGTAGTCACTACCTTTTGTTTTACTTTGCACCAGGGCAAGAGAGATGTACACATACTTTTGTTTCGTCTGCTTGTTCCCAAGTCATGCAGTCACGTGTGCAGATGCCAAGACTAATGTCATTTTCTACAGTGTTCCAGCACGGAATCATGCCCTGTGATCCGCTTGTGTCTGCCTCAGTATTTGTGTGGCACTGACTTATACTGCTAGTCAGGTGTCCTCATGCACAGTGCGCAAAATTGTGTGCTGCACAAAACGAGATAATCGCAACAGCTCGCGCACGACGCCGTCAGTGGAAGTGCGCCCCGCCGCAAGAAAGCGAGAAAAAAAAAAAAAAAAGAAGAAGGCGGGCACCATGATTATGCGGCACGCAATCCTCGAGGTCCGGTATGAGAGAATGCAGGGAAGGAATTTCCCTTGTGGAGGATAGACGGGGCGAGTGGAGAGAGTGTGTTGCTTGGCAGTGGAGCTCGCATCCTGAAATCACTGATTCGCGGCCCTGAAATATTTCTACCTTGGACATTAATGAGCCGAGGAGGAAGCATAAACGTTTATTTTTGAAACAGTATCCCGGGGTAAGCCCCCGCTCTACTCTAGGTGGGAGGTCTCGTCATTCCAGGAACCCTCTGGCCTTCGCTGCCTCCGTGGCCCTGGCGAAGAGGCATCGTTGTTCCAGGCCCTCGAAGACGAGCTTGGCCGCCCACGTTTCTATGAGGTCTTCACTTTCTTGTCTGGTGTTACAACAGTCTTTCGGTGAAAGCAATGCGTCAGCATCTAGATGCCATGGACATTTGAGGATAAGGTGCGCCAAGGTGTCCGGTACGCTGTACACTGGGCATTGGTATCCTTGTA